>NC_071403.1:121954961-122554961 GCF_017976375.1 Cuculus canorus | reverse complement strand
AAATGCCCAGGGTGGAGCTCAGAGCTGGATTGCTCCCTAACCCACAGAAGAGACCAAGCCCTTATTCCTGGATGACTCCTTCCACACCAGCCCCTGTGCTCTCCGAGGAAGGGGCATTGTGAAAGCATCCTTTGATACATCCAATTGAATGACTTTTCATGCTGGAGCAAAACCACAAAACCATTCCCTCCTTTGAGCATCTCTAAAAATTATGGTAATTCCCTGGGACACAGAAGACCACATTGATCAAGGGGTCACACCTCACCCCATCTCCCCTAGTTCCCTCTCACCTGTACCATCCTGGATAAACAGGAGGAAGAAGGACAAGAGCAGGTACAGGATTTTCATGGCTGATGCTGGGCTCAGGTCTTCAGGGGCTGCAGAGGGGAGACAACAAGAAAACAAGAGCTTGGGGGACCCCAGCTGATATAGAAGCCTGAGCACAGTGGAATATCAAACTGCAAATGTGTTATCCTGAACAACAGAATATGGTGTTTCTGTAGCCTGGTCATGAGAACAGCTACCTCTGCAGCTTGGTGAATCCTCTGCAAACAGCTCAGGAAGTTTCAGGCAGGGAGGTACCCAAACACATGTTTTTCAGTTATCTCCCTGGTCTGGTTTGAGCTAAAGCAGAACTGATTTTTTAACTTTTCAGCTAAACCCCATCTACATAATTTCATTTTAACTACATGCTTTCAGTGTCTGTCTCTAGAAGTGATAGCACTGAAAATTAGTCATTTTCTCCAAAGTAATGAGGCATCGGTATGCAGAAAGTCCATTGCTTACATCTCTCTCTATGGAGGCGAAGGCCATCTTTGTGTTGGTGGAATGTTGTTAAGACGTAGGGGCAAAAAGGAGGACATCTGCAGGAGGGACGGACAGGACAGGTGACCTAAAACTGACTAACAGGGTATTCCATTCTACATACATCATACTCAGTGTAAAGCTGAGGGATAACGAAGCTCCATCTCTCTTCTTTGGTGTCTGGCATCTAATACAGACCTCATCTGTACTTCCACTCCTGATCGCAGATCGATGTGTTCCAGAATCCAGTTCCTGAGTCCAGCTCCTGCCCAGCCCAGGTTCTGGATGAGGTTGGATGGGGCTCGGAGCCCCTGATCCAGTGGGAGGTGTCCCTGCCCATGGCTGGGGGTGGAACTGGATGGGCTTTGAGGTCCCTTCCAACCCAAACCATTCTATGATTCTATGAATCTATGATCTTTCTACCTGCACTATGTCTGCTCTGCAGCATCAGTGGTGACTGTAGTCATCGGAGGCAGAAGCAATTTTGTTGATTTGTTTACGTTTTATTATTATGATCTTTTTTTTTGTTTTGTTATTACTGTTCCGTTAAAGCTGGTTTAGTTTTCAGCACTCTCATTTCCCTTTTTCCCTTTCCTGAGAGATGGTGTGGGTGTGCATGTGGACCACGATTTCCCTGTTAGCTGCCAAACAGGCTGGGCTGGAGCTAAACAGTGACACACATTTGTGCTTTCATGTTTGGTGATTTGTGCTGTCTTAAGTAAAAAAGCTGTTTCTCTTTAGAGAATGCAGTCACAAAACTTACCTTTGGAAGGACCTTGGGCCTTACACATTGCACACTTGTCTCTAAAACAGCCTTAAGTATATTTCTAGGGAGAGAGAATCAAAGGAGTAGACCAGCAAGGCTTTCAAGTATGCTCATCAGATCAGGGTTACTCTTAGTGCCTGTGCTTTCTTGATTCTGCATCTCCTTATCAAAGGCCAAAGTAGAGAAACTTTGCACGCCTCGGAGATGCGTGTGTCCGTGCTGAATGCAAAAGCCTTAGTGAAGCTGTGGCCACTCAGTGATTCTGTACAGCGTTTCTCCAGGTGGGAGAAAGAGGGCAGACAAGTGACTCGGTGGTCAAAGACAGCAGGAAAACATGACCTTTCAAGTAAAACTGAAGGCAGAAACAATGGAAATTCTTTGTACTGCTGCACATAAAGTAGATCTTCCTTTTAAGTTATTTCCCCAGAACACAAAATCCTGGAGTCCCTCTTCAAGTGCCACAGAAACTTTTCAATTTCTCTTGCACTGGGAAAACCTTGGATCCAGCTCCAGCAGGTTCCAAGCTCTAACAGGAAGGAATTCATATTTTCAATTTACTTTTCTTCCTAGAAAGCCCAAATGATGTCATTACGTGAACAAATATATCCAATAGTTCCATGTGCAGGGACATGAACAGAGAGATGAACGGGTGGCCAGCCTGAAAAAGACTCCATAGTTACTTGCCTGACAAGGGAAGGTCTTGGTCTTCAGGGAGCAACAAACACCCCAGGAACCACTTGCATCCAGATGCCCTTGAGGTCAGGAAATACCACTTTGCCCAAAACATTCTGGTTTTATGCCACTGCTGCTGGGTAAGACATACTTATTCCCATGGTCACATCATTCCTGGGCCAATCAGAAAGTGACCCATCTGCTTAGGGAAGGTGAGATTGCACCTCATCCCTCCCCGCTGTAATGGGAGCGGCTGAGGGGCCTCCTGGGGGCTATTGCAATCTTCACCGTTATCCTCATGCAACACCTCTTGTGACACCCTCTGGAGAGTGGGAACATGGGCTGCGGTGGCTTGGCAGGAACTGCCTGGACTTCGCTGGGTACAGACAGCAGCAAGCAGTCACAAAAAAGCAGATAAGTTTTCCCTATTTGTCTCCTCCACTCTTACGAGATCATCAGCTGTCTTGGGATGTGCAAAACCACAAGGAGTATCATAAACCTTATCCTTCAAAACTACAAGAAGGTATTTACCTCTGCTTTGAATTAAAGTTTCACCAGATGCTTTGGAAATAATGTATTGATTGCTGCATGCATCTCTGAGCTGATGTTCAAATGCACATTTACATCAACATCTCCAGTTCACTGCTTCCATGTCAGTCAGGTCATGTCAGGCGTATCAGAAAATACCATTTATCCGTTGATCTTTCTCCTGTTCTTGCTATTTCTCCTCTATCTCTACTATATCAAACTCATGGGGTGACTTTCCACAAGACCATCAGTCTTGTTCAGGATGTTCTGGGCAAAGGGTCCTATGGGACAAAAGAAGTTTCTCCCTGGAGAGATAAAGGGTGTTTATGATGACTGCTAAATGTTCAGTTAAATGAACATCTATGGCCTCGGGTTGCTCCAAGAGAGGGTTAGGTGGGATATTAAGAAAAATGTCTTTACTGACAGAGTGGTGAAGCACTGGCAGAGGCTGCCCAGGGAAGTGGTGCAGTCACCATTCCTGGGGGGGTTCAAAATACGTGTAGATGTGGTGTTTCGGGGCATAGTTTAGCAGGTATGTTGGTGTTGTGCTGATGGCTGGACTTAAAGATCTCAGGGATCTTTTCCAACCTTAATGATTCTATGATTCTATACATGAATGATCATGAAGGAGATGATCCTGGAAAGTCAGTGAGAACCTCAACAGCAGAGTAGGATATCCTGGTGGATGTGAGGAAAAAACCTAGCTGGTGTGGCAACAGCTGCTGTGTGCACATCCCCATTCACTCCTACGAGCTTCCCACAGGAATTTGTGTTATGGGAGCCCACTTTGGATCCAACAGGGACTATCAGTCTCAGGACCAGGGCAGAAATGCTCTGGGAAGAAATGCAGGCATCAGCCTCATGGCTCTGGGAAGGGCTGTACACCCACCAGGGAAGCAGATGGTGGCAAAGTCAGAGATGGAGTGTTGAGGGTGATCTGTCTCCTTGGAATAAAAAGTATTCAGTAAAACTGCAAGAGTCACCAGTTGCTGATGTACTCACACATGCACAGACACACACGCATGTTGAAATACACACGGCAAAGGTCTGCACTCGCAGAAAGGCTGAAGTCACTGCCTCCTGTTGGAGAACAGCATTGCAACCCCTGTTTGTCAGAGGCAGGCAGAGAGGAGAAGACACCCTACTTCCTCTCTTCTGGACTACGCTTCTGGTTGTTTCCAGGTTGTGCTTCATGGGAAGTATTGGAGAGATCCCCTTGAGGAAGAACTGGATGTCCTTATCTAAGGAGCAAGTGCCAGGAGGAAGGGGCCAGACTGTTTTCAGCGGTGCCCAGTGACATGGCAAGGGGCACCTGGCACAAATTGGAACACAGAAATCCCACCTTATCATGAGGACAAACTTCTTTCCTGTGAGGGTGCTGGGGCACTAGAACAGGCTGCCCAGGGAGGTGGTGCAGTCTCCTTCTCTGGAGATATTCAAACCCCCAGGACACATTCCTGCGCAACCTGCTCTGGGTGAACCTGCTTTAGCAGGGGATCAGACTGGATGATCTCCAGAGGTCCCTTCCAACGCTGACCAGTCTTTGTTTCTGTGACCCACAGCATCCCCAGGAGCTTCTCCTGCCACCAGCTCACTGCCACCCCCAGAGCGAGCAGGCACCGCACACCTTCCATCACAAGGAAACGGCCACACGTCCCACCCCTGCAATGCCAAACTGCTCGTCTTTATTCAAGCCAGGAAAGAGAGCCTCTGCCCCAAAGCACCAGGTCTGTGATGGGATGTCTCCAGCCCACGAGCGCCTGGGCCCCCAGCAGGAGCAGCACTTCCACTCCTCCTGTCACACCACTGGGGATGGCAGAGGCAGGGACGGGAGAGGACATCAGGAGACGGTTCCAGGAGCCAGAAGCGAGGGGGACCTCCTCTTCACAGAGTTCAGCCCCAGAACCTGTAGAAAGCAGACACACACATCATCTGTTGTCCCTCACTTTTCCCTTCCTCCCAGCCTCTCCCACCTCCCTGGTGCTGATCAGCAAGTCCTCGGTGCAAGAGAACCAGGCCCAGGGGAGGGGAGGTGCTGCCCTCACTGCAGGCAGCTTGGACCGCGTTATCCTGGTGTTGGAGGTGCTGACTCCAAGTCTCCGCAGGCGCAGCAAAACCGAGATCACGTCCTCGATGTTGTGCAAGGACAGCGAAGGCTTCACTCTTTGCCAGCTTGGGAGAAGCCTCTGCACAGCGCCCGACGGCGAGTGGGGAGGCACTGGCTGACCTTGGGCTCCTTCTGCCATACTCAGAGTAGGTCCAAGCACCTTTCCTTTCCTCCCCGGGTCTCTGCCTTGGGGCGTGTGTAGCACTGAGCTGGTCATGGGCACTTAAACACAATAGCAACTCTTTCTCCCATCACAGTAACACTTTTGATTCCAAAGCTTACTTTTTGCAGCAAAAGGAAAACCTTGAACATTTCCCAGCGATGATATAGGGAAAATTGCATTTCAGAATTGCACAGAAGCCTTTTTGTCGAAGACATTCTTTCTCATTTCTTGGAGCCAAGGTGGATCCTGCAGTGTGAGAGAGATCAAATAAAATGAATATGGGATGAGTCTAAAATATATGCGTAGTTCCAGAGGGGCTGACACTCCCCCTGGGTCTAAAACTCCCAATGTCCACCAAGCACTTAGCCCAGAATGTTTTCCCTCCAGCAGGAGGTTATCTATCTTTTCTGCAGCTGTGTATCCATGTGGGGAGAGACACGGGGAAAGACCACTGTGTGGCCCAGGAAACGCTGTGCTGGCACCTCAGCTGCCCAGCCATACATCATACCCTCCTAAACTTACATATATATGACATATTTGGTCTCTTCCCAGGGTGCGGAGGACCACGACAATGGGGGCTGACACCTTACCCCATCTTCCATCTTGCCCTCTCACCTGCAGCACCTTGGAGCAACAGGAGGAAGAGGGGGAAGAGCAGGTACAGGATCCGCATGGCTGATGCCTATCCCGGGTCTTCACTGGGCTGCGGAGAGGACACATGAATACAACAAAGGAAGGACATGGACAAGGCTGGGCACACATGAAGAGTCAAAAAGCTGAAGTGCGATCTCCAGCACAAAGAGATAGTAATGATACTTAACATTGCAACTTCCCTATTACCCTGGGAACATTTCAGCCTCCTGGACAACCTGCAGTTTATTTTGTTGTCTTCTTCACTGATATTTTCCTCAAAACATGGACTGAAGGATTCGTGCCTAGTTGTCGCCAATTAACTCAAAACAACATCCACTGAAACTCAGATTATAAGGAAAGAAAAAATATTTTACAAGATCTCAATCCCTCAAAAATTTTGCAGGGTATCTGTTTGTCCCCTGAGCAGAATTGTCAAGACAGGGATCAAGGGATGAAACAAGATACACTTTCCAGCACTTTCCAGGACTACCACTTGCGCATTCCCTCCTTATTCTCTCCTTAACCAAGGGCCAGCGCAGAGAAGGTTCACACATCAGAAGATGCTTGTGCCAACACTCAATGCCACGACCACAGTCAGACTGGGGGGAAAGAAAGGATCCAGGTTCTGGAATTTTGGGAAATGCACGCGCCTGGAGAGGCTATGCCATGTTCAGTGTTGGCCAGTGCTCTCCATCACCTCAGCCAGTCCAAAGGTGCCAGCCCAAAACACCCTGCCCAGTTGCCTCTGCTCCACTGGGCTCAGGAAAGTCCTCCCAGATCCACCTGGGAGTGTCCTTCCTCAACTCAAGACCATCTCTAGGCTTCCCAGCAAAGACACTCCCAGCCCCACACTTACTGCCCTTCCCCTGAGCACCACCACCCAGGGAGGAACAAGAGGGCAGGGAATTTCCTTGATGGCCAGAAATGGAACCAGAGATCACTCTTCTGAGTGAACTGAAAGCCTGAAAGGGCAGGAAAACTCCGTACAGCTGTGAGGAAAGTATCTCCTGACCTTGCTGAGGAAAGACCCCTGCTTCACCAGAGAAGAAGGTCTTGGTCCTTCCCTCGGTGTCAACACAACTTTCCAGTCTCTCCTGTACTCAGGGGAATTTTGCTTCCATCTTCAACGTGTTCTGGGCTCTTAAGACTCATATGAAGGTTTTCATCCTCTTTCCCAGGCAGCTCTGAAGCTTGTTTGCATTCAGAGACATTTCCAGCAGTTTGTCATTAAGATGGTTCCAGGAAGATGCAATTGTGTAGAGAGACTGAACGGGTGGCCAATCCGGAGGAGACCCTGCAGTCACCTACCTGATGAAGGTGTTGGTTCAGAGTACACCAAGGCAGCAGCAGGCTGTACCAGTCTGACCAGGAATCCCTTGCACGCGGCCGTGTCAGGATCAGGGAGCAGCGCTTTGCCCAAAATACCCTGTTTTACACCGGTGCCGGTGGGTGGGACACCTGCTTATTCCTGCAGTCTGCATCTCCTCTTGGCCAATCAGGAAGTGACCCATCTGCATGGGGGTGATGGGCTGGCACCTCGTCCCTCCCCGCTGTAATGGGAGAGGCTGAGGGGCCTCCTGGGTGCCGTTGCAATCTTCACCGTTATCCTCATGCAACACCTCTTGTGACACCCTCTGGACAGCGGGCACAGTGGTTGTGGTGGCTTGTTGAAAAATCCTTGGGATGAACAAAGTAACCGGTTGGTGCAGACACCAGCACCAGCCTGGTCCCAGAAGAAGACAGTCCTCCTTTGTCTCTTCTCATCTGATTAAATAATCAGCTGGAATGCGATGTGCAAGGTCACCCAGGACACTGCAAACCCTCTCACCTCTAGGTGCTGCAAGGACATTGTCTGCTGGGACAAGCTGGCTGTGCACCTGACATACCAAAGGTGGTCAGCACGACACGGTCTCTCTGGTGACTGTTCAGATAAAGTGAGAGCAACACCAGGTGTGACGGATGTGTCCCACACCCCTCCTTAACCAAACCAGCAGCACTGTGGTTCAGACTCCAGAGGAGGTAATGGCAGAGCCGAGGAGTCCTCTAAGGAACCCATCAGGAGCAGAGCAACACAGTGAACACCAGTGAGGGGAGAGACAGGAAAAGGAGCTTTTGGGCTGGACTTCCCATCCTCTGTGCTCTGTTTCTCCTGATGCTCCAGAGAGCAGCAGGTAAGATAGGAAGGAATCACCTGTATGGAAAAAGGAGGATTTATCTGATACTGCAGCGGAGCCACCCAGTAGATAATGAGATTTCCTTGGAGACAGAATGCAGAGGAAGGAAGACAGAAGCCAAACTTTGTGGTACCGATATTTATTTTTCTTCCATTGAGATCATGAGCCATGTATGAATTTTTGTGGTCTCTGTGGCTTCCTCCCTGTGTCCGTCACACTCTGCATCTTTTAGCAGAGGCTCCTGCAGTTTCTGCAGCTGGGACCAGAGCTGGGACCTTGTAGCAAAGCTCTTGCACTTGGTGGCTGAGGTTTTGCCCCATCCCTGTACCGCCTGGCCCATGTCTTTCTGTGTCAGTATCACTGAGCACAGCAGCTCTGGGGGAGAGACGAGGAGGGAGGAGGGCAAATCCCGCTTCCACTCTCAAGGTCCTCCCTTGTGCCAGGAGAGAGAAGGCAGAGATGTTGGAAAGCACCTCCCAGAGGCTGTTGCAGGATGGTTGGTGAGCATCCCTCCCACCTGCCAGAAACATTGCCCTGCTTCCCACTGGAAAATTTCCCTTGGCTGTTGGAGAAGGGGAGAACATGCACCCCAGGGACACGAGGCACCCCTGACCGGCCCAGTCTGGGAGCTGCTGCTGGGGCTGAAGTGACCCCACGCTCTCCAGCACCTCCCACCAACACCTGTTGGCAGCAGAGCTGCGGCCTGCAGAGAGTGCGAGTGCCCTTCCTGGCGCCCAGGTGGTCCCATATGTCCTCAGGAAATTGTGAGACTGAGAGGGAATTTCCAGTGTATGAGAGGATGAATGGACAAGCACAAACGTTCGATGTGACTCTTCCAGTCACAGCAATGTCCTGGTCTGTTTGGGGACCGACATCACCTACATGTCCCCAAGCAGCAGGTCCAAGCAGCAGGACAGTGCCTCCCTTGAACTCATCATCTCTTGGGCTGAGCACTCATCACAGTAAGAGACTGTTACCCACCACAAAAAGAGACTGATGTGGAAGTAAGGTCCTGGATAAAGAGAGAAATCTATGAAAACTTGGACAGGTCTCCTTCTTCCCAGCAGGGAGCACAGTGGCTCCATCACACCCACGGCAAACACCCTGTCCCAGCTTGGGGCTGCCAGGCTGAGAGGATCCAGGGGGAGGTGCAGTGATCTTAGCATGGCCAGGTGCTTCTGCTGCTGCCAACCACCCACTTGTCCACGTCTAAGGAGCAGGTGTCAAGAGGATGGGGCCAGACTCTTCTCAACAGTGCCTAGCAAGAGGACAAGGGGCAAGGGATACAAGCTGGAACACAGAAATCCCACCTTATCATGAGGACAAACTTCTTTCCTGTGAGGGTGCTGGGGCACTAGAACAGGCTGCCCAGGGAGGTGGTGCAGTCTCCTCTGGAGATATTCAAATCCCCAGGACACATTCCTGCGCAACCTGCTCTGGGTGAACCTGCTTTAGCAGGGGATTGGACTGGGTGACCTCCAGAGGTCCCTTCCAACGCTGACCAGTCTTTGATTCTGTGACCCACAGCATCCCCAGGAGCTTCTCCTGCCACCAGCTCACTGCCACCCCCAGAGCGAGCAGGCACCGCACACCTTCCATCACAAGGAAACGGCCACACGTCCCACCCCTGCAATGCCAAACTGCTCGTCTTTATTCAAGCCAGGAAAGAGAGCCTCTGCCCCAAAGCACCAGGTCTGTGATGGGATGTCTCCAGCCCACGAGCGCCTGGGCCCCCAGCAGGAGCAGCGCTTCCACTCCTCCTGTCACACCACTGGGGATGGCAGAGGCAGGGACGGGAGAGGACATCAGGAGACGGTTCCAGGAGCCAGAAGCGAGGGGGACCTCCTCTTCACAGAGTTCAGGGTCTCAGCCTCAGAACCTGTAGAAAGCAGACACACACATCATCTGTTGTCCCTCACTTTTCCCTTCCTCCCAGCCTCTCCCACCTCCCCAGCGCTGATCAGCAAGTCCTCGGTGCAAGAGAACCAGGCCCAGGGGAGGGGAGGTGCTGCCCTCACTGCAGGCAGCTTGGACCGCGTTATCCTGGTGTTGGAGGTGCTGACTCCAAGTCTCCGCAGGCGCAGCAAAACCGAGATCACGTCCTCGATGTTGTGCAAGGACAGCGAAGGCTTCACTCTTTGCCAGCTTGGGAGAAGCCTCTGCACAGCGCCCGACGGCGAGTGGGGAGGCACTGGCTGACCTTGGGCTCCTTCTGCCCCACAGCGAGCAGGTTCAAACCCACAGTGCCTTTTCCTGTCCTGCTTGGGTCTCTCCCACAAAGCTTAAATGTGAGAGAGTATTGACCAGGCATTGTCTTGAAATAAATGTTTAACGGGTATTTTTGTGCGTAGAGGAGGAAACTGTTTCTTCAGCCAGGAATCTAGACCATACCGTCTGCAGCATCGGAGACCATTCGCACATCTTCCAATAGGTGGTCTACCTCTGGGACAGCCTGTAGCTCTGCAGAATCCACCTCTTCGTCGGCAGCGGTCCAGCTTTCCTGTTTCCATGTGGAATGATACACAGAAAACAATTATAGTAATAATCTTTTAGAGGAGTGTGTGGTTGCAGAAAGGACAATGTTCTCCATGCATTTCTGGACAATATGTAGGCTTGGCTTTGATCTCACCACAACCGCATCTTTAATAGAAACAGGTTTCACCTAGGATTCTTTCACTCTAAAGTGTGTACACGCAAGAACTGAGCGTGGGAAGGATGAGCGTGAGGTTGAGGAAGAGCCCTGTTGGCTCCCCTGCTGTCTGTCCATCGCTGCCTGGAATAGTAAAAAGGGCAAGTAGGTCACTTGTTGCATCCCATGACCCTGTCTTGGCTTTGCCCTACTTTTGGGTGACCTCTGATGGAAGGCCCTTGTCCAGTCCTTGCCCTCAGGGCTGCAGGCAATAGTGCTAAGACAGATGCAGGTTCAATGCTACTGGGCAGCATGGCCACTGTATCGTGGAGAAGTTTAAGTGAAAGGTCTGGTGTCCAGCTGCCTCTGGCCATCGGGGTGCTGGAGGCTGTGCTGTGGCCACCAGTGAGAATATCTCATCTAGATCAGAGAGTACTGGGATGGCTCAGAGGTCTAAGAGCCAGACATTTTGAAGGGTCCTGAAACTGTACTGCATACCATGGTCAGAGAACTCTGACCCAAAGTGTCCATGCCAGGACAGCCAGGATGGTCTGTGTAGGCTTTACCTTCAGGAATGGCAATACAAGCTCATCTGGAGACAGCCCCTGCCCCAAAAGTGGCAGCAAATCACAGGGGTTGGATCCCAGAGCGGAGTCTTTCCTTAACCTGTGGAAAAACCCAAGCTCTTTGGGCAGGGTTCTTCCATGTCCAGAGCGCTCAGTATTGGCTGTAAACACACCAAGACGTGCCATTGCATGGCTTCACCTAGGAGCTTTAAGTCAGTTGCAAACCCATTCGCCTCCTAGTCCCTGATAAAGGTGGCCACTTCCCAGGACATGGAGGACCCCGCTGATAGGGACACACACCTTCACAACTTACCCCACCTCCCCTCTCCCCCTCTCACCTGCAGCACCCTGGAACAGCAGGAGGAAGAAGACCAAGAGCAGGTACATGATCCTCATGGCTGACGCCTATTAAAGAATCAGAGAATTATAGAATCATTAATGTTGGAAAAGATCTTTAAGATCACCAATTCCAATCACAGAATCACAGAATCAGAATGGTTTGGGCTGGAAGGGACCCCAAAGCCCATCCAGTCCCACCCCCTGCCATAGGCAGGGACACTTCCCACTGGATCAGGGGCTCCAAGCCCCATCCAACCTAACCTTGAACCCCTCCAGGGATGGGGCAGCCCCCACTGCTCTGGGCAACCTGGGCCAGGGCCTCCCCACCCTCACAGGAGAACATTTATTATTAAGCTCTAATCTCAGTCTCCTCTCTTTCAGCTGAAAACTGTCCTCCTCATCCTGTCTCTGCACTCCCTGATCAAGAGCCTCTCTGCAGCTTTCCCATAACCCCTTTCCACACTGGGAGGCTGCTCTAAGGTCTCTCCTCTAGGCTGAACAACCCATCAACTCTTTCAGCCCATACTTGTGTGGGAGGTGCTCCAGCCCTCAGATCACCTTTGTAGCCCTCCTCTGGACTTGCTCCAACAGCTCCATGTTTTCCCTGTGCTGAGGACTCAAGAACTGGATGCAGAGCTCCAGGCGGGGTCTCCCCAAAGGGGAGCAGAGGGGCAGGATCCTGGTCCTGCTGGTCCCACTGCTCTGGATGCAGGCCAGGACATGGTTTGTTTCCAGGCTGCAAGCACACATTGCTGGCTCCCGTAGAGCCTTCCTACCCTCAAGCAGATCAACACTCTTGCCCAATCTGGTGTCTTCTGCAAACTTAGTGAGGGAGGACTCAACTTCCTCATCCAGATCATTGATGGAGATACTAAACAAGACCAAGAAAAGTTGAGAAAGAGACCCCACAGTTCCCTACCTGATGAAGGTCTTGGTGTTCAAGCACTAAAGAACCCAACTGGAATCACTTCTATCCAGATGGCATTAGGGTCAGGGTATGCTGCTATGCCCAAAACATTCTGGTTTTATACCACTGCTGGAGGGTGGGACGTGTGCTTATTCCTGTTGATCCATCTGCATGGGGGTGATGGGCTGGCACCTCGTCCCTCCCCGCTGTAATGGGAGAGGCTGAGGGGCCTCCTGGGTGCCGTTGCAATCTTCACCGTTATCCTCATGCAACACCTCTTGTGACACCCTCTGGACAGCGGGCACAGTGGTTGTGGTGGCTTGTTGAAAAATCCTTGGGATGAACAAAGTAACCGGTTGGTGCAGACACCAGCACCAGCCTGGTCCCAGAAGAAGACGGTCCTCCTTTGTCTCTTCTCATCTGATTAAATAATCAGCTGGAATGCGATGTGCAAGGTCACCCAGGACACTGAAAACCCTCTCACTTCTAGGTGCTGCAAGGACATTGTCTGCTGGGACAAGCTGGCTGTGCACCTGACATACCAAAGGTGGTCAGCACGACACGGTCTCTCTGGTGACTGTTCAGATAAAGTGAGAGCAACACCAGGTGTGACGGATGTGTCCCACACCCCTCCTTAACCAAACCAGCAGCACTGTGGTTCAGATTCCAGAGGAGGTAATGGCAGAGCCGAGGAGTCCTCTAAGGAACCCATCAGGAGCAGAGCAACACAGTGAACACCAATAAGGAGTCTCATATGCAATTTGACTGTGAGTGAACTGTTTTTATCCCATAAATCCAACATATCTAAGTGAGCCTTCTTCGAGCTTTCCCTGCTAGGCAGGGTGGCTGCATGGTGGTGATCTCCCCCTGCACTGGAACATCTCTCAGGGCTGCTTCTCCAAGTCATAAGATCTTTTACCAGTGACAGATCTCTTGTGAACCCCATTTGAATCCTCCCTGGAGGGCAGTAGGACTGCACAAGCCAGCAATTCTATTTTATAATGGAGATCTCCTAAAGAAGTAGCATTTTAAGTAGAATAAATGCCTGAGAGTTCTAATACTGTGTGACTTGTTATGCTGTTTGCTTAACTTTCTCAGCTTGAGTAGCAAAACCGGCTCTGAAGCACCAGGAAAGGGCTGTGGATTTCCAGCTACAAACCTTCCCATCATGTCTGACGTGTTCAGTGGAAACACATCCTCCAGAGTCAAGGAAAGCCAGGAAAATACAGAGACAGCAGCACCAGTGGTACAAAGACAAGACAATAACCTCGTGACCAACACAGCCAAAGGTGCCTATTCCTGCTGGCACATCTCCCTTGGCCGATCAGAAAGTGGCCCCTCTGCATGGGGGTGATGGACTATCACCTCGTCCCTCCCCGTTGCAGCGGGAGAGGCTGAAGGACCTCCCGAGGGCTGCAGCCCTCCCCGCTGTCCTCATGCCATGGGGGGGCATGAACTGAGGCTGACAATGCAGAGGGTTGATGCGAGGATTAGTAGCAATAAGAGAAAGATTCCCATCTTTATGTCCTCTCCTTTTATTGACAATATAAATAATTGCCCAGACAAGCTGCTTTGAGCTTGGGATGTCTTCGGGACCCCACTGGAGATGTAGCTTGGCCCTGCTGATCCAGGCAGGGATGTTTGACTCACAGAGAGTATCCTGGCCCGTCTCCTCGGAGGTGCCCAGTGCCCACCCTGCGGTTGCTCCCTGGCTGGGAGCAGCAGGTTGACCCCTACACGCCCCAACAGTGACTGCCCCGTGCTGGCGCAGCGGCCGCTCCTGTGTCCCCCCGCGCTGAGAATCATCAGTGTGCCCAAAGCCTTGCCCACAAAGCTCACCCACAGCCCAGCCCTGGGCTCCTAACCGACCCCCCAGCCCAGGCTCCTCATCTGCCCCCCAAGCCCCGAACCCTCCCTCCAAAGCCCTGACCCCCAGCTCAGTCCCAAGGTCCTGAGCGCCCTCGGCACAGCCATCAGTCCCTATTTCCTCAGGGACAGGATGACTTCTCACAGCCCCCCAGCTGCCTCTGGACCCCACAATGGCCCCCTGGAGCCATAACCCCAGGTCCCACATCTAGGGATGGACTCAAAGCCACCAGAGCAGTATCTCCTGTGAAACCGCCCCAAGGGGACTCCTGACCTGGTCTGGGACCCAGCGGACAACAAGTGGGCATCTACTGAAGGTTTATAGCAGCCCCCCCATCTCTGACCCTCGGTGTGAGGTACAGGGATGAGAAAGAAGGCTGGTGTTGGGGTCCCTGTAGGTGTCCCCCCATCCCAGGGGGGACATTGCTGTGTCTTGGGGCCAGCATGGGGGGTGTGTGTGTGGGGATGTTTGTGAGTCTGTGCCTATAGGAAATTCACCCCACCTTCTCTGCTCTGCCTTGCACGTCACTCCCCGAGGACACAAACACACACACCTTGGCAGCAGGAATGCAAGCCACCATCTTGTATTGGGGATGTTGGGGTGGGGAATTCTTGCAGGACTGTGATCCACGGTTGCTGCTGCTCCTGGTGGTGCTTGGTGCCTCTGCGTAGCATCGCCCCAACCATGCCATGAGGGCATGGGCTGGTCTCAGAGGGTTGCTCCTAGATAGGCACTGAGGACCTGGGACTCCATCAGGGATACCATCGCCTGCAGGAGGAAAGTTCTGGCAGTGCCTGTCCCAACCAGGGCAGCAGTGAGGGCTCAGGGGTGTCCCCATGCCTGCAGAGCTACATATTCTCTGCTCCTTCTCCAGCAGGCTCACCCATAACTCCAACAGGCAGCAACCTCTGCCTTTCAGGCAGCCCTGAACTTACGTTCTACAGCAGAAGTCTTGCTCGGAGCAAACACCAACACGGCCGATCCCAGGAGGGCATGACCCATGAGAGCAGAAACCTCCACGGCGCTCACAGTCCTGGGGCGTTCCTCGAGTGAGGGACAGCCCTGCAAAGTACAGAAAGAGACCTCCTGCATGGTCCTGAGAAGCTGAGGGCAGCCCCTGGTCACCGCATGGCCAGTGTCAGCCCACTCTTGACTGCCCCCACTCCAGATGCCTCGGCAGGCGCCTGCGGCAGAAATCAGGGCAATGTTTGTGGCACTTGATTAGGATGCTCACTACCATCCCACAACAGCCTCCAGAAGCAGGCTTTCTCCAGCACATCTGCTGGCAGAAGGGAAGACTCTGCCTTCCTCTTTCCTCCTGTCCAGCAGGGCTACTGTGCCCAGTGCTGCAGACTTGGAAAGGCGAGGGCCAGAGGGCACAAAGAAGGTGGCAAAGCCTCGTCCCTGGAGAGCAAGAACTTTGTTGCAAGGTACCAACTCTGACCCCAGCTGCAGAACCTACATGAGGATTCATGTCTTAAAGATCTGTGTGTGATGACCCCAGGGGGGATGTCACAACAACTGGGAAAAGTCACACATAACTCTCAGTCTCAGCTGGCAAATAAACCCTCCACTTTCCCCTGCAAAATAATGATAAAGGACAGATCCTCCGTGTTCCCCCATGCATAACTTACCTGCTGCTCCCTGGAGCATCACTAGGAGGAGAGCACAGAGGACGGGCAGGATCCTCATGTCTGGGAGTTGCTGGCACGGTCACAGCTCTAGGGAGAGGAGAAAGACGGCAGAGATGAATGGAAGATCCCTGCATGTGTGCTGTGCAACGATTGCACAGGGCTAGGACTGAACAAAGAGGACAGGCTGTCCAGGAGGAGGTGTGACCCATCACCAGCAGGAAGATGTGCTTGGATTGGCAGCCTCTTGGATCCTGGTGGCAGTAGCAGCAGTTTCGTCCCAGCCCGCTGGCCTGTCCACGTGGCAGTGTCCCTTGAACTGCCTTACACCTCAAAACATCCAGTCCAAAAGCTCTTTTTCCTACTCGCCCTCTGCCAGAGAAAAACAGGCATCACTTTCCTCTTCTGACACCTCTGAGAAGGATTCTTAGGCCTCCAGCCAGGGGTCTTTTGTCATCTTGCCTTGCATAAGAGGTGCTTGGTGCTGCAGTGTGCTGGACACGTCTTGGGACACACTGCATCCCTGTTCATTAGATGTTGGCAGCAATCTGCTTTCGCAACACAAAGGAGCTCTGTGTTCCTCCCCCTGCCTGAAGCGTGCTCTTCATGCTTCATTTGAAAATAACTGGGAAGATGCCACATGGGATGACATCTCCATCCAACTGGCAATGCTATGAATGACAAGCTTAATTGTGACTTTGCTGTGCTAAGGGTTTGTTGTGTTAAGAGTTTGCTGTATGTAACCCTTTGTTGGTTCTCAATGTGTTGATGGTGTCATCTTCGCATGCTTGTTCCACCTTGCTGCAGATTCATCAAGCATACGTACGTCTGTGTGTATGCACAGAAATACTGTACTCACCACAATATCTCTTTGCTGAGCAGTAACATGGGTGTACCTCTTATTCCAGTGCCTCACCATATTTCATCGTTCTTTCCTGCCTTGGTTTCTCTCCTCAGCTGTTCTCTATTCCACCCTCGTCAGTGTCTCCACCTCCTGGAAGGAGCTGTGTGATTATTTCAAATATGCACAGAGTGCTGGGAAGATGGAAATGGGGTGAGACGCAGGCAGAAGACGCACAGCATGGATCCTAGGGGGTGAGGTCTCAGCCTGCATTTCACTCTACGATGTCTCTTGAAGCCGTTCCCCAGCCACAAATGCAAGGGCAGCTGTTTGTGGTGGTGAGCTAAAAGCATGATGATACAGCACCCTGCGCGACGCTGGCTGAAGACGCTGGGTTGTCTCCAGAGCTGAATCTAAAATAACAGGGGCTGAACCCTCTCTCTGCAAAGTCCTCGGTCCTTAAGCAAAACTTCTTGTGCCATTCCAGTTTGTGAAAGAAACACTCACCTACCGTGCATTGTGCAAAACTTGTTAGGACATAAACTGTAAATTGCTGGTTTGGTTCCACTTGGCAACTTCCTCAGGTCTCCATCCAGGGAAATCCCTGCGAGGCAGCCGTTGGCCCTGTTTCCTGCCCTTCACAAGGCTGTGGTTTCAATGGTGGCAGAATCATTTGCAGAAACACCTGCTTTGAAGGGAGGCCAGATCCTCTGCAACAAGTGACAAACTCAGGGCTTTGAGTTAGTCCTTCACATGTAGGTGCTTGGGCTGGTTGTTTCTCTCAAAAAGTCAACCACTGCTGCTCCTACCTTTGCTGAGCATCCACACATCCATCCTTTGCTGTTGCCTTTCACATAGCACGCAGGAGAGCTTCCCAGGGAAGTGGTGGAGTCTCCTTCCCTGGAGGTGTCCAAAAAGCGTGTAGCCATGGCTCTTCAAGACATGGTTTAGTTGGGCTGACGTTTGGACTGGATGAACTTAGAGATCTTTTCCAATCTTAACAAGTCTATGATTCCATGATTCCACGAGGTCAGTTCCACTGCATTTCAGAGATCCATGTATTCCCCTCACCCCCAAAGATGTGCCCTAAGAGCAGGTATCTCAGCCTGGCCGCATTTGTTATTACATTCCCTCCGCTTGTTGGAAAGAGTGAGTACATCCAGGCTATGTTTCAGAAAGGCCCTTGGCTGTGCTGAGCCCAGGGTTATTCTGGCTCGGTGCTCGTTGATCGGGGCTCAGCCCCTTGGCGATAGCTGGGCAGGACACAGGAGACCGCACAAACGCAGGGTGGTTGTGGGCAGGCTGAGGTTGCCCTGTCTTGGAGCCTGAGTTTGCCTGTACATCCATGAACTGCCCTCTGCCAGCTGGTCTCAGGGCAGAAAATTACAGAACCATAGAATAATTAAGGTTGTAAAAGACCTCTAAGCTCATCCAGGCCAACCATCAGCCCAACACTACAGTGCCTACTAAGCCATGTCCTGAAATGCCACTTCTACAGGCTTTTTGAACCCCTCCAGGGAAGAAGACTCTACCACTTTCCTGGGCACTATCTACTGCCTGCAGCCACCAAGTGCTAGTCTGGAGGACAGTTTGTCTGCACAAGGATGCTCCTGATCACGCAACAGCAGCTGCAGAGACAGGAGCTCACTGAGCAACCTGCACCTTCTCAGTTTTCTGTTACGGTTCCGGGTGGGACAGGAGAAATCACTTGCAAGAGGAGTAGTTGAAGTAGCAGGAGTGTAGGCCTTTTTGTACATGTTGCCTAACTGTCTCAAGAATGTTTTAGGTCTAACTCCAATGTCCTGATTTGCTACTGCAACTGATATGACTTTTGCAGATTTACTCCAAATTTATGTCAGCCAAAATAACTGAGGGTAAAACCAGGTTTCGCATCTTAAAATTCGGTCACCTGCCTCCTTCTGTTCTCCTCAGTGTCTCCCCCTCGGTTCCCATAACAAGAAGGATGCTGTTTCCAGGTCAGACAACTCTAGACCAGGAGGCGGGGAAGTTTTCAGAGTAGATATGCTATGAAGCATCACACTGGAGAAGACTTCCACGCTCCCTGCAGAAACGGTGACTAAACCCAGCTTTGGTCACAGCAGACGACTCCTGGCAGGCACAGGTGGAGAACAAGGACAGCACTCATTCTATCGGCAGCACAGGAGTGGATAATATTTTGGTGAACTAAACATTCCTGGTAGGTTTAACCTGATTTCAGAATTCTTCTGCAAATTTCTAAAGGGAAATAGGACTTCTAGGGAAAAGAATGACACCACCACACACGGCAGCCATACAGCCTCCCCAGAGTTTGCATTTATTGAAAGAGGAACGACAAATCCTTGATGACTGGTACAAAGGCTCCCTGAATCCAATGATGCAAGAAGAGATCAGCCCCAGATCCTTGGAGATCCATTTAGGAACACTACAACCTGCACATGGGAGAGAATATTTCAGGATTTTCAGGCTTACATTGATAGGGAAAATTTTGCCACACAAAATTTAACTGAAAATTTAGAAAGTCATCTTTACCCCAGTTAAATCCTAAACTTACCATTTGCAGCAAGAATGCCGCAGACCGCACACCCCCAGGTAAGTGTTGCCATGAGGACACATCCCAGGGGTGCAGAAAGTCCCACGATATCCACATCTTATGAAAGGACTTGGAGGTAGTGCAAAGCCTAAAGGAAAAAAAAAAAAAAAGAAAAAGCAGGAGACAGTTGTTTCTGACAGGATTTTGCATTTTACTGAATTCATGGTCTCTGGCACAGGGCCACAGCAGTGCCCGAAGTCATGACAGTCCTAATGGAGCTCTCAGAGAAGGTCTATGAGCATGGGAGGTGACCATCTTCTAGTGTTTAGACGTAAGAACTGTGTCCTCAAGCCCAGGAATCCCTTAGGAGCTTGGATTTCAGAGATGGACACCAGGGACCTGATAGAAAACAGCAATGTGGACACTTACCCACTCTAAGGTCACAATTAAGGAGAGATGCACCAGCTCAGCTGGGAAGCAGTCTCTTCTAGAAGCAGAAAGATGAGGATTTCTGTGCATCCAAATTTCCATAGATCTGGCCTATTTCCCTTCCTGTAAACTCCACCAGAGTCTCAAACTAGGTCCTGGTGTCCAGCAGTCCATGTAGATTGTCACCATAGAAGGATAAACTCAATAATGCATGTGCTCCCGTGCTAGTAAATGCAGCATGCCAG
Organism: Cuculus canorus; assembly: GCF_017976375.1. NCBI lineage: Eukaryota > Metazoa > Chordata > Aves > Cuculiformes > Cuculidae > Cuculus > Cuculus canorus. The sequence goes on along the minus strand of NC_071403.1, from coordinate 122,535,130 downwards.
GAATTGCCCTCTGAAACTGAGGCCAAGCAGCTCTTATCCGCATGGATAAACTTTCTTCCCCATTAAAACAGCTTATCCACATTCAAACCACCTTTTGGGAATGGCCACCAGCCTGTGCTATTCCCAGAACAGTGTTTGGGATGTGTTCTGGATGCACCCGAATGACTGCACATGGACCAATTAATGAGTTTCACAGCTCATCCATGCAACCACACTAAGTCCAGCACATCCAGAAGGTGGAGAGCTTGTTTCAGGCCATGAACACTGCACGTGTACAGTAGATCCAGTGCATCCCTGGTACGCTGGAGTCATAGCAAATGAATGATGTGGCACATGCACACATAGACTACCCAGAAAATCCCAGGCAGAAATACAGGAGAGCTAGGAAGGCTGAATAAAGCACGCTGGCCCCAAACTATCTGTCACGAGGGGTGGGGCAGAGAGGATTGCGAGCAGCCTTAGCTCTCAGAAAAACTTTCTTACAGGTAAATTTCTTGTTTTACCATGCCCGGAAGAAAAAGTCCTACTGAAAGCAACCCAAACACCCACTGTGCGTATCTGTGCGGTAAATAAGGACATGAAACAACCATTAAGGTCCAGACCAAAGGTACACTTCGCCCAGTGTCCTGCCTATGAGAAATGCCATATACAGAAGCCCACGGAAGAATAAGATCAGGCAAGCGCTTCTCCCATTGTCCTGGTCTTCTGCAATTCATCACAGTCTTCTCCCATCCTTTCTCTCCCGGAGGGCACTTTCCATCCTATTCTCAAAGAAATCAGTCTCAGACCTTCACTAACACTTGTTTGCTCACAGTGCCCTTCACTGCAATTGTGTCATATTCAGAGACGGTGTTTAAACAGAGTCCCCTCTCTGGACAATAAGTGGATTTGGGACTCCAGGCGCCTCTGCATCTCCCCAGCAGGTACTGCGTGCACCACCACTGACGGCTGCACTGGCTTCTCCACCAAGCAGGAGCTACCAGCAGCATTTCAGTCTTAACTCACGATCTTTTGCCTCCTTATCTCAAGGAAAAGGTTCTGAAACAAAGAATATTTGCAGAGTATGGGATCAGATTCCTTTTTTTTTCTGTGTGGCTTAGGAATATTTGATTATGAGTGGGGTAATTGACATGGGATGAGCCAGAGACAAACTGATTGAAGTGCAAGAGCCAGCAAGCTTTAACGGGGAAAATGCTGGTGCCATATTGCAGTTTTGGGGTTGCCTCCAATGCTTTCAACAAGGACTGGATTTTCAGAGGTGTAGCAGAGGCACTAAACTGCTGGTTGGAGTGTTTGCCTGCCAATCTCACTTATCATCTGTAATCTGCTAACAAGTTTTGATGCTATGTGTGAAGTTGCTCTGCAGGAGGCATCTTGTCCGCTTCCTGAAGGGGACAGGGGACATTCATGAGACACCAGTATCTGCTTCTATACCCCCTTATTTGTATTTACACCTTACCTGCAGCTCCATGAAACACCACCGAGAGGAGAGCACAGAGAAAGGAAAGGATTTTCATGGCAGAAGGTGGCCTGGGAAGTCCCGTTACTATGGAGAAATGACACCAAGACATTAATAAGAAGGTTGTCCCTCCATAACCACAGGGCTGAGAAGTGCCACATACAAATGCTCCTCAAGGCTAAGTGTTGTCTAGAAGAGGTATGACACACCGCCCTTATCATAATGTCTGTTGTCCTATGGGTTCCCTGGAGCGTACTTAGGACTGCAGCACAGGATAAAACTTCTGTGCAGAAAAATACAACTTTAAATTCCCTTTTAATTACTGTATTATTTAATCATATATTTATCCTAGATTGCTTGATATTTTGCAATACATTGCAATAAATTCAATTTGCCTTATGGAAATTAAAGTTGTTAATACAGAAATAAAAATAAGACAATTTTTTATATATTGGTACAAAAGGGAAGGCAAGTGTGTCAAGCTTTTCTAATAAAAAGAGGCAGAAAAATTTCCTTCATGGTTAGGTTAAAATCCAGCTTCTCCTTATTCCTGCTTAAAGGCTGTGGCTTTTCCTTAATTTCAAGCATTACATGAATTACATACATACATTTCCAGGAAAAATTTCTGAGGGTTTGTGTTTCCTCTCAGCTCCCTTCCCACAAGCAATAAAACTCCCTTATCCAGGTTTGAAATCTCTAGAACTGACTCCTTATAGACTGGAGTCACTGCTCGGCTGAGGCTGTAACAGCGAAATGCAGCTGCACGTGACAGATGTAGAATCTCGAGCCTGTTTGAAAGGACAGAACTTTTTAAGAGAGGCTGAATAATGAGAAGATTTTGGTCATTACCGGATAAGAGGAGGCTCTAGGTTTGACCAGTCCTTGGATCAGTGTCAGCCACCCAGATGAAAGAGTAGAGCTCAGCTTTATGTGTTTCTGGAGGATGGTGAAGGATACTTGCTCTTCCCAGCCTTCTGGTGCTCAGTCAGACAATCCCTGCGGCTTTGGGGAGCATCGGGGCGGTCCAATGAATTGTCTCTGTTACCATCCTTCTGTGAGGTACCGCAGTATTGCATTTAAAATATTGCAGCATTGCTTTGGGAAATGTGCTGAGCTGCATGAAAGCCGCCTTGGGCCACCTCCGTTTGTGCAACGCCTTTGGCCACAGCAGCTCGCTCAAGGCTTCAGTGCCACACACCCTGCGCCTGCCAGCTGAGGCTTGGTGGCAGCTACTCTCCAACATGACGAAACCAGCCGCACAGGCGTGTGCTCCTGGATGGCAGTTCTGTACAATTCATTTGGAATCTGGTGTTGTGTGATGGCATCCATCAGAGAAACGGTGTAAAGTGCGATCTGGTGGGATTTATGCAGCAGATGTCCACTCAGATGTCCACAGAGCAGGTATCTTGCAGAGGTATGACCCTCATTCACAAGTTTTGGTCCCTGTGGCATGGAAGAAAAATCATGAACCTGAAGCTGTCTTGAAGCTGCTTGCTTCAGGTAGGCTTCACAGTTAGCACGAGCAGAGCCAGTTGTTGTTAAGCAATTTAACTGCTCTTTGAGACAGAATGATTTGCTACTTGATGGTCATACCTCTGCTACGGAGCTAACCTGCACCAGCTTTATCTCTAGGCCAATCCAGACACAGAATCTAGAGTTGTCCATACCGTTACACAGCTTCTAGCATGGATTGGCTTCACCTAAACTGCCTGCTGGGAGCAGCCCCTGGTTGCTGCCAGCTTTCAGACAGCATCTGGAAACTGCAGGAACTGCGCAGGAGGCAGCACTTCAGACTAGAGAAGAGAAGGCTCCAGGGAGATCCTACAGCAGCCTCCACTATGGAAAGGGGCTTCAGAAAAGCTGCGGAGGGGGTCTTGGTCAGCGAGTGCAGGGATAGGATGAGGGGGGATGGTTTTAAGCTGAAAGAGGAGAGATGGAAGAAGAAATGTTTCCCTGTGAGGGTGGGGAAGCCCTGGCTCAGGTTGTCCAGGGAAGCCATGCTGCCCCATCCCTAAAAGTGTTCAAGGCCAGGCTGGATGGGGCTTTGAGCAACTGGATCCAGTGGGAAGTGTCCCTGCCCATGGCAGTAGTTTGGACTGGGTGGGCTTTGAGGTCCCTTCCAACCCAAATCATTCCATGATTCTATGATCCCACGATTAATGACCTGTCATTAAGATTACATCATTTCTGCTGTTGGAAGAGAAAATTTGGAAAGTTCTCTCTGTTTAGTTTAAGAGCATAACACAGATATGCAGCAGGGAATTGTAGCTTCTGCTGCTGTTGGTCTACCTTCTCAAGGAGATACTGGAGCAGGAGATGCAATCTTCCATATTTCAATTGCTGTCATGTACCCAGTGCTGGTGAGGCTGCACCTTGAATCCTGTATTCAGTTTTGAGCCCCTCCCTCCACAAAAGACATTGAGGGGCTGGAGCGTATCCAGAGAAGTGCAACATGTGATCCAGTGACTGTACGTGCTTGGAGGTTCCCAATATCATTGCCAGGGTCAAGGAGAAAGCAATCTCTGCCTCAAAAAATCTATAGCAGAATTTCCAGTGTGTCTCTCAGGCATAAAAGAGGGGAAAGCCTCCTTCTGCCTGAGGATTCTAGTGCCCAGCAGGATTAGACCATGGGACCTTCTGGCAATGGGTTGTCGAGAAGAGGAAGGCTAGAAGATCAGCACCATATCCTTTTGGTGAATCTTTCCATGCTCGGCCATGGATGGATTGTGATCTTCATGAGGTCAGAAGTTGGTGCAACGGTTTCAGCAGAGTTTCTCCTGATTTACATCTCTCAGCACAGGCTGAAGCAGAATACGGTCTGCAACTGTAGTAGATATGGCTCTGGTTACATTTGCCATTCAAGTTTGAATATATTTGCCCCTGATTTGCTTCCAAATGCAGAGGCTTTTATAGACCTCAAGGCTAACCTAGCTGTGGTTAAAGCCTTCTTTGTGGCTTGCTCTGGGCTCACTGCCGTTTCTGCACCTCCAACAGCATGAAGCAGTAGCTTAGGTGTAGTGAATAATGAGTCTATTAACACTCAGTGTCCCAGAGGGCAAAAAAGGGATAACTTTCTGAAAAGCAAAGCCATCCAATGAGAGATGCTCCAGAGAGCAACTGAATAAATTAAATAGTTAATTAATTGAGTGTGGAAAGGATTTCAGCCTCCCAACAAAAGCCAAGCCCATGGAGGCTTGCATTAATGTGCACACAGCTCATAAAAGCTGAGGAACATGTGTACAATCCCACCAGGGTGTTTCCTAGAGATTTCTCCATGAGAAAGCTCTCAGCAGCTGAGGTTCCTGCTGTCACCTTTGCATGAGCACTGCCATCAAGCAGCCCAGACCACAGGCTCTCCCAAAGACTGCACATTTCTGTTCACAGCTCATAGCTGAGCAGAAAAAAAGTGGTTTACAGATTCATTGTTTGTAATTAAATGCAAGAGTCGACAGATATTGCTGCTGGCCTGGCTCCAGACTCTGAGTACCTTGCATTCCTTTTCCATGCCTTCTCTTTGCTTTTCTTTGGCTCCTCTTCCCATGGCTTCCTTGCTCTTCAGAGAGAGCATGTGAGCTTGGGCACTTTGTGTGCAAGGCCCCCCATTTCACCTCAGCATCTGTAACTGCAAAATCAGCGGTGTTGCAGGGGACGCTCTTGCCCATCCTTTCAACAGCCATTTGGGGTTCTGCTGTCTGTGAATTTGTGAACACTTTTTCAGCCTGCTGGTGTTTTCTACATCTACAGCCCTCTCTGCCAGCAACACCCCAAAATTCTCAACCCGTACGCAGCAATTTTATTTTCACACGGCCTTTACTACCTTGCCAGTGACAGAAGAGCATACTAAGCCATGGCCATACCTCCCCTAAGCGCCCTCCTACTTCTTTCTCATCAAGGACTTCCCTGATAGCTCCCTACTTCCCATACATTTACAGGAATTCCTGCTATCTGTTCAGGTCTTTTGCAAAGGGATCTTCGCTTTACTTTTCAGCCCTGTTCTCTACTCCAGTCTGACCTGCCACGTTTTATGGAAGCTGCTGTAATCCTCAGCCAGCTGTTCCTTCACTGCTGAGCTCTTCCCTGTGAGAGCCTCTCTTGACTTGCCCCTTATGCCCTACAGGGATTTTTCTTAGACCTCCTTGTTCTCTTTCCTTGTCAAAGCAAATATTTTACTGAGGTTTCTAGCACAGCCTTTTTTAACAGCTTCCAGGCTGCCTGCAGGCTTCTTGCTCTTCTGGACTACCCTCTCTGGTGCTTTTCTTTTCCCATTTTTGGGTTTTTTTGAGATTAAATGTTCACATGTTGAATGTATTTGGTCCCCCAGCACGGTTAAGTCTAAGTGGTCCCTTCTACAAAGCAGGTCTCTCAAACAGCTTTTGAATTAGGTTAACCAAACCCAGGAAGGCAACTCTTCTTGTAGGTGCCAGGACCAGTTGTTCTAAGAATCATCATTTTATTGCACCAGAAATTTGATCTCGGCATGTCCTAACTTAATTCACAATAACCCTTCACAACCGCTCCGCTGCATTGTCTCAAGCAGGGGAAGGATGTGTAAAAGACGTGCCCCATTGTGTATGGGTTCATCAGGGAGGACCTATTGCTTAAACCCTCCTCTAAGTTGTTGAGAAATATTTGCAGCTAGGGCGTGTAGCAAAACAGAGGCTGAAGCAGGTGTGCTCAGGTGGCTCAGAATGTGAGGGCCAACTGGGTATGTGTCAGATCATCCATAGGCAAGCCACGATCCCCTTCGCCTTCACTACCTTCTCTCCTACCCATGGAGGCAGTGCTAATTACCTGCTTCTGCAGATGGTTTTGATGCTTCTCATTGTTCCTGTCCACTGGATGAGAAAAGCAAGGGCTGTCCAGATCTCCAGTCTTGTTGGGCTTCACTGAGCCTCAGATTGTGAAGCCCCTGCAAACAGTGAAGGCACTTCCAGCTCAGTACGGCCCTGACTCTTACGTCACCCATCTTTCCCATGAAGTGAATCATCCTGAGTTCAGAGAAGAAGTTCTTTCTATGCCTGCTCCACGATAGCCATGACACTGCTATTCATATTTCTGGGATGTGGTGACCAGCAATCACGCCCTATACCAAAGGATCAAACATCCCCAGCTGCTGCTGACACATTGGTGTATTTTTGCATGCTATTTTAATGATTCCTGCATTTATTTACAAAGAGAATAAACAATTATGGTGTCAGAGCACAACTCTCAAAATCTTTCTCCTCCTCCTGGCCGTGGGTGACCAGGAGCTAATGGCCTGGCTGACACCTCCCTGTTCTGCTCCCCAGATTCTTCACCAGTGCAATGCAAGTAGCGATTCTTACACACTCTGTAAAGCCCTAATTTCCTAATTGTGATGTCTATACAACCACTGAGGAGTCCAACTTATTATTCCTGAAAGCCAGCCCTGTGAGTATCACTGAAACTTTTTGGCACAGCACCAAATACCTGCATTTGCTGTTATTATTTGTTATTCCTGAACTAAAAGGGTTAGAATTAATGCCAGGTTGAAAAGCATGGCTTAATCCACACTCCAGGTACATTTTGTTTGCCTGGCTACCTCCTGCCCTGGTGCAAGGCTCAGTTCTCGAGTACAAAGAACTTTCACATCGCTAGGTAGAAGGAGTGGTTAAGGTTCCAGCAGCACCTTTGGGCTTGGGGAGATTTGATATTATCCATGATAATTTTCTTTGGCAGTGGCAACACTCTGTGCAGTAACATGAGCAGCAGAGCATCCGCAGGACCAGCTGGGCCTGGAGAAGCTGCTACATCAAAGCAGCACACACAGCTGAGGAGGTTTAAGCCATCTCCTTGGGCTGAAAAAATCAGAGTCACAGAACCATGGAATGGTTTGGGTTGGAAGGGACCTCAAAGCCCATCCAGTTCCAACCTCTGCCATGATCAGGGACACCTCCCACTGGATCAGGGGCTCCAAGCCCCATCCAACCTGGCCTTGAACACCTCCAGGGATGGGGCAGCCACCGCTTCCCTGGGCAACCTGGGCCAGGGCCTCCCCACCCTCATTGTGAAGAATTTCTTCCTAATGTCCAATCTAAATCTTCCATCTTTCAGCCTAAACCCGTTCCCCCTCTTCCTATCCCTGTACTCCCTGATAGAGGGGCCAGCTTTCCTGGAGCCCCTCCCAGTACTGGAAGCTGCTCTAAGGTCTCCCCGCAGCTTCTCTCTCCAGGCTGAAGAACCCCAAACTCTCTCAGCCTGTCCTCATAGCAGAGGGGCTCCAGCCCTCACATCATCTCTGTGGCCTCCTCTGGACCCATTCCAACAGATCCCTGTCTTTCCTGTGTTGAGGACTCCAGAGCTGAATGCATGACTCCAGGCTGGGTCTCACGAGAGTGAAGTGGAAGGGGAGAATCACCTCCCTCAACCTGCTGTTCACTTCTGAGATTCCTGACTGTGGATTTAATCAAAACTCCTCTTGACTTGGGCTTGTGTAGGACATAACTTAGAAAACCTTTCCCAAGTTTTGGAGATACCTGCAACAAGATGTGGCTGGCTATAAGATCCATAGAACCTAGGCTTTACAAATCCAAAACCTGAGGGATAAAACCACTCCTCATCAATGAATTGCTTAAAGCTCTTTGTGGTATTACTCATGCTTTATTAGATATTTACACAACTCAAACAGTTTGTGAACCATAGCCTCTTTGAGCAGAGTGAATGTGTACGAGGAGGGAAACAGAGCCCAGATTGCTTCAATATTGGCAGGCTGAGATATTGTGCACAGCCTGCAAGAGAGCAGCAGAACATCGCTGAAGACCTCAGCTTCCAGCCCTTGCTGTGTCACGAGAGAGGTCAAACGAGAGCTGACCAGAGTTAACCAGATCTCCTCTCCAAAACAAGCTCTGAATCAGCCAGATGTCCTCTAAAAAGCTGGAGGGATGATGAAGCCAGGACAGCATCTTCTGAGGATACAGGATGGGAAAGGTGGAAGATAAAAGACTTTCTCTTGAGATGATCATATGCGGAAGTGGGAAATAAATAGTCTAATGGAAGATAAAAGGGGTCCCACAGGAAAGATGGGTAAATGAGGTTTATATTTCACATCTGCCCATCTGTTCAGGAAAGACAGTCACACTGTGTGGAGAAGGTGTGCAAGTCAACAGACATGGACCAAGATATTTCTAAATATTCCATTGGCAGGAACAGCTCGGTACTCCAGGGGAGAGAGAAGGTCAGGACAGAGGAGCTGGGACCTCATCATGCAGGACCTGGCTGGTGAAGATGAAAGCAGAGAAATAAATCACAGGCAGGGACAAGGTAGGAGAGACATGGGGAGAGAAAGCAGCAGCATCCCTGTCCCGCACATAAGGAAGGACAAAACTACATTATTGCTGCCACTGCCACTGCTGCTGCTGCTGATGATGATGATGATGCCAACCTGTGCACGGACTGTGGAGAGTCACCAGAAGGGCCGGCAGCACTTTGCCAGTCCGTTGTAGCAGGTACCGGTGGCTCTCTTAAACAAGGGACACAGCAGGAAGGAGCACTCGCCCTTGCTCTTCCGACACATCACAGTGTCTGGGACTGCAACTGAGAAAAAGAGGGGGTAAGCCCCTTTCTTGGGATTTGCACAAGTGAAGAAAGCCTGTGTCCACATTCACAGCAGCTCAGTCTGCAGAGAGCACAAGTGGCATCTCGAGGAGATGGTCGACCTGCTGCTGAGTTTTGCTGCGATGGCTGAAAGCATTCACGAGTTCTGTGAACTGTGATGCTCTCTCCCCTCAGCACTGGAAGGGCTGGCTGGGGTTTGCTGACTCAGTGCGAGGCAGGCAGGTTCAACACCCAAGTGTCACACCAGCTGCACACGTATCACGAGTTTGTTCCTCGTTTACAGAATTGCTCCCTCTTTCCCCAAAACAAAAATGCCGTTTAGTTGTTTACACTTACTTGCAGCAGCCTGGGACACCACAAGAAGGAGAAGAAGAAGAATCATGAAGAGTATCACCATTGCTTTGGGTGACATTGTGGAGCTCTACCACAAAGCAGCTGAGACCAAGAGACGCTGCAAGAGGAGGGTAGTCACCTGTATTTATAAGGCTTTGATGAATGCACTCGGCAGGGATTTAGCAATCATGTTTGGATCCAAATACTATATTTATAGGATGCACATGGTAAGCCCTAAGTACAAGCTCCTGTGTGGGTAGATACCACAACCCGTCCCACCCCCGAAAGGAATTACCCTCTTAACACCAACACCTGTTGATTCCCGTGTCCGGATCCGACGCACCATCTCGTCCATGAACAGCACAGACAGGCAAACATTTCAACAACTGTTAAGTCAGAGCAATGGCCACGTGCGTAAGGCCTATGGGCAGGGACACCTTCCACTGGATCAGAGGCTCCAGCCCCACCCGACCTGGCCTGGAACCCCTCCAGGGATGGGGCAGCACAGCTCCCCGGGGCAGCCTGGGCCAGGGCCTCACCGCCCTCACAGCAAAACATTTCTTCCTAAGGTCTAATCTAAATCTCCCCTCTTTCAGCTGAAAACTATTCCCCTTCTTTCTATCCCTTCACCCCCTGATAAAGGAGCGAGCTTTCCTGGAGCCCCTTTCTGCACTGGAAGCTGCTCTAAGGTCCCCCTGGAGCCTTCTCTTCTCGGGGCTGAACAACCCCGGCTCTCTCAGGCTGTCCTCACGTGGAGTTCTTCCACGCTTGGTAAAAACCAGTTGTGGATTCCGAGCAGAGACCTCCGCAGTGCTCCGTCCGGGCGGGAGCATGGGGCCCGCAGCACACACGGCTGTTTGGTTCATTGCTCACATGCGAATATCAAAGAGGGGTTCTGTAGAGCACAGCAGGGACAGGTGTGAAGGACCGGGACCTGCAGAGAGCAACGGGAACAGAGCTTTCAGGGTGTAAAAAGTCCCCACTCCAGGGCTCAGTCGAACGAGCGAGAAATTTTCCTCCTGTTCAGCTGCCGAGTCCTGGCTTCGTTCCCAGGCTTGCAAAGAAACTCACTAAAACGTGAAAAAACAGCAGTAAGTGTTTGAAGCCCCCAAGCCCTGACAGACCGCGGCTGGTGCGCAGGCCTGGCGGAGCGCTGGCAGGATTCTGCACAGCACTGGCAAAACCCAAGATGGAATTTGGCCCTAATTCAACGCCCCTGCGCGGCCTCTCCTGTAGAGATGTGCTGGGGAATTGCACTGCTTCCCAGGGGCCGGGAGGGCCGGGAGCGCAGAGGGAGCGCAGCTGCGGCCGCCGCCTCTCACGGAGGTTTCCTCTCTTGGGTGCCGAGAAAAACATCTGAATTAATTGATGTCTCCGCCCCATCGTGTCCCGGCTGCCACCTGCTCGTCCCTGCAGCGGGTGTTCATCGCCTGGGAGTCGCTAAAGGGACCGATTCGTGCAGGTGTGCAAGACCCCAGGGCAGGGGGTGGGGTTGTGGCAGTGCCCTGAGGGCTTCAACACTGCACACACCCCGGGCACTTTCATTTTTTTAACTTGGAAAACTGACACCAACCTGGCCTGGAACCCCTCCCGGGATGGGGCAGCCACCGCCCCCGGGGCAGCCCGCGCCAGGGCCTCCCCACCCGCCTCATGGGGAATTTCTTCCTAATGTCTGTTCTCTTCAATGTGTAGTCTTTCCCCCTCGTCCTATCACTCCAGGGCCCTGTGAAAAGTAGAAAGGAAAGCTGGGATGTGGGGTCAGGGTGTGCTCACGCTCGGTGTCAGTCTCTGGTCTGATGACAGTGAGCAGAGATGGACCTGCCCTGCCAGGGGGAGAGGGAGGTCAGAGGATTTAAGCAGGGAGGTGCCGAGCGTGCAAGGAGACCGTGTTCAGCAGGAATTGATTCAAACGCTCCCGCTGGCGGGACAGGGAGGTGTCTGGCTTGTATCGGGGTGCTGTGCTACCAGCAGCTCCTTAGCAGGGAGGTGTGACCCTACAATGCAGCTGGGCATCCTTCCGATAAAAATCCAGCATTTCCCATGTCCTGGCAAAGCCACACGATCACCGGGGTGGATGGCCCTCCTGCGCCGGCTTTGTTCTCTCAGCGGCAGCCACACCATGCCTCAGCACCAGAGCCGCCCAGCGGCTCTGCCACGGTTGGTTTTCATGGTAAAAAAGGTCGAGAACTCACAACGAATTCAGTTCAGCAACCCTTATGTTTTGAGTGATAAGTTGGCTCCAAAATAGATCAGCAAAATCTAGGAGCTGGGTGTTTTCCGTCATCAGAAGCACGTCTAAAGCTATTAGAAGGACAAAAGCGACAGCTCTTTCCTCTGCTCTGCAGATAATGCTAACGGAGGACACCCTCCCGGCTGCCGATGGCCACCCGGTTCCTGAGGGCAGAGCCCGTCGGTGCCCGGGGCTGCCGCACGGGGGTCTGTACCGGTAGGATCTGCTGGGCTGGAGCTTGGATTGTGTGTGTAGAGAGTAGATGAGCATCGTCAGAACGGGGCTCTTGAGCAGCGAGTGCAGGGATAGGACGAGGGGGGTCCGTTTTAAGATGAAAGAGGGGAGATTAGATTAGAAATTAGGAAGAAATGTTTTCCTGTGTCTCGTGCTGGGGGTGCACATCAGTATGGAGAGGTCCTCTCCGGACTTTGCCGTAGGGGATGTTGGCCATTGAGCTCCTGTTGCTTTGTAAGCGAACCGCTGTGAGGCTTCCGGGCTGCCTGTGACACCGCCTCCTCCTCTCACCTTTGCAACAGGCAGGGGGCAGCGGGGGGCGGGCAGGGGACGGGCAGGGGGCGGTGCGGGGGCGGTGCGGGGGGCGGGCAGGGGGCGGGCAGGGGACGGGCAGGGGGCGGTGCGGGGGCGGTGCGGGGGGCGGGCAGGGGACGGGCAGGGGACGGGCAGGGGGCGGTGCGGGGGCGGTGCGGAGCCGGGCAGGGGGCGGTGCGGGGGCGGTGCGGGGGGCGGGCAGGGGACGGGCAGGGGGCGGTGCGGAGGGCGGTGCGGGGGCGGTGCGGAGGGCGGTGCGGAGGCGGTGCGGAGGGCGGTGCGGAGGGGCGGTGCGGGGGGTGGTGCGGAGGCGGTGCGGAGCCGGGCAGGGGGCGGTGCGGAGGCGGTGCGGAGGCGGACAGGGGGCGGTGCGGAGACGGGCAGGGGGCGGTGCGGAGACGGGCCAGCAGGGGGCGGTGTGGGGCGGTGCAGTCTGGGCAGGGGCGGTGTGGGGCGGGGCGAGGCGGTGCAGTGCAGGCAGGGGGCGGAGCGGGGGGGGCCGGTCCCGGTGCCGGCACGGAGGCAGCAGGGGGCGGGGCGGGCAGCAGGGGGCGGGGCGGGGCGGGCAGCAGGGGGCGGGGCGGGCAGCAGGGGGCGGGGCGGGCAGCAGGGGGCGGGGCGGGCAGCAGGGGGCGGGGCGGGCAGCAGGGGGCGGGGCGGGGCGGGCAGCAGGGGCCGGTCCCGGCGCCGGTGGCGGCGCCTGCGCGGGGCGGTTCGGGGCTCGGCGAAGTTGCGCGGGGAAGTTTCGGGGCGGCGGGGCCCCTGCGGGTGTCCCTGTCGCCCATCCCTGCCCCGCGACCATGGCCTTCCGCCGGCGGGCCAAGAGCCACCCGCTCTTCAGCCAGGAGTTCCTCATCCACAACCACGCCGACATCGGCTTCTGCCTGGTGCTCAGCGTCCTCATCGCCCTCATGTTCGAGGTGAGACCCCCTGCGCCTGTGTGTGTCCTCCCCGGGGCCCGCTCTGACCCTGCTTGGGGGGTGCTGGGGTCCCGCACCCCGGCCCGGGGACGCTGGCTCGTTTGGGCACCCCTCCACCGCACCCCTCCATCACATTCCTCCATCCACCCCTTCCATAACATCCCTCCATTACATCCCTCCATCCGTCCCCTCCATCAGACCCCTCCAAGCAGTAGCCCATTCATTCCCCATCTCTCTCGTCCCCCCAGAACCATCCCCGTGGTGCCCAGCGCGGCTCTGGTTTTGGGGGACGCATCCCTGTGCCCTGGCGGGACCCCCGGCTGCGTTCGTGGGGCGCGGGGCGAGGGGACCCCGTCTCCTGCAGCCCGGCCTGGAGCGGGGTCCCTGCCCCGCAGCGCTCCCCGTGCCCCCCGTGCCGTTCCCAGCCCTTGGAGGCGGAAGGAGTACTTTTCGCCTTTGTTTCTTTAACGTTAGCCCTTTTCCAGGTGTTTTCCCCGCAGCGCACCGACCCCGCGCCGTGGGATGAGCAGACGGCAGCCGCTCCCCGGCGCTGCCCCATCCCGCACCCCCGGCTCCCCCGCGGGGCGCCGCGCGGCTGGGGCGGCCGCCGCTCCTGGGAAGGCCGCTGCCCCACAGCCATGCCGGGAGTGCCGCTGCTCCATCTCCTTCCCTCCCGGCTTGCTTTTTCCTCTCCTCTTTCCGGGAGGAGACGGGAGGGCTGTTGGCCGCGTGGCTCGGCGCGGGGTGCCCGGCGTGGGGCGTGCGGGCCGGTCCGCGGCTCGGCCGGTCGGGCGCCCTCCCGCTGCCCCCGCGCAAACCCTCCCCTTCAGCGCGGTGCCACGTCTCAAAGCGAATCCGGACGGGAAAGGGGTGGCCGGGGGGCCTGGCGGAGGAGGAAAGGCCTCTGCCGCAGCGAATCGCAGGAGGAGGAAACCCATTTCCCCAACACCCTCCTGGGGGCGGCCCTCTGCTTTTTAATTCTCTCCCCCCTTTCTTTTCCGCAAATGCATTGAACGAGCGAGTCTCGCCCAGTGCACGAAACCCTTGTGGTGTGCTTTCCCATCAATATATATTTTTAAGGGCTCAAAACTAAACCGAGAGGGCCAGCTGTGTTCCAAAACCACAGGCGAACGCTGCAAAGTTGGGCTGCGAGTTTCACAGTCATACTTTTTAAAAAAATAATAAGTCACAGAGGTTGGATGTCTCGTCACAGAAACCCGGGGGTTCTCCCCACAGCTGGGTTTTTCAGGGTGCCCGTGGCTGTGGTTGTGTGCCAGGAGCCCATCCCGGCGCGGTGCTACCCACGCTCGCTGCTGCGGGGGCTTTTGGTTGACACGGTGCTCCGAGGGCGATTTTAAAATGTGATGAACTCCCCCACTGAGGTGGTGGCAGGGAGGGGTTTGCAGGCTTTCTGATTGTTTTTTTTAATGTCTTTTAATTGAATTTTCCCCGGTTGCTGAGAGGAAGCAATTTCCTGCTGGTGCAGCCGCCCTCCCAGCAGACCCTGGGGAGATGGTGCTCGCCACTTTCAGCTCATCCCTCTGCACCACCTGGCTGCATCCCTGCTCGGCAGCATCTGCCCTTGTCTTCTCCTTGACAGGGACTTTGGGACAGCTCTTTTGGTCCTTGTGGGTATTTCATTTCATTTCATTTCATTTCATTTCATTTCATTTCATTTCTTCCTTCTGCTTTCTTCCTCCTTGGAGGAGAAATTGGGCTCTACTCTTCCCCAGCCCTCTAAACCATCCATGCCTGTTTGTGCTGCCTCTGAGTTTTGGTGGCAGCTCAGGTATTTCTGCCTTTTGACACCTTTTCAGCATCCCCTCTGCCGTGGTGGGCAGGACGTATTGCTGTTCCTTCTCCTCACCACCTTGCTTCCCACCCCATCACTGCACTCCTGTCTTCCCCAATGCCAGTGGTCACGGCTGAGCTATAGCTCAGCGGAAACGGCCAAATCCTGCTCACAATAGGCTGTTTCCTGCAGGGAGGGTTTCTTTGGGGAGGCACAAACTGGATTTTTAACCTTTTCCCAGGCAGCCCTGGGAGCTAAGTGCTGGCTTGCCCTAGCACTGTGCTCGTGGCGGTGCTTGGGGCTGCCACAGACGGGTCCTTCCCTCCCCAAGCACAGCGCAAGGTATGGCTTGAGCATCTTTTTGGGCATGCAGCCACTTCCCCATCCAAAGAGATCAGTGGGCTCCACCAGTTTCCCTGCAGCAGGGAGTGGGTACCAGTTGTGATGGAGATCCCTGTTTGCATCTTGCTTGATGCCCGGCTTTGCTGCCAGCTGCGCTGCTAGTGCCATCTGGGCTCCGGGGAGGGAATTTGGGTGCCTGGAGGCTGCATGCTGGTGTTATGAGTGTGTTTGAGTTGATTATTGGAGTATTGTGTGCATTTTAGATGGTCAGAGCATTGCTCGGGGAGGGAAGCCCAGAGCTTGGTGTGATTTCCTCCAAAAAGAGCTGGCACTCTCCAGAGCTGAGCGCTGTGGGGATTTCTGCCTTGCCAGCCCTAAGCCTTCAGGGTGAGAAAATGCACCTGGTGCATATGTGTGGTGCCAGGAGGGGATTGTGCTACGTGTGCGTGGCTGCTCCATCCCTGAGTGAGGTGGAGCCTGGAAAGAAAACTCTCTCTCCTCTTTTCCTTTGATCAAAAACTATTTTAAGTGACTGCGTATAGAAACGCAAACCAGGTGCTGGCCATTCTTGAGCAGAAATCTTGCATATCTTTTCCCACCCTGCTGTGCAGATAAATGCAGGCTGTGTTTAACCTGCAGCTGCCCAGCAGGGACGGCTCCTTTGCATGGCTTTGAATCAGCCTCCACGTGGGATGAGTTTGGGGGAGACCTCGCTGGTTTTAGGGGGGTTCTTTATTAGACTGGTCGCAGCTGTAACAATTTCTGTAAGATGGAGGAACTGAGTTTCAGTCGTTTTTCCTTTCTGCCTGGAACTGACTGCCATGAGCTCAGGGACGAGGCAGAGGATCCTGATGCTTCTGCATGGGATAGTGGTAATAAAGTTACAAAACATGATAATATAAGAGATGCCATGCCCTTGCCGGGCTTTCCCCCGTTCGCAGAGCCACAACAGTGAGTCATGGTCTCCCAAACACCGGGTTATGACACTGTCAAATGAAGGTGGCTGACGAACGAGCTGCTATTTCCAGGCTTCCTGCTAAATATACTTTCCCCTCTCTGGTCCCCTCGTAGTACTCTGCAAAAAATAAGGCCCTCCTGTCATTAACCAGCGAAAACAAACTGTGTTTCTGCTTCCCCTGCTTTTTGCCAGATGTGGAAACTGAGGCATGCGAGTGGTGTAAAGGCTAAATAGTTGTGGGGGAGCCAGAGGCTGGGGGACAGGGAGGGAAAAAGCAGAAATTTGGTCTGTCTTTAAAAAAGGAATAAACAAGAGGGAGCGTGAGGTGATGATGATTGTGTGGTGCTGGGGGACGAGTGAGTGGGTGCAAGAATCGGGGCTGTGCTGCCCTTGGGGAGGGTATTTTTGTCAGAGCTGGCTGTTTGCTTTTAAAGGCTTTGGACCAAACTGGTCTTCAGTTTACATACAGGGCCTGTGTCAGTCCATACTGTGGGTCACCAAGTTTTTCTTTCAATAAACACCCCAGTTGGTGGGAGTGGAAAACTCTTCAGTTGTGAGAAAAGACTTCGGACGGCATTTTATCTTTAATGAGTTTGAGCTGTTTTTTCAAGTCCCAGCAATATTTTCCAGACTCATACTGCAGGAACTCCCCCAGTCTCCCCCACCAGAGGTTCGGAGCAGCTTCCTTCCTTCCAAGCTGGTTTAACCCAAGCAGGACCATGAGAGTGGCTGTGTACCTGGAGGCTCCCGGCTGGGGTGCAGGAATCACGGATCCTGCAGATCCCACCGGGCCGAGGCTTTCAGTTCATAGAGTAAACTGGTTCCTCTCTGCAAAGGATGCTCAGATATTATCCCACACTTCTTAAAAGATTAAGGGTCGAGAGTCTCAGCAGGCAGACTCTGGGAGAGGCGCTCAGCTGCCTGGATACATGTGCTCGGGTGTATTTATCAGAAGGTGCTTGTATGCCTGCAAGACTGAAATTTGGATTGGAGTTTGGAGGCTTGCAGTATTTCATGGTGCGGAAAAAACAGCATCTTCTAAAAAGGCTCAGGGGGAGTTTTGCTGCTTTGTGTTAGCAGGGCTAGCAGGGCTGTGAGCCTCTCCAGTCACTGCATTGCTAGGGAGCAGGTGCCATAGCCTGGTGCGAGTGTTTGGGCTTTATCCATCACCCGGCCGTTGAGGGCTGGGAAGGAGATGCACTGATTTGATGTCAGGCCACGTTGCTCTGTGAGAAGAAGCCTGAGCCCTGTCTTGGCTGCTTGAGCATCGCAGGAAACTGTGGTCTTGATGCATGCGTTGGGTTTTACCTCTTTGCCATCTGGCTGCCCTTTGGCCCTTGGGTGAGTGTCGTTCAGCGTCAGGACTGTGCAGGCTGCTGCAGGTGCTGTGCCCTCTGCGGGGCTGTAGCAAGGCCCCAGGACAACTGCTTCCCGAATTTGGCTGGGTCAATCGCATCCCTCGTGCCAGGCAGGACTGGGCTGTCCTGAGGAGCATCTCTGTCACCCCCTTAGGCAGTGGTGGGTTGTGTAGAGGTGCCTTTAGTGCAGGGCAGGGAGCGAATGAGGAATATGCAGCCTTTCCTCCATGGTCCTCGTTCAACTAATCCTGTGCAGACAAACCCCTCTGTCCTTTAAAAATCCCCACCTGGGTCACAGTGATGCTCTGTGGGGTTTGGAGTTGTGGCTGCATTAAGGAAAGGCTGAACATGAGAGGGGAAAACCAAAGACGTGAGTTAAGGAGGTGGCTTCATAGTGTAACCAAAACTTGAAGAGGCCCGGTTCTGCCCTTGGCTGCAGCAGTTCTGTGGCAGCTCTGGCTCTGCTCACTTCCTTTCCAGTTCCAGCATCTTGTTTCAGAGCAAACAAACAGCAAGTGTCTTGTGCCTCTGAATAATCCTCAGAGTGCTCTTCCCATTACAAACTTCTCCTTTCTCTGTCTGCCTGCAAAATGCTTGATGTGAGCCCTAAAGCTTTGGCATCCCCAGTGCTCGTTGCTCCTTCCTGAGCTGGGGAAACCTGGTTTCTGCCTTGCAGGGGAGCTGAAGGTGGCATTGCTGTAGGTCATGGTTCAGGTGTTCCCTGCTTTCAAGTTCCTTGGTGGTGGTTTTGTCTCCATACGCTGCTCAGGGCTGTGCGGCAATGGGTGCATCACGAGTGTTCCCCAGCAGCATGGTGGGAGGGGTGCTGTGGGGGTTACAGCTGCCGTGTGGGATTATGGACCCTGATGTTCACTTGATGGAGCTCAGCTACCATCTCCATCAAACCACCTATATCCCTCCATGCCCACTGGTAAGGGGTGTGTTGTGAGCCGTGGCAAAAAGATGCAGCTCCCTCCATGGATGTGCAGAGCGTCCTTCACCTTCCAGGGTTGAGGGATGTCGCCAGCGTCCTGCTCAAGGTGGTTCATCCTGTGTGTTTCATGCTCTTGTCTGCCTTGACTGCTGGAAACTGCAACTCTTCTCCTATCAGAACTGAGATGTTCTCGCAGTGGTGGCAAGGAGGTGGAGGTGACCCAGCCAAAGGGGTATGGCGTGATCAGGACCCCGGTGGCCTCGTGTGTGTCGAATATCAGAAGACAGAGCTAAGCTGGATGGTACCTGTGGTGTTCTGGCTTTCTTGTGTGTTTGTGTTGAAGAAAGTGTGGAGGTGTAAGTGCTCACAAAACGAGATGCAGCCAGTCTTTGGAGTCCTTGGAAAGCCCAGAGACCTGCCTGTGAAAAGGCTGCCTTAGCTGTTAAAGTCCTGCTGATGCCCATACGGCAGCTTGAGTGGAGACTGCACCAAGGTGGAGGCTGAAATTCTTCATACATCCAAATTTTACGTTGGTCAGTACGAGTGCTTCCCAGCTGGCTGTGGGAGAAAGGGGTTTCTGATGCTGGAGAGGAGACTGACCTCCCACACAATGTCTGTGAGATGTTCAGAGATGGATGGGAAGGTTGGATGCACAGAGGTTCAAATTTGGCCCCCAGAGCTGCTGCTGCGGCCGTTCGTGAGCGCTTCAGGGTGTGTGCCTGGGCTTACCCGTCAGTTAAATAGAGCAAAGAGGTAGTTTGTCTTTGGAAATAGTCTGTCAAGGTCCGGCCTATTTGCAGAAGGTTGCACTTACCTTGGGCTGAAGAACATTTTACATGAGCTTTATAAAACAACCACTACCTCTGTGTAATGACAAGTGAAGGATGCAGAGGTGACCCATGAAGTTGCTGGTGGTCCTCTGGCCTGTGGGAAGCAAGTGCAGGTGTTGAGAAGGGACAAAACATTGCTTGATCTGTAAGTGGATGGAGGAAAACTTCCTGCCAGACCCTCCAGAAAAGAAGATTTCTTAGAAGAGTAAACCGTGTTGGGGCTGAGCACTATGCAGCCATCACTCCCCACCGTGGAGATGCTGCAGTGTGGCTTTCTTGGACCCAAAAGTCTGTCTTATGGCCCCTCCAGCAGGTCAGGAGACTTCATCTGGAGATGATGTCTTGTTTTCAGCTGTTTACACCTCTGGATGTCGGCCAGGTACTCAGGTAGACGTAAAAGTCTTCAGTACCTGCTGCTGTCAACACGTCCACGACCCAGCCACCTGCCCCTGCGGCAGCACAGCCACCACCAGCTTCGTGCATTGGTTTCATGTCCTGTGCCAGCTTGTGATGAGGTTTGGATGTGAAATCCCGGTCCTGGTTGTGCTGCACTGCTCTGGGATGAGGTAACTTTGCTTTCCTAGCCAGCAGGGTTTCCACCAGCTAGAAGTGTCTCCTTAGGCCAGGCAATATGCTTTTTCCATTACCACTCCAAACTCTCCCCGCGGTCTCCCCTCTGGCGGCAGAGCGCTGCTCACAGCTGCTTCTCCACAGCAGAGCACAACATGGGGGATTTCTTTTTTAAGTGGGAAAAAAACCACGCACCTAATCTCCAGACATCCTGAAAACACACAGTGGAGTTTGCTTTCCCCCAGCCAGGACTGTGGGATGGGCAGCACTGTGTGGTTGCTCAGTGCTCATGGGCTGGACGGGAACACTTGGCAAGGCCCCCATGTCCCCCCCGCCACCTACGTCCTGCAAGACGTGAGCCATTATTTCCAGCCGGGTTTTTAATAGCCTGCAGCTCTGAAACTGCTGCAGCTCCAGCTGCGTGAAATTCATCTCCATCTGTGTTTGACGGGCGTGGGATGTTTTGGGGCACGGTTGCATATCATAGAGTCATGAAATGGTTTGGGTTGGAAGGGACCTCAAAGCCCCTCCAGTTCCACCCCTGCTATGGGCAGGGTCAACTCCCCCTGGATCAGGGGGGATCAAGGCCACATCCAGCCTGGCCTTGAACACCTCCTGGGATGGGGCAGCCACGGCTTCTTCTGGGCAAGCTGGGCCAGGGCCTCCCCACCCTCATCGTGAAGAAGTTTTTCCTAATGTCCAATCTAAATGTTCCCCCTTGCAATTTAAAGCCATTCCCCCTCATCCTGTCGCTCCATGCCCTTGTGAAAAGTCCCTCCCCAGCTTTCCTGGAGCTGCTTTCAGTACTGAAAGCTGCTCTGAGGTCTTGTTGGAGACTTCTCCAGGCGGAATAACCCCAACTCTCCCAGCCTGTCCTTGTACTCTGCCCTCCTGTGGGGCTGGGTGCTCCCAAAGTGTTGGAAGGGTAGCTCAGGAGCCATCGGAAATGTGAAAATCTCCAGTACCCTGCTGGTGGTGTGGGTTTAGGTGGGATTAAGGCATCAGCAGAGGTTGGAGACGGATGTCTGTGCACTGATTTGCTTAGACCTAGCTCACCGGTTGGTCAGTCTCAGGGGTGTTGCTTCGGGGTGTCGTGGGGTGCTTAGCTCTGCCTCATCCACACAAAGCCTTCTGCTTCACTGCTGGGAGGCTCAATCCCTGGAGTGAAAAGCAGTAGATGGAGAGCAGGGGCTGATGTCCCATTGCAGGCTTTTTCCTCTTTGCGGGCCAGCCTGTGAGGCTGGGGTCTTGCACGTGGCAAGCTCAAGGCTCAGCTCTTTTGCCAAAGCTGCTTCTCTGTGGCCCCACGGGGCCCTGCTGAGCACCTGCGTGGTCTCTACAGCTCTACCACCCCGGTGCCTTTGCTGGAGGAGTCTGAAGGTGCCAGCGCTAAATGTGTGCGTGGCCTGTGGGGCTTTGCAGCCGCTGAGCCTCCTTGGGTGCTGGATGTTGTCATTTCTGCACAGGCCAGGCTCCGGTGTTGGCTGCCTGGAGTGAATGAGAATGAGGAATGGTTTTAATTGAAGGTAATGGTCCTCTGAGTCAGGCTCCCAGTGCCCCTCAGCAGGGGGTCACATATTGCAGTGATCCATGCTGCTGGAGGGATGCTTATCCTCAGGGCGAACTGTCAGGCTGGCTGGTAGCTTCCAGGTTTCTCCCTCTTTTATCCACCCTTTTCTTCCTAAATCCCAGGTTCTTGTTGGCAAACCTCATCCTTACAATCCCCTTGCTGAAAGGCACTTCTGCGAGTGAAGGCAGTGCCTGCACACCTCCCTGGGCAATTTGCCCCACCCTACATGGTAGGAAAAGCGAGTAAATGGTCGCAGAGGAATGGATTTAATGACTGATTTGTTGTTCTTTTTTCTCTCCCTCTATGTGTCTTCGACAGGTTACAGCCAAGACTGCCTTCCTGTTCATCTTACCTCAGTATAATGTCAGCGTGCCTACAGCAGGTAAGAGATGCTGCCAGGGAGGGTCCAGTCACGGTTCTGACCCACTGCCAGCTGTTTGGGCTCACCTCTACTGAAGCAGGCTGTGGGGAGAGAGGCCTTGGTGCAGCCTGCTTGCTTGGAGGAAGGGTTACTGCTCACCTGAATGTTTTCCCAGGCTGTTTCCCATCTCTCGCAACAAGGACGCTGTTGCCGGTCAGTGACAGAACTCGCTCTTATCTCCTATGCTCATTTATTATCCTATATTACCTTACTCGTGTACCTCAAATCTTAGAAACCTGGACCGAAGCTTTGTTTGAGGATAAACAGGGTTGGTGACAGGCAAGTCACTTCACAGAACCATAGAATCGCTTGTTTGGAAAAGACCTTTGAGATCATCAAGTCCAACTGTACTTGCCCACTACTAAACCATATCCCTGAGCACCTCATCTGCCCGGCTTTTAGACCACTCCAGGGATGGGGACTCCACCACCTCCTTGCGCAGCCTCTGCCAGTGCTTGAGAACCCTTACTGTGAAGAAGTGTTTCCTGATGTCCAATCTGAACCTCCTCTGGCACAACTTGAGTCCATTCGCTCTCATCCTATCGCCTGTCACTTGGGAGAAGAGCCCAGCACCCACCTTGCTCCAACCTCCTTTCAGGGAGGTGTAGGCAGTGATGAGGTCTCCCCTCAGGCTCCTCTTTTCGAGACAATGCTTCCCAGCATTGATCTTAGGAGAGGATGGACAGGACCAGGGTAAGGGAGGGCAGCAGCTGGGGTGGGCTGGGATTCACATCACGATTCTTTCTGCCATGTGCCACGAAGACAGCAGGTTTCCCAACTCTATTTCTTCCCCATAAGCTTGCAGGGCTGCAAATAGCTGCCTGAATGCAGATGTTGAGGGGATTTTGAGTGCTGTTTGGTCTCCTGTTGCTCCAGAAGAGCAGAGCCTCCTGTGGGTCCTATTTCTCATCTGCCAGCCTGATGCTGCTGTCTCAGATCTCTTGGTAGCACACGGCATCTGCATTTAGACAGCCAACTCCTGCTCCAGCGGCTTTTGGGGTGAGTGGGAGAGACTGGGTGTTGGGTGATAACCGAGCATGTGGAAATCCCATCCCAAGCCCTAATACTTCTAGTGTGGTGTCCCTGATCCCATCACCTGCTTCAATGCTGCCTTCAGGTCGTCATCCCTCCAGGCTGATAAATTCCCGTCTCCACACCCGAGCCATCCCCAGCCCCTCACCTCTGGCAGGGGAAGCTTGAAGTATCCCAAGTGTCTTGCCACTTGAGGTGTGTAACTGCTAGAGGGGAAACCATCCGCGCTTTGCCAATGAGGGCTCTACCCCAGCTGGAGCCCTTTTCACCAGCCCTGGAGCCACTGGCACCGTCATGACCTGTAGATGTGGTCATGACTAGGGATGTGGTCATACAGTGGACCAGGCTGCCCAGGGAAGTGGTGGAGTCTCCATCCCTGGAGGGGTTCGAAAAGCAGGTAGATGTGGTACATCAGGACATGTTTTAGTAGACACGGTGGTGTTAGACTGATGGTTGCACTTGATCCTAAAGGTCTTTTCCAACCTTAATGATTCTGTTCTGTGATGCTATGGTTTAGTGGTGAGCTTTGCACTATGGTGAGACTTGGTCTTAAAGGTCTTTTGCAACCTAAATAATGTTATGATTCTATGACCCCTCTCTGCCTTTCTGGTGGCCTCATCCAAGCTGTGAATAGGCCCCATGCACCAGCACTTAAGCCCTTACCTGAAAAATCATTTGGGTCATGTGGCTCTGACCCACCGCTTGATCTCTTTGCAGAGGGGGAACTGGTCCAGTATCACTATGGGCTGAAGGATCTGGTCACCATCCTCTTCTACATCTTCATTGCCATCATCCTGCATGCAGTGGTGCAGGAATATGCCCTGGACGTGAGTGCTGTTCAGTGTCTCGAGTCACCGAAATATCTCAAGTACCCTGGGGGGATGTGGTCCCGCTGCAATTTAATGCCACTCTAGGGGTGGTCTGGAGGTGGTGATAAGTGAGACTTTATCCGGGGGCTGCTTGGAGTGGGGAGGAGGAGCGAGACTTGTTGACCTGGTGGTTCATGTTTCCTTATTCCTTTTTTCTCCCTCTGCTCCTTCCCAGAAAATCAACAGGCGTCTCCATCTCTCCAAAGTCAAACACAGCAAGTTCAATGAATCAGGACAGCTGGTTGCCTTCCACCTCACCTCTGCAATTTGGTGCTTGTACGTCGTGGTGACGGTAAGGCACGGGGGCTGGCCAGGCTTTGGGTTCCCTGGGTGGGATTTGATGTTTCTGAAGTGCAAAACACCAATGGCAGCAGAGAATCCCCAGCCAGCCCCTGGGCCAAAGTGGGCATGTGTCGTCAAGTTTAATTTTCAAGTGTGGTGGGTCTTCCCAGCTACGGAGTGAGGGCAGTTTGGGGAGATGCTTCTGCTTCACGCCGAAGCAAGTGGGCTGTGAAATACTTCTGGAGCTGGACCTCTGTAGTCCTGCCTGGCCCTGTCATCTGTGACAAGATGGGATGAGAGGGAACAGCCTCAGGTTGCACCAGGGGAGGTTTGGATTGGGTAGTAGGGAAAATTTCTATACCAAAAAGAGCGGTGAAGTCCTGGCAGAGGCTACCCAGAGCAGTGTTGGAATCTCCATCCCTGTAGGGATTCAAAAACCATGTGGCTGTGGCACTTTGGGACATGGTTTGGCAGATGTGGTGGGATTGGGCTGATGGTTGGACTGGATTAGTTGAGAGGTCTTTTCCAGCCTCAATGATTCTCTGATTCTAAGCTCAGGGACAGGTCCCCTGCTCTCTGCTTGGGGGTCCTGCCAGCCCCCCTTAGAGGATGGCTGAGTTTCAGAAAGCTCCACCTTGGCTCTCGCAGGGGACGGTGTTTTCCCTGTAGGCTGAAAGGGCTCGAGTGCCATCCCCAGCTCCTCGTTTCACTATAGCGTGCCCTGTCAGAACCACACACTGCCTGCTTCCGCTGCTGAGAGCTTGCATCTTTTCTCTTTTTTTCAGGAAGGATACATATCAAACCCTCGGAGTTTGTGGGAAAACTACCCTCATGTTTATCTTCCGTAAGCACTTGCAAGGGCATTTTGTTCTTGGGCTGACCGCTTCCTTCCTCTGTACGGTTTTCCCTGCGGCTGGGAGCAGGGTGCTGACAGTGCAGCGCCCTTTGCGTGCACCCTGCTGCAAGGACACAGCAGTGAGATGCCCAGGGAGGGGGGATATCTCATTTTTGGCCCCAGGGAGGGTGTTCCTAGCGATTTTCTTTTGTGAGGAAAATCCTGTGGGCTTGGTTACTGATCCTGGCTGTTTGCTGCCTGCATCACCTTGGGTGAGTCTCTTTGCTGTTCATTTTTCATAGTAGAAATGAAGTAGGGGATAATTTTCCTTTCTTGGTTTTGTGCTGAGAGCATGGAGACCGCAGCATGAGCATCTGGGTAAGCTCTGAGTGTACCTAGGTCGGCTCAACATATAATTTCAGCCCAGAAATTATGTCTCCTAAATCTCATGGCATCAAAACAGTGAAGGGATTGCCCAGTGCTCCGTGGCCAGATGCCTTCCCTGGCGCCCAGGCCCGTGGGGTCTTGCCATGCCCCAGGCTGGCTCACGCAGCCCATCCCTGTGTTTCAGGTTCCAGGTGAAGTTTTTCTACCTGTGTCAGCTGGCATACTGGCTGCACGCCCTGCCGGAGCTCTACTTCCAAAAGGTTCGCAAGGTGAGAGCCAGGTCGGGGCTCCCATGTGCCCCAGGGTTGCTTGAGACGGTGTTGTCCACTGGCTTTGGGAAATCGGGCTTTGGGAGAAGGCAGGTGAAGGAGGGGCGAGAGGTTAACACGTGTTTCTGCCCCTGCCAGGAGGAGATTCCCCGCCAGCTGCGGTGCATCGCGCTTTACCTGGCACACATCGCTGGCGCGTACCTCCTCAAGTGAGTCGGCTGCCTCGGCATCCTGCGGCCAAGCAGGTTCTTTAGCAGTTCAAGTCACCTCAGCGGGGTGGGGGGGGATTACAGGGAATAAAGGCGAGTGTTTAAAAAGCAGACGGTATTGAGACTGGCCTCCCAGCTGTGGGCCGTGGTTAAACAGTGCTCACAGACCCACAGGGCAGATTCTGAGGGAGTTCAGTGACGTTACACCTGTGTACGGGCAGGCTCTGTTCACAAAGCATTGCGAATCAAAAGTCACACAGGGACCCAGACCACAGGCTGATGGGTGCATCTCCCTTGGCTTGTGCTCTCCCAGCACGGCATGATCAGGGAAGCTCCTGTCCTTCCTCCGAGTGTGCGCACAGAGCAGCAACACCAGCAGGCAGGGCTTTGTGTTGGACCCATCCCAGCTCTGCTGCTGCTTTGGGCTGCTTTTATTGTTTGAGGACAGGGATTTCCCCCATTGCTATTCTACCCCACTGCTCTGGAGGAGCCCAGCCTTGGGCTGGTGCTTGCCACAGCTCAAGGATGGAAGGAGAGATGCTAAAGCTGGAAATGAATAACCGAGGTTGGCCAGCCCAGTGATACTTTCTTTCTTCTCTTCCCTCCTAGCTTAACCCGGTTGGGGCTGATCCTCTTGCTGTTGCAGTACTTAGCCGAATTCTTCTTCCACATGGCCCGTCTGGTGTACTTCACAGATGAGAACAACGAGAAGCTGTAAGCAGGCGAGCTGACCGTGGCTTCCATCCTCCAGCACTCAGGAGAGCCGTCAGCGTGACGGGGGCTTTTTCTCACCTTGCAGCTCAGGCTGCTCCTGCTGATGCCTCTGCTTCCCTCCTGCAGGTTTAATGTCTGGGCTGTCGTGTTCGTGGTCACTAGGCTCTTTACCCTCACCCTGTACATCCTGGTCATTGGCTTCGGGTTGCCGCAGGTGGAGAACCAGGCCCTTGACCCCAGGAGAGGGAACTTCTTCAGCTTTCTCTTCAACAATATCCTCTTCAGGTAGGAATGTCCCTTGCTGTATCTTTCTTGGCTGTGTTATCCCAAGGTGGTTTCTGCTGAGTTTGGAAGTGCCAGCAGGGATCTGATCTAGGTTCCCTTTAGGGGAGCTCTGAGTTAGCTGGAATGGTGTGGAGGGAGGCAGGAGGGGTTAAAGGCTGCAGAGCCATGGTGGAGGGGAAAAGCCAGGAAATAAATTGTTCATTGAGTGATGTTATAAAGCACAAATGTATCTCAGAGAAAAACTTACCGGCTTTCCCTTCTGCACCTGTAACTGCGCTTACATGGATGAGGTCAATGAAAAGGTGTTTTCTGCTTGGATGTGTTTTGCTGCCTGTTGACAGGGGAAGCAGAGGATGGGACGGGTTCCTTGTGCCTTGCTGTCTGTCTGTCAAGATTGGGAGCCTTTCTTACGGCAGCTGTAGGTTCAGTTCATAAGTCGCTAGAACAGGTGTCTCGTCATTCCCGAGCTTTTTGGAGCTATGGACTACTGGCACACCTTAGGATTTGGAGGACTTTTTAGCTCCCTTCCAACCACATCCAGCTTTTAATTGTACAGAGCAACTGGGGACATCTTACCTTGACTGTGCAGATTCTGCTTTGGGCCGTGCTAGTTGAGGTGATCCTACTCATCCATTCCTGTCCTGAAGTCTTAAGAGTCAGCAGTGCCCAGAGCACCCGAGAGCTTCGTGGTGGGAAGGGAAAGGGAAACGGCTGCCCTGAGATCAGGATATGGCAGAAAGCGGAGATGGGGGCTGGAGGGACTGCGCCTGCCACTGGCTTTCAGTGCAGCCGCCCAGGGGGTCCTCAACCACCGGCCCCGATGCGGGTGGATGGCTGGGCTGGTGGTGGCCTTGCTCCTCTGTTCTCAGCCTGCCTCTTCTCCACCCCTACCAGAATGAGTGTGCTGCTGTTGGTGTGCCTCTTCCAGGCCTCAGTGATGTGGCGCTTCATCCACTTCCAGCTGCGGCGCTGGCGGGAGTACTGGAATGAGCAGAGCAGCCGAAAGCGAGCCACTGCCGGCGCCAAGCAGCAAGCCAAGCCGCTCAAGAGAGACTCGGGTGAGTGCCGGGGCCGGCGTGTGGTGAGAGGGCACTGTGGGAGGCGTCAGCCCTGTGCTTCAGCATCCCCTCAGCGATGCTGTGGAGGTGCTTCCTGCTGCACGGAGCCTGGGGGCCCCGGCAGGGTCATCCCATGGTGGTGGTTTTCTCCTTACCTGTGGGCCACACTCAAGAGTGCTAGTGTTTTGGCCTGTGCAAGGGACAAAGTTTTCTCTCTCCTTCCCCAGGTTACCATGAAAACGGAGTGGTAAAAGCGGAGAACGGCACCTCACCAAGAACCAAGAAGCTGAAATCGCCATAGAAGCAAAGGTTTGTCCTTTGGGGAGGAGAACGAGATACCAGGACTAAGAAGCAGCCCCTCCTCCTGGTCCTCACGAGCGTCATCTTGAACAGCTTGGAAACTGGTCATCTACTCCAGGTGTCTCTCGCTCTCCTCTCTTCCTTTCTTTCTCTCTTGAACCATTTGCAATAAAACCAAAAAGGTCCTTTTCCCCTGCTCCCTTGCCCTCATAGGAGCCTTTTCTAGCCCTCCTAGTTTTGCCTTCCTCTGTTTTATCGTAAAGCAGCGTGCAATTTTTTTCTTCTCTATTTTAGTGTTTGGTTATTTTGGATTATTGTTACAAATGCCTCTTGGATGGTTCCAAACAATCCTTTTTTCTTCTACAGCATGTTCCTCCCCTCTCTCCGTGGCGCTTCCCTGAGCCCTGGGGGTCAGGGCTGTGGCAGCTTGAAGGCACCATGTGTCTGTTATGGGAACAGGCTCCTGGGGAATGCGCTGGAGCTCTGTGACCCTGAGGCTCAAGGCTGCTCTTAGGCGAGGGTTGCCTCTCCTTGGGCACATCTGGCCAGGGTCTGGGAAAGGAATCTCAACTGTGTCTTGTCTCGTTGTGGACTTCTGGTTGAGCGATGTTCCTCTGGCCCCTGGTCTTGAGCTAATTTGGGAGAGCAAGGTGGCGGAGGAGGGAGAGAAGTTTCCTTTTCCCAGAGGACCCACCTTCTAGCCTCTGCTTGCCCCAGCTCTCCTGGTACAGCTTGGTCACTCTTACCCTCTTGGCTGCAGGAGGAGAGCTGCCCTGCAGTTGTTCTGGACCTCTCAGCTCCAAGAGCTGAGCTTGGGGCCCTGCAGCTCGCAGTGCCTTGTTATAGGGCAGTGGCATCCTCAGGTCTGCTTGAAACCTTGAGTCCCGCTCTGCTCTGAGTGCTGGCCTGGCTTCCATCAGCCCAGGCCCTTTGCCAGCTCATGTGTGTGCCTTGTGGACCTGGTGTTCTTTTGGGTCATGACCACGTCCAGATGAGCAGACTGGCTGCTGCAAAGGGTTTTGTGTCAGTGGGACAGTGCCCCGCATGCTGTTGCCTTAGCATTCCTCATCTCTACCGTACCAGTCCAGCTGTGCCATCGGCATCCACCAGCTTCATTCTTTGTTTCCAAAGGATACAGAGCTTGTATCCACCCAAGGTGCTATCAAATACAGGATTTCTTCCAAAAAACCTAGCCTCTTCATCCCTTTCTGAGCTGTGAATGAGGTGACAGGGAAGAGGAAGGAAGCTGAGGCTGCAAGGAGCAGCTGGCGCGTATTAGGAAAAGCCTGATCTGTGACGCATAGCTGCTGGCGGATGGAGTTGTCTCAAATCTACCTCAGAGGCCATCTGCTGCTGCAGACCACTTTCCCTCTTGCTCCTGCCTGCTGCCGCCTGTACAAGCTGGCAGGAGATTTGTGGGAACCCCAGGTCCCACTAGCTTGGTCCCTCACTGCCTCTTTGCTGGGGAGCAGCATCTCCTGCTCGGGGCTTTGTGGATCAGTGCCAGCTCGCTGAGCTGCTTCGGGGTGCCGTGCACCAGTCTGGATTTTGTAGGTGTGTGGTAGACCGGTACCTCTCGCCCATAGCTCTCCTCCAGGGCAGTTTCTCTAGCTGGGCTTTGCTGTTGGTGCCTCTTGTGCAGCAAAGCCAGCTGTAGCTTTAGTTCTGCTTTGCTGCGGCAGGAGCAGGCGAGTGGTGGGCTCCTTGGCTGGGTGAGAAGAGGGGGCAAAGGAATGCAAGGAGCTGGGGTGCTCTTTGACACGCACGCCAGGATTGAGGTCCACCTTCCTTGTGGGTGAGGGAAGCACGTGGTGCTTAGAGTGTCCCCTGCTCAGCCCTTCAGGCTGCTGAGCTCTGGCTCCAAGGGCAGCTCTAGGTTGAGGCTGGCACAGTTGTCCTTCACATCATTTGTATTTTTGAGGAATGAGTGACAACTGATTTTCTGCCTCTCTTGGAGTTGGGTTGCTTTCTTCCCCTCCTTTGTAGATGTCTTTTGTCCTTTCCTCCCCCTCTCCTTGTTTAGCCTCAGGTGATGCTGGGCATGAGGGAGAGAATGTGCGGGGCCATGAAAAGTTGTTTCTCCTCTTGTTCCTCCATCCCCACAGCCTCCGAGTCCCAAACAAGAAATGTCAGCAGGACTCTGGTAGAGGAATTCCCCCTTTTCCAGAGGAACTGAGGAAGGAGACTTTGGAGCAGAGCCTCTGGTTGTATCTTGCACTTGCTCCTTGTAGCCCTTGCTGGGTGGACAGAACACATTTTGGCTTGGAGGCAGCAACAGTACCCACAGTGCAACACGATGAGAGGGGATAAAGAGCTTTATGTTGGGGAGGACATGGAAAAGGTCTAGTGTGAGAGGTTTCTCCTTTCCACTGCCTCTTCCCATCCCCAGCCATCCGCTACCACATGCCCTCCGCTAGTGACCACTGACTGGCGTCTGTGCCGAGCTGGTGCCTTGGCAGCAGCTGAGGCATTGACTGTTAACAGGTGACATGTTCAGTCTCAAAAAAACAGCTGCTGGATGATTTCTCCTCCTGCCTGCTTTGGTCCAGGCAGCTTTTCCAC
Organism: Cuculus canorus; assembly: GCF_017976375.1. Taxonomy (NCBI): domain Eukaryota; kingdom Metazoa; phylum Chordata; class Aves; order Cuculiformes; family Cuculidae; genus Cuculus; species Cuculus canorus. The sequence continues at coordinate 122,504,490 of NC_071403.1, read as the reverse complement.
TCGCACAATCCTGCGTCTTCATAAAGTAGCTCATGATCTTTGTACCCCAAGTGCCTTATGTTGCTGTGTAGTCTCTTGTACGCTTCATCTGTGCGTGATATCGGTAGCTGGATGCCCTCCCTCTTTACAGTGTATGTACAACGTAGGCTACGTTTATGTGGGTTTTGTTTTCTTTTTGATAGATACCAGTAAAAGGGACAGTTTGTTCTGGAAGCATTTCTATGTGTTCAGTTTTTTTAGATCTATAGTTGATGGGGGGCTTTTTTGCCCTCCCTGTCTTTACTCCTCAGAAATCCCCAGCCCTCTGCTGCTGTTCCCGAGCGTGGCAGGATCCCTGAGGTCTCTTTTTTTGAGCTGAGCCTTTGCTGTAAGGCAATACACGCTGTCATCCCAGAGGACTGCCATCTCCCCTCTGCTGGAGGGGCTACTCTGGGCTGCTTCTGTCTCTATCTTCTGTGCGAGCACCCTCCTTCAGCTGCAAGCCTGCAGTAACCGCTTCTATGTCCATGTCATTTCTCAGCAGACCGAGCCTTCTCTTCAACCCAAAGAGTTTTTTCTTTCCAAAATGGAGTATTTTCATTGTAAGCCCATAGTGGTCAGTCTTTCCTTGACTGCTCTGCATACAAAGATGCCACGAGCTCACTTTTGTTGAGTGGATGCTCTTCTCGTGCCCCATCTTGTCAAGCCCTGTGTCTTCTGCAATAAAGATCCAACCCCAAGCAGAAGCTCTTGTCCACCACAGTGCAGCAAGCGTTAAGAGACTGTGTAAAACTGCAAGTCTTCACTTCCAGCGTGAGGCTATCGCTGCCCCCTTCCTGTGGGCTTCAGGCTGCTTTTGTAGTCTGTGCCCATTATCCTGCCTATGAAGGTCGGGGGTTGAGTGCTCTGTGATTTTGGGGGTGAAGCATAGTGTTTTTCTGCCCTAGCCTAGAAGAGCTGTGACATCCCAGCAGTGGTTCTCTCATTTTTGTCTCAGATAGTTGGGGAATGGGCTTGGGAAGAGAAGGGGGCGGAGGAAGAACAGATGTAGCATTTCACATACAATGTTTGAGTGACTCATATTATGGGGCATTACAGTTGCATTATTTTTTGTTGTTTAGGATTCTTTCTTCTTACTCATCGTGTTTGGGTTAGTAGTGGAGAAGACAAGTTCCAGTTCCCCATAGGTCCCCTTACTCTTAACTTGCCATTTTAACATGTATTTTGGGTAGGCTTCCCGGTTGGAGGGAAGAAGGACTACTCCAGGGTGCCTCCCTTGCCTCCAAGTGCCGTGAAGCCTGTAGGTACCCTGTAGGTACCCTGCCGGTACTCTGCCCTCGCTGCCGCGCGGGGGCATTCACAGCAGCCTCTGTCGTGTGCCTTAGAGGAGGCGTTGGTAGATGGAGCCTTGCTTGCATGGTGGTGGTTCTGGGGTTTGATCTCCAGCCTTCTGGTGAACTTCCCAAGTGTGTAACAGATGGTTTGGAAGGATTTATACTCAAACTGTGAGTTCGTTACCTCACTGCGGGGCTGCGGGGGGTTTGCTGGCAGCGGGGCAGAGTGGCTGGTGTAAAAGTCAGGCAGAGGCACGTAGTCTTTCTTCCAATATGTTGAACTCGAAGGACCAAACTTCAGCAAAGGAACTCAAGGAAAATGTTTGTTCTTCCATATTTATGCCTTAGTGCAAAATTCCTAAATTTGGACAGGGTGGGGAGGGAGTAACCATCTCTGATATTTTATCCCATTTGTTTCATACTTCCTGTCACATAAATTTTTGTACGGATTTTGTTTGTTGTTGTTTGTTGTTAAATGACTTTTGTGATAAACTCAACAAAAGTATTTTTCTGAAATAAATAAATAAAAGGCATAGATTCTTCCACTGCTGCTGTCCACCGATGCTTTATCGCTCTGCTGTGTGCTGCCGAGGGGGCTGTGATGGGTTGCCCTGTCTCTCTCCTGCCATACCAGACCAGTCTGTTCCCTTTGGTGCAGCATCGCGTGTCCTCATACTCCCCACAGCCGGGCTTCATCTTCTCGCGTCTCCCATGTCTCCAGCATGAGCAGCAGCTGCCGAGTCACTTACCTGTGGCTGCCTTCGTCGCTGCGAGTGGAGAATAAGGGCATTTGTAGGATCTGATTTATCTGATGTGGTTTAGGTGCATACTTTATGGTGAGTGAGGTTGTGTGCTCTCTGCAGCTGGACCTGGGTGCGCTGCGTGATTTGGCCGAGTTATTAGGTTACATTTTTATAGAATGTGCAGAAAACTATTTCTGATTTTCTTTTCTACAGCCTACAGCTCCAGCGATTTCATCTCTTAAGCTTTTGGTCTCTGGAAAAGCTGGATAGGGTGGCTTTCCGCAGTTGGCCTTTGTCAGCTGCTGCTTGGAAGACACCTCATGTGACGCTGAGCGGTGCTTTGAAATCCAAAGTGGACAAGAGAGAGAAGTAGCAGTTCTTGGATGGAGCGAGCAGCAGCACAAAATGGGCTCAGAAGGGAAGAGCGATGTCCTTTCTGAACAAGGGGAGATGGGAGGGAGCAGTCATGTGGAGACTCAGCTGTTTGAAGGGAAATGGGAATTCACAGCACAGGAGCTGATTTAAATAAGTGTTTTGTTCTGAGGAGCTCTGCTCTCGGCTATGTGCGATAAGCTGCTGTTTGTGTGTGTGTTTGATGGCAAGACCTGGCAGGTGTCATTTGGGGCGAGAAGGTCCCTGCCACGTTTACCTTCATGGTGAGATGAAGACGTGACTCTTGAGTGGAGCGCAAGTGTCATAACTCTTGCTATGCCAACCTCTAGTTTTCCTTTTTCACTGGGCCTGCCTGCTAAGATGACAGGTTGCATCAGGTGGGTTTCAATAGCATCTCAGTCCTAAAACCATTCTCCCAACCATCTGTTCAAAAATGCAGAGCTGCTGCCAGCACATTTGTGTGCAGAGCCCTGCTATCTCCATGACTACGTGAGTGCTAAACTCCATTTCAGGTAATCCTGGAATCTCAATTTTGTGGTGTTTTCTCCCCTCACTTTAATCCTCAGCTATTCCATCCATGAGGTACTTGTTTTAAAGCAGATTTATTAACACTTTTTATAGCAGCCATGCATGACTTGCTTACCTTCAGACTATCAAAGGTGAGTTAGTTGTGGTCCATGGCAGTGCTCTTGGATCTCCTTGCATTGCAAATAACAATTTAAACTGGCAGTCTTTGCTGCCTGACAGTGAAAGGCCCCTTTTTACTCTGCAAGAGAAATCTGGAGTGGTTCTCTGTCCAGGCTCTAGAGACCTTTAGCTCTAGCAAGCCTTGCTGTACTGGGTTAAAAAGTTGAGAGAGCAACAGGAGAACGTGACTTTGGTTCTCCAAAGTTCTTTCTCATGTGAGTTTCATTTCCATATCCAGCAGTTGTGAAGTTGAGTTTAGTGGTAGCTGAAAGGGCAGGGAGAGGTTTGGAGGGAAAAGTTAACAAAGTAAGGATGAAATTAGTTGTCTGTAGTGAGAAGAGAAGGGAGAGACTGAGTGAAGCGAGGGTGAAGACTAGAGCATCCTTTTTAAAGCACAGTGTCTTAAAGTCAACTCAGCCAAGAATTTTATTGTTGGTCTTGTTCTTTGGCTTGTCGGGGAAGGTCACAAGGGGAAGGCTCTAAGGAAGATGTGGTAGTTTATCTTGTCTTCTCCACAGGAACACAGGTCAATCAGCTGCGGGAAAAAAAAATAAAATGACATAGAGTTGGAAGAAGATGCAAATTTATGTTTTTAGGGGAAAATGCCTAGAAGTACTCCTTGAGTGACAGAGCAGATCTTATTTCCCTGGGTGGAAGAGCCTTCCACCTTAGTAGTCTTGAATCCCAGGCAGCCTTGAATGCTTATAGAGGATACTAATCTAGGCCAGGAGAAGAGTTAAAGTGTTTTAGTTTAATCCCAGTTACCTTCTAAATATCATCACAGTCAGGGTAGATCCACAAAAAATAAAGTGTGGCCACAGACTGACGTAGGCCACAGAAAATCTTTCCAATACCCCATAGAAATTCCTGCTGAAAGTGGGATGGGAGCAGCATATCTGACCAGTTACCGCTCACTGGTGTCACTTCAGTGTGTGCCTAAGGCATAAAGTGGAGCCACAGATAATTGAGCTCAGCGACAGCCCTACTAATGAGCCAGTTCTGGTATCCGGGCCTGACGCTGCACTGTGTTACAGAGCCATAGCCTTTGTGTGCTTAAAGGCAAGAAAGAGGGCTTCTGTTTCTTTAATTGCATAACTAATCTCCTTCTGACACCCAGGGAGATGGAAAAGGTCTAATATCACAGTTCCTTGAAGGGATTCTTCTTCCCCTTGTTGCCTGGAGACAGATTTACTAGGGCTGCTCTTGTGTGACTGACAGCTGTGCTCCTCTCCAAACCAGCCAGGAGTTCTCTCTGCCACGTGTGTGATTTCCAGCACCGCCACGCTTCCAAGGGCGCTGAGCACACTTATTAGGAGAGAAGAGGCATGCGTTCAGCATTTAGGTTCTAGATGGAGATTCAAACACGGAGGTTCAGGCTCAATTGTTACAGGTTCCCCACGTGCTTTTGGGGACGTCACTTCATCTCTCATTCTGAGAGTGAGAACAGGAAGGACCATCCCCACATTGCACTGCAAATTCTTCAGGGCAGAGTGGTCCCGATGAACTCTGGTGCAGCGAATCCACTGGTGCTGATCAAAGGCATTTATGCAGTGTACATGCAGAGACCCAATAACCTGCATGCGTACCCTTCTAACCATGGCTCACAGCCGGATGGGTTAGGAAGTGTTTTGGGTTTTTTTAGCAATGTCAGTACTCCTTCTGGTTTGTAGATTTCTTTAAACTCTGAGTCTGCCTTTATTGGCTACTAACCTACTGCACAGCACATTGCACTAAGAATGCATCCTTGCCAGCTGCATTCCGGAAAGGATCCTCCATCCCCACTGCTTGAGTGTTTCCCTTCAGTTTCCCTCACGTTTTCTGCTCTGCAGACTGTGACCTCAGTCTGCTGTTGTTCAGAGTGCCCAACCAGCCCAGCAAGTGTTCTAGTGGGGATAGCAAAGTGCTTGTGATTCTGATTTCTTTTTGGTACAATACTTAATTCTCAAATCTTTAATTCTGATGCTGTTCAATCCAGAATGTCTCTAAGCTTTCCTAAAGCTCATTTCTAAGCACCTCAGAGTCATCCCTGTTGCAGCCCAGGTGTGCCTAAGTCACGACACTCGGGCTCTGCAGCAGCCCGTACCTGACCTCTGTTGTGATACACAACCTCTTCTGCTCATCCCCGAGACCTGAGCCAGCAGATGTTTTCAGGCTTCACATAACAGCACAGCCAAACACTAGGCTGCTCATTTAGGGGGCAACCTGCAACAATTCTTCCCTTAACTTAGAGGACAGCAATTATTATCTCCTTTAAGAGATGGGCTCAGTCCAATAGCTCAGAGGCCCTTTTGAACTGGGACTCTTGCCTTTTGTTTGAAGCTGTTCCCCTTTGTAGGGTGGAGCAGCTTTTGATCTCGCCTGGCTAAGGTTGGTTTGTAGAAGAGCTCCCTTGGAAGAGCTATAGGAGGGGAATTAAATATACACAGCACCCCTTCCTTCTGACCTTGTGAACCAGAATGGCGCTGGTCGGCACACTCAGGCTGTCGCAAAGGGCTAAGAATTGTGCTTTGTCCAGGATGCCACAGCCATCCTTGTCGCACTGAAGAAACGCCTCCCAGATGTTCTTGTTGTTCAAGGACTTATGGAGCTTCAGTTCTTCCTGAACCTGTGGAATTAATTCTTCCAGTTCCTGCTTGGTGATGCCAAGTGTGGGGAGGGCACTGCAGAAGAAAGAATGGGACTTCATGTAAAATCTACTTGCGGCAGCCTTGCTGTTACACTTGCAGGCTGGCTGCCTGCTATGACAGGCCAGACTGTGTTTTGGAGCGCTCAGTTTTTATGGCAAGTTCATCTCATCTTGGAGACCTAGCTCAGTCTTCATCTTGGAGCATTAGGTAAACTGTTTTTCCTTTGCAGGGCATTTCCCTGGTGAACCCTTTGTTCTGCAGGTATTCTGGGACAAGGAGTGTTTCCTTGGGTGTTCCATAAGGTCCCAGGTAACGTATGCAACTCTGGTTTCAGCCAGAGCTCCTGAACTACAGTGATACTGACTCCAAAGTGTGAGGTAACAGGGTTGTTATCGGGTCACTCAAAATGGGTCCAGACAGCTAAAAAAGAGGATCTGGTGTAGGGTCTGATGGGCTGATAAGCATAGCCAGAGCAATGTCAGAAAAAAAGACTCCACCAGCTCTCCACTGAGCCTGCGGCTGTCTAGCAGCTCATGCAGACACTGCTAGCAGCATCCGTCCCAGTTAACTGCTGATAACGGTGTCAGGTTAGCTGCGAGTACCTCTCTGGCTGAGCCAGAGCAGTCCAACGAGGGTTTTGGGTGAGCGGCAGCCGCAACATTACATTGCACACAACTGTCCCTCTCTGCATGAGTCCGGACACAGGCTCTTAGAACTGAATAATCATCTGAGCAGCCCTTGGACAGCAGGCTGGAGCCCATGGAGGCTGTTGGAAATGCCCTTAGCTGTCACCCCCGAGTCCGATGTAGCTCCACAATGCCATCCTTTGAAGCCTACCTGTTGGCAGTCTCCTTTGACACCTGCCGTGGGCGAAAATGATCCCTCAGGGACTGCAGTGTAGCTGCAGGGAAATGCTCTGCATTGCTCTCCATATAATTAAGCACATATTCATCAGCCCCGGTGATAACAAACCTGTGGCCAAACACTAGGGAAGAGGCATCAAAGAAAGCAGTGTTACTCGCCTTTCAGCATAAGTAAGTCATTTCATCACCCAGGAGAGAGCCTGGTTTCTCTCTCTCGTGGCTCGGGTTCGAGTGAGCTCTGCTGTTTGTTTGAGCTGAGAACAGTTCCACTGACTCAAAAAAGTTTTGCTGAAAGCAAAGCAGCTGCTGAGAGCAAAGGCCCTGTGCTCGGGCCTGCGATGACTCCTCCCGTTAGCACTGTTGTGTTTCTAATATTTCAGTATTACATTTATTTTCCTTACAAGCTAGGCCTGTGCTACCGGGAGCCATCTGGCAGAGCTTTAACCCTGTGAATCCTGCAAGGTCCCAAAACAGAAACCAAACACGTACTGTGGAGGGAGGACAGAGCTCATTTCCTAATTATGCCAAAGGTCCAAACATTGACAAGAACAGAGTTGTGCTGATGTACATCAGCTGGTGAGCTGGAAACTCATGTGTGATGAGAGCCAGAAGGAGCAAACCTTTTGAGTGAAGGGAAGTATACACACCATCCATGCAAGAAAGGACATATCAGAGCACACACCAAACACCAGAGCTTAGAGGATGCTACCAATCCAGACTGGGTTTTACCTTCAATTGTGGAACCGATGGCGAGATCAGACGGCTCATAGTACGTGATATTGTCTGGAGTGGAGCCTGGTTTGGGGACTCTGGTTTTGCCTAAGTACTTTCCTCCAGTGATGCCAGAGTTACGAACTGGGGGTTCATAGATGCTGATCATGTCATTGGAGAGGAAATATGAGAGGATGAAATGACGCTTTCTGTCCATAGGTATTGGTGATTCCTAGAGGAAAGGTAGTAGCTTTCTAAAAGAACATTTCAACCAGGTTTTTCTTTCCTGAGATGCTTAGGAGCACCTCATAGCCCACTCAGGAACCCGGAGCTCAAAGTTTTCTTTTATATCTGACTACACAAAGTGCTTTGTGGAGGCCAAAAACTACAGATACGCTGACAGAGCATAACAGAACCCTAGAGAGCATTAAGCAGCTTAATTTCAAAGGTTACTTGCTCTAGTCAGGCTATAATGGAAGCAGAATCTGGGCTGCAGTGACCACGTATACTCAGTGTTTCCACAGACTGAGTAATCCAAAAGAAAGGAATATCCTATATGGAATGATTCATCATAGAGAGGGACCGGCCATAAAATTCAGTATTAAAGTTATATCTTTCATTATAATGACTGCCAGAGAGAGGCTGGTGCTGCTTCCAGCTCTTGGTCACAGGCAGACACTGCCCTAACACACCAGTTGGTTTGCTTGCTTAGCTTAAAATTCCGTGGATCTGAACTTGTCAGCTGTGACCTTCAGGAACTCCTGCACACCAAGGAAAAGAACGCAGCTCTGATTCCCCCTGAGTGTTTGGAGAAGGCAGGCACCAGGCAGTGCAGGAAATGCCATTCTGCTGCTGGACGTGCCAGCGGCTCCTTGCGTAAACCAGCTGTAGCGCTGGCACAGAGGCCAGAGCCCGAGCGCTGCTGTCGTGGGTGGAAAGCACCATCCCTCGGACTCCCCGGCTTCTGTGCTGTCCTCTGCTGGCACAGCCCCTCGCTGGGCGCTGCGGCCAGGACCGGCCTGGAGCAGGACAGGTGCTGGGAGAGCAGCCGCAGAGGGGCAGCAAGCCCTGGCTCGTGGCAGCGGTGGGAGGTAGGCTGCGGCGCGGTGCCCAGCCGCGATGCTGCTTCAGCTGGGGCCATCTGTCACGCGCTCGTGGCGGTGGGAGTTTTTCCATAAATGGCCATGGTTTGTAGCATGTCTGTTTTCTACTTTCTGGCCTTGTTTTTTATTACCTTTGCGTGCTACTTATTGTCACAGCAAGTACACAATAACCGAGCGGCATCCCCCGAGGGGCACTCGTGCTGGCTTGGGGAACTCTCTTTTCCCACCAGAGCAGAGGAGGGTTTGCCAACGGCCTTGTCTGAGCAAGCTGTTCCTCCCACCCTCCTGACCCTTCAGCATAAGCTGGCACTATACCATCAAAACAAAGCACTTACCAGGGTCACCTGGTATCGCAGCACCTTACTATCATTCTCAAACATCTTAACTACATCTTTCTTGGGAGGCTTTGGAAACAGAGAAAAGCAGTTCTGAAGAGAGTCTTCAGGGATGCCATAACCATTATAAGGAGGAATTACCTGCATCCACAAGAGAGATCAAGTGTAAACAGCTGAAACTAAGAATAAAACAATGTCTGCAAGACAGCTTATTGGAAACCAGCTGTTTGGAAAGAAATCTGTCACCAGGGAGCAATAAGCTATGACTCTGCCCAGCAGAGTTGCTGCTAACCTGGCCATGTGTTGGACCCTATACCTATGGAAAATATTTAAGAGAATTAAGAAAATCTGAAATTCAGAACGCCAGGTAATTGTCTGACTAAAGAGATTATGGCTACAGGAACAACTAAAACTGCCTGTTCAAAGGAACTCTATCTGTACGGTCACACTTAATTTAATCACCACCACATTTGTGGTCTAGGCCAGCTAGCACTCGGAACATTTCCTAGGCTCAGGGCGGGAGGTAACAAGGGCTGTGGCCATCCCAAGTAGGCAATTTGGACTTTGCAACCCTGTTCTGGAGTGTGAGGGAGTGTTTAGCAGCATGAGTGCAGCCAGTCTGTGCCAGCTGGCTTCCCAGCCAAAACCAAACACTGACACTGTTTAATTTTCTAGCACAGACATAACCAGAGTTCTTCCTATCACTATTAACAAATGTTTTGTCCTTCATAGTACTAGAAATCAATAGAAGACTTTCATTTTTATATTGATTATGACCACTTTTGCCTTGTCTTTTTCAAGTTATTTGTTCTTTACTTTAAGCTGAACTTGTTTACGTTCTTACTAAGCTGAACCTGTATTTTACTATAGGAGCTTATACTGACTGCTTCCTCCCCTCTCTCTTCCTTTGAGAACTGTTTGCAGTACCTTTGGAACCTCCTCAAGTGGTTTCTTCTTTAACTCCACCACCTGGAAGTCTGTGATGCCAAATTTGTCACGATAGAAGTTTCGTGTGAACTCATCACAATCGTAGATGAAGAAGGTGCGGCCAAGGAGGGTGGTAGATTTGCCGACAGCAAAATCTTCAGCTGTGTACCATACAAGCACCTCCTGGTCAGAGATCTCGAGCACACAACTTGGGAACGTCTCTAAAGACAAGGGAGCAAAAGGAGGAATAAATCAATCCAGTAGATGTTAAAATTTGCTAGTGAAAAGGGGTACAAAAGCAAGCTGTATAATAGATCCAGGTAGCTGTGGTATGGCTATCCTGCCACTCTTTCCCAGAATTTAGTGAACATTTAAGGAACTTTTCTTTCACCCCAAATGTATGACACTCGGAGTGTTCTCAGCAAAAATTCTGCAGACTCACTGTACCTCTGACACAGCCACCACATGTATCTACCCAGCAGAAGCTCAGCACAGATTGATGTGCTGCCCAATCTAAACTTACTTATCTGGTCCACAAAGGTTTTGGGCAAGCGTTGGCGTTTTATCAGTACTGGGAATGGGTCTCTGCCATCATTTTGCTTGTGGACTTCCCGAACCTCCACTGTGTCGTCTGCCAAGTAGTAATGGATGATGTAAGATCGATTCTCACCAAAGGCATTGTCAGTGTCATCCCCAACGGCATAGAAGCGAAGGACCTAGGGTGGAGAAGAAAGAGCCAGAGGAAAATAATCATGCTTTATCCAAATGAAGTGGGTCAAAATGGCTCGGGTGATCGACAGCATCTCAGCAATCTTCTCTGCCAGGCACAGAAGAACCAAGCTCCTGTACTATGGGCATGGAATGGATGAGCTGCTGAGGCAGCAGAGGGAAGGGCAGCAGGCACCACCAGAGCTGGACAGGCCTAGCAAGTGAGAGAGCATGGTTGATACCAACACAAGAAATTTAGTGCAGGAAGCATGAGAAAAAAAATGGAGGGGAAGTGATTAAAGAATAGCAGAAAATAATTTCCCAGGAATGGGTAGGGAAGCAGTCCTAAAGGAAGCGAGTTTTATAATTAAACTTAATGCAGCAGGACAGAATCTTGTTTTGACTCTTAAACCTCCTGGAGGTTTCATGGCCAATTCTTTACTGCTCTCATGCTGAGGAAGGCAGAGGGGCGTGCACATGGCAGCTGAGGAGGCTGCATTCACTGCAGACTCCACTTCAGCCTAGTGGAAATATCAACTTTTAATGCCTTGGGTCATTGAAACTGAACTGGCAGGAAAATGGCAGGCACGGTCCAGCCTGTATCCACTCAGCAAAACTGTCTGCTCCCCTCAAAACAGCAGCTACGTATGATCCTGCCTGTGCTCACACCTTGCTGATGGCCAGGAAAAGTTTGAGTCAGAGCTGGCCGGGGGTGACACGCAGAACTCAGCCTGTGTCCTGGCCCTGGTTGATCTTCTTCTGTAGGGTTTCTTATGTTGTGCTAGGTAAAAAGAAGAATCAGGGGAGCAAGGAGAGTGTTAGTCAACCATGTGCACAGGGAGAACTCAGTCAGAGCAAGTGGCAGTTGTATTTGTCTGAAATTGTCCCCTTTGGCTCCTGGCATTGATGCTTTGTGGGGGAGGGAGGCATGGGGGCAGCACGCCCTCTCGTCACAGACTGCACCTAGCCGCTAGCTTCCCGAGAGACGTGGCTTATCTCATCCCAACAGAAAGTGAGAGAGAGAAATGGAGGATCTAGAGATTAGGATCTGCCACAAAAGAGAAGCTGTTTACAAGGCACAAAGCCCAGAAAAACATAAAAGGTTTTGTTTCTCACTAAAGCCAAGCAAGGAGCGAATCTGAAGTCTGTTCGGCAGGCTGAGATCTTTTAGAACAAGCAAGACTGCAGACACTCACAAGATTCAGGTTTCGATAACACATATGGGCTGTAACATGGGGAATCACCACCAGTTTCCTCACCTGCTTGTCGTAAGTCAAGAACTGTTTGAGTTTGTGGAAATCTGAGGGTGTGATGAACTCACGCATGGGTATCCGGCGCGATTCTGTGTAAGGGTCAGAAGCCATTTCCTCTGGAGGGTTCAGTTCGATGCCTTGGCTCTCCAGGAACACCTACAGAGGTCATTTAAGGCATTAATGCTGCTGTGAGTTCTGAAGGCAACTAGAGATTACAGATGGGATGATTGTTGTCAGGACACTGCAAGTTTATTCCTGACAGACAAGCAGACTGCAGGAGTATTAGTTCTACTGCAAGAGCAAATATAATAGAAAATGTTTCTGTTTAAGCTTCTTTTTAGCTTTGCTTGCCCTTTAATTACTCAGAGTAGTCCTGTCCTTAGCATCCTAACTCAAATTTCTCTTGAGCGCAGTTTTCCCGAGCCTTCAGGCTTTCAAAGGAGGATAACTGTCAGTTGGTCTCTTTTATGTTAACCAGAACCCAAGGAGCTCATGAAAACATTCAGCCCAGGAAGCTTTTATGCAAACACTTCCAACAGGCATGCAAGATCACCCTAGACTCATAAGGCAGGTTCACACTTTCAAACTCACTAGTTTTTTGGTCTGGAGGATGCCAGTTGATGATTGCCCAGGGAAGTTGTGGCTGTCCCATCCCTGGAGGTGTTCAAGGCCAGGTTGGATGGGGCCTCGGGCAGCCTGATTTAGTAGGATGTCCCTGCCCATGGCAGGGGGGCTGGAACTAGATGATCTTTAAAGTCCCTTCCAACCCTTACTACACTGTGATACTATGATAAATAGAGTAGTGGCCTTGAGATGTAGACCCAAGCAGCTCATTTCATGTTTTCCATCAACCACCCAACATTAACATGAGAACCAACTTTTTATCTGTTGTGAACTGAATTTAACAGCCAACCAGTTCCAGCAGAATTGGGCCCACATGTTCTCAACAGCCATGTATACACCAATACACGATACATGCTTGGGCACATTCCTGGGCACTGAGGCCAACTGGCAAGGGAAAACCTGCATCTAAGCTGTCTCAGCCACCAGGATACATTGGCTGCACGTAACTCACCTATTTGGAATGGTCCCTGGAGCACCCTAACTCCTCAGCTGCTCCTGGGAATGGCTTGGAAAAATAGTAGTTGATCAGGGCTGAGACTACGCTGGGGACAATCTAACAGGATACTATTATACTGATATTAGTTATTACTTGTTAGTGGATTGTTATTATTTCATTTACTGGTACAGAAATAGCCAGAAATAGAAAAGCAGGCGATGAGTAAGTTCTCTTAGAAAGGTCAGTTCATACCATGATTCTCAGCCCCCACACTGCGACCACTCGTCTGATTGGGCTGTAGATGGGTGCAGAGCTACTGATTGCATTCCCTTCCCCTGTTCTTAACAGAGGAGTATGAAGTCAGAAAAGAAAATCAGTAATTTCCCTTTCACATACACACAGTATTTCACCTGGACTTTAAGCAGGTAAGCCGTTGTACACACAGAAGTGAACTTAGAATTTATGTTACAAGGAGAAATCCTGAGGGCAATGGATGGACTCTCAGCAGCCCTGGGACAAAAATGCTGAGCAATTAATAAGCCCATAGAAAATTCATATCTTGAACTCCCCACTGATCTGAAGAAAGAAGTCTTCACAAAAAGCAAAAGGAAAGATTGCAAGCAACCTTATTCTAAAAGACTGCTAGACTCTAACAAGTCTGACCATGTCTAAGTCCCTGGATTCTGCATCAGTGCTCCCGGTATAAGCAACGCACCTGTGTGAACGGGTCACAGTTCACTATGCGGTATGTCCTGCCATACATGGTGATGTTCATGCCCCGATTCAGATCTTTCCAGTGGTAATAATCCCCATGGTCATTCTTGGGCACCCGGTGGCGTCTGACAAGTTTGCCTTGAGGAAGACCAGAGTTCTGCACAACAGGCTCAATGACGGACATGCTGTCATCTTCCAAATAGTAATAGATAGCCACCTGGCGGACCCGGTATTGCTCCATGGCGGAGAAAGGAACGTCTTCCTGAAAATAGGCATTGAACTTCAAAACCTGCCAAAGGGGACATACCCCAAACGGAGAGAGAGAGAGAGAGAGAAACAATTTTAACACCACCATGAGTCCTTTAAGACAAAGAATTTGTTTGTAACGTGCTTTGGCAGTGCAAAGTTACTGGATTGTAACTATAAAATCATCAAAGCCAACTGCAGCGTAATCTGTGACTGATAGCAGAGACCCTGTGAGGGCTCTTTGGCAAAGACCTGCCTTTGGCAAATTTGGGATGCATAAGACAGGTGTAAAAATGCAGCCTTTTCCTTTCTCCTCTTCGATCACCCACTGTTTCACCTGTTGCCAGGCGACTGGCAATAATCTATTTTTCTGAATCATGTAACCTTCTATTGTCAGCTTTGCAGGCCCCAATTTAGGGAAGCTATCAGATTTTAGTAAAGAATTCAACCACTTCTGTAGATTTTAGAATCTTCGTGGTCATCTGAAGTCACATCTATTCAGCACTGACAGCAAATGCTTATCTCTGCTGGAAAACCAAGGAGACAGATCAGCCAGTCAGTCCCAGTTCCTGGGCTTGGCAGAACTATGGGGAGTATTCCCTCTGAGATCATTCGTTGCCCCTAAGAGGAGTGCGGGCCAATCAGGCCCTGCACACCCAGCCTGCATCACCCCAGAGGCCTGGGTAATTAAGTGACGATAAAGCCAGCAAGTTCCTACCCGTTAGCAAAGTGCTTCAAAAGGGACTGTGGGTCCCCCAGCAGCACAGGCGGCCCTGCTGCTGCTCTGTTTGCAATGAAGGGGCAGAGAAGAATGCGACAGATTAAATGGCAAATCTACATTACTCTGAAGGGATAGCTTCAGTAATTATCACAGCACATCTGCTCCCCAGGCTGTCTCACAGACGGGCTGAGAGTTGGCTACAGGCTACCTTGCCAGGGCTGCCTGGCAGCGCCCAGACCCCTGCACACGCTCGGGTCTGCGAAGCCTTACATGCTCTGCAGCGACTGCTCCGTCCACGGTGGCTGTGCTCGCCACGTCACAGCCTGTGCGACCGGCACATTGAAAACCCACGGTTAGCTCAGAACTGCTCAAAGCAGACACACAGACACCTCCTCGTCCAATACGTTCATCAAGATGTGACGCACCAACTGGAGGAGTAGGGGCTGCAACACGCTGTGGTGACAGACACAAGCGTAAATCGATAAACCACAGCAGAACAGTCTGACAGGATCCCCATTGCGGACTGCCTTTTGCTGTTTGAGCTCAGTTACAATCTCAAGAGGGTTTTGGAGACAGAAGGCCAGGCTGTGGTTTACAGGGCGACTGTTATAAACTGAGGCTTTTCAGAGTTCAACAAACGTCTTTTTCCACCACCCGCTGGAAACACTCTAGCATAACTTGCGGGGAATGTCTTACATCGTTTACGTATTATAATCCTCCTCCCAAGCAAAGAAAGCCTCTTTCAGCTGGGGGTTCAGCTGTCTCTGACTAAGGGCTGTGGCATCTGAAAACTGCTGCATGCCGACCCGTGAACCCTGGAGCTGACTGTTTATGTCTCTGAACTTGGCCAGCCATATTCCTGGAATAAGCTTCTTTATACCTTTTTGTCCAAAGCCACGTATGCTGGAATGAAGCTGGAAGGTGGAGCCCTCTTGATTTGCCCATAGGTCAGCGCGAGCCTCTTGCTGGACAATTCATCTAATTCAGCTTTGGAAAGCTGATTCACGTAGAGTCGCTCCCCGCCAATCCCCGCTGTTGGCAGCCGAGAAAAGGCATATCCATTTTTGTAGCCCAGCGTGTGGGACCGATGAAAAGAGGTTTTCTGTGGAAGGAAACCCAGCTGCTAAAATACGACACGCACTCAGCAAATATGGCTACTGAAAGCACAGCAAAACAGTAAAAGAGTGTAATATCCAGCACGCCCCCCTGCATTTAATCACAGCCTGCTGGAGCAGTTATTTACAATCATGTTTTACATTTGGATCAAGTAGGCTGAAAAAAAATGGGGAAACAAAGCATCAGAGTGAACACGAATCCTAGCACTGGCACAGATCCCCCAAGAGCTTAAACCACCTAACTTCCCTCTTGCCATCGCTCTCGGTGCCTAGAATGGGGTGGCAGCACTTTATCTGCCTTAGTATTTATCTCACAAGCTTTTTGTGCTGTGGCAGCACAGAGCACCGTGGGGTCCCACTTTGTTATTGCCTTACAGTGCTTCGTTGACTATCACTCCGTGCACCCCATGGGTTTTCCATTGTCACTGTTTGTTTTCTTAACCTTCTCCGGGGGCTGATACTCATGGGATTCTCTTCTCTGGGCTAAATCAAGGTGTGTCATGCTCACAGAACTGAAATTATGAAATGTACCAAAGCATGTGAGCTGTTTCACCACCTCTCTCCACAGACCACACAGAGGTCACACAGTAAATAACCACAACCACAGTGTAAATCTCTATAATTGGAGATTAATGAGAAGTCTGATAAGATGAGAAGAATTCTGTCTTTGTGAGCACTGCATAACACTGCCTATAGGATTCATCTGCTATTTCTTCTGTTCGTTTAATACTGATTTTGAGCTTCTTGAAGCCTTTCACCTACCTTTGCCACCTGCCTCATGCCAGCCAATGCTTCAAGCTAAATAATCATTCAGGTGGCGCAGGAGGGCCCCTGCTTTGCTTATGGACACAAAACAAGGGAATGCCAGAGGTGTGAACAGGACCTGGTCTCTCTCAGCCCAGTCCTGTTCTTCACCACTGAAGAACAGGACTGGACCCAAGTGAAACCAAGCTGGACTGTACAGTCCACCATGCCTGGAACCTCACCTGCAGTCCTGAAAGCCTTAGAAGTGATGCCTGCCTGGCCCCACTGGGCTCTTAACACTTAATGCTCCCAAGAAAGCAGGAGAAACTGTGAGCCCTTGATAATAAAATCCCTGACTTTACCTTGCCTTTTGTCATTTCTAGCACTGAAGGAATAAGCTTCAGCTCCTTTTCCAGACTGAGATTTCGAGCCAGTCCAGCCTCAGGCACGTGGACCACTTCTTCTCCACCCCCCTCCTCACTCCTCATGGTTAAGCCTCTAATCTTACTTATAATTTCAAGGTCCCACTTGAATTTCACCTAATTGCCTGTTTTTTCTTTAAACTGGTACTACAGATCTTGCAACGCTGCCGAGAGACCAGTCAGGAGAACGGGGTCAGGTGAAAACAAGAGAATTCACTGAAGACGTGCTAGCAGAATGTCTTCCAAACATCAGCTCTGCCTCAGAACTGACATTTCTTGCTGCTAAATATACACTGAGGGAAAGCAGTGTTATTAAAGGAAAATCAAGAACTTTGTCTTTAAATTGGGCAATATCAGTGTTTGTCAGCAGCGCACAGGCTTTTGAGGGCCCACAGAAAACACCTCATGAATTCATGGCTCCCCCAGGGGAGCGTGGCTGCCAGGCAACATCTCACAGTATCTGGTGACCAGTGTCAATTTGAAAAGGAAGATCTAGAATGTGAACTCCTCATCCCAGTTGCTGCCAGTCTGCATCTGAAGAAATTTCACTGAATTAAGTCCTTCTTTTTTGCCCGGTCTCTAACGTTTCACACACCAGCCGTCCCCCTCTCGGCGTCTCTGTTTCTCTGTCACATGAGCACTAAGCAATAACAGCTCTGTCTTATTGCAACACAGAAGGTTTCTCCAGCACTTTTCAGCACTCACTTGGAAAGCAACTATTGTGATGCCTTTCTATAGAGTGGAAAACCGAGGCGGAGTGAGCTGATGGGTAGCGCTCACTGGGCCCTGAGGAGCGCCGCAAAGCCACCGCTGGGGCCCAGGACGCCATTACCAAAAGACTGGACCTTCACCTTACTGTGAAACAACGACCTGCTTGGCCATTGGTGGGGGCGTCCCGTGGGGATGGGGTTCCCAGGGATGGGGGCATCCCGTGCGAAGGGGAGCAGGGCTCTCTGGGATGGGGATGTCCCGTGCGAAGGGGAGCAGGGGGTTTCCTGGGATGCAGGTGTCCCATGGGAGGGGTGGCAGGATCCCCAGGATGAGGGTGCCCTGTGGAAAGGGGAGCAGGGGGTACCCTGGGATGGGGGCATCCCATGCGAAAGGAAGCAGGGGGATCCTGGATGGGGGTGTCTCGGATGAGGGCGTCCGATGGGGATGGGGTTCCCTGGGATGGGAGTGTCCCATGGGAGGGGGAACCCTGGGATGGGGGTGTCCTCTGGGGATGGGGTTCCCAGGGATGGGGGCATCCTGTGGGAACGGGAGCAGGGGATTCCCCAGGATGGGGATGTCCCGTGGCGATGGGGTTCCCCTGGATGGGGGTGTCCCATGGGAGGTGGGACGGGGTTCTCCAGGATGTGGCTGTCCCATGAGGATGTGGTCCCCGGGATGGGGGTGTCCCCTGGGAAAGAGGGCAGGGTGCCCAGGACGAGGGTGTGCTGTGGGAAGGGGGCAATCCATGGAAAAGGAAGCAGGGGGGTCCCGGATGAAAGCAGGGATGGGGTCCCCGGGACGGGCGTGTGCCCTGGGAAGGGGGGCCGGGGTCTCACCGTGGGGTCCCCGAAGGAGCAGCCGGGCAGGAGGGGCAGGCGCCGCTCCCCGTTCATGGCAGCGCCGCTCCCGGCAGCGCCGAGCGACCCCGTCCCCGCGGCAACGGCGGCGCGAGCGCGGGCACAGCCCCGGCACAGCCACAGCACAGCCCCGGCACGGCCCCGGCACAGCACAGCCCCGGCACGGCCCCGGCACGGCCCCGGCACGGCACGGCCCCGGCACAGCCCCGGCACAGCCCCGGCAGGGCACTTCTCTGGGCAACCCGGGCCAGGGCCTCCCCATCCTCATTGTGAAGAATTTCTTCCTACTTCCTAAGCTAAATCTTCCCACTTCCAATTTAAAGCCATTCCCCCTCGTCCCGTCACTCCACGCCCCGGTAAAAAAGCCCCTCCGCAGCTTTCCCGGAGCCCCTTTCAGCACTGGAAGCTGCTCTGAGGTCTCCCTGCAGCCTTCTCTCTCCAGGCTGAACAACCCCAACTCTCAGCCTGTCCTCAGAGCAGAGGAGCTCCAGCCCTCGCATCATCTCTGTGGCTCCTCTGGACCCGCTCCAACAGGTCCATGTCCTTCTTACGTCAGGGATTCCAGAACTGCACACGGGGCTCCAGGTGGGGTCTCATGAGAGCGGAGCAGACGGGCAGAACCCCTCCCTTGACCTGCTTTTCACATAAACTCAGTGTTCAGCAAACTCAGTGTTAACTCAGGCCCTCACCCCTCAGCACAGATGGAGTGCAGAGATGGAACTGTTGGAACAGGTCCGGAGGAGGCCATGGGAATGGTTCGAGGGCTGGAACACCTCTACGGTGTATGTACAAGGTCTGACCCCCGATAACCCCGAGACTCTGCCTGTACCATGTTTTATTTAAAAAAAAAGAAAATCCACTACGATCACCCTCAACACAGATCCCTTCTGAGTCGACACACATCTGCAAACAATGCTGCCAAAGCATAAAGCAATTCTGCAGATCATTTTCTGAAAAGCTGCTGAAGATTATTGTTCTGGAGTGTTGTCTGACAGCAGCTGAACGTGAGCCAGCAGTGGCCCCGGTGGCCAAGAGCATCCTAGCTTGGATCAGTCATGGAGAGGCCAGCAGGAGCAGGGGAGGGATCCTACCCCTGCACTTGGCGCTGGTGGGGCCACACCTCGAATCCTGGGTTCAGCTTTGGGCCCATCAGTACAAGAAGGACATTGAGGGGCTGGAGCATGTCCGGAGAAGGGTCTGGAGTCCAGGGATTCTGGGAGCGGCTGAGGGACCAGGAGCTGTTTCCAGTCTGGGGAAGAGGAGGCTGAGGGGAGACCTTATCGCTTTCAACAACCACTTCAAAGAAGGCTGGAGCCAGATGAGTGTTGGTCTCTTCTCCCAAGCAACAAGTGATGGATGAGAGGAAATGGCCTCAAGTTATGCCAGGGGAGGTTTAGATTGGATATTAGGAAAATTTCTTTACTGACAGTGGTGAAGCATTGGACCAGGCTGCCCAGCGAAGTGGCGGAGTCTCCATCTCTGGAGGTGTCCAAAAACCATGTAGAAGTTGCACTTCAAGACATGGCTTAGTATGTACAGTGGTCTTGGGTTGACAGTTAAACTCAATGATCTTAGAGGTCCTTTCCAACCTTAATGTTTCTATGATTCTAAGACCTCTGTCATTTTTGCTTTCACATCTTCTGCCAACAAAAAATGGGTTGCTTTGAGCAGTGACTTGATCTTTGGGATCTCTTCACTATAACCCTCAGTCAATAACTGAAAAGTTTCTGTCATGGATTTCTTCAGTTTCACAAGAAACTCTCTGCTTGCTCTTGAACAACATTTTCTGACTGAGGATCAGAAAGCATCTCTATTTGAATTCATATTGAGTGGAGTGATCAAGCTGAGCCTTGTCTCACTGTGACTGCTTGGGACATGTTCTATAATCATCACTTTGTCTCTCCTCTCCCACTCTTTGTTCCTAAGCTACAGGGTTAGTCTCATTTTTTTTTTGTGTTGGACCTTATATATCAGCTGTGGAACAGTGGGGCTTGTAATACCTTCCACTGACATTATACATGACTTTCATCTCTCTCTGAAGGAAGCAGCAAAAAGAAGTGGGGGACATAAAAGAAAAGGTGGTCGTGCAAAAGTCACTCCCAAATGTGAGCGATAAAAGACCATGGAGGAGGGGGGAGGTTGCATGTCTTCCCCACGGTCTCTTTATCAGCAGGGCGCGGGACAGGCTGGGCTGCGATTCAAGGGCAGGCAGAGGGATCTGAGAGTTTTGTAAGCAGAAGTCGAACAGAGAGAAATGCAGCCAGACCGTCTGTCTGAGCACGATGTGGGAGAGAGAAGAAAGCCAGCCGGTGGGAGATAAAGAGTGAGTCTGATGAGCTTAGAAAGGATAATAACAGACTGAAGGCCAAGCAGGGCTGGAAGAGCTGGATCTGGAAGCCAGAGAGCTGCTAATGTGGCTGCTGACTCAGCTGCAGGTGCTGTGACCAAAGCGCTCTGTGATTTCTCATGCCATGATATCCAAGTACCGGTTTGAGGGTTTCCCGAGCTCAGCCAGGGCCGGGGCCTTCCTTAGAGAAGGAGACTCGCCTCCATGGCCATGGCTTGTCCTCTAGGAGAGAGACAGCGACATTTCAACAAGGCTGTGTGTCAGAGTGCCCCTGTGCGCAGCTCGGATGGGGCAGGAGTGCTGCTGCCATACTCTCTGCATGAGTGAGGAACGAGGGCCAGGGGGTTTGTCCAGAGTCACAAAGTAGGATCTTTGGCTCCGAACATGGGCAGGGAGAGGACTAGAAGGCTGTGGTCCCAGTACATTCCCCCAGGATGTTTCAGGGGGTAAGGGAATGAAGAAAGAAAGATTAAGGAAAGTCATAGCAGAAGCTGGTCGTTTCTCAGGAACAGTAATCATAAAGCAGGACAGAGGAGATGTGGGGAAGAAGGAATTGAAGGGGAACTCAGAACATCTGGATCCAGCTGCATCTTTGACATCCTCCCTCCTTTGACATCAAGCCTCTTTAACTCTCCTACATTCCCCCCTCTGCTCCTGAAAGGGAAAAGGAAGGCTTTACCAAGATTTCTAACCTGTTATCTGTTTAAAGCTTATGTATTTTAGATGACAGGTTGTTATGTGCTTATACATACCAATAAAAATAACGCACACTGATAAAAAAGTCCGACCTCTGAATCCTCCTGCAGGAAGAGTGGCTGATGTTTTAGTTCACCTCCCTGTGGCCAGAAGGATCCAAGGATGATTTCCAATGTGTCTGTTAAAAACCACTCAGCAGCCCAGGCTCGGTGGCAGAAGGCAGAAATTTGCCACCTGAGCTCTTGGCCGTGGAGTGCCAATGTTTGATACAGAAAGGATACGTCTCAGGGATGAGTTTAGTTCACTTCATAGCAAAAGGAATTATTTTGGATGGAGAGTAGGTCTTACCATCAGTCAGAACGAAGCAAAGAACTGCACTTTACTGCTCTCTACAACTCCCTGACAGGAGTTTGTAGGGAGGTGGGGGTTGGTCTCTTCTCTCATGTAACGAGCAATAGGACAAGCGGCTATGGACTCAAGTTGCACCAGGGGAGGGTTAGGCTGGGTATTAGGAAAGATTTCTGTACAGAGAGTGGCCAAGCACTCTTGGGAACAGGCTGCCCAGGGAGACGGTGGAGTGTCCATCCCTGGAGGTGTTCAAAAACCATGCAGACATGGCACTTTGGCACATGGATTAGTAGGGATGGTGAAGTTGGGCTGATGGTTAGACTGGGTGAGCTTAGAGGTCTTTTCCAACCTTAACAATTCGGTGATTCCCTAAGTCATCCCTGGGAACACTTGCAGAATTTAAGACAAAATAGGTAACATCATGCCTTAAACATCGGGCATGTTCCGTTCTGGTTTTTTCCAGCACTGCTAGCACTCCACTTCTCTCTCCGAAGTCAAGAGGAGCAGCAGGCTCTTTGGGAAGTGTTCTTTCCCTGACATAGTGGCTGAGACCGTCCTCAGCAGCTGCTTAAGGGAGCAAAGAAGGAAATATCTCACTTGGAGACATTTGCTAATGCTCTGCCTCAGCCCATATTATCAGTGAGCTGCAAAAATAAGACCAGATCAAGATTGCCACTGAGTAAAAGAACTCTTCACAGGCAAATTCTGCTGCAGTGTCTGGAGCTGGAAGTACAAATCATGACCTTCTCTGACACTCTCCTCCCTGTGGCTGGTGACACATGAAACGACAGAGAAAAAACCGCCTCATCCCTCTGACTTGGAAGCTCTTTTACTCTCTGCCCCTGGTTTCAGTGCTTGGGAGAGGCTGAGTCCTTCTCTCCCCAGTGACCACCTCTGGCTGCTCCCACGCCGGGGATGGATGTGCAATACGGGACACGACGGGCACGCACCGAACGCGTCCCCGAAAGCAGCTCCGAGCCGTTTCTCCTCGGCGTACCAAAGGTCTGCGGCTCTGTTTCTGCTCTAAACCGTCAGTCACTCAGGTTCTCTACTTTAATAATTATTTTCTCTCGTTCCTCTCCAGTGTTTCCTTCGTGGGAAGCTCTGCCTTTATCCCACCCCCGCCGGTGAACCCCCGCCCCGCGGGCAGAGGGCGGGCAGCCGGCGCGCCCCCCGCCCCGGGCCGCGCGGGGGCACATCGCCCCCTGGCGGGGAAAACCGCCGCAGGACGGAGACCTCGGGCTGCGTGTGCCACCGGGAAAGAGTGATTCAAACCATTAGCGTGGTGGCGATGCGGGGCGAAGAGCAGACTTGGCAGAGGCTGGCGCTCCCGGCGAGCGGGCTCCGTCCCGGTGAGCGGAGGACCCGGAGCCGTGCGAGGAGATCTGTGCGCCGAACCGGTCCGGACCGGGATGACGCGGGTGGCGCCTACGGCTCGAGCGTTGCACCGGGGGGATGCGTTCTCTTCCAGGACAGCTTTGAGGAGAGGAGGAGGGGGAGTCGCCCTTTGTGTGAGAGAACGGCCGGAGTGCACGGACCTCGCCGAGAGCTCCTGGGGGAGGAAACCAGTCTGAGTGACCTGGCGGTGTCTGCTGTAGGCTGCCCGGCGGGAAGAACAGGGGATGGGGTCTCCTACAGGCAGATGGCAGCGGTCTCGTGTTTGCAAGCCCTTCAGCCCCCCGATGTCTGCCGGAGGGACAACACAGCAGGGCATCGATAACCCGGGAGGCTGCTGGCGTGCAGTGCTGATAACGTCCTCCTCCGAGTGATAAAGGAGCCAACAAGGAAAGGTGCTCTGCTGGATCTCAGTCACCAACAAGGTGTCATTGAGGATGTAAGGGCACAGGCAGGCTTGGCCTCTACACCATAAAATGATGGAGTTCAGGATCCTTAGGGGAGGAAGAGAGGTATCTCTTTTGTGATGGGTCTCTAATGTGACAAACTGAACCATTCTGTGATTCGGCACAGCTGTCAGAAGAAGAGCAGAAGCTCTAGCCTGTTCCAAGTAGGCTGACATTTAACAGATTGATATCCGTCTGTCCATCAACAGCTGGGTCTCTTCGGCACTCGTATTCACAGATTGGCCACTGAAACTGCACTGCTTTGGTGCCAGGCCACCAAATCACTCAATACTCAGCTCTGATAGAGAAAAAGGAAAGTTGGACAGCCAAGTACTTTTGTGGATGATGAACTTCAATCCCTCTTGTCAGTGTCAGGGCAGCCACTCTGCACCTCATGTGAAAACGGAATGAAAATCACAGCGTTAATGTGAAAACTGGAAAAGTGCTTTGAGATGCACAGATCCAACCACACCCTATTGCTCATGATTGTTGTCATTATTATCAACTCTAACATATTCCTCCAGTTTCAGAGGAGGCCACAAAAATGATCTGAGTGCTGGAGCACCTCTGCTGTGAGGACAGGCTGAGAAAGTTGGCGTTGTTCAGCCTGGAGAAGTCTCTGGGGAGAATTTAGAGCAGCTTCCAGTATGGAAAGAAGCTGCAGGAAAGCTGGGAAGGGACTTTTAACAAGGGCATGGAGTGATAGGACAAGTGGGAATGGCTTTAAATTGGAAGGGAGAAGATTTAGATTAGACATTAGGAAGAAATTCTTCACGATGAGAATGGGGAGGCCCTGGCCCAGGTTACCCAGCGCAGTGGTGGCTGCCCCATCCCTGGAGGTGTTCAAGGCCAGGTTGGATGGGGCTTGGAGCCCCCTAATCCAGTGGGAGGTGTCCCTGCCCGTGCAGGCAGCTGGAACTGGATGGGCTTTGAGGTCCCTTCCAACCCAAACCATTCCATGATTCTGTGATTCTGTATCCACCCCGTAACTATTACCCACTTTTCTTCCCAATGACTCCTGCCCTCCCGTAGTTGTGCAGTTGGGAATTTCACACCACACAAAACTTTTGCTTTTACAGATTTTTTTTTCCCAGTAAGTTTTTTAACTAATGATCAAGACAGTACAGAGCTTAAAACATTACCAGTGTTTGCAACAATACAAAGTCAGCAGATGGGAACTGGGAAAGGTTAACAAGGATCACTCATACCTTTCCCTGCTTCCCAGGGAAAAAAAAAATACCAACTCTTTCGTACTTCTGTTTAGTAACAAACAACGCTTACAAATGATCTTGTCAGTAAAAGATGTAAATCGCAAGGCACGTGAGGAACCCGTTCTTGCCGTGTTACACAAGTCACCAGGCACAAACATGAGTTTAAGGCACCTCTCTCCATCCTCCTCTTCTGCTCTGTAAACCAAGCAAACCCAGCGGGAAGCAGCCATTGGCAGAGGCTGCCTGTGGGCCTCAGGTTCCTTTGTGATGAATCCCAAAACAGAACAGGACAAGGCACATAGGGATGAGGTCTCAAGAGGTGTCCTGTGGAGATCCAGATTGCAAGATCTGCAAAAAAACTCTCCAAGGACAAAAGATTTTTCAGGGAGAAGATTTGGACCCTGGTCCCTTCAGGATCTCAGATGTTCTCAGCCTTTGGTGGTCAGCTCTTCACCAGACCCTGCCCCTGGTGCACTCCTCCCAGCCGTGCCCCCCTAGGGGAATACCGGGGTGGGAGAAGGCATGCTCCAAGCAGTGAGCCCAAGGAGAAGGCCCTCAGAGGCTCTCAGATAAGCCTAGCATTCACCACAGTGGCACGGTCACTCTCTCTGGGCCCAGCCCTGGTCCCCCCTACATCAAGAGCATGGCTTTCAGGAGGGCATCGGCAGCCACCCTCCGGTCCCGGCCTGGCTGAGGGGCAGCAGAGTGCACGGCATGTGGCGTCTGCCCAGGTAGGCAGCCAGGTGTGTAAGGCACAAGGATGAACCCCAGAGATAAGGGAAACAAATAAGCTATTTGGAGGAAGAGGAGGAAGATGGAGAGGGTGAAGAAGGAAGATCCAGTATTGGTGAACCCCTTGTGACACAAGGGTGCATCCTCACAGCAGCAGTGATCTCTATTGCATCCCTGCTACATCAGCCCATCATAGTGACTAGGAGGTCAGCTCCAGGTCTGAGTGCGGGGCCACACAGGGACGTGAGCGGCTTCACCTGAGGGGTAACATAAGAATATGGAAAAACACCAGTACCATCACACAATTTCTCCAGAAGGAGAAGTTTCACTTCTGCTGGGCCAGGGAGGAGATGACAAATGACCAGAAATACCTTGGGAAAGCCATGTGGGCACCTCCTCTCCCTGCCCTGAACTGGATGGCATTACCATCCTCATCCTCCTTTGACACAGGCAGGACATATCATCTATTCCAAACCCTTAGACAAGGAAATGCGTGGGTTACCCCTTCCTTTGGTACCAGTGCAACTCCAGGCAGCAGCAGAGCAGGATTTGCTGTTAGCAGCGATGCCCATTCTCTCTCTGTTTCAGGCCAGAAAGGAACAGCTTGGTTCACTCTCCTTCCTGCACAGGAGCTCGCTGATGCCATCTGGCCAGATCCACACTCAGCAAAAGCATTCTGCTTCACAAACCACAAAACCAAGGCAACTTACACTGTGAGGAAAAACACTGTTCCCACCGGATGTCTTTCCCCACACTGTGAGGGAACCCACAATCAAAGCCCCAGAGACCACGATGGAAGCAGTCCTTTGGCACCAGAAGAGCAGAACAACCGACTGCTGGGAAAGCAGGACCTGCTGCTGGCACCCGCTCCAGCCCTTCCCTGCAAGCAGCAGTGTTGTCCAAGCGAGGCTGAAAGTTAAACCCAGCAGAAAATTACTGATATTTGTTCAGTAGGATTGGTTTTCTACTGCTCCATCTCCTAGCACCAGCTCACTCTGTGGCCAGGTGAGCTTCTGTGTGTGGGAAGGGGAACAATAAGGAGTAGGTGGGACCATCCACACTCGTCTCTCCCAGACGCAAATCTGCTGTTAGGTCAAAAAACACTGTAGGAAATTAAATAAACAATTTCTGAGCTGGACTGGATGAAAATCAGGATGCCAAGTGATGAGAAAGGGTGGACTAGACGGCCTCCTTAAAGCTTTCCCATGATGTCTTCTCCTGTACTCAAAACTTACTACTTTCCCACTTTGTATTTAATGTGTCAACAGGGCCATGAGTTTCAAATTTGCCCACAAAACACAAGACACGGCAAAGCACCCATTAACAGATCTGCTTGGGAGCCACTGCCGTCTGGCCCACCCTGCTTCTCCAGCAGCACAGCACTGGTACCTTCAGGCTAACCTCAGCCTGACGAGGAGGCTCTGCAGATGGAAAAGTAAAGGCAAAGCCTTTCTGGGTAACCAATCACGCACACACATACAGAAGCACAACACCCCTCAACAGGTAAAAATCAGATCAAGTGCAGAAATCAGTGCGAATCAGTGCTTGTCACAACAGATCATGCTCCAGCCCTAACCTCTGCCTGCTCAGAACCAGCAACCACGACTCATTCGTCTGCCCTTGGATTCCGTGAGACAAACCTATTGCTGGAACAAATTCCACTGCTTCCTTGATTTCAGCAAAGATTTATCCCTCCTAGGAATTTGCCAGATGTCGAGGCATTTGAGGTTTCAGGCCTTGCACAGTGCACGACTGGGAGGAGCTGTGCCAGGATTTACTGGGGAAAGCAAGGAGTCGAACAGAAGGTGCCTCAGCTGCAGGGGACCATACCTCCAACCCTGTTCTGCAAGTGCATTCAACTTCAGTTCAGCCATGTGGCTCCATTTTTTATATCCCCTCCAAGCAAGCACAGAAGAGACTCATCTGGTGGGGGACACAGCAAACCAACCCTTTCCGTACCTTGGGCAGGAGTGACCCATGGACATTTTCATCCCTGACCACTATTCCCGCTACTCCACACAGGAAATCACCAAGTCTCCACCCCAAACCGTTCTATGATTCTCAAGGACAAACCCATCCCAAGGTTGCCTAGGACCCTCCCGCCTTTTGCTGTTCTACCTTCATCGAGCGCTGATAAAAACATGCCAGATTCACAACCCCATTGGTCAGAGAAAAGCAACCCTGCAGCTTCAAGGTCAGCTTTTCCACGAGGCCCACCAAGGACTGCCTGGTGTCCTGAAAAGCACCACTAACAGAAATAAAGATTACTTCACTTTCATACCCTTCTGGCCATGACTGCAGTAAGGCTGTTGGAGGCCTTTCCTGTATCAGACAGGTCACACCCAAGTTACCCGATGCCTTCATGGCCAGCGCTGGATGTCAGTCAGGCTCCCCAGATAGAAGATCAGAGTCAGTCTATGCAGGGATGTGTGAACCTGTCACACAAGCAGCCAGAATGATGCACCCAACATCAGAAGCATCCCCCATCCTGCAGCCATCACTCCGAATGCTGATGGCCTCAGAGGTGCTGAACCTCTGCCACTGCCACTGAGGAAGACTCAAAACTATCTCCAACTTGACTCAGGTCCAGCTCCTAAAAGGAAACTAAGCACTTAAAATGGAAATGAGGAGCCTCTGAAGACCTGTCCTGTAAGCTATCAAACAGCCAATAGCACTGCCATTATCTTAGGTCAAATTCCAACTGCCAAGGAAGATCCTATCTCCTGTTGGTAATCCGTGGGACAGCCTGGCTCCTTGGTTTTGATGACCGCGCATGGTGCAGTCATACAGAAAGCAGAAAGAGAAGATGGAGGTGACCCAGCATCTCCACCTGTGCTGGACCCACGCCGGCCACTGGCAGACACAGGGCTCAGGTTCAGACCCAATTCCTCCTAGAGGAGGCCAAGTCTGGCCTAAGTCTCCAAACACGTTTTGCCAAAGCCACTTCAGCAACCTGGTGTTGAGGTGCTTGGCAAGAGGACCATAGACAGAACCTGGTTTGGCCCACCTGGAGCAGGAAAAGGGACTGTACCAGCCACTGCCACATATGGCCTCGTAGCTGAACCCTAGGCATGCAGACTCTTCCTGAAACCTTGCTACTGCCTTTGATAGGAACAGGTCTCACAATGACAAAACCCAGAGAGGTCATCGCGTCCAGCTGGGATCCTCACTGTGCGTTCTCCATCGCACTGAGAGCCCTGGCACGCCCTTCCACAGTGTCGCAGCCTTGAGGCTGCCCTCCCCAACATTCAGCAAGGTATCACCCACAGATTTACCAGAATGAACAAGAAACCTCTGCCTATTCCAGCATCCTCAGTTAAATGACTTGTTCTGGCTTAAACCAACACCCCATGTTCCCCTGGGTGGCAAAAGGCAGTCCCTGCTGTGAAAGCACATCCAGCACGAAGTCTCCAGCCCTCCACTTGAGTCCAGGGTCCGGGTTAGTCACAGCGTGTTAGGCAAATAAGCCAGTTACGTCTCTAATATGTTATGTCCCCCTTTTCTTGATTTCTCATCAGCCTTGTAGTGTCAGACCCATCACATTCGTGACTCTCAGGAATCCTTTTTGGCCAGGCTGGCCTTGATCCTGCGTCGCAGGATGTAAGCTGTAACGGCACTACAAGCTACCAGGCCAAAAAAGGAGATGCAGGAGAGATAAATGGAGAAAGGCCCATGTCTCTTCAGGAAAATCTCCTGCCTGGTCTTGTAATCCAACAGAATGGCTTCCAGCTGTGATAGCGTGCAGATGG
This sequence comes from Cuculus canorus, assembly GCF_017976375.1. Classification (NCBI taxonomy): domain Eukaryota; kingdom Metazoa; phylum Chordata; class Aves; order Cuculiformes; family Cuculidae; genus Cuculus; species Cuculus canorus. Next base: position 122,475,313 of record NC_071403.1, on the reverse strand, counting down.
CCAGGAAGGTGTGGAAGATCTGGTGGGCATGGCCAATGATATCACAGGAGCCAGGGAAGTACTTCTCGGGGACAGGGCAGGAGAAGAAATAAGCGCTAATAAGGAAAAACAGTATCTGGTACGTGTGGTACCAAGCAGCATCTTCCTCACAGCCCCCCAGGTGACACACAACCACCCGGTGAGCGACAGGACTGATATCCAGGACGAAGGCCAGCCCAGCTGGGATCACCTGGCACATCTTCCTCATGATGGGGTAAGGCCGTCGGTACCGGTATTTCGCATAGCAGCAGCCGGCACAGGACAGCCAGCCACAAAAAGCAGCTGCCGGCAGGAAGAAAAGCCAGAACTTGTCGTACCAGGCTTGGTCAGAGCTGTAGTAGAAATGAGCCAGGGCACTACCGTACTGGTAGATGCTGACTCCAACGTAGTCCACAAAGTAGAAAGTGTAGTGGTACAGCTCTGATTTGGACTGCAGTAGGTGGGCCAAGAGGCTACAGCTCAGGTAGGCGACAGAGGAGAAGACAAAGATGAGCAAAGGCAAGGACCATGCATCCACAGGTAACTGCTCAGCCTCCACAAACGTTTTGAATCTCAGCAGCACCACCAGCGCTGCCAGTAGATGAGTCCATATGTTGACCAACTCATTGTGCTTCTGGAAGAGGCTAAGGAAGTAGTACCGCCAGTCCTGGCCGGTGGGGCGGTACCCAGCGTGGATGTACGGCTCACGGAAGAGTTGTGGCACCTCGCACTCTTTGACCGTGCAAGGCATCTTGGGGAAGCCATCCTCCAACAGCCTGGGGAGACGGCTGAGATGCTGCCCGCTGAGGGACAGCGTGCTGATCCGCTCCAGGATGGCTGTCATCTCGCTGCGTGCGGCAGCTGTGAGCCCGGCTCTGGGGAACACCGTCTTCGTGACCTGTGGGGAGGGGAGAAAGAGGAAACATTAATGATGATGTGTTGGGGAGAAGAGCATGCTGCTGTTCCTGGGTGGGATAAGCCACATTGTTATTGAGACACAGGCCCTGATTTTATGGGAAAGGGGCTTTTCTTGACTCAGCAGAGCTAAATTCAGCAGGGAGAAGGATGGCACAGCCCTGTCCCTGCGGTTCAGCCTATGTCAGATGGGTGCAGCAATGTCACGAGTCTGCCCTTCTTCCTCACTTCTTCGGGCACTCAGCTTGGAGCTCGTTCAAGAGTAGCTGAGAGCTGCCAATAAGGGGGCGTGAGAAGCAGTTAGATGTCCAGAAATCACCTGATGGTTTGTGGAGGGGATTTATCACCCCCTTCCCCAGAAAAAGCTGCTCAGGGACAAGGTTAGGGTGCAATCACTCACCTAAGTGGTAAGCTGCCTTTCTGCACCTCAGTGAAGACCGTCCTGGCCAAAGTGTGGAGGCTGTGCATAGCTCGGCTGCCGTGCCACACGGCCTGCACATGGGTCACACATCAGGGGCTGCTGCAGTGAGCGGGGCAGAGGGAGAAGGGGAGAACCCCACTGTCCGAAACCTGCAGCCCTCACTCCTCAATATGTAAGAAGCAGGGAGGTAATGGAGAAACTCAAGCCTCCGCACCAGAGCTGTCAGAGGTTTGTTTATGGCATCGAAGCCTTGGGAGCACCTACAGAGCCATGCTGAGAGGCTGCCAGAGATGTGCCTGGATGCTCAGAGCAGCCAAACCCCAGTGCTGGCCACTCCTCCGCCTGCTCTGCTCTGCTCCTTGGCAACCTCCAGAGCTGCTAAGCTCTAGCTGGAATGATTCAGATTCAGGGCACAGCAGGATCCTAATGCGTGCAGACAACCTCGCAGCACTGAATTCACTCCCAGTACCCTCTGTTTCCATTCCACCCTGGTATTTCTCTTCCCTGGTGGTGTTTATGCCACACAAAAAAGAGAACTCGTCACTCAGCTGCCCATGCTAGAGCTGAATCTGATGCTGATAGAAGCCCAGCAGACCGCAGGGCTGTGGTTACCCTGGGCAGCCAACACACGCGTTTGCGGGACTGCAGCCTGACTCCTCGGCTTATGTGCACCCAACCAGAGCCGCAGGGCATGGAGAGGGCCCAAACCACACAAATGCAAATGAGGATTTTGCATTAGTGCAGGAGCTGGCTTCTTGTACTTCTGTTCCATCAGATACCACCTGCTGCCAGAGGGGAGATAGAGTCTGCACGGCACACGATGGGAGACCTGCGCTGGGATGGCAACGCAGAGGACGGGATGGTGTTAAACACTGACAGTGAGTGAAAGCGAAGAGATGAGTCCGGCCAAACAGTGCCAGTGCGAGATGGTAGAGTAAAGGCGGAGCAGACTGCGAACCAGGCTGCAAGTCCCACTTCCTCTCACAACCCAAAGCCTCTGACAACAGACAAAATATTTTCACGTTGCTTCCTTGTTCTCTTCAATGGCAGCTGTCACGACTAGGAGTTACATTTTCTGACCAATTCTCTCTGCACTTTCCAGGCTTTCTCCCTCAGCACATCTCACGGCTGGGGTTCTTTTTCCTTGTTTGACTCAGAAGAATCTGGCTGCTAGGTTTGATGGAACTGCCTTAGCCACCAAGGGCGGAAGGGTAGACCGTTCCTGCAAAGGGTATTTTAGGCTCACAGGTACCTAAGACCAAAGAAAGCTCCTTCCTGGGGCCTTTGATGTTATGTGCGTTCACAAAGGCTTTCTCTCCTAAGGGAGACTAATGCTAGCGTGTACCCCAGGACATCGGGAACTGGAAAACAGCTCAGATACAGCATGGACTGGGCAGGAGAGCAGCACAGGAGCAAGATCAGAGTGCTCAGCACCTGCAGAGAGACCGCAGCACACTGAAACCTGCCCGTAAAGAGCAAAGGCAACCAGAAAACACATGGGAGGACAGCAGCCTGGGCACAAGGATGTAAGCTGATGCGAGGAGCACGTCGCTCCTTCCACCAGCCATGTCCTGCCTGCTTTGCATGCTGACGAGGACCCGAGAGAGGCAGGCAGCTTGCGTACCAGGCACAGGCTGGCTCCCGCTTGCACGGTGTGTGCCGGCGCCAGGATCTTGCCACGGTCCCTCGTCCCGAGAGCACAGTGTACATGAAAAGCACTGCCTCTGAGTGGACCGAGGGAGAGGCTGGACACTCTGGAACTTCCTAACAGCAGCAAATGAGAAATTCTTTCAGGCAGGCTTTCATGGCTTGAAAATGCCATTTTTCAGTGGGCTGAGGGAGGGTCAGAGATTTTCAAAATAACAGTCATAGAATTTTAGAATCATAGAATCATTTAGGTTGGAAAAGACATCATGAAGTCCAACTCTAAACCTAACACTGCCAACTCCAGCACTAAACCACATCCCTAAGCACCACATCTACACATGCTTTAAACCCCTCCAGGGACGGGGCTCCACCACGGCCCTGCACAGCCTCTGCCAGTGCCCGAGAACCCTTTCGGTGAAGAGATTTTTCCTAATATCCAGTGTAAAGCTCCAAAATCACAGGAAACACATCTGATACTCAGAGAAACTGCACTAAATCAGGAACCGGGTAGAACGCTTATTTTAACCCAAACTGGTGACATTAACGAGTGAGAACAAGTTGGCAGTTTCCAGAGATCATGTGATGGACAAAGCAACGAGCAATTACCATTAGAGAAAGAGAAAGAAAGGGAAAAAACCCAGCCAACCCAGAAAGCCGAGGTCAGCACTGGCTGTTTCGCTTTCACAGAGCCCCCATTCTTCTCCCCTCACAGGGCGCAGGAGCGGCTGAAAGCCACATTCATCGGCAGGGTGTCTCGCTGAGATTCTGTGCTCACCCCCCATCTCCGGGGGATTCAGTTATTTTGGCTGCTCCAAATTAACGGCAACCAAGCGGCGTTTGTTCAGGGAGGGAGCTGCAAAGCGAGAAGGAGGGAGTGGACGACAGCCAGGCTGTATCATTGCAGCACAATGAGAACCACAGTGCAGGAGGAGAACGATCCCGTCCCAATTTTTTTGCTCCCTTTTGAAGAGAGTAATTGGAAACCCGAGGTTTTTCCCAGCTCTTTTGCTTTTTGGTCACAGACTGCTGGAGGTGTTTGAATGAGAACATTTCCTATAGAGTATGGCTGGTTTTCCCACTGCTCTGGCCTCTGCGCTAACTGCCTGGGACTGGGGCTGTGCCAAAGCCATAGATTTGCTTGCAGAACAGTCTTCAGGCATCGGAGGTGAGTACAGACTCCCAGAAAGGCAGTAATTCCTTGCGAACAAAGCAGAGAGGAGCGGGGAACTCAGCTGTGGGCAAGTCTTTCATAAATTCCTCGCATTCAAAAAAAAAAAACAAAGTGATTGTGGATAGCCTGAAAATAACAGCAGTGGTCATGCAGCGGCGGGCGAGAGGCCAGCTTTGAAAGCTGCAGGTGATCAGTTCCTGAATTCCTCCCTTCTGGGAGCTGAGCACAAGTCCCTGGAAGGACATCAGGTCATTTTGAAGCCTCTACCTACGTGGGGTTAACTTTGGTGCGCAGCTCCTACAGCACCAGGATGGCAGAGATCAGTTCAGCTGGACTCTCCAGGGCTGAGAGAGGCTCCGTCAAGGCTGCAACAGCTCTGAAGCAGTGGATAAGCCTCACCCCAAAGCCTGCTGCCTGCAGGCTGGTCCTTCCTGAGCACAGCCATCTCCTCCTAGAACTCAACCACTTGCAGAGGGCTTGGAACAAACTTTGAAAGATCAGCTTGGGAGGATGGTGTCAGCTCCCTGTTCCCACTCTGCCTGGTGTTTTGCAAAGACTCCACCAGAGATGAGAAACCAAGAGACCACGGACTGGCTCAAGCAGCAATTCCTGCATAGTCTTGGTATCTCCTTCCTTCTCCTGCCACGCATTTTGGTGCCAACCTTCCCAGCTGTGACAGATGCACACTGTGCTCAGATTCCCTCTGCAAGGAGTCACTGGGATTTAAATGGTGTTCCCACAGCCTTCTCTTCTCCAGGCTGAACAACTCCAACTCTCTCAGCCTGTCCTCATAGCAGAGAGGCTCAAGCCCTCTGATCATCTCTGTGGCCTCCTCTGGACCTGTTCCTACAGCTCCATCTCCTTCTTCTGTTGAGGATTCCAGAACCGGACACAGTACTCCACATGAGGTCTCCCCAGAGTGGAGCAGAGGGGCAGAATCCCCTCCCTCCCTGCTGGCCGTGCTGCTTTTGACACATCCCAGGACACGGGTGGTTTCTGGACTGTGAGCGCACGTTGCCAGCTCCTGTCCAGCTTCTCATTCACCAGCACTCCAAGTTCTTCTCCACACGGCTGACCCCAGTCACATCATCCCCTATCCTGTACGGAAACTGTGGATTGCTCCGACCCCAGTGCAGGACTTGACCTTGTTGAACCTCATGAGGTTCACGCAGCCCCACTTCTCCAGCCTGTCCAGGTCCCTCTGGATGACATCCCTATCCTTCTGGTATGACAACTGCACCACTCAGCTTGGTGTCACCTGCAAACTTGCTGAGGGTGCCCTCCGCTTGGTGGTTCGTGCTAGGTGTGAGCCCTGTGCCCGAGCAGGCAGCAGGGTGTGAAAGACTGATCCACACTCCAGCATCAAAAGAGTGGAAATCCCCACAACCGGAGAGGTCACAGGTGTTTGGACTTCGGTAAGCTGGGCTGACACCTCCCTGTCTATTAAATGGGGATACAAACCCTAATAAGAACTGGCTGTTGTGCTCTCGATGCTCTGCTGTAATGCTCCAGACAGTGCTGAGGCACTTCACAGCACCTCGCGTTCCCGTCGACATGCGCACGTCTGCAGCAGCCCCGCTCGTGTGTCACAAGCACTCATCCAACAGGGACCTGTGCAGGTGAGGATGCTCTAGAAAGTAAAAGGTGTTGTGATGTGATTTATGGGAGACCTTGACAGGTAAGGGCAAAAATAACCTAAGAGTCAGAGCAACCTTGTGGAAAATCTTAAATAAAACAAAACGGCTCAAATTCTACCTTTCCTGGCACACACGGAGCACTCGGCTGAAGCAGGGTCTGTCCAAGCACGGATTAATCAGGAAGCAAACGTCTCGTGATGCTGGGAGATGAGCCATGAGAGCCAGCAGGAGATGGCAGGATCCCCTGCGGAAGCGCCGGCAGTGTCCTCTCCCCTGCCATTCCTGGCCTGAACACGTGCGGGCCAGCAGCCAGATCAGCCGTGCTGAGCACCAAGTGCCTCTTGACATGAGTTCAGCGCTGCCTGTGTGTTGGGACGGCTCCAAAGGATGAGAGCAGCAGGGGCAGAGCAAAACAAAGCTGATGGCAAACACCGTGTCCCTGCAGGAAGGCGGAGGGGGCCAGCAGCATCCCACACCGGAGGGGTGCCCCGGGTCTGGGGGAGCAGAGAGGGGCAGCGCGAATTCAGAGTCAGGAAACCAAAGGCTCGACGAGGCTGCCGGCTCTCCTGCGAGGGTCCAAACCTTCAGCCAGACATCACAAACCGGGATCTGATTTTCACAGCGCCCAGGCCTTGGTTCTGACACCAGGCAGGCTGGCTGGGCGGCTCCAGCGCTGCCGTGCCCTTGAAACGGGTGGCCTCGTGCAAACTGTCCCCTGCGAACAACTCCTGGGCTGTGCTAGCTCACAAACCAGGGGAGGGAATGGTGTGTCACCACGGCACATTTCTGGTTTGCTATGATAAACACATTTCTTCATGCCCAACCACGGTTAAAACTTGGTGATGCTACTAATAGCACAGCCAGTCCTGAGGGGCTGGAGAAGAAGGGTTATGAGGAGCAGCTGAGGGACCCGGGGCTGTTTTCCTGGAGAAAAGGAGGCTGAGCGGAGACCTCATCACTGTCTGCAACTGCCTGAAAGGAGGTTGTAGCAAGGTGGGTGCTGGTCTCTTCTCTGAGTGACAGGTGATAGGACGAGAGGAAATGGCCTCAAGTCCACCAGGGCAGGTTCAGACTGGACATCAGGAAACATTTCTTCACCAAAAGGGTTCTCAAGACCTGGCAGAGGCTGCCAGGGAGCAGTGGCATCCCCATTGCTGAAGGGGTCTAAAAGCTGGGTAGATGAGGTGCTCAGGGATCTGTTTAAGCAGAGGACAGGTACAGTTGGACTCAATGATCTCAAAAGTTTTTTCCAACCAAACTATTCTATCATTCTATGAACACGTGAAAAGAGAAATCCATCCGCAGCCATAGGAAGATGCAAAAACATTAATATTCATTATTTCTACCCATAGACCCTGGCTCAGAATTATCTCCTCTAGCAAATTCATCTCTCCCCTATCAAAAATTGCACAAGATCGAGAGACTGTTCTGCAACTTTTCCTCCTGATCTCACTAAATCTTGGCTTTTTCTGCTTTCTAAATCAGCTCACCACATTCTTTTCCCACACACAATTAACACAGCTCCCAGCACCCCTGGGCTCAGCTTTCGGTGGGTGCAAATCCCCACGTGGAGCACCCAGGCTTACAGGCTTTGCGTACCCCAGTAATCAAACAAGACCGGGGCACAATCACGATCAATGACCTGCGACTACTGGGTTGCTGACACGTTAGCACACGCTCCCGGGCACGGTTTTGGTCTGGGCACCCACATCGGTCCCTGCCTGCTGCGTTCGGTTGCGCAGGGACCACCGGTGGGGCGGGATAGCGGTATGCCTGACCCATTTCAGATGCCAGTGCTGCAACTGTACCAGAGAACTGCCTGGCAGTTTTTTTCCCCCCACTGACTAAAAAAAGTACATGGATTTGTTGCAGCTGCATCCCACTTCACCTCCTAAACTTCCTACAGCGAGGTCTGTGGGTTACAGTGACCTTCCTGTGCACCTCTGTGCGCAGACCCCGCGTGGTTTGCCAGGTGAGCGCCTCCTAAACCCACAGGACCAGCGCCCACCGATGGGACACGTCTTCTGGCGCTGATCTGCTGGAAATGGGAATGCCTTCTAGCATAGGGAGACTGAAATGAGCCAGGAAATCCCTCCCTGCTCAGATTTATCAGCTGGTGGGACAACCCAGGAATTATCTGCCTGCAGGCGCAGCAACCAAACCAAACTGTCCGCACGCCGTTTGGGGATCCCAGCTGTTGCCCTCCCAGAGACAGTGGGCTGAGGCTGCTTTGCTTCGCAGTCGGACACAAAAGCCTGCTGCACAAAAGCAGGGGTTTTTTAAGCTTGCAGATTTTAGAGCTTCGGTCATTTGAAAAAAATGTATATAAATCATGCAGAGCGCGGCCGGTGCTGCGGGCAGAGAGCAGGCTGCCGGGAGAGCCTGCCGCTCCGTGCCAGACCCTGGCGCTGCGAGCTCTCCTCTTCTCTGAGCTAAAATTCTTTGTCCCCATCCAGGACCTCCTCTGATTTAATTCCACAGCCTCTCCCAGTGAGCTTCGAGGTTTGCATGGCAGCAATGCCGCCTTCCAGGGGGCTACGAAGCCCTGAGCAAGGGCCAGGAGGCAGACTCCCTCCAGGGAAGGGATGCGGGCTGTGCTGAACCACTTGCTTACATCCCCACTTGATCCGAAGGACCCACTGGGGAATAAAAAAGAAACCAGGAGTGAGCTTCCACACGCTACTGCCTGTGCCTGGAGGACAGAGGACATAAGGTATGGCCACATATGTACAGCTGTGAGCCAAACACGCAGCCTCCAGGAGCCTTCCTGGGACTTTATCCTTCTGGAGGTATTTCTTCAGCACAAACGAGCACTGCAGCGAGAGGGCCATGGGCCTGAGCCCAGGACTGGGGCTGTCACGTACACCGGCAGCTAAAAATTAAGCTGGAGCATGACTCGACGCGCATGGAACTGCAAGCACACGCACATGACCCAGCGATGGCATCTCCCCTGCCCCCAGCCCCTGCCCGAGCTGCCGGACATGCCGAGGGGTCACAGCCCTCCCATGGCACATGTGCTCCCACCGCAGCTTCAGCACAAGGAAATGACAGCAATGGTACCCTGAAAGCAGAAAATGCTGCAGCGAGCAGGGCTGATCACCCACACCTTTACCGGCTGAGCGGGAGGAAACCGGTAACGGCTTGTGGTTTGGCCCGAGCAGCCCGTGGGTTTCTAGGAACTGTTTGCAACACGGATCGCCCCACTGCCCCCCAGCACAAAGCCAGGAGCACAGTCTGCCGGGATAATTCACCGCTGGTCATCCCCTCCCTGCCCTGGCAGAGCACAACCTGGCCAGTCTCGCCGGGTGTCACTCCTCCAGAGCGACGCACACCTGCTTCAACCCTTTTCATCCCCTTTTCACGCTTTTCAAGGACCGCTGCCAGGGCGGCATCACACCCACCCTCACCGCCGTGGTGGTAATGCCCCCACTCACCCACAGCCAGCGCACACCAAGGCTTGTGCCGACCTCTCCATCCCGCTGCACTCTAGGAAGCCACGTGCTCCAGCCCAAACGGCCTGGATGAGCAGCTGGAGCTACCAAACAAGCACCAGGCGTGGGACGGTGCTGCGTCCCCACAGCCAGGGAATCTGCAGCTCTTCCCTCCCTGGCACAGCTACCGGGAGGCTCCGCACCCGGCTTTGCTCACACCCAGGATGTAGGAGTAGGTGTGACACAGCCCTTTGACTGTTTAATGTTCGCCCAAACTTTTATATATATATATATATATACATATTTATTGATGAAAACCAGAGTGGTCAAAGCAGTCTGTGATTTTTTTTACTTCAAAAAAGTAGGATGCTCATGGTGTTTTCAGGAAAAATCCATGTGGGAAACTGGATCAAGAATTGCAATTCCCAAAGTGTACCAGAGAAGGTAAGCAGGGAACAACCCTCCTCTGACCCTTCTGAGACACGAAGTGGGGTGCGTCAAGTGGAACAGGCAGGTAGCAACTCCAAAGCAAACAGCCGTAGCTGGTTCTTCACCAGCTACGCCTCTCCTCACCGCGGCCTCCGGAATGGCCAGGGGTCAAAGTCATTCCAAGGAAAATCCACCCACAGCTATTAAAAACAAACACGGAGGAAACCCAATGCCCACCTCTCTCCTGCACAAAGACCTTGAGATACGGGTCACAGGGGCTTGAGGGTGAATTTATGGAGAAGTGAATTTATCCCTCCGCTCTTTCCCCCCCCTCACGCTCTCTCCCCCCCCCCACGCTCTTCCCCTGGTGCCTGCCAGGAACAGGACCGACTCCAGCTCCAAAGGCCCCGCTGTGCTCAGGGAGCGGGGGCAGATTATTTATCCCCCTGCCCCCCATGTCCACAGGTCTTTTAGAGATGCAGAGAAAGCAGCTGCAGGCGCTGGGGGGTCCTCAAGTCCCAGCCCCGCAGGGAATGATGCTCCTGCTGCAGTGGGGACACAGAGATGCCGCACCCACCCAAGTCACTCCAAGGAAATCCACCCACAGCTACTAAAAACAAACACGGAGGATGCTCAGTGCCCCCGTCTTTCCCCCATGAAGCCCTTGAAATACAGAGTCATGGGGGTTTCGGGGTGAATTTTATGGAGAGTGAGTTTATTCCCACGCTGTTCCCCTGGCCCCAACCCGGCACAGGGATCGACCCTGGCTCGATGGACCTCGGCTGTGCTTGGGAAGAGGGGGAGATCATGCACCCCCTGTCCCTCGAGGTCCACGCGTGTTTTACCAGTTCCTGTGTCCCCACCCCGCAGTAAAGATGCTCCTGCTGCGGTGGGGATGCACCGCTGCCGTACCCACCCAAGTCACTCCAAGGAAAATCCACCCACAGCTATTAACACCAAACACAGAGGAAGCCCAATGCCCACCTCTCTCCTGCACGAAGCCCTTGGGATATGGGTCACAAGGGATTTGGGGTGGAATTTATGGAAAAGTGAACTGATGAATTCATCCCCACTCTCTTCCCCTGGCACCCTCCGGGAACAGGACCGACCCCGGCTCCAGGGACCCCAGTTGTGCTGGGGGAGAGGGGGCAGATCGCGCATCCCCCGAGGTCCCCCCGTGTTTCACCAGTGACGGTGCGACAGAGCCCTGGGAAGGATGCTCCTGCCCCGGGAAGGATGCTGCTCCCCCGGGAAGGATGCTCCTGCCTCGGGAAGGATGCTGCTCCCCCGGGAAGGATGCTCCTGCCTCGGGAAGGATGCTGATGCCCCGGGAAGGATGCTCCTGCCTCGGGAAGGATGCTGCTCCCCCACGAAGGATGCTCCTGCCTCGGGAAGGATGCTGCTGCCCCGGGAAGGATGCTGATGCCCCGGGAAGGATGCTCCTGCCTCGGGAAGGATGCTGCTGCCCCGGGAAGGATGCTGCTCCCCCACGAAGGATGCTCCTGCCTCGGGAAGGATGCTGATGCCCCGGGAAGGATGCTCCTGCCTCGGGAAGGATGCTGATGCCCCGGGAAGGATGCTCCTGCCTCGGGAAGGATGCTGCTCCCCCACGAAGGATGCTCCTGCCTCGGGAAGGATGCTGATGCCCCGGGAAGGATGCTCCTGCCTCGGGAAGGATGCTGATGCCCCGGGAAGGATGCTCCTGCCTCGGGAAGGATGCTGCTGCCCTGGGAAGGATACTGCTGGAGCACCCAGCCGGGAATGCGGAGCTGCCGCACCCACGCGGCACCGCCCGATCCCACCCGGGGGGACACAAAAACCCTTGCAGGGCCCCTCGGTAGTCCCGCACTCACCACCGCGATAGCCTCGCTGCCTCCTCCTTCTCCCTTCTCCTCCTTCTCTTCCTCCTCCTCTCTTCTCCTCCTTCTCTTGCTCCTCCTGCCTTCTTCTCCTCCTCCTCCTCCCCCCCCACCTCCCGCCGCCCCCGCGCCTGCGCGCCCCGCCCGGGGCGGCCCCGCGGCACTGTCGGGGTCCGGCGGGAGGAGGGATCGGCGTCCCGGCGCTAACCCGGCATCCCCGCGGGGAGGGACGCACCGCCCCGGGCTGGGACAGGGGAGCCCCGGCGGGGGCGGCTCTGCTTTGGCCGCGGTGACCTCCGGCGGCGGCTGCGCTCGGCGGGGCCGCGGGACGCAGCGCGGAGGGGCGCTGTGCGCTGGGGCCGCCGCGCTCCGGGGGAGAATAAGGAATTTCCGAGTCCTGAGAGCTGTTTCTGTGCTACCACCGAGCTGACCTCAGTGGAAGCCAAACTGGGGGAAACGGGAAGAAAAGCGGAAGCGCTGTTGCTGGGGGCGCCGCCGCTGGGCTCCCGCGGGCAGAGCCGCGGTGCGGGGCGGGGGTTGTCCCGGGGTCGGCAGCCCGAGCGCAGCGCGGCCGCGAGCGACCGCCGGGCAGCAAACCAGCACCGGAGCCTTTGGGCTCCAGGAAAGAGCCATTTGCACCCACACGGCCCTTCAGGAGGGGCCTCTGGGTGCTGGAATTGAGCTTGGGAAGGTCCTGGGAGAGGCGTGCGCGGCCCGGGCTGACCCCTGCCCCGGGTTAACGGGGAGCACCGAGCGCTCGTTTCCCCTCTCCTGCCTCCACCCCAACTGGTTCCTGTTTGATTTTCTCTTTGTCCCCTCTCTGGACCTGCTCGAGCAGGTTCATGTCTGTCTCATGCTGCGAAGCCCCAGAGCTAAAGGCAGCACTGCAGATGGGGTCTCAAGAAAGTGGAGTAGAAGGGGAGAAATCACCTCCCAGTTTATGGCAAGGAGGAGGTGACAAAGTGGTATTACGGGTCTTACAGGGGGAGATGTCTTCGAGGGGTGGAAAATGAGCACAAGTTGTGACTCAGGGTGTCAGGAGTTGCTGATTGTACCCCATCCACACCCCTGAGCGAGATGACGGGAAAACTGAGGTCCCCTGACCAGCTTCTCACCCCTGGAAGTTTCTCCCTGGAGAAGAGAAGGTTTTGGGGAAACTTAGAGCAGCTTCCAGTGTCCCAGGATAGACAGGAGAAACGTAAAGAGAAACTCCATGAGGGATAACCACCTTCCTGGGTGAGTGCTGAGAGCTTGTTTACACACCAAGCTTGGTGGATGCTGCACAGTGAGCACTTTTTGATCTCTGGCTCTGTGATTTGATGGGAGAACTTAGGCTATTCTGTCTGGAGAAGCAGAGGTTCAGGGAAGAGCATATCACCCTCTACAACTCTCTAAAAGGTGGTGGTACTGAGGTGGGTGTTGGTTTCTTCTCCCGAGTAACAAGTGACAGGATGAGAGGAAACAGCCTTGAGTTGTGTCAAGGGAGGTTTAGACTGGATATTAGGAAAAAATTCTTCACCTAAACTGTTGTCAAACATTGGAACAGGGTGTCCTGGAAAGGGGTGGAGTCACCATCCCTGGAAGTGTTTGAAAGATGTGTAGATGCAGCGCTTAGGGACACAGTTTAGCGGTGGAGTTGGCAGTAGTAGGTTTATAGTTGGACTCGATGATCTTAAAGTTCTTTTACAACCTAAATGATTCTACGGTTCTGAGGTGACCGATACCTGCCAAGCCGCGCTCTGTGGTTTGTTTCAGATGCACCCTGCTGCCCTGCAGTCCTTGTTACTCCCTGTCTTTAGCGTTTTTCACCTTGGAGTGAATCACTCAGTTCTTTTCAAGGCAAAGCCCAGGTGTGGTTGTGTTTGCCCAGGAGATTGTAGGCAGTCAATACTAGGTTGTACCAGGCTGGGCTCTCCCTACCCTATACGGTCATCTGATACAACCCAAGCAGGCTTGGCACCCTCAAACGTATCCTGCACACTTTAATTCCCCACCCATGGAATCACAGAATGGTTGGAGTTTAAAGGTGTATTGGGTTTGCATGGCAACATTTTGGTAGCCACAAGGCCACAGGGGTGGCTTCTGTGAGAAGCTGTTAGAAGACTTCTCCGTGTTCAATGGAACCAACACCAGCTGGTTCTAAAATGAATCCGCCGCTGGCCAAGGCCAAGCCCATCAGCAATGGTTGTTGTGCCTCTGGGATAATGTAGGGAAGAAGGGGTAAAAAACTGCTATGGGGAGCAGCCAGGAGAGAGGAGTGAGAATATGTGAGAGAGACATATTCTGCAGGCACTGGGGTCGGTGAAGGAGAGGGCGGTGGCACTCCAAGTGCTGGAGCGGAGACTCCCCTGCAGCCAGTGGAGAAGACCACGTCGAGGCAGGCCATCCACCTGCAGCCCATGGAGGTCAATGGTGGAGCAGATATCCACCTGCAACCCATAGAAGGCCCCATGCCGGAGTAAGTGGAGGACAACAACGCGAAGGAGGTTGTGACCCTGTGGGAAACCAGTGCTAGAGTAGGTGCCTGGCAGGACCTGTGGACACGTGTGTAGAGGAGCCCACACTGGAGCAGGTTTGCTGGTAGGACTTGTGACCCTGTGGGGGACCCACACTGGAGCAGTTCATGAAGAGCTGTAGCCCGTAGGATGGAATCATATCGGAGAAGTTCGTGGAGGATGTCTCCCATGGGAGGAACCCCATGCTGGAGCAGGGGAAGAGTGTGAGGAATCCTCTCCCTGAGGGGAAAGGATCGGCACAGACAATGTGTGATGAACTGACCACAATCTCTGTTCCCTGCACTGCTTGGGAGGAGGATGTGAAGAAATTGGAGTGAAGAAATTGAAGCTGGGAAGCAGGGAAGGTTGGGGGGAGGTGTTTGAAAATTTGGTTTTATTTCCCATTACCCTACTCTGATTAGATTTGTCATAAATTAAAATAATTTCCCCAACCTAAGTCTTTTTTGCCCTTGATGGTAATTGCCAAATGATTTCACTGTCCTTATCTCAACCCACGAGCTTTGTGCTGTCTTTTCTCTCCCCCTTCTAGCTGAGGAGAGGGAGTGGGAGAGCGGCTTGGTGGGCACCTGGCATCCAGACAGGGGCAACCCACAAAAGCCCATCCAGTCCACCCCTCCTGCAATGAGCAGGGACATCTTCAACCAGATGAGGTGGCTCAGAGCCCCGTTCAGCCTGACCGTGAATGTTTCCGGGGTGAGCCTCCACCAGCTCCGTGGGCAACCTGGGCCAGTGCCTCACCGCCCTCAGCATAAAAGATTTCTTCCTCATATCCAGTCTGGATCTCCTCTCTTTTAGTTTAAAATCACTATCCCTTGTCCTGTCACAACAGGTCCTGCTAAAAGGTTTGCCTCCATTTTTCTTAGCGCCCCCCTTTAAGCATGGCAAGGCCATGAAGATGAGGAGGGGATGGGAGTGTCTCTTATGAGACAAGGCTGAGAGACTTGGGTCTGTTTAGCCTGGAGAAGACTGAGAGGAGATCTTACCAATTCTTACCAATGTCTACAGGGCAGGTGTCGAGAGGATGTGGCCAGGCCCTTCACAGCAGTGCCCAGTGACAGGACAAGGGGCAATGGGTACAAACTGGAGCACGGGAAATCCCACCTTATCATGAGGACAAACTTCTTTCCTGTGAGGGTGCTGGGGCACTAGAACAGGCTGCCCAGGGAGGTGGTGCAGTCTCCTCTGGAGATATTCAAACCCCCAGGACACATTCCTGCGCAACCTGCTCTGGGTGAACCTGCTTTAGCAGGGGATCGGACTGGATGATCTCCAGAGGTCCCTTCCAACCTCAAAAACTCTGTGACTCTCTGATTCTATGATAAGGTGTCCCCAGAGCCTTCTCTTCTCCAGGCTGAACAACCCCAAATCTCTCAGTCTTTCTTCCATTGCAGAGGTGTTCCAGCCCTTGGATCACGTCTGTGGCCTCCTCTGGACCCACTCCAAAAGGCCCATGTCTTCCCTGTGCTCTGGACTCCAGCACTGGATGCAGGGCTGCAGGCGGGATCTCACACGAGCAGAGTAGCGGGGCAGAATCCCCGCCTTTGACCTGCTGGCCCCATGCACCCTCCCCGGAATGCAACTCAAACCCTATTTTTGCAGGCTGCAAACAGCTTGCATGTGATTTTGGGTGCTTTGAATTATCATCCAAAAGAGGAGCTTGTTTTGGGGATCAGGGTCTCTCTTCGCCAAGATGCACCCAAACACACTGTGTCCACATTGTGCTGCTCTGGGGGAATGCAGCAGCTTCGCACCAAAGAGAACTGAGCTATTCGAAGCCCCAGCCAGGATGCAGAAAACTGGACAAGTCACCTTTTCCCTATATTTGCTTGTCATAAAGAATGTTGACCCCATGTTCTCAGAGCTGGCTAAGAGAGGCTTCTTGTTCACCATGTGTTGCTGTCTCCCATTTTCCCTTCCGCTGGTGCGGATGCTTGTGGCTTGGTGGGATTTAGACAAGATCGTGCAGATCCACAATTCTAAGGAAGTCAAAGCAAAAAATATAGTTTTAGAGAGGACATAAACCTTCTTGCTTCAACCCCAAATCCCTGCATAACAGGGCTCAGGAGGGGTGTTTGTTTGTGAACCCCAGCTCTTAGATGAGGGTTTCTCTTATCTTCCTCTGTAACAGCACACCCTGGCAAGTCTCAGGGTGCTGGGTTGCATGGGTTCCTTGCAATTGTTTTGAATCCTGCTTATATGCTTTCTTTAACAAATAATTCAGGAGAAACCAGCCCTAGAAGCGCTGGCTTACCAAGTCCAGCCCCTGCAATCAAAGAAGAGGGCTTAATAGAGTTAATTTTGCCACCTTTAGCTGCTGCCCCCATGTTGCACAATGGGTGTGTGGCAGTTTGGGGCCAGGACCTTCCTGCCTTGTCATGGCCTGCCCGGAGCAGAGCACCCACCGTGGCAGTCAGATGATGATTGCTAACGGGGCTTACACAGACTGCTGCAGCTTCCCATCTTCCAGCACTGGACATCGCTTGCCAAAGTGACCAGTGGATCCTGTCCTGTGGCTGACAGTGGAGCCCAATGCGGAGGCGGTGATGCTTTGCATACACGTGGGTGATTTCCAGACTTCGGGGGTGGAGAAAATTAGGGAAAGGAAAAAAAGGAACCAGCTGTCCCTGTCTTTAGTGATGGGGAGAACTTATGAGACCAGATGAGTAGCCTTAAATAGCAGCACCAAACCTCAGGCGATCCATATGTGGGCCCTTTGGACTTCCCTGGAAACGTGGTTGGTTGCCACATCGTGCAGACACGCTCCTGGCCATGCTCCCTGGAGCTTTGTTGATTCAACTGCTGCTCCAGGTTTTTTTTGCCAGGGCAATTCATTTTTCATTCTGCCTGCACGCCCAGCCTGTGTGTGGCTGGTTTGGATTTTTATGAATTGCTGTATTTTCCTTCTGCATGGTAGAAGAGGATGAACCACCCACAGGAGCTGGGGCAGCTGTGCATCAGGAGCTGGAGCACCGCAAAGGTTCCTGCTCCCATCGCTGCGCTAGCGCTATTTGGGAGGGGAAAGCAGCACCGCATGTGCCAAGCTCCTGTTCCAGGAAGCAAGAAGGTGGCTACGACCCATCCTAACATGCTGAAGGTTGGAGACTTAACTTCTTACCCACTTGGCTGTGCTCTCCTGAGGAAACATCACCAGCTCGCTCCCCGTGTGTTTAAGTAAAGACATTCCTTTCATACTCACTGATATGTGGTTTTCTTCCCTAAGACTAGCAAAAAAACAAAGAGCTGAATCAGCTTAAAGATTTACCAGAGTGTGTGGGAATAGCAAATACTTCAAGAAGATGACGTCAGAAATGCCAGAGTTGGGTGCAGATGCGATCGGGTGGAATTCTCCAGCCTATGTTAGGGAAAAGGTCAGATTAGAGGATTAAGAAGAGTTCCTTCAGCATGGAATTCTGTCTCCCACATGTGCTTCTGAAACAGTGAGAGTCAGGATGACTCTCCTCTTGTGATAGCCAGTGCCCTGGATGGGGTTCAGGTCCTGCAAGTGCATCTGCAGGAGACACCAGCAAGGACAAACTCCTTTTAGCCTTTGGAAAACTTCAAATTCACACTGACAAAACCGTCTCGTGGGTGGTCTCGCTTCTCCACAGTGTTTCAGTTATAAAAAGTGATTTTCTTTGATTCAAAACATTTAATTCCATTTTATTACCCTTCCATTTTATTACAAATACATTTGAAACCTCAGCTCCAATGCTTTGCTTGATGATTGATTTGCTTTGTTGAATTTGGGGAGCTCTCCCCCCATTTTTGGAGCTATGAGTGAGCCACGAGCTTCTCCTCTGCCCTCCCTGAGTGAGACAAGGTTGCTCAATGTATAGGAAAGCTCATGGATGGCAATTGGGAAACTGAGTTGTGGCTTGAAAAGTGACTTTTAGTTGAACTAAGGGAAAAAACCCACAGAGTATGGGAGGGATTGCCAGGTACCAACAAAGGGATCTCAGAAACCAAGCGCACAGGCAGATGCTGATGCACAGACATGGGAGGGAGGAAAAAATGCCATCTGGTGTTCTGGCCAGCATCCACCCGGGCAATCCACCCATGAAAATTACTCTGTACCCACCCATGATTCTTCTGTTTCTCTGTGAGCTCTGCAGCCCAGGCCCTCCATGTATGTCGGTGCTTTGATCCTGTTTTCCTCGGTGCACAGGAGGTGCTAAATGTCCCTCGAGCTGCACTCTCCATCCCAAAACTGCTGGGATGGTGCAGAGAGGCGAATCCCAGAGACCTTGGGCAGCATCCTAGTTGGAAGTCATAAAAGGGAAGGCGCCTGTTGTCCCAGCGTTCTCATCTCTCTCTGTCCCTTTGTGCTCCCCGGCCTGACCTGCTCCAATTAATTATTCAGCCAAGAGCCAAGCATGGCAGCGGTTGCTATTGGGCACCGGCACGAATAACAACAGGCAGCTATTTTTATCCCTAGCTCTCCTTACCTTGTGGCCCTAACGATGGATCCCTGCCAGCTCCCTGCACAGAGCTTGCTGTGTCTGGCAGGAGACCACAGCGATTTACAACATCTTTACGGGCTGGGATAGCGGCCTCCCAGCGTGGAAAGGGGCTACGGGAAAGCTGGGGAGGGGCTCACAATAAGGGAGTGCAGGGACAGGACAAGGGGAAGGGTTTCGAGCTGAAACAGGGGAGACTGAGATGAGACATTAGGGAGAAATTCTTCATCTGGAGAGTGGGGAGGCTCTGTCCCGTGTTGCCCAGGGAAGCTGTAGCTGCCCCATCCCTGGAAGGGGTTCAAGGCTTCGTCTCCAGCCACCATGGAAAACGAAAAAGCAATGCTCAACTTCATGTTTTGGAGGAAAAAAACCCTCCCAGAAATTAAGTTCCCCAAAATGCTAAAAAAAAAAAAAGTGAATTTGGAGTTTATTTATTTATTTAATAAAAGGTATTTTCATCTGGTCAGTGACTCCCAAGCTGGGAACTGAGCTGGGCTGAGTGATGTGACTGGGATCAGCCCTGAGGAAGGACCTGGGGTGCTGGGAACGAGGAGCTCGGCAGCAGAAACCACCCGTGTCCTGGGCTGCACCCCGAGCGGGGGGACCAGGGGGCGAGGGAGGGGATCCTGCCCCTCTGCTCCGCTCTCCCACGGAGAGCCCTGTGTCTGGAATCCCCAACATAAGGACATGAGTCTGTCGGAGCGGGTGCAGAGGAGGCCACGGAGATGATGCGGGGACTGGAGCTCCTCTGCTCTGAGGACAGGCCGGGAGAGGTGGGTGGTTCAGCCTGGAGAAGAGAAGACTCTGGGGAGACCTTAGAGCAGCTTCCAGTATGGAAAGGGGCTCCAGGAAAGCTGGGGAGGGGTTTTTTACAAGGGCCTGGAGTGACGGGACGAGGGGGAATGGCTTTAAATTGGAAGGGGGAAGGTTTAGATCAGACATTAGGAAGAAGGGAGGTCCTGGATGCACGATGTGTCCCGGCCAGGCTGCACTGACGCCCCCGCCGCAGCGCGAGGGGTCCCTGCCCACGGCACAGTGGGACCGCGCGGGCTGTGAGGCCCCTTCCGACCCAAATCACGCCACAACGCCGCCCCCCGCGCCCATCGGCCGCCGCCGCTCCGCCGAGCCCAGAGCGCGCATGGGGCGGGGACAGCAATGGGGGCGGGAGGGGCGGTGCTGAACAGTGAGAGGCGGGAAGGGGGCGGTGCCGACCCCTGGGGGCGGGAATTCCGGTTGCGAGCCAATGAGAGGCGCTGTTGGGGCGGTGCCGGCCAATGAGCGGCGCTGTTGGAGCGGTGCCGGCTAATAAGAGACCGGCGGGGGCGGGGCTCGCGCGCGGTGGCGGGAAAGGAGCGCGGTTTTGGCGCCAAGCGCGTCTGTCGCGGCGGCTGCGGGGCTCGGGCCGGGAGCGATCGCGGCGGGCGCCCTCTCAGCCTCTCCCCTCACCGCCTCTCTCGCCCCTCTCCCCGCCGTCGGGCCGCTCGGGACGCGCAGCCATGGCGGTGGCGCTGGAGGACGCGGAACTGCGAGAGGCGCAGCGCGATTATCTGGATTTCCTGGACGACGAGGTTAGGGGGGCTGCGCCGCGGCAGCGAGGGGGAGGCCGGCACGAGGGGTCAGAAATGGGGCTCCGTCCAGCGCGGCCACGGGCGGGAACACCGGGGCGCCCTGATCAGTGGGTCTGGAGAGGGACCTGCATCCATGGGTGGAGGCAGGAAGGGTCTGCAGAGGGACCTGGCCAGGCCGGATCCATGGATGGAGGGCAGGAAGGGTCTGCAGAGGGATCTGGCCAGGCCGGATCCATGGATGGAGGGCAGGAAGGGTCTGCAGAGGGATCTGGCCAGGCTGGATTCATGGATGGAGGGCAGGAAGGGTCTGCAGAGGGACCTGGCCAGGCCGGATCCATGGATGGAGGGCAGGAAGGGTCTGCAGAGGGACCTGGCCAGGCCGGATCCATGGATGGAGGGCAGGAAGGGTCTGCAGAGGGACCTGGCCAGGCCGGATCCATGGATGGAGGGCAGGAAGGGTCTGCAGAGGGACCTGGCCAGGCTGGATTCATGGATGGAGGGCAGGAAGGGTCTGCAGAGGGACCTGGCCAGGAGGGATCCATGGCAGATCCATGCAAGACAGGTGGTTTTTTTAGTGTTTTTTTTCTCCTATCTCCCTTACAGGAAGACCAAGGAGTTTACCACAGCAAAGTCCGGGACATGATCAGTGACAACCAGTGCCGCCTCCTTGTCAGCATCAATGACCTGCGGCGGAAGAATGAGAAGAGGGCCAGCCGGTTGGTGTGGGGTGATGGGGCTCTTTTCTTCCAAGAAACCTGCTACGAGATGAAAGGAAACAGACTCAAGTTTTGCCAGGAGAGGGCTAGATTGGATATTAGGAAAAAAATTTTCACTGACAGAGTGGTGAAGCCCTGACAGAGGCTGCCCAGGGCAGTGGTGGGGTCCCCATCCCTGGAGGGGTTCAAAAACTATGTAGATGCGGTGCTTAGGGGCAAGGTTTACTAGGCACGGTGAGATTGGGCTAGTGCTTGTACTAGATGAGCTTTTTTTTTTGAACCTTAATGGTTCTGTGATTCTATAAACTTTATCTTTTGCACTGTGTCCTGTATAGAAGGCAGACCTGCTCTTTTCCCCCACAACACCCATCCTTTCCTAGCGTGTGACCCCCTGATTTGGCAGCGAGCTAGGGTTGACTGCACAATAGAAATCATCTTTTTGGGATGCCTGGGGACCCGTGAAGTTTTTCAGTTGGGGCTGGGGTTATCCAGCTCTTTGCCGCTGGTAGCAGTGGGTCTTGATGCAAGGCTATGATGGACTTAGTTTTTTTTTCACCTCTTGCTCCTAGTAAACTTGTGGAGCACATGGAGGCACGAGAAGAGTGTTGTGAAGGAAGGCAGAATGGGCTGATCAGCTCATATCATCTCTTCCCTCTGTTGCAGGCTCCTGAGCAATGCCTTTGAGGAGCTGATCGCCTTCCAGCGCGCCCTGAAGGATTTCGTTGCCTCTGTCGATGCCACCTATGCCAAGCAGTACGAGGACTTCTACATCGGGCTGGAGGGCAGCTTTGGCTCCAAGCATGTGTCACCACGAACACTGACGGCCTGTTTCCTCAGCTGCATTGTCTGTGTAGAGGGCATTGTGACTAAATGTGAGGCCTGGGGAAGTGCCAGGGGCTTTGGTGGGTGGGTCCGGTTGTTTGCTGCAGAGGGACTGGAGTCCACTGGAAGCCATGCTATGTCTTGGCAAACTGGGCAAAGGGAACAAAGGCTTTGGTAGAAGGTCTTGAGTGTTGGGGTGTTCTCTGTGCTCAGTACGTCCTGGCCACGGTTGACGGAGGGTTGTTGTGCCAAGCACAGTTTAGCATTGGAGACCCAGGCAGGGACTCTGCTGACAGAGAGGTGGGACATCCCAGCCCCTAATTCCTCTTTATTCCAATCTCAGGCTCTCTAGTTCGTCCAAAGATTGTTCGGAGCGTCCATTATTGTCCAGCTACCAAGAAAACTATTGAGCGACGGTACACAGATATGACCTCCCTAGATGCTTTCCCGTCCAGCACCATCTACCCTACGAAGGTGAGGCGAAGCAGCCTTGTGGGAAGCATCGCTAAGTTCCTCTGGTGAGAACGTGCCAGCTCCTAGCCCAGGGCCTCAAATCGTTGTGCATCCCTTCTCCTTCAGCCTATGCAGCCCATGAGGTAGAGGGGACAAGTCACATGTGTGACAGTCCCAGAGAGCCACTAGGAATGCATGAAGCAAGTCTGTGTTGGGCAGAAGGCCACCAGACCTGCCAGTTCAGGTGTTGGTTATGACCTGGGTTCTGTGGTAGACCCAGTTCGGAGGGAGTGTGCCTGTGCTGACCTGGAGGGTATGGGCAGCCTTGTGAGAGGGTTTGTCCCGTGTTTGGGAACACAAGAAAGTTGACCTGAGCTTTGTCCCCACTGCATCCAGCCTGCTGCGTGGGTGATGTGTCACCACTGCCTGCAGTAGGGACAGAGTTTTGAGAGACCTGATGTTCCAGCAGTGATGGGTGTTGGCAGATTTAGACTGGGGGGCCTGTGGAGCTGGTGAACCCCAGCTTTTGGCAGTCCTGATTAAGCAGCCCTTTCCAGCAGTCTTGTGCACGTTGGGTGATGCAGCCTTGTCTTCCCGCTGCTCTCTGTGCTCCTGAAAAATGGTGCCAGTCTTTTGATTGGGGTTCTTCCTCTAGGATGAAGAGAATAACCCCCTGGAAACTGAGTTTGGCCTCTCAGTCTATAAGGACCATCAGACCATCACCATCCAGGAGATGCCTGAGAAGGCACCAGCGGGGCAGCTGCCACGCTCCGTGGATGTCATTCTAGATGATGACCTGGTGGACAAGGTGAAGCCTGGGGACCGCATCCAGGTGGTGGGGACGTACCGCTGCTTGCCTGGGAAGAAAGGAGGTTACACTTCGGGGACTTTCAAGTGAGCCTTCTTTTGTCTTGACTTCAGCCCTACCACCCTTTCAGCTGGGTCATGTCTCTGGAAGATGAGATCTAGGGCAGGCAGCTGGCTGTCGCAGCGCTGGGTCAAACATTGGCTTAAACTTCTTGGAAGTGGTTTGCACCTTGCTCCTTAGCATCAATGTGCAGCTGTGAGCTGCAGCTGCTCACAGAGTGGGTTGGATGCTCTTAAAGATGCTCCAGTGATGGCCCAGTGTAGTAAGATAAAGGGGACTATGGCTCTTGGCACCTTCCATCCCTCTCCAGGACTTTGTAATGCAAAGGATGACCCTGTGGAAGTTTCTGCTCTGTTATTGCTGTGACCTGTAGATTTTGTGGGCTTTGCAGACCTGATTGTGGCTGTGTGCCTTCTCCAGGACGATCCTCATTGCCTGCCACGTGAAGCTGATGAGCAAAGACATCCGGCCCCTCTACTCTGCTGCAGATGTGGCCAAGATCAAGAGATTCAGCAAGAGTCGCTCCAAGGTATTGAAGCCTCATGTCCAGAGGGCAGGCTTGTACCCGAGCATGAGGTTTCACGTAGAGCAGATTTAAGGCCTGGCATGTGGCTAAGGAGGTGTCTTGTTGGGTTGCAGTTAGTTTTTCTGTCCTCCTGGCAGCGTTGCTGGATTTTCCACTCGCTTCCTTTTACTTTTTCTGCTTAGGCTTTTGTCAGATCCTGTTATTTTTGTTGCTGCTTCTGTCCTGCTGGTGGTGTCCTTCCTGTCTGCTAGCAGGTCAGGACAGAGATGGGTGTCTTGGGTCTGTAACCACGCCGGCTGGTTGCCAGAGGAGCTCCTCTGCAGGAGAAACACCTCCCTTTTTCCTCTTGAAGCCCTAAACCCTAGTGAGATACAGAATGAAAGGTGTCCACCTTAGCCTTGTCTTATGCTCAGACCTTTGCTTCGTGGCACAGAGAGGAGCCAGCCTTACCCTCACTGGGATCGCTGCTGACAGTGCTTGCTTAGGTAACCGTGACAGCTGGGATGGTTTAGGACTCGAGAGCACTGTTTAAAGAAAGCTCTGGCAAATGGTCTTCTTCTTTCCCCAAATAATTTTCATCCCCGTGGTTCTGTGTTAGGAATAAACTCCTTTTTTTGTGTGGAAATGGGCTTGTGGTGGTTTGCTCCTTGTTCTCATTTGCTGCAGTCCATCTGATGGGCTGTGCTCTGCCTCTTCTTCCTTAGGATATCTTCAACCAGCTGGCGAGGTCCCTGGCTCCCAGCATCCACGGGCATGAGTACATTAAGAAGGCCATTCTCTGCATGCTGCTCGGAGGGGTGGAGAAGAACCTGGAGAATGGGAGCCGCATCCGAGGAGACATCAACATCTTGCTGATAGGTCTGGAAAGGCTGGGCAGAGGCACCCTGGGTTGGCGCTGTTGGGGGGTGAGGTGAAGCAGCATTTTTTCTGGACTTGGTTTCACAGAGTAATTGAGGTTAGATGGGACCTCAGGAGGCCTCTGGCCCAAGCATGTGTGTGGGGCAGAGTGAGTGTCACTGGCTCTGGATCGGGCAAGTTTGAGACCTGTCCAGTTAGTTTGGCACATCTCCAGGGACAGGATGTGGGCCACTGTTGCAGTGTTTGAGCACCCTCAAGGAGATTTTTTCTTCTATCATCCACTGGGGTTTTTCTGTATTCCAAGTTGTCTTCATTGCCTCTGGTTCCATCACCATGCACATCTTCTCTATTTCCTCCCATCAGCTCATTGAGGAAGGGGAGAAGATAATCTGATGACCTTCTGAAGGCGAAACAAACCAATTTCTGTCCCTTTTCCCCCACCTGCCTCTTGCCGAGGACCCCCAGACTGGCTGCAGTGTCCGGGTGATGTGCAGTTAGCATACGTGTGACATGCAGTTGTTAAACGTGGTCTTTTCCATTTCAGGAGACCCCTCTGTCGCCAAGTCCCAGCTGCTGCGATATGTGCTCAGCACTGCGCCCCGTGCCATCCCCACCACTGGCCGTGGCTCCTCTGGCGTTGGCCTGACTGCCGCTGTCACCACGGACCAAGAAACCGGTGAGGAGTGGTCTGGTTCCCAGTGGCAACTGCTGGAGGAATGCTTGTTAATGCTTGGAACGCACTCTGCAAGATCCTGGGCTGCTTTTTGTTCTGCAGTGGTGCTTACAGGACTTGTTCCATCCAGAAGCTTTATGGCAATGATAGTGGCATTTTCTCCACCTCTGTTAGGCGAAGGTCTTCCCTACTCCTCTTCTACTTGGTGCACCCCATGTGAGGGCTACCAGTGGCCTGGACCTTGTTGTCTTACTCCTGGGCTTGCTCTTCATCCTAAGTGTCCTCCTTCTGCTGTCAGGTTGGGCGGTAGATGGGCAGCCCTGGAGGTTGCTGGTGCTCTTTGAGGCTCAGCCTAGTCATCGGGGTGGTGCTTTGTGGGGGGATGGCAGGGCAGGAGATGAAGCTGAACCTTCCAGGAGAGGTTCAGATTGGGCATCAGGAAGAATCTCTTCACACAAAGAAGAGATTCTCAGGCCCTGTCAGAGGCTGCCATGGGAGATGGTGGAGTTCTCATCCCTGGAGGTGTTTAAAAGCCAGTTAGATGAGGTGCATCCCTGGAGGTGTTTAAAAGCCAGTTAGATGAGGTGCTCAGGAATCTGGTTCAGCAGTGGACAGGTGTGGTTGGACTCAGATGATCTCAAAGGTCTTTTCCAACCAATCAATTCTATGTTTCTCTGTGTGGGGCTGCTGAATGGTGGTTAACTCTCGTCTTCTCCCACCCCATCCTAGGTGAACGGCGCCTGGAGGCCGGAGCCATGGTACTGGCTGACCGAGGGGTGGTGTGCATCGATGAGTTTGACAAAATGTCTGACATAGACCGCACAGCCATCCATGAGGTGATGGAGCAGGGCCGTGTCACCATTGCCAAGGCTGGCATCCACGCCCGTCTCAACTCCCGCTGCAGCGTCCTGGCAGCAGCCAACCCTGTCTATGGCCGAGTGAGTACCAACATTTGCTGGTCTCCTCTGTGGGGAAGGGTGCTAGGAGTCATCTTAGTTGGGGAGGCAGCTGGTAAAACCCCAGAGGTCCCCTAAAGCAGGTGACTTTGTTCTTTTTGTCACTGGGGTCTGTGGGATAGTGAAGACCTGGTTGGTTTGGTCTCTGTTGCTTCTCATGGCCCCCCTGGAGGAGAGATGGGCTACAGGCCCGAGGTTCCTTACCCTGGCTAGGTACTACCTAGGTGTTCCAGGACTTTATCCTGGTGATGAGTCTCAGTCTTTGGTCTCTGACCTACAATCACAAAAAAATATTAATTTTCCTTGCAAATGAGAGCTCTGCCCTCCTGCCAGGGCAGGGATAAAGAGCCCTGGCTGCAGCAGGCTGGATTTAGTGTGGTGTCCTGCTTGCCTGCATATCCATCCTTTACGGCCTGGCCTGAGGAAATCCTCCTGGCCTCTCTGGCAGCCGAGACGGGCCCACGAAGATCTTCTGTAACCCCTTATGTTGTCCTCTTGCAGTATGACCAGTATAAGACACCTATGGAGAACATTGGCCTGCAGGACTCATTGCTCTCCCGCTTTGACCTGCTCTTCATCGTGCTGGACCAGATGGACCCTGAACAGGACAGGGAGATCTCTGACCACGTGCTGCGGATGCATCGCTACCGCAACGCCAACGAGCAAGATGGGGATGGTGAGTTGCTCGTAACTGCAACCTCCTTTTACTCAGCCCTCTCCTTGTTCCTCAGCAGGTTGTTACCCGTTGGTGATAGCCCTTTGGGTTCAGCATCTCTGGCTCTGTTGAGGACTGCTTTTGGTGGCTTTTGGGAGTCAGTCCAAAGGCTGAAAGCGTGTTCTCTGTGACTGTCTCCCCTCCAGCCATGCCCCTGGGCAGTGCTGTGGAGATCCTGGCTACAGAGGACCCTGATGCTGTGCAAGAGGAGGAACAGGAGCTCCAAGT
Source organism: Cuculus canorus (assembly GCF_017976375.1). Classification (NCBI taxonomy): domain Eukaryota; kingdom Metazoa; phylum Chordata; class Aves; order Cuculiformes; family Cuculidae; genus Cuculus; species Cuculus canorus. The sequence continues at coordinate 122,448,429 of NC_071403.1, read as the reverse complement.
GTATGAGAAACACGATGACCTCCTGCATGGGCCAAATCGCCGCAAGTGAGTCTTTCACCCCATGTGCCCTGGAGCTCTGGGGGTTTCCCGCACTGTTAGTTGATGGGTTTGGCTTGAGCATCCAGGCAGTGATTGATTGCTGGTGCCAGCAATGCTCCAGGCGGTCCATGGGGAGGTACATGAACAGGGTGCCAAGGGAGCCTTGCTCTGGGCTTGATCTCTCGTGCCAGGCAGGTGGAGAACATCTGGACCTGAATTTTGTGCCTGTGAAGGGTAAAAAAATGGGAAGCCCACTTCTGCTAACACTCCTAGCCTGTCCCCTCCTTGGAGAACATGGGTGTGCACCCGTTCCTCTGCAGGGAGAAGATTGTCAGCATGGAGTTCATGAGGAAGTACATCCACGTAGCAAAGATGATCAAGCCTGTCCTGACTGAGGAGTCAGCCAGCTACATAGCGGAGGAGTACTCCCGCCTGCGGAGCCAGAGCTTGGTCAACTCAGACATCGCCAGGGTGAGCCCTAGGAGCAGCTCCCTCTTGGGCCAGGAGGAGGGAAACTGAGGCATAGGCTACCCTTTCCCCCTTATGGGTATTTTTTGCCCAGGACACAATGGCTCTCGGTGAGGTGGGATGCTGTGATGGGGGTCAGACTTGCAGAGACACCTCTCTGTCCCCCACAGACCTCTCCTGTCACGGCCCGTACCTTGGAGACCCTGATCCGTCTTGCCACAGCCCATGCCAAGGCCAGGATGAACAAGACCATTGACATGCAGGATGCTGAGGCAGCTTTGGAGCTGGTGCAGTTCGCCTACTTTAAAAAGGTGGGAGGAAGGCATTGTTCAGGGGATTCTAAAACTGTCGTTGTAAGGGGTGGCTTTGGTGCAGGTGGAGCACCATCGGCTGCTGGTGGGGTCCTTTTCTGGTGCTGATGTGGGGATGAGGCAGCAGTGGCATCGTGGGGACCTTGGCGTTGCCCCCTGAAAAGCAGCTTGAGTGGAAAAGTGGTCTGAGTCCATCCCACCTTTGCTGCACAGGTTCTGGAGAAGGAGAAGAAACGCAGGAAGCAGGCGGATGATGATTCAGAGACTGAGAAGGAGGATGAGGAGTCGCAGCCCAAGGAGGAGCGCAGGACAAGGCGGTAGGAACCAGAGCGAGGGAGGAGGGGCATGTTACATGGAGGGCACTGGCCTCTGCTGAGGGTGCAGCAGGCAGGGCTGGCCTGGGGGAAGCACTGAATGTGGGGGACACCCTCCTTGGGTGGGTATGGATCTGGCTGGATGGCCACATCCAAAGAGTTGCAGTCAACAGCTCAATGTCCAAATGGAGATCAGTAACGAGGGATGTCTCTTGGATCTGTACTGGGACCAGTACCGTTTCATGTCATCAACGACATGGACAGCGAGATCAAGTGCACCCTCAGCGAGTTTGAAGATGACACCAAGCTGAGTGCTGTGGTTGATGTGCATTGGGGAAGGGATGCCACCCAGAGGGACCTTAATAAGTTGAAGGAGCAGGCCCATGTGAACCTCATGAAGTTCAACAAGGCCAACTGTGAGGTCCTTCCCCTGGGCCAGGGAACTCCCCAGTGTCAACACAGGCAGAGGAACAAATGGATTGAGAGCAGTGCGGGGAGGACCTGGGGATACTGGTGGATGAAAAACTGGATGTGAGTGGCAATGTGTACTTGCAGCCCAGGCCAACCACATCTTGGGCTTCATTAAAAGAAGCGTTAAGGAAGGCGATTGTCCCCTTTACTCTGCTCTGGTGGGACCCCACCTGGACTAGACTTAGATTGGATGTAAAGAAGAAATGTTTTCCTGTGAGGCTGCCCAGGGGAGTGGTGGCTGCCCCATCCCTGGAGGTGTTCAAGGCCAGGTTGGATGGAGCTTGGAGCCCCTGATCCAGTGAGAGGTGTCCCTGCCCACCCCACAGGTGGAACTGTATGAGCTTTAAGGTCTCTTCCAACCCATCTAGCTAGATGATCCACACCAAACCCTTCTGTGATCTTATGATAGTCCACAACCCTCGGAGCTGGTGCTGGCTTGGGTCCCATGCCTTGGGCAGGGGTTTGTCACTGAAGAGCTGGCTTACTGTGAGCCACAGATACCCTGCAAGGTCTTGGCCAGATGTCTTCAGGAGCCTGGGACTTGAGGGGTGGTCCTGAGGTCTGCAGTTCATCTGCAGCATAAGTGACCTGCTCTTCTTCCACCCAGGAGAAAGAAGGCACGCACAGAAGGTGAAGGGGACTCCTACGACCCTTACGACTTCAGTGATGCTGAGGAGGAGATGCCGGAGGGTGAGTCCCTGGGATTTTGCTGGCTCCAGAGGGTGCTGCTGCCTTCTGCTTGGTGAATCTGTGCGACCAGGGAGCAGTGCTGGGGGTCGCTAGGGGTCCCTGCTGTGGGACCATCCAGCTCCACAGATCAAGGTGAATGTTTTCTGGAAAATCCTCGTGGCCTTGTGGGGCAGGAGAGTCAGTGTTGCCGATTGTTCTGTCTGTCCTCTTCCAAACTGCTGCAGAAGGAATGATGTTGGGAGGGAGTGTGGCATTGCCCACCCCATCCTTGGGCCCAAGTGCTTTTGCTGTCTGGGTGCTGGGACACCGGGCGGGCTGAAGGTAACTCTGCTTTCTGCTCCAGTCCAGGCACACACGCCCAAGACACCTGAAGTCTCGGCCGCTGGCGAAGCGAAGAAGCTGGAGTTGGCTGAGCCAAGGTGAGTGGGGGCTGGAGCAGGCGTCTGAACCTGCGTGTCCCACCCCACACTGGTGGGGTCAAGCTGTAGCTGGATACTGGAAGCGCATCTGTGGTGGGTGCTCCCAGCTCTGGTTTTGGCTTTCCTGCTGGATGCCACTTCTGGAAATAGGAAGGGCTGAGGCACCCTGGACTGGGAAGGAAGGGGAAGGACTTAAGTGTGATCTCTGAGGGGGATTACTTCTCGCCTTGCCTACCCAGGTTGAAAGCATTCAAGGCTGCCCTCCTGGAGGTCTTCAAAACTTCCCATGCGCAGTCTGTGGGTCTGAAGAACATGATGGAGTCCATCAACCGTGACAACCCTGAGCCCTTCTCACTGGCTGAAGTGAAGGTGGCGCTGGCCCACATGCAAGATGACAACCAGATCATGGTGTCGGATGAGATTATCTTCTTAATCTGAGTCTGTGGGTGGAATAACCTAAGTTCTTGTGAACCTTGAGCCTGGAGGCTGTTTGTTTGCCTTCAACTCTCTGGAACCTTTCATCTAGCTGAGCTGGACTTGTGGGAGCTCAAGTCTGTGCACTTTACAGTCCTTCCTCGCTGTGCATTGCTGGCACCAAAATGCTCCAGGAGCTCTGGAAGCTCTCTTACTATTGCTGTTGTCAAACTGGAACATTTGGGAAAAGGTTTGTTTGTGCAAGGAGCCAAAAGGAAAGACTTCAGTGCAAATTATCAGTGTTTTTAATGTATTGTTTTTTGCTTTTGTGGCAAGAGTTCCAGCCTTTGAATAAAACTGTCTGGCTTTAGGAATCCAACATTCAGTAGCAGTGAAGGTGAGAAGTGATACGAGAGCTGCACTGTTAGTTGTGAAGTTTTTATTCCCCTTCTTTGTCCTTTTTAACTGAATACATAGCCTCGATCTCTGTGCAAGTGAAGGTGCCTGAGCAGCCTCTTCCCTCACTGCCACCCTTCCCACCCCGTGGGGGCAATTGCTGGTGACACAGGGCGAGGTGCGGTCTGGTGTGCTCTGTCACCAGTGGCCCAGTGGCATTTCTAGACTTTGCGGCCCCGCTGGGAGTTTTGGCCTCCAGCATGTGGGGAGGACTGGGGTGCTCAGAGGCACCCGGCGGATGTGTCGTGGGGGTTTGGTCTGCAGCTGCTCCTGCCTTCTTCGGTCTGGGACTGCACTTGTGTGAAGAGAACGGGGCCACCGCACGTGGGGAAACCTGCAGCAAAGAAAGGTCGGAGCTCCAGGAACCTGGGATTGCTGGCTGAGCTGCCGCCTACCTCCCTGTGTTCTGTGGAAGGTAACCACAAGCTACTGAGATCTTGAAAGCCTTCCCTTGCTTGTGGAGGGGTTGAACTGTCCCTTTCTGGGAACACGTAGGTGACCGCTTCTCGGAGAAAGGCTTTTTTTTAGAAACCAGCAGGTGCCCGTGGTGTAGGGGCGTTTTCAACAAACGCTGGATGTGCAGTCAGAGCAGTCTTGGCATCTCCTGATGCCAGAGATGCTGGGGCTTTAGGGTGTTTTAGCTGTGGTGTTTTTTCGGTCTCGAAGTTTGAGGTTAAGCTTTGGCGAAGGCTCGATGGGCACAGGCCGCGGCCTCGTGGGGCACCCGCACACCCACCTGCCCTTGTTTCTGGATTTCATAAATGTTGATTTGAATAATAGAAGAGTCCAGCTGTGCCCCCATGAGGGGCTGTTTGTTGGATCTCAGCTGTGCGCACTTGTGGGGTGCGGCCGTGCACCCCCCGGGCTGCTGGAGCGCTGCCTCCGCCGCGCGGGACAGCGGCGGAGCTGCGCCGCGGTGGTTGTATCTCCCGAGAGGAGGCACCAGGGGGAGCTCCAGGGCAGGGAAAGCTCTGCGTGGCAGCGCTGCGCTATAGCCTCGCTGGCGGGGGGGGTTCGGGGGGGTGTGCGGGGGGGGTGTCAGCTGGAAAGGGGGGAGAGCGGGATGAGGTCTTGGGCGGGAATGTCTCGCTGTGGGGCGGAGGCCCTGTCCCGCGCTGCCCCGGGAGCGGCTCCAGGCCGGGCTGATGGGGCTGCAGCCCCCGATCCAGGGGGAGGTGTCCCTGCCCGTGGCGGGGGGGCCCGATGGGCTTTGGGGTCCCTCCCAACCCAAACCGTTCCACGGCTCTGTGCGCTTTCCCGACCGGGCTGAGGCCAAAGTGCTGCTGTTCTCAGGGCAGAGGCCGCGGCCCATGCAGACGTTGGGTCCAGTGGAGCCCATCCGTGGGACACCGTGGTGGTGGGGCAGAGGAGGCTAAGTTACTTCCCGATAATTCCTGTCAATTTACTAGGATTCTAGCCATATCTACCCTCCCCCCCAGTCCCTTCCTCATTTGCTTCCAAAGCAGAAAATGCTCCTGTCATCCAGGTGTGACTGCCAGCAGAGATGCAGCTGAGAAGCAACGCTTGCTTTGCCCAGCAGCAAAGTCCGTGAAATGCAGGTCGTGGTTCGGGACCCGGTGTTTGTTTCCATAGGTTCAGAGGCATTTGAGCAGTTTTGGTTTCTGTCTGCTCTGGAGTTTTAATCCAGTGTTTCCCTGGAGGTGGCACAGGTTTCTCCTTTGAGGTGTGAAAGCTGAAAGGTTCAGAGGAACTTAGAAGGATGTGGTGTCCAAGCCCAGTCAGGCCTGTCTTACGCCAAAACCCTTGCATGGAAACCTTAACCGCAGTACACAACGAATCCTGCAGTGCAGACAGGGCCTTTATATATAGCGACTCAAGCGTAGGAGAGTTCTTGGTGAAACTACAACTGCTCTTTGATTTCCAAGTCCCCATCCCTGCTCCAATCCCTTGCCACATGGCAGTGAAAGCTTTCTGAGACAATTTTTTCCTCCCTTGTAATGACCCATATTAGGTGACCTCCTTTAGATCAAATTTTCAGCAAATTTCAAGCCTAGATGAGCTCAGTTGTAGGAAATTTCAAGTCAAAGAGGGAATCCTCACTGAAGTTACGAACTGCTGAAGACAACAGATGCGAGTGGAAAGTGGTGGCCAGGCCAATAACCAAGCATTTGGCGTGATGAAGTCATTGCTTTGTCGCATGTAACAGTTTCCACTTAAACCTGTACCTGCAAAATCCAACCCATTTTCATGGCAATGCTGTTTTTCCTTCACTGCAGGCACTCAGCGGGGAAAAAAGTGGGTTTGTTTCTGGGCTGTGAAAGTAGATTTCTGGTAATTCTGCCCTCTTTTGGTCTTCCATGCTCTGTGTCTCAATAGCTGCCCTCGTGGATGTATAGATGTGGATGGTTAGAACAGGAACATGTCACAGAAATGGTGTTACCCGAGGTGAACCTTATAACCTGAAATATAGCACATTTACGTGAGATGAGTTGCTGGCCTCGGAGCCACCGGTCGAATCAGACCACAAAATCATGACAACATCCTGCAGTGACGTGAAGCATCAGTTGGGGGAGAGTTCTGCCAGCATTGCTCAAGAGATGTGACAGAGCAGGGACCGGAATAGTCCCGTCTTTTTTGAGAATGCCATGAATCTGGCAGAGGCTCCTGATTTTTCTGAAGGACTGAGAGTGCCGTGGACCTGTCCACGTGGGCAGTCCTACACCTCGGTCCTCCACTTGCGGCTTTTGAGAGACTGTTGGATCCAGAGGCTTTTCTCTACAGAGAATTGGATCAAACTGGTTACATGGTCTAAAAAATAGCTTTTACTCCCCAGAGGATTGCTCGTGCTTCTGGGGAAGCAGCTCGTGTGCTGCTGGCTCCTCTCAGGTTTGTGGCTGATCCTTGCTGGACATTGGAGAGCAGAGGTCTTGCTCCTGCTTCTCCTTGTCTCTCTCCCCTAATTACGAGATGGATGTTGTTCAGTTGTGTGACAAAGAGCTGTTATTTTCCACAAACACCAAGGGGCAGAGGAGCAGAACCAGGTGGAGGAACCCGAATCCCACGGTGCCAACGGAGACCCTGGCCCAGCTCCTCCTGGGCTGCCCGTGGTGACCCAAGGCCAGATGTGAGACTCGCCAGGCGTGTCCATGGCAGAGGCTCTCCTTACCATGCTGGCTGCAGGGATGTGGGACTGGTTATGGCCTGTTGGGAACAGCATCTGGGGATGGTGCAAGACTTATTATGGGATGTTCAGGGGAAGGGGCAAAGCTGGGGAAAAGAAATGATCAGAGTTGATCAGTGAGGAACAAGTAGGAAAATCAGGATAGAGACAATGGGGCTGGTCACACAGCAGTGTGTGTTGGTCGGTGAGATTGGCTGAGCTCTGTGCCCGATCGCCCCACTTGTGCCTAGTCTTCTTATGAAATACTTGTCTTACTGTTTTGCAAGATCCAAGGGTCAGCAGCTGGAGAGACTGATGTCTCTCCATGTCATGTGCGCTGTGTGGGTATGTGTGTCAGTGTGGAATTGCTAAAGTTGCCCAGCTGGACCATCTCCAGGTGTCGGAGCAGCTCTAAGTCTTGGTAGGATGCAGGAGGGGCCAGAAATTGGCCACTGGGGGGCCTAGGAGATCTAGACCAGCTACTGGAGAGATTGTGGGGTACAGAGCTTGGTTACTGGTTAGGTCTTAAGTCTGGGAAGACCCACTGGTGTGTGCTGGTGTCTGCATGTGAGGCAGTGGGGACACCGGTGGATCCAGGGGCAGCTTCTGGAGAAATGGTCTCAGGCAAAAGACTGGAGAGATCCCTCTTGTTTCTAAGTCTGTGGGTATACATCCACATACCTATTTAGCACCGATAGGCTTTCATCCTGATCATCTGGAGAGGAAACAGGATGGGGCTGTTGGTTTTGGTTGTGTTCTCTCGAGGGATGTTCTTTTGCACGTGCTGACCAGTGTGGCTGGACATCTGCATGTGTGGATGTGTCTGTGCAGAATCCATGCTCAGCCTTGCTTCTGGAGGACGTGGGAGCACACGGCTCTGGCATCCTTGCCTCTGCTGGGTTTGGCATCTCTGAACAAGAACAGTATTACCTTTTCATTGCTTCAGGGTGTGATGTGATGCACTGACACAGCAGAGGAGAAAACACGTTGGGGAAGCCCTTAAGGAGCAATTAATCCTATCCGGACTTTGGGTGCTAAATTCTGCCAAGCCCATACATTGTGTATGGTTTGGGTTGGAAGGGACCTCAAATCCCATCCAGTCCCACCCCCTGCCATGGGCAGGGCCACCTCCCACTGGATCAGGGGCTCCAAGCCCCATCCAACCTGGCCTGGAACCCCTCCAGGGATGGGGCAGCCCCCACTGCTCTGGGCACCCTGGGCCAGGGTCTCGCATAACTGGACTGGGCCGTGGATGGATGTGCAGATGCAGTACAACATGGCCATGGAGACAGTCTACCACATGTATCCAAGGAGCTGATCCAGGAAAAATGCTGCTCCAAGGTCCATCCAGCAGACAAGGCCAGGAAAGGGTCAGGAAAGCAGCACTTGCACAGTGTGGCTCAGGTAGGGTCTGGAGGCCCAAAGCTGAATTGAAATGGGGCTCCTGGTGATGGGCTGCAGATGGAGACCTGGCCAAGGCCTGCAAGGCTGATCAGGGCTCTTGCAGGGCATGTGTGAGTTTTTCAAAATGCTCCCCAGACCACATCAACACGCGATCTCAGCAGTGAGTAGGGAAGGTGTCACAGCTTCTGGTGCCCTGAGGTCCCCCAGGAGGACTTCCCCTCAGCATCTACTCTCCCCTTCTGCATCACTGCAGGATATGGGGAACCCCAAGGTGAGGTGGAGGTGGATTGTGCAATTGAAGCAAAGAGAGATTAATCCATGTCCTGTCCTTATTTTGAAACCCTTGTTGGGTGCCTGACTTTGCAGTTGGCTGATCTCTGCTGTTTGGTTTGTGTGAGGCACGTGGAAGTGCATCCACAGAAGTTTGTGGTGAGAGAGCGTTGATATTAGAAAGAGGGGGTGGGAAGGGGAAAAAAAAAAGCTGCACGAACAATTTTTTTCCTTCTTTTCTCCTCTTATCTCTTTATCTGCCTGAATAAACTGTATTGGCTGATGTGGGATTCTGATGACATGGTATCTGCCCTCCCCTCTCTGGGGGCAGGCGGAAGGAAGTGGGCTAGAAAATGAAATATCAGCTCCTAACCTTGGGTCAGGTAACCCAGCGATGTGCTCAGTGGAAAGGATGGTGGTGGTTGAGCTTCACTATAAAAAGGAGACCACGGCTGGCTGGGAGGCACACGCAGAGTGGAAGAGGTCTTGGAGAAGGTCTTCTGTCACTGTGTGCGCCCGCCTGAAGCGGCAGAGGGTTTGCCATGGCTTTTGCCAGCTACGCTCCAGGGGTAAATGCTTGCATTCGCTATAGGGGTTAAGATGTGCTTGCTGGGAGAGGAAAAGTGGAATGCAGATCCCATGCTGCTTCCGTCTGGGAGCAACACTTACTGGTCATGGTGGGAGCTGAGTGGTGTGCTAAGCCTGTCTGATACCACGCTGTGTCCTCAGCTTTTGCACAAGGGTTTGGTGCTGAGTGACGAGGAGGCAATGGACTGTCCTTTATTTATCTGGGAGGGCAGCGCTGCTGATGTGAGACTGGGGGAGATGGTCCTTGTCTCAGACACGGTGCTGTCAGAACTGCTGAAATGTCACCACAAAGCAAATGTCTGTGTACTTAAACTTCAGCCTGGGTTGCATTTACAGCATTGACAAATCTTTTGATTGTTTTAGCAGTTTTGTAGTCATATGTCTTCTTTTCCTAAAAACCCAGCTGCTGGAAATGGCTCAAGAATGCCAGATTTCATTGAGAAAAGGGTTATTTCCAGCAGATGTCTGCCATGTGGCCAGCCTCTCCTGTCCTGAAAAAGCATGTGGCTTACTAGGTTCCTAAGCTTAGGCATGGGGTCAGCCGAGTCCTTACCCCACCTGGTAGATCACAAGTCATTGCTGCTTGATGGGAGGGGCGGGCCTTTGATAATGTGCAGGAGGGAGGTTCGGCTCTACTTGCTGCAGAGCCAACTATGAAAAGGTCTGAATCAGAGTAACATCTGTTGTGATGAGCATCATCAGCATCGTTGTGCTGGACTGCCTCATGAAGCTGGTCCATTGATGGTCCAGTCTAGCCAAGACTTGGCTCTGTGCTCTCTCTTTCTTGACTGAACTGAGCCAACGGCACTTTTCTCTCTCCCAGCTCAGATCACTTCTTTTGGTGCTGGTTCTGGCTCTGACGGTGAGGAGCTCACCCCGTGGGAGGGTAGCCCAGCCTCGACGCAGCAAGGATGGTGGCTCTGTGAGGGTCAGTGAAGACTGCCTGAATGAAAAGGATCTCCAGTTCCCTACAACGGTGAAAGTTGATGTGCGTATCAGCAATCCAGATCATACCTTTAGGATGGTCCATGATGTCAGGAACCGGTCTCTTGCTCCTTGGGATTACAGGTAGCTCTTTAGTTATTCTCTAAATCGCAATGGCTGTGCTACATAGGTGGGTTTTGTGGTGAACGATGGCTGGTTCTCAGCATACACTTGGAGTCCTGTGAATATCACAAAAATTTCTTAGCACACACTTTCGTCTTGATTTTGGGTGAGAATTCTCTGAAAGAAATTGCCTGCAGTGCAAGGGGACATCATTGGAATGGTTTCTAACCATCTTGCCAATGTCAAATTATTCCTCTATCAAAAGAAAGCTGCCAGTATACCATAATTGTACACTTTCCTAACTGGAAGAAAATTTTGAACGCTGAAGTTGAAACAAAGCCAAATGAAAACAAGTAGTCCCCTTGCGACTGGTTCTGTATCTCACCCAGCTCCACTCCTCAAGAATGATGTGGCAATGTTACCCGCCCAAAACTGATCCTGTTTCTATAAAATTCTTCTAAAAGTGTTGAGGATAGGCCAATTATCTGCCCTTGCCTCAGCACAAGGATACACAGTTAAATAGTGTGGTCACTTCATGGAGGTAAACATGAAGATCCTGCCAAACTGGGTTGTGCAAGTGTATAAAACCCTTCTGTGTCCCCATCCCCAGGCTCGACGAGGACCCCAACCGCTTCCCCCAAGTGATTGCTGATGCTGAGTGCCGCCTTTCCGGCTGTGTGAACCCCCTGGGTCAGCAAGACCGCAGCCTCAGCTCTGTCCCCATCCAGCAGGAGATCCTTGTCCTCCGGCGGGAGCAGCAGGGCTGCCTGCCCACCTTTCGCCTGGAGAAGAAGCTCATCACTGTGGGCTGCACGTGTGCCATGCCAATCATCCACCACCAGTCCTAGGAGGAATTAGCAGAGGAGGCAACTTTGGGAAGAAGAAATGCCTCCTGCAAACATCTTCCTGGAGAAACCCTACAGTGACCCACCCTGTGCCCCAGGAGTTTAGTATGACCTTGACTTTCCAAATCTCAGCAAGTTACCACCTGAAAGTACTGGTTCTTGTAGTTGTGCATTTGTGCATTTTAGAAGGGGGATTGCCGGTAGCTGGTGATGGAGGGGAGAGAGGGAGATGGAGGAAAATGGTTGTGACTCCAAGCAGGCAGTGCTTTTTGTTTTTTTTCCATTGTGGCTGATATCAGTTTGGTGAATCAAGTAAATTCTAGTTTTGAAAGTTGCTCTTGGTAGTAAATTGCACAAATGTATGCACGTCAACCTGCACTGCCATCAAAAGTCCCTGCTGCTGCACCTTCTCCCTCCCTTCCTTACTCTCTAGCCCCTTTCCCTTCTCCCGCCAGCATTGCTCATCAGTGTATTTCTAGTGTAAATCTGGTGTAAGTGTGACCAGATCTGATTCTCACTGCACTCTGGTTTTGTGTCACTGCTGTTCTGTGGGGAGAGAATTGAGTCCACTTGCATTGAGCCTTAAAATGGAAAAGAACTAATGAGTGGTTATATTTCTATTTATATCTTCTATTTATAACTGTATTTATGGCTTTGTATGTGCTCAGAGTATCCAAGAAAAATGTTTCTCTGTATTTATTCAATAACTTATCCGCTGAATAAAATTTGTATTTTATTTAAAAGAATGTTGTTGTATGGTAGCTCAGACTGAAAGCAGACACAGCGAATGTGTTTGTGCTGCAATAATACTGACAGATTTCATCCAAGAAGAGGTTTTTTCCGGTGCAGTGATATGAATAAGAGAGGAGGGTGAGGTAACTTGTGGCCTAAATAGATGAAGCGATGAGAAAAAGGGCTGAAAGTGGTGAAGTGAGGTTTTATGGGCAGTGCTGCAGAGTGAAGACCAGCCTTAGGGGTGGTGAGAGAAGAGGTGGGCACATTGCATTGCAGGGCTGTAGCTGAAATTTGGGATGGAGGTCTAGCCTGGCTCAGGTGAGCTCTTCCAGGCAAGATGTCATCCTTACAAGGAACCTTTTCTCCCACCAGCTCGATGGCTGGCTGAGCAGGGACTCTGCAAAGGCAGCTTCATCTTAACACTCTTTAACTATAGCCAAAGATTAGGCGTTGGGCTTGAAGTGATGGATGAGGATCCCCTCACACTGGGGAAGAAACACCTCCATGGCAGGGCTGCCCACTGACCCGAGGTGTCCTTACACAGAAAGAAAGGAATTGCCCTTTGAAAGTATCTTTCCCTCCTTCAGCTACACAAGGAGCACAACCTGAAGATTTAGATTTGCTGTTAATCATTGTATCAGATTGCTGGAGCGCTGCATTTTTTTTTCACATTACTTGTCTTTCCATGCAGAGCTGAGCCAGATTCTCACACCTCTTCTGCTGTTGGAGGTTTTAAGCCTGTGCTTCCTTGTTTACCTGCATTTAAACCAGGGTAAACCTGTGGACAAGCATTCCTGTGTTTCACTTTGGCTGCACAGGAGCTACTTTAAATCAGAAACACGTGGTGCGTGTAGGTCCTGGGTTTCCTCCCCCGGTTTGGTCAGAGGAGTCACTGGGTGCAAATGATTCCTTTGATGCTTGTTTATTGAGTCAGGTGTATTCCTTGCCCCGCAGGTCACTGGGAGCCGGTTCAACAAGCCCTGGGTAACCAGGCGGGGAAGCATTCTCATTCAGGTACAAGCTTTGTAGTCATTTGCGGCAACAGCTGTTTCATTATGACCACCAAGCTCTTCATGTGGTGGAGCACAAACCCCTGCAGGCATCTTCTGTGCACTCTTACTTAACACCAGCTCTCCTGTTACAGTAACCGCTGACCAGGAAATCACACCGGTTCTTACTCCTGACCTAATTCTCTCCCTCTTGACAAACCCAGCCTGAGGGGTTGTCCTCGCTTATTTTGCAAGGAGAAAACTAGCCTCTCCAAGCATAATTACTTGAGCGTTGGGTTCATGGCAGCAGAACAGGTGTAAACTCCTGTGCTGGTGCTCTTACACATCCATCAGCTTAACTGAAGAGTTGTTCTAACTGGATAAATGATGAAGTAGCTAATGAAGAAAGCACAAATGTAGTTACTTAAGGAAGTCTCTCCCATGGGTGATGAGGTGTTTCAACCAGTGCTATCAGCTGCAAACCACACATCTCTCTGTAAGGTGAGTGCTTGTACATGGGGATTGTTTCTAAATAAAGCGAGCAGCAGGGGTTATTCTCTTCTAATAGCATCATTCTTAGAGTGCAGTTGGCTCTAACTATAAGCCTGGTTATGTTTCAGGTGCTGGCTTTTGTGGTGAAGTAGGTGGTTCATTCCCAGCAATCTAAGAACATGGCAAACAAACTCATGCTTCTTGTAAACAGCACAGTCATATTGCCACCGAGAGCCAGCACAGCTCATAGCTGAGGACCAGCTGAAGGGAAAGGCTTTGCTTGCTTTTGTTCCCCTTGCAGCAACAGATGCATTTCCTGGGTGCCTAGCTGGGCATTTCGGGCTCTGAACTGCAGCTTAGAGCAGCCTTCAGGAACTCGGTTGCTTTTCCAGGAGGAGAAGGCACAACTGTAGGTGTAGCAACAGTTCTGCATTGTCTTCTTGTAACCTACTAGGCTAAGAAACCTCCAGTCACAGGTTGGTATCTGAGCCTCGCAGCCTTTCGTATCCCTTTCCTCTTCTGCTTGCCTCTCACTGAACTCCTTTTCCTGTCCCTCTGCTCACTCCTCCCCTTGGCCGTGCACGTTCTGGCAGCTCAGGCAGGGATCCCCTCGTGCAGCCGCTCTCGTGGGGTGCTGGGGGGAGCACGCGGCAGAGACCCCTGCGTGAGCACGGGGTGGGAGCCGTGGCAGCGATGGGAGCCCAGGCAGATGCCTCCTCCCAGACCTGTGCTGTGATGTGTGGTGTACGTATTGGCCCGCAGGTGCGAGTCAGGTTGCTGTGGACTCTTGAGAACAGGCAGATGCTCCTGGGTGTGTCCAAAGGGACTATGGACTAGGTCAGCCTGTTCCACAAAATTGTTGCTTCTAAAAGTGACCAGAAACTAAACATAGAAAGTATGGAAAGGTTGCAATCTAAAAGCTTGAAACAACCTAAGAGCTGTTTGTGTTTTTGTTTGGTAAGCCAGAGGAGCAAGGGCTTGAAAAATCCAGATGTTGACATGACTTGTTGAGAGTTAGGCCCAACAGACAAAATGTTAAGGGATAAGTGCTCTGCTGGTCATCCCTGTGGGATCTGCAGTTCAGTCTCCTGTTGTGATCATTATTGACTGTAGTCACAAACTTTTGCTTGGTGAGACAAAGGCACTGATTAGGTGACCTCGTGGCAGAGTGCATCAATTTGGAATTATTCTGCACCTTTCCAGCTGAACACAGCAATGTGAAGGAAGAACTCTTAGTTTGTAATGCCGGGAGTTATAAGAGAACTTGCCTTAGGAAAGAAAATGAGCCAAATGGACCCAGGTGATCAGACGCTTCTGCAGGAACACATACAACACCAAGACAGCTCGAGGAGGTGAGCATCAAGTTGGCATGAGGATTGTAAATAAAAAAGGATTGTGTCCTAAGTCATGGATTTAATTGGGTTGGTAAATGGTCCAAGGAAGAATGATGCTGCTGGGAGGGGGACTGGAGTATCTTTGCAGCTCATCAGCAGAAAGCTGTTGGTGTTTTGATACTCCAGCTGCATGGTTTTTCCACACAGCGGCTCTCTCTCAGCTTTGCTAACTCATCTCCGTTACTCATGTGCCAGCTCCAGGTAACTGCACATCACTACCAAGTAATACGGGGTGGAACTTACCGTAATTTTAACTGTTAGAAGTCACATGGGCTGCTGTGGACAATTTGCCAAAGCTCCTTCTATAGCGAGTGGTAGGATATTGAGAGATTATCTAACAGACCAGACAATCAGCTCTGAACTGAAAGATTCAGATCTTCTGAATCTTCAGGAAGATTCAGAAATATCTTCCTGAACTGATATTTATTTAACTCCTTGAAAAGCTGAAAGGTTGAGTGTTTCTTGAGGTTTATTTATTTTATTTTTTTGACAGACAGTTCCCATGGTTAATATTCTGGGTTAATATTCTGAATTCAGAATATTCATAGTTAATATTCTGGCCAGCTGGGTGAACTTCAGGACCTGCAGAAGATGGTAAGGAAGAATAGCTGGAGACAAGGTAGGAAATAAGCTAAGTTAGGATCACATATACTGACAGATCCCTATGTATGGGAAAAGTTATATCAGTGTTTGAAGGTAACTAAAGGGGTGGCAGGAGTTCATTGTTGTGATTGTGAATACTGTGATTAATCAGCATTAATTAATGTTTCCTTGGAGCAGCGTATATCTATGAGGTGAAGGGATGGGATGAAACCTGTGGCTGCACTGCGAGTTTAGGCTATGGGCTGACCTACCCCGGAGTAAATTACGGCAGGTTTAGGCTCAGTGGCACAGACAGAGGGAATAACCCAGAGCAGCACAGTTTGGGGTGGCCACATCTCCAGTCAGCACAGCTGGGTCTGGAGAAGGTGATTTCACCTGATAGGACCTTGCCTCTCTTTAGGGACTCAGCACTCAGCGTTGCATCTCTATAAAATCTGTATTTGCTGTTGCATTTTGCCAGTGCCCGAGAATGGCAACACCTCACCGAGGTGGCAGCAAAACAAACGCCTGCATCTTCGCAAACCACCCTGCCTTTTGAAACATGGAACATTTTAATCTCTTTTAACATCTTCATCACTTTTAACCTAAGTGTACTTTAAATAAACCCACCCGCTGTGCCAGGCATCCACCAACGCAACCCCCCGGCAGCTGTGGCAGAAGTGCTGTGTTGGGCACTCTACATTCGGAGCACTAACTGCTAGCAGCAAGCGTATTGGAAGGACACGGGCATGGAGGAAATTACGATTGCAATAAGCAATACGTGGTTAGTTCCTTCAGTTACAACCCAAGTCATTCACGCGCTTTTCCTCATGGACCCAGATGGTGACCAGAATCCACAGAAAATGTGTTGAAATGAGTGGGGCTGGAATTCACAGACAGCATCGACCCAAAGGCAAAGCTGAGCAGTGGAAACACTCTCCATGTTTTAGGGGAGGGAGTTTCTTTCCCTCCAAAGAAGCACTCAAAGTGTTGTGTCAAACCCAGCTTCACAAATTCCTTTCTAAGTGGAAAAATGGTGGATGAGTGGGTAGTTCACACCCTGCTGGTTTGTCCTTAATGTGAATCTATTGAGTGTCACCCGCTAAATCATTTTCCTTCATGTATCTTAGTTTCTCTATTGGTAAAATGGTGTTAATGATAGAAACCTTCACTTTCCTACAGGCTCTTGTACTGCTGCAGCAGAGCTAGGTGTTATCAAGGGAATGGTAATCTTTAGCATCATGCGATTCTCTCGTGTGGTCGTAACTGAATTGAGTGATTCCTTGCCATATCACAAAGGCGTTTAGAAAGAAAGGAGAGGACCACAGAGTTAGGTACTATTTTTTATTATATAAAGATAAATAAACAGGTATATTATTACTGACTTTTCCACCAGCATAAATAGCATTGCATAAATAAACATTTCAAAGTGTAAACTAAAGACGTATAAAGAGTTCCTATGACTTTCTCAGCCCAGCACATGAAGGCGTCTGGATTCTGATTTCACCGAGTTCAATATTTTGGGGGAAGTGTATATTTTTTTGAACTAAGACCTATTAATTTTTAATATATCTTGACAGATTTAATCTATTCCAATAGATTCTGATAAATGATTTGATTCAGTTTGTAGAGACTGAATCGGGAGCCTTCATTTCATTGCTGTTGGGCAAGGAAACTCTCTCCGCAGCTCCGTGCTCTTACACCACTGGCTCTCCTTAAGCCTGGTGTTGGATCAAGGGAGTGACACACGTGCAGCCCACAGTGATGATTTTCTTCTCCAGCCGGTAGGATTGGTGGCAGCCTTTGCGCTCCCTCTGGAGGACAAGGATCTCCTGTTTGATGGGGACGGAGTTGAGGCTGTGATCCAGTTGCCCATTTGAATTCAAACACCTGGCGTGGCGGCACTTGGCATCGGCAATCACCCGGGGGAAACGGTGGTGGTCCTCATCGATCCTGTAAGTTGACAGGAAAGGAAGTGTTTGAAATGGCAATGGTGCTGCACTTCTGGAGGCGTGACAGTCTGGATCAGCATGGGCTCCCAGGTCAGGGACCTGTGCCTCCTGGGGGATGGCCCACGAAGAGGCAGCACTCTGCTACTGCGAGTTTTTAAGAAATGCAATGTCAGCAGGTAAGCACTGCAGGTTTTTCAGCGTAAGGCAAGCACGCCAGGACTGCAAGTGCCCTGGCAAAGGGTTTGCTTCAAATAGGCACTGCCTCTGAAAGACAGGTTAGAAGTGATTTGAGCTTCTCAACAGGTAAGACCGGCTAATGGACCAGACACTCAGCTCCCCTCCAAAATATGACCTGTTCCTAGGGCCCGACGCTGATGTTGTTAAACTGCTATTGAATCTGGTGCAATATTAACTCTACGAGGTCTTTTTGATAATTTCTTAGGTAAAGAATGCTTTTGAAGATAAAGATTGTTCCAATATACAAATAAATTAATTAAGTTACAAAAGTAATTCACCTTGCCTTCTGTTTGTTGGCCTTAGACCACGTGTTTGCTCCGTGTTCTTTTCTGTATTGGTTATGTTTTAAAGAGGAATTATATGGACTCTGGATACCCTCGTATATCCAAAACCTCTCAAGAGTGAAGCACTGATAACAAAGATGTGGGCATGACCTCGGTGTTATTCTTGACCAGGGCAGCCAGTGTATTTCTGTACCACAGGACAGCGATCATACCTGTAATCCCACGGGGCCAGAGAGCGGCTGCTGGCATCAAGAGTCGTTCTGGTGTCCTGGTTCATGTTGCTGATACTTATGTTGACTCTCACAGTTTGGGGGAATTTTGTGTCTTTTGGGGTTGGGCATCCAGCATACGATTGCTTGAAGATGTTCTCCAACCTGAGTTCAGGCCGTATCACCTTCCCGTAGGCAGAATTTCTGGCGGACAGCACGGCCAGGAGCATTAAGAGCGCTGTTCTGAACTGAAGACAGTTGTTGCGTTTAGGGGACAACACAGGTACAAGTATCGTAACACAGCCTAACGACTCTTCTGTGGGGCTGGGAAATTCATTCCCGGTCGGCTGAGCCTACATCCCTGGTGGTTAAAGCCTACATTGTCGGTTGGAGCAATCATGGAGAGACTGCTATATATAATATAACCTCTTGCTTTCATTAACTGGTTCTTACAGTGCTGACAGATTCTGTATACACTCAGTTGTAATTTGGTGAAAAAAATTAAATTAAATTATAAAAATACTATAATACAGAAGATAGCAGAAAGGCTACAACAACAAAATGTCACTGTAAGGTAGAATTTTCAGCGTATTTCTCCGCTCGGGTTCGTTGCAGTTGCCCTGTTCACTAACGCACCCGTCCCACCTCGTTGCTGCTGCCCCATGGTGGCATTATTCTGCAATCTCCTATTGGAGTTATTTTCAATTATTAATGATTTAAGCAATCACTTTAAAGATGGGTGCAGCTTGCCATTCCTGACAGTCGTCTATCAGGTGTCAAGTATGTCTCTGCCAAATTGGGGGGAAAAAAGTGAAAGTAAGTACTTACCAGAGAAGCAGAAAAGATCGGAGACATCTTCCTTGGTTCTCGTACTGCAGCTGATGCTCGCGGTGGGCTCTGTCAATCTGAAGGTGTCTGGGCACGTTTGCTGCTGGACCTTTTATAAAGGTTTCTGCACTGTCCTAGTTAATGTGGAGTAGGTGTTTTTTTCCCAACCTTAGCTGTGGTTTCTGACCATAACTTAAGTTAAGAAGTGTATGTGTATATATTCCATTAACACCAGTGGAAGACAGGATATGGACTCACCCTTTCTTAGATCTGTAGGTGATGTCATTACTTCAGCTATGTCACTCAAGTAGTAACAAAACTCAATGATGATATTAGAGAACCACCAAAAATTTGGTTTGCACTGCAGTAAACGAGTACAAAGGATGTAATTTTAAATTGTGACCAGAGTTGACATCTGGTCAAACATAAGCTGATGGACTTCACGGTCCTGACTTGGGATGCAGTAATCACATACACTAATGTCACTGTCACTGCGAGATTGGATGTGTTTTCTCTTAGACTGGTCTGGTGCCTTTTCGTCCTTAACTGGGTGGATGTTGAACAGCTGGATCCCATCCTCTCCGTACTTGTCATGACCTGTCACTTGTCTTGATGTCCAGGTTCCTTCTCAAGCTCCTGTTTTTCTCTCAAATTTCCTAGTCTGGGTCAGGCTATTTTTATTGTTGTCTACACCTCAGGTGTGATGTGTCAGTTTTGACCAGAATGCTTTGTGATAACGAGTTCCAAAGTTCAGTGGTTCTCCATCTGGAACAAAACCCCTGTGAGTATTCGGTTTGAGCTCACCACCTTTTCATTTCACTTCAGGTTCCTTTGCTATGAGACATGGCTTTGTTCCTCTGGAAAGGGCTCTGGGAAGTGTGATGGATGTGGTTAATCACAGAATCATAGAATGCCAGGTTGGAAGGGACCTCAAGGATCGTCTGGTCCAACATTTTGGGTGATCTATTGCATAAATGAGATGGCCCAGCACCCTGTCAAGCTCAGCCTTAAAAGTGGCCAGTGTAGAGGAGTCCACCACCTTCCTGGGGAGATGATTCCTATGTTTAACTGCTCTCACAGTGAAGCATTTTCTTCTGGAATCCAATCGGAATCCACTCATCCCTATTACCCCTTGTCTTTTCCATATGATTCTTTGTATAAAGGAGGTCTCCATCCCGCAGGTCCTAAGTTAAGGAGACAACAGAGGGGTTTGGGAGAAACATTGTGAAGGCTGTGAGATGCGAAATGACTCCTTCTGCAGGCGGGAAGACTGGAGGGAATTTGAGGCACCTCCTCCATGGAATGTAGGTCATAGCACACTACTCTTGAAAATGCTGGGAGCTGAAATCCCTCGTGTAGCCCCAGGTATCATGACTCCTTATGGCCTAGCCTTGTCCCCTGGGTGATGATCAACGACCCCACATGGCTCCTGAGCCCACCCTGCTGTCTCTCCATCTGTGTAAGACCAATATATTGCAGCTCTGATGGACCCCGCTATGGAAGAATTTAAACCTGGACTATCCAAATCCCTGTATTCAAGTGGGCAGACTCTGTTTCACGCAGCTACGGCCCTTTCTCCCGTCCAAGGGAGAAATAAGGGATCATAAGGGAGCTGCAGGTCTGGAGAGGTGGGGCAGCTTCAAGCTGTGCCTGCTTTTGAATTTGGATCACCACTGCTGCTCTGGCTGATAATAACCACCTCAATTTTTGTTTTTCTTAGGCAGATGTCTTGGTGAGCCCTGGAGCCCTGAGTGCTCATTAGAAGCTGTGGGCTTGACCCTGCGAGAGATCTTGCCTGCAAGGAGGGATGTCTGCATTCATTCCACTCATCTGCTTTCGGGGATCTAAATCAACAGCCTTCTGTCTGGTAAGCATTTTGGTGACTGTGATATATGGGATGCTCTAGGACAGGGTGCTTCCGAGGCATCATTCAATATCCTCTTTGGATAGTAAGCACGTCTTTAATATCCTTTAGCAGAGGCTGTGCAGGGCAGTGGTGAAATCTCCACCCCTGGAGGCACTGAGGGACAGGGTTCAGTAGGCACAGTGGGGTTGGGCTGACGGTTGGACTGGATGACCCTAGAGGATCTTTCCAACCTTAATGATTCCATTCCTTTGGTCAGGCCTCAGAGCTCTATGGTTATGTCAGACAGAAACCAAGTAGGGAAGTGAAAATTTTGGATAAAGCAGATACTGGACCAGGAACTAGAAACTTAATGCCGCTCCCAGGCAAATATCCCAACCACAAGCCTGCAGAGCCTTCTTCTCCCAAGGAAATATTATACTTCAAGGCATAGCTAATTAGGGCAACTCAACATCTCCTGAGGAAAGACTCTCCAAGCGGAGTGCTACAAAAGCTGGCACACAGACAGGAGGGTAGGCTCAAAGCTCTTAGGCTGCAGCTTCCCATGTAATGATGTTGGTTGTAACAAACTATGGGATATAATAAATCAGCTACACCGTCTTTCTAAGGAGGCTCCTGAGAAGCTGTTCAGAGAGTAGGCGAGTGATGGACAGACACGAGAGTGTTGATGCTTCTTGTAGAGTGAATTGCGGGGAGATGCTCAACAAAGTGGCTTATGTTTCAGAAAGGAGACGGTGAACACTGAGTCCATCCTTCTCTAACGTTTCTGTCTCGGGAAATGTCTCTGGTCTCTGCTCTGGCAGTGGGTTACAAGTCACTAGGAGTGCGCTATGAGGCAACGCTCAGTGTGACAGCGTTGATCTGCTGACATATATTTTATCCCAATTGTGGTGACATTTTGAGATGAAAATTATGCAAATAAGGTCTGGTTTTTACATTTACTTAATATTTACATGTGAACCTGAATTTTACTCACTTTGTGCCAACCAAAGGAGGATGTAAGTAGTGTGAATTTAGTTTGCAGTTTGTGGGATAGCCATGACCTACACCAGTTTGTCTTAAAGAAGCTGATGCTTGTTAAGTTAAACGTATAATTCAGTTTCCCCTTAGAGCTAGAGATGTACAGGTCAAAGGAAATGGCTCCCTCACAAGGGGTTTTCTCTAACGCCATTTACTGAAATATCCATTCAAAGTGGGTCAGTTCAATTTCCAATTTTAGAAGCAAGAAAGCTTTCAAAAGCCTGCCAGGTACTGGAAGGTCAGGTTCACGCAGCCTGCCCCTAAATCCAGGCTCGTCTGCTCTAACTGTGTCAGTGGTTTGGGTTACCTCACTGCTCAAAAGGCCAATAGTTGAGTGTTCAAACGCGGCTAAAGGAACGCAACTTCGCAATGGTACAAAAAAAACTTTCCACAGTTTATTTTGAACCCTGGACACGTTTGTTTGCTGTTGTCACAGGCAGGATGACAGGGCCTACCGAGAACATTTAACCCATGAAATGCTTCCACCAGGTCTGAATGACACAAATGAAACTTTCGTATTTCTGGTCCCATGATGTATCCAAGTTCCAAATACTTATTTTCCAATTCTCCCTGGTCTGAAGTCAAAACAAAAATTGAATGTTACTTTTTCCATGAGAGTAGAATTTATCCTGTGGCATATGTTTTATTCTGACCCTCAGTTCTCCCTGAAGTAGCCATTTCATTTCTATATGCAGAGAGAACTATATCTTGTGCTTTTCTTATTTTCATGTGTAAGGATGTAAGAAGCAATTGCTTTTATAACCTGTGTGCATGGTGGATGCCATAGAAAATGTTGTGACAGTGCAGAGCTGTGTGTGCTGTGACTTTCTATTAAAATCAACTTAAGGAAGAAACAATTAGCTCTGTGTTCAACAAGAACAGCCGTTACTGGGAGATCTGAAACCTGGGAACTAATAAAAGCTTACTGAAACAAAAAGAAAAACTATAGATTATCCAGATCTCAAATTCCAATATTCCAAAGCTTTTTAGAATCAAACTTAGCCCTTCACCAGCACCAAGGTCCTTCCCTGTATCCTCCTTCTGGCTCTTCTTGTAGTTAGGCATCACTAACCTCCAGTGAAGTGGGACCTCCCCAGTTAGCCAGGGCTGCTGATAGTTGATGGAAAGTTGCTTGACGAGCATTTCCACCAGTCCTTCAATACTCAATTCCCTCAATTTGTGGGTAAGTGGAGAGGAGATTTATACCACCAATAGGTGGATGCAGGATATGACTACTTTGTTGTCGTGATTCAGCCCCATCCCGGCCAACTTCGGCAGCTAAAACTGAGCAGTTGCACTCCCAAATCCTCCCACCCAGGGAAACGAAAATGAGAGGAAAAAGACTTGCAGGTTGGAAACTAAAAGTATGGCTTTAATGAAATAACAACAACAATATATATATCAATAAAATATGTACAAACATATGAGATCGCACCCCCACCCTCAATGACTGTACATCCCCACAGATGCTGCAGAGCAGACACGAGGGAAAGGGTCCAAGGTCAGGAGGGAGCTGGGCTCAGGAACTGGATTCAGGAACACACGGATTTCAGATCAGAAGCAAACACACAGACAAGGTCCCCACTGAAAAACAGCCATCACAAAGGAGAACGAGACTTTCATGATATTTCAGTTTTATCCTGGATGTGACGTATCTGGGATGGAATCCTCTGTTGGTCGGGTTGGGGTCACCTCTCCTCTCCACCCCTCCCGGCAGGTGTGGCCTTTTCTGCCAGCTCAAGGATGGCCTTGGTGTCTGTAGGGATGTGTAAATGTTGGCCTTTCTGCATCCCAGTGCCATCACTTCTAGACAGAAACACTGTCTAAATGAACCCCATGCAGTTAACTCTCAGAAAATGATGTTAGTTAGACAAGACTGAGCTGAAGTCAGAGAACTGATTCTACTTTAGTTCATACCACAACATCGGTTTACAGCAGGACCCTGGTGAGCAGAAGTATTGCTTGTGTTATTGCAGAGCCCAAGGATTTGTTGTAAAGCTGGGCCAAATTAGCACTTAACATCTAATGGAAGGGACAACATCTCTTGGCCAACACAAGGTCCTTGTCTGCAAGTAAAGGAATGTTTAAAAGATGCAACAACTGGCTGACAAGAGGGGACCTAGGCGGAAACCAGACAACCAGAAGTGGTAAAGATCTTCCTTGAGCACAGATGATTTAATCTGTCTCCTCAATTATTTGCTTTTATGATTATCAATGATGTTAATGACCAAATAGTTTTGTTATCAATGAAAGATCTCTCTGTCGATGCTTTATTTTCATGGCTTCGAAGACATCCTGTGGCCCTACATTTCACAGCCAATCATAAACTGCACAAGAAACCCTTTATGTGCAAACTGGCTCATGTTCAAGCTCGTAGAATGCTTTATACAAACAATTAACTCATTTTGAAATTCTCCATTTGCTATGCTATCTGCTTGCATCCTGTGCCTCACCCACACCTTGGCCCTGGAGACTGGCAGGAAGCAGGGCAGAAGGACTTGGGGTCCCTGTCCTGCCCCATGCCCAGCAGCTCCTGCCTGCGACACTTTCCAAAGGCCCATGTGAAATTTCACTTAGTGAGATATTTGAGTCCCACCCTCAGTGGCTACAGAGACAAATTCTTCTCCCCCTTCCCTCTCGAGTCATGAGTTCAAGGTCTTTGCACTTTTATTTTGCCTTGTTTTGCCTGGGAGGAGCTCCATTTGAAGCATCCACCTCTTTCAGAGTCGTGCTCGGAGCTCAAGACAAATTGCCGGTGTAGCACTTCAGCATCTTGGTGCTCACAGACCCTCAGAGAGGCAAGGAGCTGCTACATGGCACCTCTGCACAATCGCAACACCGAGAAAATTGGTGTCAGATTTCCAGGCAGTCTCCATCCTATCTTCTGGAAAATCTTTATTGTTGCTTTTTGGAACCACCGTAATTAAAATTTATCTGAAATGAAGTAAATTCCGAAGGTTGCCGGGAAGTCCTTGGTGTATTCATCCTTATCTCAAATCCAGTTGCCAGCTGCAGGTTTGTCAGCCTCTTTCACCTCCAGCTACACGTTTCTCTGACTTTTTCTGCAGCAAGTTAAGAGGAGCTGCACTGGAGTGCTCAGAGTTTCCAAAACTGAAAATCTGTGGCAAACAGGGAGGAAAACACATCACAGGCTTGTCTGGAGATCATTTGAGAGTTAATTCTTCGTGCCATTCATTGGTGAAAAAAAAGATAAACTCTCCTTGTTAGTTTTATCAGTTCTAGATGTTAAAATCTGCAAACACGGAGGGGTTCCAGGCCAGGTTGGATGGGGTTTGGAGCCCCTGATCCAGTGGGAGGTGTCCCTGCCCATGGCAGAGGGTGGGACTGGATGGGCTTTGAGGTCCCTTCCAGCCCAAAGTACTCTATAATTCTATGATTCTATAATTCTATCTGTCCAGTTCTGTGAGCTCCCCTGGCAAAAGGCGGGGGGGGTGGAGGGGGGGTGGTACCAGAATATGTGATGGTGAAATCCCTCACTTCATGCTCTCAAACGCCTCACGACGATGCAGTTTGGCCGCGTAGCTGAGTCCCCATGTGATCAGGTGTACTTCTTTGGGAAAGCTTGCAGAAAGTACAAAGAACCTGACCCTGAAATCTTCAACCGTATCAGGACAGGGACTGAAGAGGAGGGAAGATGAGGCAGCATTGTTACATTGGAGCTGCCCTGTGCGGTGATAATGCCCACAAGGTTTGGGATCTGCCTCCCTGAGGTGCTCAGCATCAAGAAAGCGGCCTCAGCCACGCAGGGCACCACACAGCACCCAGGAAGGGAGCTCGCTCTTTCAGTAGCAGTGCAGGGCAACGTTGTAGGAAAGAAACTCATTTGGAGCACTATGAGTTCGGTGCTCTGTGCCAAACCAGCAGCCCTTAGTCAGTGGCTGCTTGGCCATCAGCTTGTGCTCCACCACCCACTGCTTTAAAACCAAATTAGGTTCAGAAAACTCTTGTTATCACTGCTGCACTCACTGTACCTATAGCGCAGGGCTGGTCCTCGGCGCTGCCGTGCAGGGTTGATGTGGCACACTGCACAAATCCTGCTGTTTCACTGTGGCTCTTTGCCCACTCCTGGGCAAGATCTGAAAATCTCGGTCATTCACCAGGTTGGAAAGGACCCACCGGATCATCGAGTCCAACCATTCCTAACACTCCCTAAACCATGTCCCTCAGCACTTCATCCACCCGTTCCTTAAACACCTCCAGGGAAGGCGACTCCACCCCCTCCCTGGGCAGCTGTTCCAGTGCCCGATGACTCTTACTGTGAAGAATTTTTTTCTGATATCCACCCTGACCCTCCCCTGGCGGAGCTTGGGGCCATTCCCCCTTGTCCTGTCCCCTGTCCCTTGGGAGAAGAGCCCAGCTCCCTCCTCTCCACAACCTCCTTTCAGGCAGTGGTAGAGAGCAACTCATCTCATTTTAAGAAGTCGGGCTCCATTTTTCAAGTGATTCACAGAGAAATGACTCCCGGCCACAACATTTTGTGTGCAAGAAAGTGTCAGAATTTAAAAACATTAGAGAATAAGTGACTCAGAGTGGTTTTGAGGAGAGTAGCAAATGTGCAATGGGTATCCTATTTTCAAGCCTTTTTACCTCATAGGGGTTTGAGTGCCTCTTTTTTTTTTTTTAGGTAAGAAAAGGAAATTAATCTATTTTTCAAACATATGCAAATTCTGACCTCAGTGTAATGCAGTTTCCCAGACAGGGATTTCAAAGAATAACCACTGCTGAAGTTCTTCTCCCCTGAGATGTGCTGCCTCACAGAGGGGGGGCGCAGCCGGTGGGTGACAGAAACTCACTGTCCTGTTTTAACTCGAATGCCTCTTAACCAGACCTCTCTGTGCCGATGATGTGGCTGTGGGGGCAAAAGGAACAGGGGAGTGCAGACAGAGCTCTCCAGGAATTTCTCTGTTGAAATGGACAATCCCTGCTGCTTTAGCAGCTCCCTTTTTGGAGTGAGGCTGTGCTGACCCAGCCAGGCCTGGAAAAAGGGATTGTGGTCCTGTCTGTGTTTCGACCAACATGCAATCCTGCACGATCATTTAGTTCTAGAATCATGGAATGGTTTGGCTTGGAAGGGACCTCAAAGCCCATCCAGTTCCACCCCTGCCATGGGCAGGGACACCTCCCACTGGATCAGGGGCTCCAGCCCCATCCAACCTGGCCTGGAACCCCTCCAGTATGGGGCAGCCACAGCTTCCCTGGGCAGCCTGGGCCTCACCCAGAAAAACTTTCTTCCTAATATTTAATCAAAATCTCCTCTCTTTCAGCTTAAAACCGTTACCCCTCACCCTATCCCTGCACTCCCTGATCCAGAGCCCCTCCCCAGCTTTCCTGGAGCCCCTTTCAGCACCGGAATCACAGAATCACAGAATCACAGAATCACAAGGTTGGAAAGGACCCATTGGATCATCGAGTCCAACCGTTCCTAACACTCCCTAAACCATGTCCCTAAGCACTTCATCCACCCGTTCCTTGAACACCTCCAGGGAAGGCAACTCGACCCCCTCCCTGGGCAGCTGTTCCAGTACCCAATGACTCTTACTGTGAAGAATTTTTTTCTGATATCCAACCTGAACCTCCCCTGACGGAGCTTCAGGCCATTCCCTCTAGTCCTGTCCCCTGTCACTTGGGAGAAGAGCCCAGCTCCCTCCTCTCCACAACCTCCTTTCAGGTAGTTGTAGAGAGCAATAAGGTCTCCCCTCAGCCTCCTCTTCTCCAGGCTAAACAACCCCAGCTCTCTCAGCCGCTCCTCATAAGACTTGTTCTCCAGCCCCCTCACCAGCTTCGTTGCTCTTCTCTGGACACGCTCCAGAGCCTCAACATCCTTCTGGGGGTGAGGGGAATGTCACTCTAAGGTCTCCCACACCCTTCTCTTCCCCAGGCTGAACAACCCCGGCTCTCTCAGCCTGGCCTCTTATGGCAGGTGCTCCAGCCCTCAGGTCATCTCCAGGCCTTGCTGTGGACTAACTGTAACAGATCCATGCCCTTCCTCTGCTCAAGTCTTTCTATAACAGTTTCTCCATCGATGCTGGAGGCCATCATACATTCTCTGGAGCTCGTTCACAGGCTTTTAATTTTCTGCGGCAAAGAGAAGGCAAGGAATGACAGCCAACAATTTAGCCCCAAAATGGATGCAGGAGTGAGAAGGGCCATTATCAATGCTCAGCAAACCATGAGGGGCAGGTGTTTTTTTATTTCTCCAGTCCCCCTTGAGCCCAAAGTAGATGGGACTGCAAAAACATGCATCATCCCAGACCAAGAGAAAGAAGAAAATGTCTGCGGTTCCCAGGATATAATCAATGACCAGGACACCACATCCTGGGTGAGAGTGAGGATGCTTTTGTGAAGACAAGAGTACTCTCTAACTTTGTGAGCATGAGGTTATGTGATCAGTGTTATTTGTGAAGTCCGATTCCTTAAAGGACACCATCCAGAGCCCCAAATGCACGGAGCATGCGTGTCTCATGCTCCCACCCACTGCATGACATGAACGTGTCACCAGATCCCGTAGTGACGCTAGCCCACGTCACGCGATACGAGTCAGGTCCTTGACAATTGTAACTCTATATTTCTGTGGCCAAACTTTGGCACCTCCAGTATGGGGGCAGTGAGCATTGAGCAAACTATCTATACCATATCAACACAAGAATATGTGGACAGAACCTTAACTGACAATAGTTCATCGAAACCATGCCCACGGCAGACAGTCATAAGAGCAAATTAGGATGTAAATTGTTTGCTTGCAAAATACTTGATCAGATAATATACTTGTTTCATCAGATAATTTATTTGCAAAACATAATTCAAGTAGCTCTGCCGGAGTGGAGTTTTGTTGTAGCTGCAGCTTATAAAGCTTCCAGCTAAGGAGCTGCATGGCCACAGTTCTCACAGATGTTGTTTATAAACCCTCCTCATTGCTAATGGGCCAGTCTAATTTCTTAGGACAGTTTAGGGAGCAGCACACAGGCAGAGGACTCGTATGGACCACAGAGGAACATATTTTGGTCTTTATTTGCTTCCCTGTTTCTTCTCTGGAATTAAGAAATGTGTGATTTCTCCACCAGAGAAGCTTTGAGAAATGGTAATGGACTGTAGGTTACGGTGGAAATGTTTGAGCAGGACAGCGCACAAGGACCTCTCATGGGACACCAGGAACTCATGATGGAGTCGCTGCTTACTTGTGACTTTAAACCAGGGATACCAACACCCGACATTTAAAGGCATTTCTTTGCATTTTGACTCTTGTGTTGCCGAACACTCTCCCCTTAATATGCCGAGTCTTAGGCATTTCTATGAGAGTCTGTTCGCTATCTCAAAGGAAACAGAAGCATCCTGATTCAAAACTGGTTTTCAAGAGAATTCCTTGCATCATTTTCAGTTTTGAATAGCTGTACTTTTTAATATGGATGGAATTCTCCTTGTTAAATGTGCTTAAGAGAAATTGTATACCTGCTTTTACAAAGTACTTTTGCAATTACCCAATTGAGAATTTTGGATTTAGTCTTTAGAGAGAAATAGTAAGGACCACAAATTGAACTAAAAAAGTGATATACAAAAAATTTTAGTGACTAATACCAAGCTAGAATCTCAACACATTTTCAGTTTCATGAACATCATAGGATGAATCTGTGTATTAATTTTACTTTCTGTTTGTAAGTTGTAATAACAAGTTTGGTTGTGTATTTGGACACTGTTCCTTGGCACAGAATTAAAACACCAGTTTTATATTTCTATAACTATCTCACAAATAGCAAAAAAATGAAATGATAACCTGAGAACTAAAGGGATTATTCACATAATTATGACTACATGATTACCATGGTAACAGTCCAAAACCAATCATCTTTTCATCCAACCCACTTTTCAGAATGTTTTCACCCTTTAAAGCAGCAATGCCTGAAATTAAGTCTCTCTAGATAAACTAAACCTTGAAATAAGATACATTCACTCAGGAACAGAGGAAGCCATTGCATTGAACAAGCCAGATGAGCTAGCAGCAGTGAGGAGAGAGACTAGAAATGCACGTTTAGATTGGCTATTTGAAAAATTCCTTTACCAAAAGAGCGGGGAAGCCCTGGCAGAGGCTGCCCAGGGCAGTGGTGGAGGGCTTCAAAAACCATGTAGCCATGGTACGTAGTGACATGGTTTAGTAGGCACAGTGGTGTTGGACTGGATGATCTTAGAGGGCTTTTCCAACCTTAATGATTCTGATTCTATAAAGCTATGGATGATTAAAGGTGGGTTTTCTGCTTGCTCTTCACACTCCCTCTGTAGGCCACAGTGTGCTGAGCAGAGAGAAGGTTGTATCAAGGTACCAGAGTTGCATGCACGACTGTAAGGAAGCTCTAGTTGCCCTCAAGTAATCACTTAAGGATTTGCTAAAAGCTCTTCCAAAATAGGAGCTGAATTTAGTCTCCCTTTTTTTCGCATCTCCTTTTGTTTTTGGTTACTGTGAAGACTGAAATATTGAAATGAAACGTATCTACCCTTCTATCCAAGGAACAAAATCCTCTTGCTGCTTTCTGCCACCTTGCACAACCCCTCTCCTCACAGCCCACAGAGACCCGTTGCTGCTGCTGTCAGGTCCCTGAACGCTCAAGGGGTTTCTCTAGGCTGGTTCAGGAGGTGAGATTTAGCTCTTAGAGGAGCAGTGCAGGAGACACGAGATATCACAAGATTTCTGTGGTGCACAAGAGCTGATGACTGATAAGGAACTTGTATGAGACAAGCGGAAGGAGACAAGTGGGCAAAGTACCCAAATGTCTCATCATCCCAATCTGAAGTCTGTTTGCAAAGGATTAAAGCAGAGTTTTACCATATAAAGTTATATTAAGCAAAGTGAAATATTAATCACACATTGGGGTGATTGCTTGTCTGTCTTATTTTCTATCCTTTTAGCAGAGGGAGCATTGGTAGAGGCTTTCTTCTCATGCACAGGCAACCTTTGTTCCTTCAGGAGAGAGAAAAGTATATTTTAAACTGAATTAAATGGTCTTATGCCCTGGCAGAACCTGGACTGAAGGAAGAGCAGAGAAATGGTAGTTGGTCAAGAGGTGGGTCTCGGTCCTTCTCTTTATGAGAGAATTATGAGGGTAAAGGGAAGAACAGTGATGGTCTTCCCCTTGTAAAGCAAGCATTGACAGTGGTCCTCCTTGACAAGGATGCTCAAAGCTTTTGGGTGGTAAGTGCCTGGTTTTGAAAGACTGAGGTGATGAAGTGGATTACATCAGTCTCAGAGTTGTCTTCTCTTTCAAATTTTTCAATATGAATATATAGACATATATGTTGATTTAGTCTAAAAAAATGGCCTTTTGAAATGAAAGCAATGCTTCCTGAAAACTGACGACTGTGACAATTAATGCCCAATAAGATCACATTTTATTTCACTTCCATAAATATTTTGCAGGACATTCTCAAAGTGGGTTTACACCACGTCATCATTTGTTGTGAACGAGGGGTTTGCTTAATGCAGAATTGCTGAAGGCTCTTTCTAAAGTCAAACCTTTGAAGTATCTGCAATGACAAACTGGGTCACTTTCATAGTTTGTAAAGACAAAGGAACTTTGTAATTTCTAAGAATTATCTCTTTCCTGAATTTACTCATCGTTGCTCCTCGTTATCTCATAATTGTTTGGCTAGTAAAATGCAGTGGAAGAGTTTGTCTTTTCACTTAAGTCAGTGGAAAAAAATCACATTAACAGTGATGAAGTGAGAGGAGACATGGTGACAGTCAAATCACGTGTACTACACATGTGAGAACACTGCTGTCCACAGAGCCCTTTGTTCCTGCTGTGCCAGGACCAAGCATGGTGCTCTTTTCTTATAGAGCTCTACAGAGAAAGGAGTGAGATATTCTCTTGCTGTGGGGACTTCACAGTAGAAAAAAACGAACCACATTCTGTTCAATGCTCAGTGTCATTTCTTGCTTTCCAAAGCATTTCTAGGGGGATCAAAATGACTTTCACATTCACTGGAAAGCAAAACAAAACAAAACATTTTTCTTTATTTTTATATGATAGTTGAAGATGGAAAAAACCTGGAATTTTGATCTTCATTGAAGCAAGATATTATGTTGCAAATCATCATAAAACAAAATTATGAGCTTTGAGTATTCAAAAAGACCTTTCCTGTTAATAGTTGTTGGTATTTTTCATTAGTTTTGATTTATGGCAGTGGAAAGAAAGCTCTTGGTGGAAGCTCTGGGTAACATTAAGTGCTGAAATGCAGGAGGAACAAAAGTATGGGAAGGGTAACCTTTGCCCATTTATTCCAACACAAAGGATTCTTACCCATGGCTGACCTCAGAAACACCTCCTCTGTCACAGAGTGCTTCTGAATCAAGATGGATTGACCGAGCTTCTACATGTTACCTTTTTTTTCCTCAGTCAGATGATGTAGAGCCCTTGCTGGCTCCACAGGCCCTTGGCAGGAGGGGACAGTGTGACCATGGTGAGCCACAAAGCATCCTGCCCTTGTTTCTCTCCTTTAAGGTTTCATCTCCTGCTGGTGTTTTCCCTGTTGAAGCTTGAGCTGCTGCTGAGGGGTTGGCCCCAGTCTCTTGTGACTCCTTCCTTATCCCACACAGCTCTGCCCCAAAGATGGGTCTGCCTCCTCCACACACTGGTGCTGCTCCTGGAGACCCAAACACCAGGGAAGGGGTTACAGATAAGGGCACGCTTCTGCATAACCCCAAAAGCCAACTCCTTGCACGGCAAGAGGGTTTTAGGGTGCAATAGGTGCTGGCTGAACGTGAGCTGCTACATCCCTGCTACCTCCCTGCTTTGCAGCCACTGCCGGTGCTGTAGCACTCACTCCTCGGTGCGTAGGTCAGGCTCTGGGTCTCCTATTAACAGCTTGGTCTGTGACTGGTGCCTGCTGCGGGGTCAGAGCTGAGGAGAGAGAACCACCACCGCTGCCACCCTGCGCCCGGCTCAGCAAGAGGCTGGGAAAGACCCATCACCTCCTCTCCACCAGCTGTCTGGAAGATGGGCATGTACATGGCCTCCTCCTGGGAAGTGCTTTGAATGCAGTGCTCTGGTGGTGGCTGAGTGTGGCCAAGACTGCATGAATCCAGCAGGTCTCGGGAGCAAGGAATGGGCCCTGGCACCGGCTATTTCTCTAGCAGAAATACATCTTATACATATGGTGCTGGAACTGTTGGATCTTCTGTTAGGGCTGGTTTTCATTTTGGATGGGTCTGTATTTCCAGACAACATTTCCTGCCAAGAAAAATGCAACCTGAGAGGTTGAGGACTGCATATCCCAATGTTTGCTTTGCCCACTGTGTTGGGAAGCTCTGCGTATCACGCTCTGGGTATCTACCACATAACTCAGCGCTGTATCCTGCAGGCAAACCCTGCATCGATATGGTGTTACTGCAGGGCAGCGCTGAGGCCGAGCAAAGCTGAGCTGTGTACAGCAGAGATGCAGTGAGATATGAGGTGTTAAAAAAATGCCTTTTTGACTCATCTCCAAGAACTATTTCCAACAGGGAACAGCTTGCCTGAAGTGCTAAGAAACTTCTAGGGATTTAGGAGTGAAATGCAGTAACTCTGCCTGTGCAGTGGTTAAGGTCCACGAGCTGTCAGTGGTGACACAGTCCTTGTTCATGATGGATTGTGTATCTGGTATGAGAAGGAGGCCTGAGTGTATTGGAACGCTTGGTCTTTTGACCTGAATTTACTAGACATTTGAGATTCAGCGATGCCAGTTTGTGGCTCTCAGCCCCCCCCACGGCGTGTGATGGGCCGTGTGCTTTGTTCTGCCTGTTGCACACAGGTGATCCTGGCCAGGCTGTCCCCTTGTGCGCTCTCACCCCCATGTGTCTGGATCTTCCGAAGGCTATTGGCCATGGAGACCTGATGGAAATGAAGTTGTGCCCCAATGCATCCCCATGAGGAAAATGCAGGGACTGGGAGCATGTGGCACTTTAAGAGTGGTGAAGCACCGGCAGAGGCTGCCCAGGGCAGTGGTGGAGTCCCCATCCTGGAGTGGTTAAAAAAAAACCACATAGATGTGCATCTTGGACTTAGTTTAGTAGGCACAGTGGTGTTTGGCTGATGGTTGGACTTGATGAGCTTAGAGGACTTTTCCACCCTTAATGATCCTATGGTTCACTCCACAGAGCATCGCTGCTCTGTAGCAGAGGTCCAGGCTGGCTGGGACACACTGATGCTCGTCCTTGTTCTGTACAGTTCGCATCGTCCTCCCCATCCACCCTGCAACATATGAGGCATCATGGATAATGAACATAATGAACTTATATTGATATACACTTGTTCAGGAAATAATTTGATGAGTTTGATGTCTAAGTTCACTGCCTGTCTCAAAGACCAGGTCAGGCCTTGTCAGCAAAGCCATCTGCAAGTTATTTGTCTGGTTTTCCTCATTTACTGCAATGTGGTGTGGGTGGGAAGATTCAGTAGATACCATGCACAAAGATGTGTGAGGTGATGTGTGTGTTGTGGGCTAAGCGGCTATGGGACAACTGACATGGTGTTTCCTGTGGTCCACCAGGCTTTACCTTGTAGATTATGGTTATTTATAGCTCCTTTTTGCATTAAATGAAAGACACATGGGCACAGCACACTTTCAAGGATTTGTTAGCTTTGTTCTTTATTCTTGTTTGCTCGTTTTTAATTTTAAATCCAAATGCCCTGACTGGCAATGCTCAGCAGAATGGGGTGCGTGGAGGCATGTTTGATAGGGTTGTATAAAAAATAAATACATAAATAAATAAGAAATTTTGTATGTTAGGGCCCTGTGAATCCACCTTGACTTAGAGACCTGCTGAACGTTGCAGAGTCAACAAACCTTGTATGTGACACTTTGGGCCTGTGGTGATGCTGGAGCAGGCACTCATATGTGCCCTTGCAGTGCCCAACACCCTTGCGTTGATGCTTATTAAAACCAAAAACCTATCCCAAACCTTTTCAGATGTCTCATCCCTGGATGCAGCTCTGAAGATGGTTGGAGGGGTAGCAGATATGTCCAGGAGGAAGGGCTGGTGTGGTCGAGCTGAGGCAGAGGGAGACACATCTTCCCAGCTTGATGTTTTCAACAGTGCTATAGCTGGTTGAAGGGGACCAAACCTCAGAGGAAGACGGGCTTGGTTCCGTTTGACCAGCTAGAGCAGAGCATAGCTCCTGACCATGTAACTCACTTGGCTTCACCATGCCTTACCTACAAGGGCAATTAGACAGATTAGACAGGAGCACCAGTGTCAAACACTGATTAGAGAGACAGAAGGATGGTGCAGCACTTAGGACACCAGTTTAGGAGACCTCACCACTCTCCATCTTAGATGACTTCTGATACGTCCATTTTGGCTGAAAACTGGTCCATGCATAGGGTCCATGTGAAGCCCCATTTCCTGCCTGGTTGTCTGGACTGGGTTGAATTTCTTACTAATGCTTCAGTCAACTGTGTTTAAGCTTAGGGATAAGCTTCAAAGCCCAAATTCTGGATCTGTGTCCAGATGTTTCATACATTCTGGGCTTGCTTTGGAGTCTGGTCACAGCACAGAGCCCTGGACATGGATAATGAGGAAGCTTGGAGGATTGGCATTTCACCCATTCTAAGCCACAGCAGCCTGTGTCTGAGGATTCCCCTCCACGCAGCCCGTTTCTTCCAGCTGCTTCCTCTCTCCAGACTTTTCCTCTTTGCTTTTTTTCTTTTTTTTTTTGTCTCTGATTTTTAAATAATAATAAAAAGGCAAAGCGGGAAGGAGGAAAGGAGGAAAGACGCTTCCTTTGTCAATTGAAGAGAAGTCACCTGCCAGCTGTCAGTCAGGCATCACTTGTCAGGGCTGCTCGGAGCCCTCCAGCTGTACCTGGAGGCGCGGGAGGAGACAGCTGCCGTGAGCAGCGGGGCACGGGCAGCTTCCAGACAGGACAAAAGCAGCATTTTCTCAGCCCTGTGCATAGGCCCCTTTCTGTGTGCGTGGGGATTTTCAGGGATTTTATAGATTTTTCTCTCAAATACATTTTAATTAGGAGGAGGTTTCTTTCCTCTTTATTTTTTTCTCTCTTTGCCCTCTCAATGCTCAGTGTTGGGAGGAGGATTAATCTGGATAACCTCAGAGCTCCTCTGCTTGCTTCATATGAGCCCCTCTCTACAAGGACTTTGAGGCGCTGGAGTGCGTCCAGAGGAGGGCAACCGAGCTGGGAAGGGCCTGGAGAACGAGTCCTGTGAGGAGTGGCCGAGGGACCTGGGGTTGTTTATGAGGAGGCTGAGGGGACACCTCATCACTGTCTACAACTGCCTGAAAGGAGAGTGTAGAGAGGTGGGTGTTGGTCTCTTCTCTGAGTGACAGGTGATAGGACGAGAGGAAATGGCCTCAAGTCCACCAGGGCAGGTTCAGATTGGACGCTAGGAAACATTTCTTCACCAAAAGGGTTCTCAAGCACTGGCAGAGGCTGCGCAGGGAGGTGGTGGCGTCCCAATCCCCAGAGGGGTCTAAAAGCCGGGTAGATGAGGTGCTCAGGGATCTGGTTTAGCAGTGGGCAGGTATGGTTGGACTTGATCTCAAAGGTCTTATCCAAACAAACAGTTCTATGATTCCACGGTACTTTCTCTGTGCTTCACCAGGGCTATTCATTAAAAAAGAAAACATCAGCAACGCAAACTCCATATTTCCCATGGAGGTTTCTGCCTTGCAGCCAAAAGAACTGCTCTGGTAGCCTTCAGCTACCACATTCACTTCCTGCGCTCTCCCATCAGACAGTTACAAACTTTATAGAAATTGGGAAGAATTAGACCTGTCCTTAAGCTGTTTGATAATTTTACCTTCAGTCAGGGCTGAGTGCAGATACCCACCCAGCCAGAGGGTGGAGGGAGGAACACAGCTAAAACAGTGGCCTTGACCCCTAGCCAGGCTCTAAGTTTTCCTAAATCTTAGCCCCATGTCTGCAGCACTGGTCTGCATTATTTCTTCTCATGTGTCCTTGCAAGTGTGTGCCTGTAACTTAATCCTGGCCCATGCTGTGCAGCAAGAGTTAATGCTGCAGTGGAACAGGCGTGTGCAGGCTGGGGACAGCTGCACTAAGTAAGTGAGCAATGGGATTAAACTCCAGATTTGAAACCCAAATTTTTACAGTCAGTCAAGACTAAGAACAGGTTCCATTGACCAGCCAGAAAGGTTGGTTTCATTTGCCAACACATAAGCATCTGGCACCATCTGAGGAACCACAGAGTGTCTGAGATAACCACATGTGACAGCCAAGTATAGCATAGAACATACGTGAAGAAGAGCTAAAAGGCAGTGGACTATTCCTAGGATGTCTCCAAAGTTAGGAGTATCATTTTAGGCAACTAAAAAAAGTCGGGATCTCTACAGACTACAATGTCTTCAATGTGCTAGAGGTTAAGAGCCCACCCAACGTAGAAAGGAAGTGTTGAGTTTGAGACATGGGCAATGGGTTGATCAGCAAAGCCAAGGGGAGAACAGGGGTCAGGATTCACATCCCTGCTTGCTCCTTCCACCGGGTGTCCTTTTATCTTGCACAGTTGTTACAATTAAAGATAAAACAATCATTTTCCACTACTCTGTTTCTCTTCTGAATTAGTCTTCATAACCGAAGAGTTAGATCTGTAGAAGAAGGACAGGGTGAAATAACCTTTGACAAGCACCTTCCTGAATTAACCTAGGAGACCACAGGGCTTGGGGCAGATGCAGAAGCCTTGGGTTTGATTCAGACTGAAATTTTGCAAAGCAAAAAGTGACTGAGGAACATAAATGTCATCGGTTTCAAGGTCTAGATTAGTACATTAACTTGTGCTGGGTTATAAACACAGGAACTTGGTGGTTTCTGCTGTATTTAGCACAGTTGCTGGCATAGTTTTGACCTGCGTCAACTAGCACTGGCCTCAACAGTTTCCAAGCTCAGCTTGGGAATTAAGGCAGGTGAAAGACCATTCCTAGTAGAGAGTTTGAAGATGATCATCTATTTGAGAAAGCGAGAGATCTGAATAGTAATGTTTTTGCCCATTGATTTGAGGGCAAGAACACAGGCTATGGCACTGTTTAGTGAACTAATAGTGGTGATGAGAGAGAAACTTGGACTCCTGGATGCCAAAGCCTCTTTGGAGTATGAGGCCAAGGAATATAAGCTACAGCTGTAAAGCTAGCTGGCTCCAGCATCACCTACAGCAGAATGTGGCCAGCCTGAACTACACAACAGTCCTTGAGACTGGATGAATGCCCGGGTATGAATTTGCTGGGTTACTCTGTCTGCCTGGTAGCAGAACCTCTCATTGCCGAGTTAAAATTAAGTTGTGAGCATTAATCACTGCAGCATAGACATATCCTTAAGCTTCTAATTAGATCAGATTTGTTGAGGGTATTTTGGGGCGTAATTCCTACAATTTCCCATGGGAAATGAGGATTAGAAAACATTTCCAAACCTAGTCCATAATGCTAACAAACATCCAAATCACTGGGGAACAGAAAAGATTTCCTAAATGCTTCCCTAAATTAAAATTAAGACTGGTTGAAAACTCCCCGAAGTTGTTACTATTTGGCATATAATAGAAGAAGGTAACGTACTGGAAAGGGTCTGAGCTTTTCAGCTCCAGGGAACAGGATAGTCAGGATATCCTGGAGAAACCTAGCAGTGAGTGAAAGGCAGCTGGTCCACACTCTTGCAGTCTGCAAAAAAAATACATTGAATTCATTGCTATACTGTGCCATTACAGCAAAGAAATAAGCAGGGCTGAGAAGAATAAGGGGTGTTTGTGTATGTGGTAAGACTCTCCTGCCCAGGTTGACCAGAGCAGTGGTGGCTGCCCCATCCCTGGAGGTGTTCAAGGCCAGGTTGGATGGGGCTTGGAGCAGTGGGAGGTGTCCCTGCCCGTGGCAGGAGGTGGGACTGGATGGGCTTTGTGGTCCCCTCCAACCCAAACCATGCCATGGTTCTATGATTCTATGATCTTTTTATGAATTACTCAGACTAAAGAGGAGAGTTTGTAACTGGTGTGAGCTCTAGATCATGTTTAGTCTTGCCTCTTGCAAGTCATTCCTTTCCAGTGCTGTTTCATTCTTTCTCCTTGTCACTCAATTCAAAGCATTTCCCACCAGCTGTGAATGGATGACAATTATTGAGGCTATTTGGGATGCACTGATTTTCAGAATGCCCTTGAAAGGCACTTTCAGGAGAGTATAAATAACATTTTGGTTAGGTGGAGCCTATAGTCAGATGAGTGATTTTCCTGGAGAAAGATGTGCAGAATGCATCTTCATTATAAAATTTGCATGGGTTTAGGAGTTTGCAGTCCTTTTTGGTTTGCAGATCCCAGTGTGTTTTCCTCAGGCACGAAGGTCACTGTAGAGTGAATAGGAGCTGCCTGGCTGTATTCAACAAAGTCAAATCACAAAAAATGCAGTTACAGAAAAGCGTTTGACTCCTTGCAGTACCTGGAAGCGGAGGACACTGGCAATGTCTCCCTGAAACCACACACTTCCTTACATTCCATAGCAGCCTAATCCATATGGGGATATAAAGAAGCATGTCATTTCATAGGAGAATTTTGGATTGTGACCTCTGAGCAGCAGGACAGCTGTCCAACGTCCGCTACTGAAGAGGTAGTGTTGTTCCTCAGACTTGTTTCAGAGCTGGTGGTCTGCTTCCTCCTGGGAAAAGCAGTGACAGCACAAACCCCTGTGGTTTCGCTGGTGCCCTTGCTCAGTTCGGGGTGCCTTGGAGGTCTATCTTCAGGTGGTTCAGATTTTCCGGTGCTCAAAATTTGCAAGCACTTCTGTGTGTGCCATTGCACAGTGCTAAAGGCTGGAGTCTGAGGTACATGTATGGAAGTGCACCTTGGGACAAGTCTTGGATCTCTTTTGATACCCATGAAATCCCGAAAAACTAGAGCTTGCTGTAAAAAAACAAGTCACATGAGTGAGAGGCAGTTGATGGTGTTCTTTCCTTTCAGTCCATTATTATTATTATTATTATTATTATTATTATTAGCATTAGCATTAGCATTAGCATTAGCATTAGCATTAGCATTAGCATTAGCATTAGCATTGAGGCAGGGCCTTGAGGACGTGGCTGAGAAGAGGAGCTAGTCCTACAAGTGCAGGAAGATGCACTCTCCCTGCCATGGAGACTTGCCTGGTCAAGAAGGCAACACATTCAAAACCAGCCAGCAGCTCACTGGAGCATGACCTGCTGTTCAGAAACAAGCTTTTAAGGTGCTGAGTCACAGAATCATTTATGTCACAAGGGACATCTGGAGGCCTCTTGTGCATCTCCTAACTCAAAGCCTGGCCAGCTCAGGGCAGGTTGCTCAGCACCACATCTAGCTGAGCTTAAACGTCTCCAAGGACAGAAATACCTCAGACTGTTGTGGTCTCTGCCACAGAGTTTGACCACCCTCACAGAGAAAGACCTCTTTGCTCATGTTTAATAGGAATTTCCTGTGTTCCAACTTGTGTCATGTCCTGGTGCACCTTTGAGAAGAGTCTGTCATAGAATCATAGAATCATTAGGTTGGAAAAGACCTTAGAGATCATCAACTCCAACCGTACCTGTCTACTACTAAATCATGTCCCCAAGCACCTCATCTACCCGCCTTTCAAACACCTCCAGGGATGGGGACTCAGAGGTCAGGACGTACAGACATATTTCTGTGTTTGATGATACAAATGACCAGTGGAAGTGAAACACAGGGTACCCTGGTGTCCACTCCTATGCTGAACAATTGCGCACTCTTGTCCTTGCTGGAGCAGGCACGCTCAGGAACACTGGATGTTCTCAAAAGCAGTTCTGGCCATGGCTGGGAAACAGCTGGTTGGAATCAACTTATTTATGTATGAAATTCACAAAGATGATCTGTTTCTAAGTGGAAGCATCTCTGAGGATGGTAAAGGGGAGAGAAGATACACAACTAGTCCCACAAGTATAGAGTCCAGGAAAAGAAAATAAGCTTTTATCCCATATCTTCACTTCCAAAAGAGCCAAAAGACTAAGGAATGATCTCAGATGCTAAAAAGCCCTAATCAAGGTGGGAATAACCCCAGGCTTTGAAGGAAACACAAAGGCTCTCTGAAGGCAGACCCTAGTGAGGGTCTGTAACAGGTCAGTAACCTATGTTTTCAACTACAGCCAGACTTGAAGGACTGAACAGTTTGTGGCTGTTACAAGGCAGGGAAGGGGATTCATTTGCCCTGTGTGTTTCAGTAGAAAAGAAAGTATAAAAGAAAGCTGGGGAAGGACTTTTTACAAAGGCCTGTAGTGATGGGACAAGTGGGAATGGCTTTAAATTGGAGAGGGGCAGATTTAGACTGGACATTAGGAGGAAATTCTTCACTATGAGGGTGGGGAGGCCGTGGCCCAGGGTGCCCAGAGCAATGGTGGCTGCCCCATCCCTAGAGGGGTTCCAGGCCAGGTTGGATGGAGCTGGAGCCCCTGATCCAGTGGGAGGTGTCCCTGCCCATGGCAGGGGGTGGGACTGGATGGGCTTTGCGGTCCCTTTCAACCCAAACCATTCCATGATTCTACAAAATATTCTTTATTTATGTACACTATTCTGGTACAATCTGTGGATTGGGATTTAAAAATCTTATCTAGGTATAAATGGAAATTTATTGAAGATGCTAAAACCTGACCTAAGCAAGATTTGTATTAAATTCTGTGGCTTAAATGAGCTGGGGCCATTGCACTGGAGGCTCACTAGGTGGGCTTTCCAGACCACACTGTTCCAAGATTTAGAAAATCTAAACCAATAAGATTGAAGAACCATAGGTTGGGAAATTATAGCTAAACTACTAGAAGTTAAGAAGCTGAATGGGACACGTACTTGAGTGCAAAAGATTGACAAGAATGGCAATAAAAGCCTGCAATGAGGGCAGCCAATAGGGTATAAATGCATCCATTCAGAGCCAGTATCTTTCTTTTTGACTACCCAAGAATATTATACTCATTGTGAGCCGCAGATATGTGAACTAAGAGCCAGCAGATCATGCCTTATGGGGCCATGAGAGTAACCCAATCATCTGAGGCTTATCCGGAGCCACATCTGTCCCTGCCTGGTGTGAGGAAGAGGAGGAGGAAAGAATGGGGCAGCTGTCCTCCAAGGGTCGCTGTCACTGGGATAGTTTGTCACTGAGGACGAGATTGGAGGGGATGGCCCTGAAACAGGCTCTCTAATACGCCTGGCATTCTCGTCTCACTCGTCTCGGCTCTTTGTCAAGTTTCTTTTTCCACCCTGGACTGCAAGATGAATGCTTTCCTCGGCGCAGTTGTCACCAGAAGGCTGGAGGCTGCTTAGCCTTTCCTTTGGCTGTCTACATGCACGTGCACAGTGAGGTGCGTTGATGTGACAGTTGTGCAGAGAAGGGGATGAGTAAATAAGAGTAATCCCACTGACTTAAAAGAGGGGGAGAAATACCAACCTGGAAGCTAAAGTTGTGGCA
Organism: Cuculus canorus; assembly: GCF_017976375.1. Taxonomy (NCBI): domain Eukaryota; kingdom Metazoa; phylum Chordata; class Aves; order Cuculiformes; family Cuculidae; genus Cuculus; species Cuculus canorus. The sequence continues at coordinate 122,406,552 of NC_071403.1, read as the reverse complement.
GTTTCTTTCCCTAAACCTTCTGAATAGTCCATCCCTCTCTGCATGAGTGATTTGGATGGTTCCACCTTTGCATGGGTGGCATTTACTGTCTCACTGTTCCTCTACCTACATCAAAAAGGACCTTGCATGAGGCAAAACCTCGTGTATAGCCTTTTCCTGCCTCTTTTATAATTTTTCTGTGTGACTGTGGGCAAATCAGTTAACATTCTAGCCCTGGGAGCCAAATTGGTTGTCTGAGGGTACATTTGTGGAGCAGGGCTAGTTAATTTGATATAAAACCTGTCAGAACCACAGCTTCCAGGAAGCTAAACAAGTTTGCATGTGTCAGCAGAATGTGGCCTATGTCTGGCCAGATTTAGGCACTTGGGGTTTGGAGCTGTTTCAGATGCGTGGGTTGTTCAAATTCTGGTGGGGTTTCACTAAGGTGTCTCAGAGCTTATTGAGTTTAGGTCATAAAATATGGTACTGAGTTCTCTGCCTGAAGTTATGGGGAATAAGGGTTCCGTGAGATCCTCTGAGACATCTAGTTCTACTGTGCTGATATTTAATATCTTGGAAAAGGGGGGCAGGAAACAGAGTATAGCTGGAAAAAATAAGTGAATTGCCCAAGGTTGTGTGGGAAGGCTGTGTCAGAACTGCCAGCAGTCCTGGCAATGCACCTGTCAGGGAATCATGGAATGGTTTGGGTTGGAAGTGACCACAAAGCCCACCCAGTTCCACCCCCTGCCATGGGCAGGGACACCTCCCACTGGATCCAGTTTCTCCAAGCCCCATCCAACCTGGCCTGGAATCCCTCCAGGGATGGAGCAGCCACCACTGCTCTGGGCAACCTGGGCCAGGGCCTCCCCACCTGAACAGCAAAACATTTCTGCCTAAAATTTCATGTCTATTTCCCCTCTTTCAGCTGAAAACCATTCCCCTCATCCTATCCCTGCTCTCCCTGATCCAGAGCCCCTCCCCAGCTTTCCTGGAGCCCCTTTCAGTACTGGAAGCTGCTCTAAGGTCTCCACAGAGCCTTCTCTTCTCCAGGCTGAAGAACCCCAACTCTCTCAGCCTGTCCTCACATGGGAAGTGCTCCAGCCCTTGGACCATCTTCATGGCCCTCCTACTAGTCTCTTTGTTTGATTTTCTACCATTTTTAACTCAATATAAAAATAAATTCACCTTATGGGTCTTTAAGTTCTATTTTTTGCTTTACCTGCTCTAATATATGGTGCTTTTAAACTGACACCTAGACTTTGATTTAGCCCCTCTTATTTTATTTATGCAGTCTGATCTTTTGAAGTAGAGCAGAATAATCACTCTTGAGCAAAGCCTACTCACTAGTATTCCCAGATTATGGGTGGGGAAACTGAGGCACAGAGGTATAATTCTTTGCCTAGGACAAACTGGAAAACCTGTAGCATTGCCCATACTGGTCCAGCATGACCTCCCTTAGCTTTGCTTTTCCCCCCGTCTCTTGAATGAAGGCACAGTTAGAGAACAAAGCAGTTTAGGCCAACTGTCCCCTGAGAAGCCGGTAGAATTTTTGCCGTTGGCATGAAAAAGTGGGGAATCTCTCTTGTCTTTTCTGCATCTAAGACTGTTTAGCTGGAGATTTTTGGATCATCTCACATGAGGAGCACCTCCCCAGCTTGGGGCTTTCTCCTGAGGTCCAAGGGCTGTGCTCTGAGAGCGAGTGCACAGCCTGGGTCACTGGAAGTTTGCCTTGGAAGCTGAGAGATCTGGCTGAAAGGGCACCAAACACCAACTCTTCTGCCTTTGTGAACCAAACCCTTTACTTGAAAATATTCCTGATAATCAAACACATTCTTGGTTTTGTCTGCCCACAGCTATGAACGTGAGCACACATGCTTTGAAGAGATGCTTCAAAGCCATGGTATTGGGCCACATCCAGGCAGTGTGGTCTGGTCCCTGGGAACTTGTAGTGAGTCTGGGCTCCTGTTTGGGCCATGGGGACATCCACCTCACCGCCCTTCCCTTTTCCATCCTCGGCATCTATTGCCCTGCCCAGAGCTCCTTAGGTTCCCACAGGATGCTTCGCATAACCCTCAGTGTGTGGCACTGGCTCTTGGCCACGCTCTCCAGGCTTGGCCGAAAATACCAGCAATTCACACCACAGGAGATATGGCATTAAGAAAAAGGAAATCTCAGATATTACCTTCAGCAAAGAAGCAGTTGGTCTCCTCATCCTCCTCTCCTGGGTCCCTTGCTGCCTCATAGCACCCCAGGGGCGTTATCTGAGCTGGCATCTTCCGCAAGGGGTGTATTTCCTCCTCTTCAAGGTTCCCTCAGGGAAGCAGGAGCTGCTGCAAGAAATGGTGTCCAGCAAGCAGCCTACGCCTGGCGGTGCCGAAGAGTCTCTTAGCAAAGGCTGAGGCTAAAAACACCCCTGAAGCTGCTACACCGTTTACCCCTCTGTGTGTACATGAGTGTGATGGGGAGATGGGCATTTCCCCCTCTCCTCTATTGCGCTGCCTCCGTTTTTTCCTCCTCCCTAGTGACAATCATATTAAATTCCCCCCTCCTCACTCACTTTTCTGCTGCCTGGGCTCCTTCGCCCCACCTTGCATCAGCATCCTCACAACTCCTTGGGAGCTCCATTGCTCGCAGTAGTTCTGTCTCATCCTGCTCGGGGCAGACCAGCCTTCTGCAGCCCTGGCATCGGGTTGCCTGTTGGCTCTTCGCATGCATCTTCCTAGTCTCTCTTCCCCCCCTGCCCTGCTCTGCCCCTCAGATCCCTGCCTGCCATCTCCGCGTGGTCCCTGCCCTGGCTGGCTGTCACGGTCCCTTTTGTAACCCCTACTCCCTCGGCCAGCCCACCCCGTCTCTCCATCCTCCCACCTGCCCGTGTCCTTTACAGCCTGCGGTCGTTCCTCTCCCTCCTGTCCACCTCAATCACCCACTGACCGCAGTGCACTGAGTGACACCGCTTCAGCTGTCCCGTGCCAGGAGGGCACGTCTTCATTTTACCCCCTTTTCCGATGCTGCAGCTCAGACTCGTAAAACAAAACCACCCACAAAGATTTCTGAGAATAGAGGCTCCTATTGCAAGTACATCAGTTTGCTATTTTAATGGCCAGAGGGCTGCTGGGGGCAGAGCGGGAGCCGGAGCGGGTCTGAAATCCTGGTGGGGCTCCGTGGGTAACAGAGGCGGTTGGCCAGGGCGGGAGGAGCTGGGCTCCGGAGGGCGGTGGGGTTGGACAACGGGGGCTGATCCCAGCCAGCCTCACGGGTCACACTGGTACAGCTGGGAATATGGACCGTGCCCTGGGTCCGTGTCTTTAGAAGTGCGCCGGTAGCGCTAACTGCCTTTTCTTTTCTTCTCCATCAGCGCAGTGTAGGAAACAACACCCCTGGGAGACTGCAAAGTGAATTCTTGTATGGGTGGGTGTTTGCAGAAAGGTTTTAACCATTCTCTTGTCTGGAACGCAAACTTGATGGGGTGTCTTGGTGCTCTTACACCCTCATAGCACCCTGGGAGAGGGAAATGCTATTCAAATGTTGCTTATGGCTGGGAAACTGAGGCACGGGATGACATGCCCAAGTTTTTGGAAGGAGTTTACGGCACAGCAAGTGCTTAAAAAATCATGTCCTTTACTCTGCTTCTAAACTATTAAATTAAATATGACTGACATGGTTCCCTGGCCCCAATGCCAAATGGCCCAGGCTAGCATTATTAGAGCCTTTTAACCCCCAAAGCAGGGTTGCTGCATCCAGCTGCCTGTTAGGATGTGTCTTACTCCACTCAAACTCTTAAGCTGTGCCTGGATAATGATGGGAGAGAGCAGATGCCTCAGCCAAAAGCATCCTGAGGATGTTCCTGCAATGACCAAGTTCCAGCACTCAGCAACTTTGCCTGCTCCTGTTTAATTTGCCCTCTCAGACAGTCTTATTACAGGATATCTTTCTCCACAGAGCCTGCTCCCTGTTTTTTGTCCCCATTCTGCTATTTATTTTACCCCAGGTGAGTGTTCAAACCTCTGGCAGTCACTGCAGGGTTATATGGTCGCTTGGCTTTTAACAGGAAAATCTTGCCCTGCTAAGAAAGCTGAGCACACTTCAAAAGTATTTTTCCCCACAGAAGAAAAATTACAGCAAAGAATGATGTTTGGGGAGAAAAGGGGGGAAAAATGATATATCTTTTTAAAGGGTATTTTGGTTTAGGTCTCATAGGAGCCTGGTAAGGAGGAACGTGACAGATTTCCTGTTCAATTTGCTTCTTTGGCTCTAAGAAAGCTGAAGATGTTTCCAAATTCCAACCTAAGGCCAAAACAAAAAAAGAGAAAAAGGGAACAAAAGTGTAAAACTAAGATAAGTACTTAGGGAAATGCACCACACTGCTCCAGTCACAGATGGCAAAAACCTGGCCCCTGATCCTTAAATAAAGGATCTAACCGGATTTTTTTGACTGAATTCACAATCATGTACAACTTGTGAGACCCCACCTGGACCCTGCGTCCAGTTCTGGAGTCCTCAGCAGAGGAAGGACATGGAGCTGTTGGAGCGAGTCCAGAGGAGGCCATGGAGATGATCCGAGGGCTGGAGCACCTCCTCCACAAGGACAGGCTGAGAGAGTTGGGGTTGTTCAGCCTGGAGAGGAGAAGGCTGCGGGGAGACCTTATTGTGGCCTTTCAGTACTTAAAGGGGGCTGATAAGAAAGATGGGGATGGATTTTTTAGTAGGGCCCATTGTGATATGACAAGGTGTAATGGTTCTAAAGCAGAAGAGGGGGGATTTAGACTGGACACATGGAAGAAATTTTTTACACTGAGGGTGGTGAGGCACTGGCCCAGGTTGCCCTGAGAGGTGGTGGAGTCCCCATCCCTGGAAACATTCCCTGTCAGTCTGGACAGGGCTCTGAGCAACCTGATCCGGTTGAAGACGTCCCTGCTCCTGCAGGGGCATTGGACTGGATGGGTTTTAGGATTCCTTCCAACCCAAAGCATTGTACAATTCTAGGATTGCACGTTGAAAGTGCTGAAGATTTTTGGGTTTTTTGAGTCCTAGGTGATAATCTACTTGGCATAAACTGGCCAAACAGTGTTCACTACATTTCTATTTTATTTTTATTCAGTACTTAAAGGTTCATTAGGATGTGGATAAACCCAATTCTCTACAGTGCTCCATGCTGATTATCATTACCAAAATAATTGATACAATGGATGGCTGTAAACTTCTCTGGCAACTCTTCCTCCTGTAGCGTTTGAACCACTGTAGCATTAACTAAGAAGAGACTTATTTCTGTGTAAGGTGATTGATCTCAACAGGAATGAGTAAAGCGTAACCATCACTATAGAAAAGTATGTTGAATAATTAATATGAAAGACCTACCTAAACCTTCGGTATGGGGATCACACCTAATTGTTTCTGTAATGGCCAAACACCTCTTTTCCAGAGTTCTCCCTCCAGTGTAGGACATCTGTTCGGTAACAGATGAGTGACGGGGCAAATCTGATCTGTGGAAGGGTTTATAAATATTGGAACTTTTCACAAATGTTCAGATAGAATAAAAACTTAGTGGATTTTTTTTTCCATCTTGGTCTTCACTAACAACTGTTATTCTTCAGAATCCCATCATTTGTGGGGTCTTTTAGTGTGACAGCAATAGAGACTCCATTTATTCTACTCTGTGTTCCACAGCTTCACTGCCCTAAGTAGCACATGCTCCAGACACCGCTTTGTAACCATGTGCTGTGGTGCATGAAGAGCCACGGACTTCTCTCATTTTCATCATTGGTGTAAAGTCCCTGTCAGAGCGAGGTAGGGAAGAACTGTATTCAGACACACAAGGTTCATATTTTATGGATTTTCTTCAATGATGGTGAAGACATTGGGTTTTCTTTCTGTACGTTTCCCGGAAGGATGCAAAGAGGATGGTGTGGAACAGATCATCTGCCCTTCTGGCCGTGCCTTCGTCCACCCTGCCTGGGTAAAAGTGGCCAGGAACAAGGAAAGTCGTGGTGCCTCACACCTGCTTGCATATTTGCGGGGGTGGAAAAGAGCAGATGTCCAGAGCTGCCAGTTCTGGGAGCCCTGCAGGAATGTGGGGCCTGTGACAGCTGATTGAGCTGGAGAGGGTTTGAGGGGGGGGGAGCGTGCCTGCACACTGCCTGCAAGAGTAGGTGATGGGGAAGGGAGGTGGAAAGTTGGCCTGGACTCCAGAATGAAAAAGACTGTTTAAAACCGGAATGCTCTTGGCTTAGATGTAGAGATTAAGTCCTCTGCCATTGAGAGATACCCAGCCTTAGTTTCTCTGCTTGATTTTGAGCATGCTTGGGTTTGTTGATCAGGTTGCTGACCTCTCCAGACTTGGCCCAATACAGTGACTGCCAACAGATATTATGAGTCCAATTCCAGCAATCAGAGCTTCAACTCCAACAGTTCCTTGCACCATTGCTAGGGGACAGGAGGGACAGTAATGTCCAGAAAAAAAAGCCAAGAAGTAACCTCATTTACACCCAATATTCAATGAATCTCCTTATAAAGTCTTTTGAACCTTGGCATTTCCTGAACTGGTTGTGCTCGAGTTTGGTTTGACAACATTTGGTTTGGAGGCATCTGGGTAGGACTGCATTGAGTGGGTTTGAACAGGGCAAAGACTACAGAGGTCTTCAGCTCCTCCCAGCAACGTCAGTAACTCATGTGGCAGGTTAGGGGTTCCCCACGTTAAGGAATTTGAAATATTATTCCCTGCTTCATTGGGCTGATATTCCATCATGATGCCTTTTGGCCCACTCGGATCTTGTAAAATCAAGGTTCAAATAAACAAAGGCTACTACAAGTTCTGCAAACAGCACAGTGCTGTCCAGCTGTGGGCACAGATGTGGGAAAGGAACATGACAAAATAAATAATAATGTAGAACACAATGAGGATGTTACCTGCTTTAGGTGTTGGACTTATGAGAGGAAAATGGCCAATGAGACATATATTGTCTTCACAGACTCACTGTCTGAGAATCCAATATGCCATTAATCTCATATGATTCCTGCTGTTATCCTTACTGACAGATAAGCCCTGAAGACCTTAGGTGAATTACCCGGGGTCCCCTGTAAGCCTAAGACAGAGCTGTCTGGTGAGCCTGGGCTCCAGGTGGACCCACCTTTTAGGATACCTAGCCTCAGTCAGTGGAATTGCCACTTTGGGTCTCCAGCTACTTTCTGAAAGCAAGGAAGAGAGCAGAGAGACTTCTGAGGCCAGTAAAGGTGGGTCAGGTAAAACTGATGGGAGGGCAATGGTCTTAATTTCTTTGCTTGTCTTGCATGAGGAGGTCAGGAGCACCAGGGAGGCTGCTCCACTTTGTGTCCAAGGACTCATTTCAGCAGCAGGATTGCTTTATCTAGCCATTGCCCAGCCAGAAAACCACTGACCTGCAGGACGCTGATAACCTTGATGCTTTTTGAGTACCTTAATTTATTGGCATTATAATAGGAACAGTGGATTCCTGCTTACTCCTATGTAGAGGGATGTATTTTCCATGCAGTACAGCTCCATCCGCCTCCCAGGCAGGACAAAGGATCCTGGAGGAGCATTGTTGAGTTCTGCTACATATTTAGGCAGTATAGAAAAAGCAATGCCTTAGGATGTAGTGTTTCAACCGCATCCCATGAGTATTTTTACAATTCAGCAGATTAAGGAGGATCTCATCAAGGTCCAACTACATGTCAGGCTTTTGGCAAATAGCCTGCAGACAGGCAGGCACACACATGGTTTGCATCACTCTGTGCATCATTTCTGAACTCAAGGTGAGACATTTTCTGCCTCTGACTGCTGGAGGACAAAAAATGCTTCCTCCAAGTTCCAGGTAATTCCAGGGCTTCGTCTGACACTCCTGAGAAGAGTGGATCTCATCCCATTCTCCCCTGTCCATCTTTGAAGCTGGGAGAACAAGTGCCAGGGTTCCTTAGGAGCCCTTTGGGGTCACAGCACGGCTGAGCAGATCCCGAAGCCCAAACCCCAAGCTGGAGTCCCTCAGGACAGGCAATTACCAAATTAACACCCCATGGTGAGAACAGGTTGTGAGAGATAGTTGAGCTGGATTTATGGGCATGAGGTTTAAACGAGGATAGCGACGAATGTTGTGTGACTTAAACAAATAGGATCCCCTCCACTGGGTGGGTGATTTGGAGCCCTTGCAGATGCCCTTTGCTGCACCTCCACCCTGGAGCTGGGGGTACCGTCCCTGGTCCCCAGCTGTTGCCCTTGAGGTTTACACAGCTGCCACAGGGAATGAGGGAGTGAGGGGTGGGGGACATAGCCTGGCAAGTGCCTTGGTCCCGCACAGGGTCAGAGGTGGACACGTCTGGGCTGAAAGAGGAACAGGTGGGTAAAGCGTTGATGGTGGGAACACTAGCATTTTTATTGTTAAAGACCCTCCCCCTTGTACACACACATTCTGTGCTGGAAAACGCAAGACACAACTGTCTGAAATGCATCTGACTGGACTGAACAAGGACCCCTCCCTAAAAATAAGGGGATCATCTTGCTTTCGAAGGTTGACTGTTCATTCAATTTGCATTTTAACTCATGTAAAACTTCTAAATGAAACCTTTAACTCATGCACTTAAGTGAGCAGGCTGTGATCATGACTTCCTTCCTCATCCCACCTGTGTGCTTTTGTCCTCTGTTTCCATTTTTTTCTCCATTTTTGGGCCGATGAGTCTGTGTCACAGCAGAATTTTGGGTTAGAATTGTGGGAGTAACCAGTTATTTGGGTCTCTGGCAGTACTGAAAAGCTGAGGGAAATATCTTGCTGTGGTTTAACAGATGTATTTTTTTTAAGACTGGGTAGGAAATGTTTCTTGGTGGTTTCAGGCAGTTTATGAAGACCCTACAAACATAAGGAGAAAACCAGAATGAAACATGAAAGAAGTGGTTTTGAATGGGAAAATAAATTAAGAATCATAGCACTAATAACAGTAGGTATGCTGGGCAATGACCAGCCTGTTGGGGAGTAAAAACTGAACCCTGAAACATCACTGACGGCAGCTAGTTGCCCAGAACAGTGGTGGCTGCCCCATCCCTGGAGGGGTTCCAGGCCAGGTTGGATGGGGCTTGGAGCCCCTGAACCAGTGGGAGGTGTCCCTGCCTGTGGCATGGGGTGGGACTGGATGGGATGTGAGATCCCTTCCAACCCAAACCATTCTATGGTTTAGGCACCTACATTGCTTTCTCATAGTCTATAAAGTTTGTTGTTCATCTATGCGACTTCCATGAGTTTGTGGTTTTCACTCCTGAGGGAAGGACAGTAGCCCCAAGAAGTAACTCGCTGACTGGTACACGAACACGAATCCACCTTAGTAGGGGTCCATCTAGGGGTTCATTATGTTTGACACTCGATTAATAGATTTAGGGCTGAGGGAGACCATTCATGCTCTGCTCAAACCCACTGCGTGATGACAGGCTGCGGAGCTCCACGCGAGGTGAATGAACGAGAGCAAAGTCCACCCCAAAGGGAAAAGATCTCATTTTCTGTTAAGTGGCTGGCTTTACAAGTTTCCCTGCATAACTGGGGTCATTGTAAATTGTTCTTTTCCTTCCTTCCTTCCTTCCTTCCTTCCTTCCTTCCTTCCTTCCTTCCTTCCTTCCTTCCTTCCTTCCTTCCTTCCTTCCTTCCTCTCTTTCTTCAGTCATGGCTGTGGCACAACTTACATAGAAGCCAATTTGTACAAATAATAAAAGCCCCGTGTGTCACTTCTTCCAGCCCCGAGGAGCCAGTGTTGAGCCATCCCCTCCCCGGGAGGCGAAGCAAAGCCCGGGAGCAGCCTGCTGCAGGCTCTTCCCTTTCATGTGACTAATGCACACAAATCCCCGGTCCCGGGGGTCCTGGGGCTCGCTGACAGCAGGGACAGGCTGTGCGAAAGGGGCGAAGGGAGCGAAACTGTGCTCTCCTTTCATTCGCCAGGGTCAGCTGTCCCACCTGTCGCCCCTGCTTAGACATGGGTAGCAGAGATAGAAGGGATGTGGCAGGGGCAGCCTTTAAAATGAACACTCATCTAAGATAAGGAATTTAGTATTAAAACGAGAAACAAGTGGGCATTCTCCTTGCCACAAGGGTAGGGATGGGCAGAAGAAAAGAGACTGCTGGAGACAGTGGTGGGGTTGGTGTCTGGCTGAACTGCTCCTCTGAGAACTGGGGACCAGGCCAAGAACAAGTTTCCCGATGAAAGACTAATGATGGATGAAGCTCAGTAGGTGCAGGGTTGCAGTTTGATTTGGAAACCCAATCTGCTACCAGCTGTTTATTTAAACAAATGCCACGGCTTCAGGCTGCCGAAGTGCCTGCCTGGGCTTCCCTTGGAGATTTCCTCCATCAAAGTGACACCTCTTGATTTTAACCGGCAATGTTGCCTCTGGGGTCTGTGGTCCAACCTGTGCAGTTCTCTTGTGGGGACGTTATCACTTGGGTTGCAAAATCTGTAGCAGGCGTCTTTTCCCACAGCCACGTGAGATTGTGTTTCTTTGCCCCTGTTTAAATTAAAAGCTTTTAAAGCTTGACACTGTCTTGTGCTGTGTGGTCACAGAGCACTCAATACAACAGAGCTGTAGCCCTTCTTGGGTACTATTGTTCACGATAAAAGCCCTGTAGCACAGAGACTGAAGGAGTGACAGTCCCTCATACTGAAACAGAGCCTTCCTTGATGGGAGGTGTGGATGAGGTGGTGTCAATGAGCAGCCCAACAGAGGAAAATCTCTGGGAAGACCTTGATACTAGGATATTTTTTCACACTACAAATGCAGCCAGTGCTTTATTTGAAGTTGTATTTTCCCTTTGTGGTTGTACTTTTTATTTAGAAGGATTTCAATGCCATGATGAGACCGAAAGCCAGCCTTGGCCTTTGTTTTCCCTGGTCATCCTGTGCGTTTTGTGGGTCCCGCTGTAGCAAGGGAACATCCTCTGCACGCCGGTGAGAAGACCGAAGCTGCAGCAGGCAAATCCCTGGCAAGGCACCGGATCCTCCTTACCCACTTGCCTTGTGCATCCCCCGGATTCAGCATCCGCCACGGGCAGGCGGCTGGGCCACTCGTACCCCCTCTGCGGCCCGTGCCACCACAGGGGACACAAGCCGAAACACACCCAACCTTGAAACCAAAGCAGCCTGAAACCTGTCATTAAAGCAGCTGCACCGGCAATAAATTTAGTATTTAAAGAAGTTCATCTCCTGTTTAAAATGCAGTGAGAACAGCTATGGGAACAACTTCAACAGAGTTTTATCGTACTGAAAAGTGACCCTGTAAAGGCATGCAGAAAGGATCTGGGAATCGCCAGTGTTTTTGTTCTGAAAAGGAGTTAAAACTGTTTCATATTGGTTAGAAAAATGAACGAGGCACAACAAGCAGCTCAGTTACAGGCTGAAAATGTAAATACAAGTAGTGGTAATAGAAGGTTTTAAAATCTGAAAAAGTGATAATATGAATGTTAAAATTTTTGGAACAAAATGCTGTTTGTTTTAGTGCAAAGGAGCAGCAACAAAAGGAAAGCTGAAAGTATCTGATCTGCCCAATAAATGCAAAGGATACCTTTGCCTTTACATCTCCTTAGCTGACTTTCAATCCTCTTTTGTAAAGTTCTTATTATCTTCCCAAGAACAGCTCAGGTGATCTTCATGTTAATGTTCTCTGCCGTTATCACCCCACCCTTCTGTGAATCGTGGTGGGCGCTGGAGCAGCTCGGATCGGGGGTTGTAGCCTGGTGCCTAAAATCCTGGAGGAAAAGTAAGGGTATCAAAGTGTCATTCCTGACCTACCAGGGGCTTCTTCCTTGTCCTGACTTAGGAAATGTTCATGAATGAGGTATATGTGCTTTCCCATACTCAGATTTCTGCACAAACATCTTTAATGAGGGATTGAATGAGGCAAAGCCACGCACTGCTTTGAAATCCTTCTGCACAGCTCTGGCCGACTGTTCTTGTCCTGTCTATGAGCATCCAGACTTAAGTGATTTGTGACTTAGGAACACTGACACTCAGAAGTAAAGATGGGCCTTTTCTATGCATTATTTTACACTACAAGATGCACCTAAAGTCTCAAGCCAGCTTGTCTCAGCCCCGCTCCTGCTGCTAGAACCATGATGAAAAGGGCAAGGTTCTCAATTCAATGAGCAGCTCAGCGTGTTCCAGCAAACCCAGGACCGAACACAGCAGCTTGTCAAGGGCAGGCATTTAAGGCTGTGATGTTGACCCATCTGAAGGATGCTGAAGGCAGTAGAAAGTGGGGAGGCACTAAGTGCAGTCCAGCTTGCGTGGTGTGACTTGATAGCAGTGGGAGTTATTTACCTGGTCTGTGGAGACCACTGGATCCTGATTAGAAATAAAGAAACCAAATCCCCCTGGACTCCAGTGGACAACTTTCAGCATGGCTGATAGATGCCAGGTCCCTGCTTAGCATTACCGCACTGTTTCAACTCAACTTCCCATCGGTAGCTTTGCCCAGCCGGACGCTGCTGGTCAGAAAGAGGAAGGCTGGGATTCAGAGAGGGAAATTCAGCGACAGCAGGGTGTCCAAATTCCCTAGGTCCCCTTGGAAATCCCAGCTCAGCACCCTGCCTGCTGGTGTCTAACAAGCCTCTCAAGAAAAAAAGGCATCAAACTCCAGGATTTATTATTAATCAGTTTGGCTTCTTAGCACCTTCTCTTGTGACCTGGTTGCTAGGAAGTTTGTATCAATACACAAAATGTGAAGTATTAATAGAAAGAAAGAGCAGCTGACACGAGCTCTGCACAGAGTGCATGGCCAGCGCAGAGGCTGCCCTCGCAGGACAAGCTGGTCTTCCAGGATATGTTTCTGCTAGCAAGCCAGCCTTGCAGGGCTCCTTTCCTGCTTCTGCGGCCACATCCCTGCTATCAAACTCAAACTCAGCCCCATAGCCCCAATGTCTGTGCCCACACTGCTCACCAGGAGCTGGCAGTGCCTTGCTAACTCCCAAACCATCCTTGGAAATAGTTTCTCCTAACGTGAGCTGGTCTGGGTCAAAACCAGCAATTTGTGATCTATGGAGATGCAATGTCCAACCCCCGATGCTTTTATTTCACTCACAGATATATTCACAATGTTTGAAGAACAGGTTGGTCTGTGGGCAGTGCCGAAATCTTTTTCAGAGACTTTCCAAGCCCAGAAGCTTTGCTGCAGGTCCTCAGTGTGTGCAGAAGTTCTGATTTGATATCGCCAGGAAGATGATGGTGTGAGCAGATAAGCCATCTCCTCTTGGGCACACATGGTTTGTATGTTCCTTGGGGAGGTGACAAGTGCGATGTTTAAATAAGGCTAGAAGAGAACACTGACCACAGGCAATGCCAAGGCAGAAAGCACAGACCTTTGTCCAAGCCCTGTGTCTGGACTGAGCCCCTAAGTTCAAGCAGTTTCCTCTTGTTTTTCACCACTTGTGTCCAGGACGCTCACAGCATGGCACAACTTGTAGTGGCGGGGTAGCTGCTCATCAACAGCCATGTCCAGGAGAAACACGGTGCTGCTGGTCCAGGCAGGAGCCCTGTTAGATTCGCAGAGTTTTATCCTCTGGTTACAGGTGTGCCTGGGGGGACGGTGAGGGCAGGCAGCACTCCCACATCATTCCTCACGATAATGTGTGACCTCGGTGAGGAGCAGGCAGGGATGGCTGGTGCCCTCGGCATGGGGCGGTGAGCGCCCCAGCAGGGCTGGGGGGGAGGAGGGGAGCTCCCAAGTGGCTGCAAACAAAAATCACTAAACCTTGCCTTATCCCACATTATCCTCCCCTCAGCTGTTCAGCTGGGAGATGCCATGTGGTGTCCAACAACTGCCGCTTTCCTCTCGTGAGGTGGCTGCTCTCCAGTGGCTCGGGGGAGTGTGAGCGGAGCTCTTGCTTGGCTCCTGCAAAGCTCTTCCATCCCAGAAATGCTGCAAGTTCTGCAGAAATTTAGTGTCTCCCATGCTGCTACCCTTTGAGAGCACCTGCCCTGCAAAGAGCCCACGGGTAGCACGCTGCCATCCGCATTTTACACGCAGGTGACTTGAAGAGCAAGCCGTTTGGCTCAAATCATGTGTTAGTGAGTGAAAGAGCTGGGAACAGGTCCCACATCTCCTTCGCAGCCTTTCCCTCAAGAGCACAGAAACCAGTCCTGGATCTGTGTCGGACACAGCAGTGATACTTTGGCCAGTTTTCAGTTAGACTAGACAGGTCTTCAGTGGCTCCGTACTTCCACCTAGTGACCAAGAGCTACTGCTCACACCTCTACTTTGTGTCCTTTCTGACTGCATGTTTCTCAGACTCTGGACGCTGAGCCCGTCTGTGAGGTTATTTCTACCGATATGCCTAAAACCTCCGACCCCTAAATGAATAACTGCAAACAAACTAACCCAGAAGGCCTGAGACAATGTTTTTTTTTAGGAGAAATTTCCTTCAACAGGAAAAAAATTGCTTGCACACATATACAAACATGCACTTATTCATCAGACTGTGCTGCTTTCCTCTTTGGTGGGTAATCATGCCTATACATGCGCATTGGCTTGTAACGGGAGGGTATTTACACTTCATAATCCATTCCTCTCCTCATTTGAATTACAGGCTGGTGTTTCTGGCTGTTGAGGACAATGTTCTTCACTATCTTCCCTTTTTCTTTTCACGTTTCATCTCCTTCACGGGGCTGATTCCCTGTGCGATGCCTTGCACAATGTGACTTTCTGTGCAAAGAATAAACTCCTCATCTCAGTCAAATCCTTTGTAGAGATGAACCTTGGATGCTTTGTTGAGTTTTTCCTATATAAAACATTTCCTTAGGACCGGATCACAAAATGCTGTGCAGAATGACAGAGATGATAACTCATGTTTTTTGCTCACTCTGATCATACTCACATGACTGAGTACGCTGGAGGCAGAAACGCCAGGGAGCTGAGGGCAGCAACAAGTCTTAATGACCCTGATCAGAATCACCTGGGACCCCCATCCACACCCTGCCCAGGAATCAGGAACCCTATTTAAATTCACCTGTGGCCCTGAGCTTGCTCTTTGGCTCCATCTTTAGTCCTGCCTTCTAGGTGGACCATGAGCCTCCAGCTCTGTCTTCTCCAGCTCCTGAGGGGGCTTCCCTGGAGGGACCCCAGACCTGGTCCATCCCCTCATTTCAGGTCAGTGGACCCTGTCACCAGCACCTGGCTCTGTCTGCTGTGTCCAAGCCATTGTCTTTGAACTGCATCTTCTTTGGTAATGCTTTTTGTTTGGGAATTCACGCAAGTTTACTCTTTCTTCTGACCATGTTTCCAGTGTAATTACAGCCAATAAGTAAACTGAGTGTAGACTGCTGAGAAGGGTAGTGTTAATTTTCGTTGGGCTCTTGTAATATTGTCTCTATGAAGCTGAGACGTTGGGGCTTGGTCTAAGAATAAACCAACTGGTTCTGCTGCTGGGCAGAGCTCCAGAATGTCCCTGAAGGTCGATTGCCCATGACTTGGTGCTGCTGTGCCTCTGAATTGAGGCTGAGGAAGAACAATCAAGCCTGTTGTGCCTCCCTTTGGGGATGAGGTAAGAGCATGCCCACAGACTGCTGTGGCTCGACTGGTGCATGGTAACTTATTAAACTGTGGTTTTGCAGTGGTGAGCTTCTGAATTTCAGTGGAAACTTCCATGAAGGCATCCATACCAGTGCAGGAGCTCAGCAGCCCATCTCACTTCTAGCAGCTACATCAAAAAAACATCTGGGTCCAAATAGATGGGTGCAAAGGTGGGGGTGATGTTCTCACAGCTATTCAGCACCCGATGTGGGCTCAGCTGGGTCTTTCCTGCAGCCAGTGAGGGCATGTAGTTCTCCATCGGTTAAACCATAATACTGCGCAAGGCCACTGCACTCTCTTCCACCACTGACTGTGCAAGGACCTGCAGGGATATAAGAACATAACATGTGGTGGGTGTCTGAACGCTTTTTGGTATCTGAACAGGTACTGTTGGGAATGCCATAGGAAAAATGAATTAATCGTTAAGGAAAACTTGATGTCCATTTGCTGTGAAACCCATTCCCAGATTGGATATCAGCATGTTAAGCACTCCATCAGTTTTTCTGTCATGTTGTGAGGGGAGGAAGAGAATAAAATGGATTCATTGTCCTCCTGGAGGAGCATCTAATCCAATACCAGTGGAAGAACAATTGCAGGTCACACCCTTATGGTCATTAAAGACTTGGAACAAAACAGTTAACCGCAGCAAGTAGCTCAGGTTAATAATTAAGCATGCCTGACAGACAGCTCTGAGCTGTCTGTGACAGTGTTGAGGCTTTTGAGAAACTAGTCTGGTGGGTTTCAGCACACTGTGACTCGGTGACCCCCACAGGGACTGAATCGAGTGCCTCTCTGGACCCCAGACTGAAAGCTGCGGTGGAGCTGGCATCGGGGAGATGGAACAGGTGTGTTGGTTGGGAGTCAGGAGTGGAAGAGGAGCAAATTAAATAAGGCAAGTAACACCACAAAAGTGTTAGCAAGAATAGTAAAAATGATCCAAGGTGGTCTTTGATGCACTTGCTTTGAAATGCAAGGTTCATGGCATCAGGGCTCCAGGTGCAGGTCCCTACAAACTGCAATTATGTTAAAAAGTGCAAGAAACAGGGGGAGTTATTGCAGCAGGTCTTGTGGTGCGCTAAGGAATAGACACTTGGAAGTCTGCTTTATGGGGGCAGCATATTTCCTACTGTTATGGGATAACTAGAGCTCCTGCTTAATTTTCATCTCCTTCATACTGTGTGAGAGATGGATCAGTGTTTCCTCCAGGATTCCACACTGCAGTCAGTCTCACCTGCTCTAACGGAGACCCTTGCTCCCGCAGGTCTGCAAGGGGAAGAAAGAATACAGAGGGGGTTTGTTTTAAAGTTACTGGGAAGGTGCTGAGGCCCCACGATCCTGGAGCCAGACTCCTGTGAAATCCCCATTCACAGTTAAAGATGGATGCTTGGAGATGGTCCTTTCTGAGTGCTGAGCTGATATTCTTTGCAGGTGGGTGAGAGAGGTGTTGTCTCCAACCGCGCTGTCATATGGCACCAGCAAACTCCAGTGCCGCTGGGTGGGACACGGATGGGCTGTGAGTGAGGCATGGAGAAGCACTTCTAAAATGCCTTGAATTCAATGGATATTGACTGGAGCATACTGGATGTTGTTCACCCTTTTCATGGCATTATTTCCATAGCCAGTGAAGGTTTCTGGATTCATTGTTAGTTTCCCCTCTTCCGCCTGGGTTCATTTCACGCCTGCTGGTTTTCATTCGCTTGATGACAGTCACGCACTGTGTGCGGGGTCATATTAAAGGTTCACGATGCAAGAATCTTCAGTGTTTGGCTCCACAGATCAGTGCTGGTGTTTGGTGAGATAGCATTCTCGTGTGGCTAAGAAGCTGGAAATTTCCTGGAATGCCAAACTGAAATCATCATGTTGCTGTAAAAAGCCTGCTGGAAATTTCTGATGTTTGACTGCAAAAGAGAAAAAAGAGCCAGCCACTGTTTCATGTCTATTTGCTTCAGAGAACGAGAGCCCCCAAAATAAATCCTAAATTATCTTAAGAATTTGATGCTTTTATGAAAGACTTTGTACAGGTGGCTTAATTTCATGGGGTAAAAGCTCCTTTCCAGACCTGTTTCTTTCCTATGGGCCTTATAAAGAAAGAGCTGAACAGGGTGTGTTTTGTGGGCAGCCCCAAATTTGGGAGAGTGTGCAGAAGTTTGCAAACACTCTTCTTTGAGAGCTGGAAACTAAATATAATGCTTATTGTCTTCTTGAGGAGGACAGACTGTACCGTGGTTCACCAAGTCCTGAAGGTATCGGCCTCTCTGAAGGGAATCCGGACTGTTACGTGGGGATGGCAGCTGGGGCACGAGGATGAGCAGTAGGACTAAGAAGGGGAACTGAGATGAAGGGTGGGATCCCGGGAGGACAGCTGCCAGGTCTTGCCCTGGGTGAGATTTTAACTGTTTCCGTTGCGCTGCAGCCTGGTGTAGCTGCGCTGCTTTTGCAGTGGCAGCTGCAGGATTGCTCGTTAAGCCTCGAGAAGGCAGTGTCGCGGGAGGAACCTGGATTACTCTTACCCTGGATGGTGAGTTTTAAACTCTTATGAAGTAACATAGAATCAGCTCCATCTAGAGAGTTGTGTTCGGGGTGACAAACATCAAGCAACAGATGCATGGGCCATGGCAGCTATAACATGAAATCAGCTTGAGACTATTACTTCATAAGCTGCTGCTAATGACTGCTAGTTTTTGAGTTCTTTCTAAGCAAGAGAAGTCAGACTATTATCTAATTTTTGTAGACCCAGGGCTAGAAATTTCTTTCCTGCTACTCTTTTTTTTTTTTTGAAAGAAAGCTGAAAATCTCCTCTATTCATAGGTTTGCTGATGCTGGAGCTTTAAAAACAGTAGTGATAAATATGAGATAGAAGTCAAAATCACAAATTTAAATGCCATACCCGCTTGTGCCAAAACCCAAATGTACAAAGCTAGGCTTGATTTTTTTTTTTGTAGTGCTGAACATTTATTTGCTGGGAGGAGAGTTGTTTTCTGTGCCAGCTGTATGTTGAGCATAACTCTTTGGGTTCTGACACTGTAGTTTATAACTGTGATGAATGGTATCTGTCTCATTTGAGTATTGTTTCCATCGAGATGATGAAATGGAGGGAAGAAAGGAATCTCCAGTCTTCAAGGGAGATGTTCCTCCAACATCACTGTGAAACAGGCAGAGATGGTCATAGCAGGGAACTCACTGCTAAAGTAGAATGGAAGTTTTTAGAGGGTGAACAGTCAGGCTTTAGGATAGGGTGGCAAACCTTCCTGATGTGGAGGAAATCTGCAGTTTGCAAATCAAGAAATGTAATTTAAAGTGAGTCTGTGGGCTGGGACCCCCCCTGTGGAGATTATGAGCAACAGGAGAGTTGTATGCTACAGAAGTTAAGCATGCTAGTATATGTTCAGAAATAGGAATGGAATGGCTTGTGTTGGAAGAGACCTCAAAGCCCATCCAGTCCCACTCCCTGCATGGGCAGGAATACCTCCCACTGGATCAGGGGCTCCAAGCCCCATCCAACCTGGCCTGGAACCCCTCCAGGGATGGGGCAGCCGCAGCTCCCCTGGACAGCCTGGGCCAGGGCCTCTCAACCCTCAGAGGAAAACATTTCTTCCCAAGATCTCATCTCAATCTCCCCTCTTCCATCTTAACTGTTTCCCCTCATCTTATTCTTGCACTTCCTGATCAAAAGCCCCTCCCCAGCTTTCCTTGAGTCCTTTTCCATACTGGAAGCAGCTCTAAGGCCTCCCTGGAGCTTTCTCTTCTCCAGGCTGAACAACCCCAACTTTCTGTCCTTGCACGGCAGGTGCTCCAGCCCTCAGATCCTTTGGGCATCCAATGCTAAAGAAATGGGCTGAGATCCACCTTTCAGCAGAGGCCAACTTGAGGTCCTGTCAGCAAAGCTATGCAGGACCTTGGCAACTGCAAAGATCATGTAAGAAGTGCTAATTTTGCAGATGCTTTATGCATGGCATGCTCTTTTTTCCAGTGTAGGAGGCTGAGGTGACTCAAACTCTCAATAGCTGTCAATTTCTGCAGTAGAATACATGTGAAAGAGACCAAGTACTGCATTAGAGGCATTGGAATGGTGAGAGGTACTTAGTCTTAATATGAAATTACATAAATATGATTTTAAAAAGGTTGATTTAGAGGGTGGCAGTGTTGCCTCTAGAGAGAGGCTGGGTTACATGTTCAAAGATGTTTATATCTTGTGACCAGCTGTGAGCAATGCTGTCCTCATGAAGCTGCTCTTCTTGATTTTTGATTGCTTAGGCTCAGCATCCTACCAGCTGGAACATGTCTCTTCAGCCAGTGGGTCCCAGCTGGAGGTGTTCCTGCTGAATCCGGATCTGCCCAGGTTGCCATGTGATGTCTCCCCTCTGCATTTTGACTTATCTGCTATAAGATGCAGAACAAGGTATGATCCATCACTCTGGTGTGGGTAAGGTTTTGCACTTGTCTGGTAGGATCCCCATTTTCTTTCACTGTTGTTATGCCCTGATCGATGAGCTACACACTTGCATCTAGGCTTTTTTTGACCTGCGCAGCCAAGAGAAGGTGGTCCGTTTATCTGTACGGTGACCTGGAGGCTGACAAGGTCACTCTCAGAGCAAAAATCAAAAGCAAAATTTATTCTGGTTTTGACCAAAATAAGAGCTCTGGTGGCTCCCGGCAGGTTCTGTTATCGGGCCGGGTCTCGCCTGCGTGTGCAGGAGCTCCTTTGGGAGGGTCTGCATCCCTCCTCCCACGGCGCAGCCCGGACACCGCGGGAGTGGAGGGGAGAAACCCAGGTCCTTGGAGGTCTGCAGGCGTGGAATTCTTAGATGCAAAACTCCCAGGAAAACGTTGGTGGGGGTCAGAGGGAGGATTTTTTCATCTTGTGATGCCTTTGGCCTGTACAAGGTGGTAGAGGGAGTTCGAGTGGGAAATGACTACGGTTTCGAGCCCCTGGTGGGCAATCCAAGCTCCCGGTTTTACATCCTGTTGTGACTTTAAAGAAGATTGTTCGACTTGGGAGAGCAGAGAGATTGTAAGAGGCTGTAAGAGTGACCTGAGTGGGGCTCTTCCAGCTCTTGCTGCTGTGATTCAGTCGGGAGTTCATTCCGCTGGATGTGGTGTTGAGAACCTGTGCACTAAGAGTGTGGGATTAGCCCGGAGCCCAGGATCAGGATGTCCTGTCAATCCAGGCACCCCGGGCTTCTTTTACTACTAGTGATTAACGATTATTCATTAGTATTAGTAAGCTTGTCTGCATTTTGCATTGAGGAATAATTTGGATAAAGTTCTGATGTGGTACTATCACCCTCTGCACTTGACTGTAATTTCTTGCTGTGCCTCTGTTTCTTTGAAATTGTGTTTTTAGAGTTTGGGTTCATATGTTTAAAGTTTGGGTTCACAGTGTAAATTTTATTTGCTTTATCAAAGACTCGACTTTGATAGAGCTCATTCTTAGCTTTATCAAAGCCTAAGAATGGAGACCTTGTGAAGACCTGGTATTTCCTAAAAAATAAACTAAATCTGTATAAACGCATTTTCTTCTACCTAGGCCGTCACCCCAGGAGGGTTTGTACTACGTGGAGGTGATCTTTAAAGGACGTGTAATTAGCAACCTGACTGAGATGGAGAAAGAAAACTGTACTTTCAAGGTAACTGTTACGCAAAGATAGAAATTACGAGGAAGAATTCAAGGTATCGAAGGGAGGCAGACTTCAGACATTTCACCATGTTCTCTGATACTATTCTCTCGCGCTTTGCTTGATTGCAAGTAAGGATAAGAAGTTAGGATGCCTCTTCTGCCCCTTAAGCCTAGATGCTTCAAAGCACTCATCAGTCTGGCACTGGATAGACTAGGTGACAGATCTTTTTGAGTCAAAAATCTGGGTCCAAGTCTGTCTGTGCCCTTAAGCCGTGCAGTCAGACGCTGTTGTGTCAGAAGGTCCTGTGCTGGCTGCCTCTGGTGTCACCCTCCAGGCCACAGCTAACCACCTGCGCTTACAGGTAACCGTCGGCATGAATACCTCCCGGTGGGACAGCTGATTACAGGGAAGGACATCCCTCCAGATCTAGGGCAGCTCTCCACAGCTCAGTGCAGCAAGATTTGGAAGGCTCAGACCTTAGCTGTGGTTTCATTTCTGTTGCTCAGTTATTTTGAGAACCTGATACTTCTTCAGACCTGTATTTTTCTTTTGCCCCTCAGCATTAAGGCACGTTGTCTCAGGAGGTTGTGGGGTATGGTGGTGTTACACCAGTTAATGATGGTGGTGTCAGGATCTGTTGCAGAGCAGAGTCCTTAGCAGTGGCTGTGTGCTTTGGGATGAGGTCTGGTGTGTTTGAAAGTCACGTCCCACCCCTGTGCTAACTTGGAGCATCAAGTGAGAAAGCCCGGTGTTTTCAGTAAATTGCACATTAAAGCTGAAGAATCATTGGGTGGCTCATCTAGCTTAGAGAGCTGATGAAAAATCACCAGGGGATGCTGTTAATGAGGCACATTCCAAGCTAAATAAAACACAATGTGTCTCTTTGTTTTGGGACTGGGACCTGGGAGCTATGCGTATTAAAAATTAATTTTGGCTCCACAGTAGATTGAAAAACCCTGCTGCAGGCAGCCACAAGTCTAAACAGCTCAGAAGACTTGTCAGCTAGTGGCCCTAGCTTACGTGCTGGTGTTGGCTTCTTTCTTTGCATTGGTTCCAGCCCAGGGCATGGTGTGATGTTGCCTTTGCTCCTCAGAAGTGGCCGGCACAGCAGGGAGTTTGTAGCTACTCATTCATTTTTCACATGACCATGAGGAAGAGGGAAGCAAAGGCTGGGCTTTGAAAGGGAACGGGGTTCAAGGAAAGCTCGGTAATTACCCACCTATGCAATGGTGTCTTTGATTTGATTCAGCAAATGGGGTTTTTAATGCTATTTATTGAGCCGACAGTAGCATTTGTAGGTGCAAGTGAGGACAGGAGAGGGATCAAAAATATGTTGGGGAAGATGTGTGGAGAAGACTCAAATGGATGGTTGGGAGAAGGGGGACACATGGGAAATGTACCTTTTCTATAAGGTTAATGAGGTCAAGCACCTAGTGAGTTAGATGGATCAGGACTTGGCCAGCTAGCAGCGCTGTAGGCCATGTGGATGGGAGTGTTTGGAGCTCCTAAGAAAGTAAACAGAAGAGTGGATTTTACAGATCTCAACGAGCCTGGTACCTTTATGCATCACCTTTAAGCACAAGACCCATAAATACCTTGATGGATCAGGCCCTTGGTTTTCACGTAATGATTTCCATTTCTGGGGTGCACAATGCTGCACTGAGGAAAGACGGCAACATTCTTATTTTTCGGAGCAGGTATGGATAAATGAAGTGGTTTTGCCAAGGTCTCCCTGTGAAATGCAAGGCTGTGCCTCTGCTAGCTAGCCAGGGTCAGGGTGGAGTCTCCAGTGCTGCCTGGCATCACAGAGCTGCTGCTCTGCGCAAGCTTTTCTGCTTTGGGTGATGGCAAGTCTGCTCCCATCAGACAGCGTAAGGCAGACCACCTTCATTTTGGTGTAGAGAGAGAGTTTTCCTGTGTGGATACAGGCCATCCTGTTCCCCGGGCCAAATAACAGTTTCCAAGCTATTTCATTTACTCGTAGAGCCTTCGTCCAAGAGCTTTCCAAGACATCCAGCTTTGTTTCACTGCCTGTCTTGATATGTAGCTATTGACACCAGACACCACGCTCAGCTACATCAGCTTGTTTCAAGGGGATATACAGCTAATGCAGCACTGGATAATGCCTAAAGTGCAGCAGGAAACTACTTATCCAAGAATTTTTTAAACAAAAGGGTTTTTAGTTTTTCTAGTCCTTGAAATTTGATGCTTGATTGGGACATAAAGTATTTTGTAGCTGCTGAAGCTGCCTATTTGTTTGTCCTGTTTGGTTTGCCGTCTTCCAGGGAGGGACAGGGATGTTTACAGAAAATACAGTTGGCAGTGTGTGGAGGACTGTGCCTGATCAGATCTTGTTGGGCTACTGTGAAAACGGCTGCCATTTAACTACAAATTTCTCTTTGCAGTTCTCTGCTGCGCAGACACCTGTGATTTACCAAATTGTGCCAGCATCTGGTGTCCCAGGTACAGCGCTGTTCTTACTGGAACCCACTTTATTATTTAATGTTCTACACTGTCTTTCTCCTTATGGGGGATCTGTCTTGGTGGGGATTCAAATGAGCACCTCTAGAACTTAATGTCTGAGCTCATGTCGAACAGGAGAATGGTTTTGCACGAGGTGGGAGAGTCTGCAGCACTGGCTACGAGGGAAGTGGGTGATACGCAGTGCCCAGATTATCTGGTACTTCTCTTGTGCAGCCCATCTCTGCCCAAGTAGAGGGGTTTTGCTCAGCAGATAGACAGGACTAATCAGGCTCAACTTGAGTCATCTGACCCTATTTATTTGATAATTTTAAGAATAAATAGTTACTAGGAAGTGATATTGTAATGCCATACAGATCTTTTGGTTAATGAGGCTTTAGATCAGACTTTAAAGTCACATGAAAAGACAGTCACTGGTTTTAGTCTGAACTGGGATATGGAAGATTTCTTTCCTCTATTTCTACTCTTTGTATTTGCAGGCTTCTTCAGAGAGGATTGAAATGCTGATTTTCAAAGACAGTACTAGTGGAAACTTCTTAGTTTCTCAAGAATGAAGAGGTGCTCGGGTGATTAGGTCGTATAGATGCTCTTAATTCTAAGTCAGTCCCTCATTTCCAGTAATTTTCAGGTGAGGCTCAGCTCCAGATTCTCATGCCTTGCATTAGTGCATCTGCATGGATGTTTCCATATGTTTGTTGCATGTTGGACCTCCCAGTGTAGTCAGTGAAGAACATGAGCAGCACTAAGTGCCTAGTGCCATTTGGGATGTGCTGGAGCATGAAGGAGCAGCATGGAGCAGGTAGACAGGACACAGGCCCAGGAAGACATTTCCTTCAGGAGCCATAGTGGGAGGATAGAGTGCCTCAAATGATTTAAGACACCTCTGTGTGGGCAACAGACTGCGCTGTTGCCAGTGGAGTCAAGGGAGCGTTGAGTAATTCAGCTGGCTGCATGCGTACTGAGGGCCTTCTTTAGACCTTGACCCTGTCTAATGAACAAATGACATCATTTTGGCTGCCTCATGAGGTTCTACAGTGGAATTTGCTCAGGATGTGGAGTTCAGCTGAGAGTTGAGGAAAATGTCTTAGTACGAATGCTAGAGATCTGCTCAAAAATCAGGAATGGTCTTTGTGTGGGAAACAGCATGTTTCAGGGAAAGCGAATTCAGTGCAAAATGAACTTGAACTGTGGTACAAGCTGAGAATAAAGACCAGTGCATCCAGTTGGCACCTCTCCGCATAATTTGCAAAGACCAAGAACAACTTTTGTCCAGATCACAAAATCTGCAAATACAAATTCTATGGTTTTAAAAGGCTCCCTTCAACTTCCATTCCCTCTTGAACAGGAAATTTAATAGAGATTTATGGCAAGACAATTGCTGGAAGATATGAGACCCTGGACTTCAACGTGGATTATATTGACGGGTAATTATATACAGCCTGCTATCTGACCCAATCCCTGTAAACTGGCATTTCTTCCCTCAGTGTCCTTGACAGCAATAAATTGTAACCAGTTGGCCCAGAATTGCCATTTACTTCCTTTGTGGTTTATTGCAGCCCATGAGCTGGGCTCCAGCAAACTTTGTTAATCTAATTGCAACTGGTCCATTAAGCTAGCTGGTTTGTTTGCTGGCAGCACAGTCAATCATGGCTCAGTGTGAATTGTACTGTAATTGCGTCTGGTTGCTGTAGATTTTATTTTGGCTAGCAAATTAAAATTTAACTAATTAAAATAATGTCAGAATCTAAAAGTTAAATAAATTTTCCCTTTCATTTGCATTTTTAGAAAGACTATTAGTTTGAAACAGATGCTCTGGTGAGTCAGAAGACAAAGCAAAAGCATTTTGAGACAAAAAGCTTTGTTATTCACTGCTTTAAACCCTCTCTAGTCACTTCTTTGTTCTCAACAAAGGTTTGATTTTTATTTTCTGCTACTTCTATGGCTATGTGCAACAGAGCAAAGGAGGTAGATTTAAAAAATTTATTTTGGGACAACAGCACAGTGAATCCAAAATTAGCATGAACGCTGACCTGCTTTCTGTCATGTATTTCCATGCATATGGAAGCATTCGCAGATGCTGTGGAGTTACGGTTACTGAATCCCTGGCCCAGGTTGCCCAGGGAGGCTGTGGCTGCCCCATCCCTGGAGGGGTTCCAGGCCAGGTTGGACGGTGCTTGGAGCAGCCTGGGCCAGTGGGAGATGTCCCTGCCCATGGCAGGGGTGGAACTGATGGGCTTTGAGGTCCTTTCCAACTCAAACCTTTCCCTGATTCTGTGATTCCTTGCACTTGGGCTGATGGCAGTGGAGAGCTCAGATGGGTGTACTAAAGATAAACTATTAATCTATAGTTACCATGCTGACATTTTAAGGATCATTTCAGGGTCCAGAGGA
The DNA here is from genome assembly GCF_017976375.1 of Cuculus canorus. NCBI lineage: Eukaryota > Metazoa > Chordata > Aves > Cuculiformes > Cuculidae > Cuculus > Cuculus canorus. Next base: position 122,380,539 of record NC_071403.1, on the reverse strand, counting down.
GGTACGTGGCCTCAGTAATGAGAAATTTTAACTGCAACAGCAGATATTTGACCACTAGGTACTTGTTAAGTGCTTCTTGGACTGAGTGAAAAATCTCTTGCTAAGTAATTTCTCTGCTAGCATGAATAAAACCAGCGCAGATTCCTGCCATACCAGCTGTGCCTATTTCTCAGTTCTATACTTTAGCTCATTGGATGCATATTACCATCCTTTGTTCGATATTAATTATTGTTTTACTTGCCTCTAGTGGAACTGTGAGACCTTTGATCAGTGGGAAGAAAGGCTGTTCTGTCTGACTGCAGGCTGGATGTGCCTGCAGGCTCCATCGCTAGATTACTCATTTATAGCTTAAACTCACTAGCACAGGCAAGGAAACGGCTCCAAAATCCAAGTGTACCAGACAGGTTCACATGTAACCTCACATGAATCTGTTGCCTGGTTTGGGTGTATTAGTAAATATGTACCAGGTGGGGACTTGGACTTGGCCAGAGCACTCTGTCACTCAGTCACACCGGTTTGGGATTTGGATGAATAAAATAGAACAGTTTTTATACTTTCAAGTGGATTCTGCACCCTTTTCCATGCTTTGTATTGGATGCAATAGTCCAGTGATGCTGAAACAACCCTTTTGTAGTAATTTTTTTTCCCTAGTCATCCTTAAAAGGAAAGACACCTCAATATCAGCAGCTGTAGTTATAAAAGGGAACTTTTTTTATTAAAGCCTTATAAAGCTACATCTGAAGCATGGCTCACAGCACAGTGTCTGCATTACAGGTTTTAATTACATGTTTTCCTTCCTTGCTTCTTAATTCTCAAAGAAATGTCACCAACCTTTGCTTATAATGCTAATTACTGTGTATTTATTGTTCCCACCTGACTCCTCTTCTCCAGTGGAAGTGTCCCTTGCTGTATTAGCTCTTTGAGGTTGGGGTACTTCAATTTGCTCTTAGGAGCTTGGGTTAGTTCTAGCAGAGAATGGTTGTAGCATTTTTCCTCAATGAAACAGACATGACTGTGCTATGGCTTGAAGCAGTACGGCTGTACGAGCACAGTGCTATACTTGTGCTGCTCCTGCAGGGTCAGGGTGGGTATAGTCGTCTTGGAGCTCAGATGACCCTCCCTTCCCTATGGTGGGGAGGTATCGGGTCATTCAGAGCTGGCGTGGGTGTCCCAAAGGTGGACCTGCCATAGTCTTTGCAGAGGTGCAGTTCTTGCAGTATTTGGGGAATGCAATTTGCAGGTGAAGAAATAAGAGATTAGGGCTTGTTGCGTTCTTTAGAAGGTTAATAAATGCGAGACACAAGCAAGAGGGAACTCCAGTCCCATTTGAGAACACAGGGTGCTGGTTTTAAGAGGATCAAGTTTTCATTTGTGGAACTGTCACATCATGTCTCATCTTTCCTGTTTATTTTTTGCCCAGGCCAGCTGTCCTCACGGCAGGAGATGGATGGACCAGCCTCTGCTCTTTTGCTGACAGGCGAGCTGGAAGCACGTCAGTTCTTGTCTTACCTTTGTATTGTCTTACCTTTGTATTGGGGCAAGGGCTTTGTGCACAAAAGATTTTCTTGGTTTTTGGAGAAGCTCTTCTGCTTCAGCTTAAGGTGGGAAAAGATAAGGAGTAGTTTTCTGTATGGTCTGTGATGGGGGTGGGTGAGGGCTGCTGGCTCTCTGTCACTCTAGCAGTCACCAGGCAGGGCCACAGGCTGTTCTCTGGCCCAGAGATGATACGCTATGCCCTGGCCACATCTGTTCAATTCTTTAGACTCTAAAACAGGGTAGCTGTTTCAGAGAGGGGTTCTGAAGGACACCAACAGGATCATCTTCAAGAAATAAGGATAGAGGGGCCGAGCTGAAGCACTTGTGAGTTGCTTGGACACATCTTCCTAAGCTGCCAAATTCTTGATCATCATTGAGGAGATGGGTTGTTCCTCTCCCATCTCACCTGTTTTTCTCCCTTGTTTCCAAAGGAAGCTAAGCGTGATTGGATGCATAGGACTACATCTTTTCTAGGTTAGATGATTCTCACTGTATTTTGTCCTTTTTTGCTCCCAATGCTCAGCAAAATCCATTGTTTCTCTGCAGGTACCCTGTTCAGGCAGAAGATGGACTGGGGATCCTGCAGTGCTCAGTGGAAGGGAACCACATAGGTTGGTGAAAAGAGGGGAAAAAATAATGACTTTCTATTATTCCTGTAACTCCAGATAGAAGAGGGAGGCTCTTAATTACGAGTTCCTCCTCTGTCTTCAAAGTTAAGAATGTGGCCCAGGGCTGAGTCCATAAAGCTTGCTTCAGATCAAGGCTTACCATCTTCAACACGGCCACTGCTGTGACTGGTGTCCTATGCACAGCCCTGGAGAAAATGAAGTGCAGTGCTCCAGTGAAACCATGACATGATGTTAGTATTGCTGACAGCAACGGTGTGATCTGAGGTCTTTACTCAGTGCACTGCATTTACTTTAATCCTTCTCGTATGAGATAGACATTCCCTTTACTGCTTTACTAAAGAAATAAACTGGGACCTCCCTTCTACTCACAGTCTCTCTGGTAGAAGGTTGGATCCCTTTGGGTTTTCCTTCTTTCCAAGCACTCTGAAGAAGCTTGTAATTTCTTTTGAAGGCTTTGAACAGCAAGCTTCCCACCTAGGAGAGGTGATCCAAGTTAAATATTTTAAAATAGAAATTGATATTGAACTCTCGAGTAGACACTGATAGAGCAATACAACAGCCTGAGCTTTTAAGATACCTTGGGATATCTAGAAGCTCTCCAGTTAGAGCTAATGGTGGTCTTGAAGGCTGTCTGTACCTTTCTAACATAGCAAGTGAGGTCAGAGGATATCCACAAGGTCTAAGATGACATGAAGCACTTTATGCTTGTGTAGCCAAATCCTCCTGATGAGATTCAGTGTGTGGATTCAGATACGTAACTGTACAGTTTTGTCTACCTATGATCTAAGGCTCTAAGCCCCCTAAGTTAATATTTAGTTCAGCTCCTGCATGTACCCTTAAATCAATGCAGTTATGATGTTGTAAGGAAAGTGTTAGGAAGAGGAAGATCGGACCCTGGACAGCTGGACAAGGCTTGGTATGACATGTCCTTCTGGAGCACTCCACACTTCTGCTATAAAGCATGTTACTTTTCTCTTCTCCAGGGTCCCACAATGTTAGTTTCTCTGTGTTTAACAAAGGAAAGTAAGTAAAAAAACTTTCTCTTTTTTTTTTTCTGTGGCTTTACATGGGGATACAGCTGCATTCAAGGCCAGGATAAGCGTATGATGCTTTTACTGGATCTGGTGTTTTGTTGCTTAGAAATGACATTTTGTTGTCCCAAGGCCATCGTCAGATAGGGAATGAAAAGGGGAGGATGTTCCTCACCTGAACCGTCTCTACTTTGGGTTTTTAGTACTTCTAACTGCAGTACCCAAAGCACAAGTCATCTGTTAAACCTAGCTGAAAAAATCCTTTTGCCTCACTTGTAACTTTTCATCCAAATGGGAAAGTATTTCACCATAAAAGGGGGTGAAAATAGGTTTTGACAGTGTCAAATCAATACTTTACAATGGGACGGGAGTTTTGGCCATGTAATGCAGTCTCTTAAATCAATGCCTCAATGTGGTGGTGAAAGATGGTGTTGGTCCTTGTAGAAATGTTATAAGTGTTCCGTTCTTCCTCTGAAGAGCGAGTGTCCAGCTCTGCCAAAAGGTCTACTTTATCTGAAATGGCCAAGAATCATTCAGGCACGTTCTCTCTCCTGCAGGTCAGCAGTACACAGAGGTGCTTGGCTTGTCAGTGCCAGACAGGAGCTCTTCTTGTACCAGACACATTCAGGTATTGCACTGACCCACCTCACTGCTTGCGCTGCCTTTTGGCACTCCCCATGTGGTCTAAGGAAAGACCTCTTCCCGTTGCCCTTCCCAAGGACCTAATCCTCTTCTGTCCTCGTTTTGGGTGTGCCATTCCTCTGCTCTGTACTTTACACAAACAGCTGCAGATCAAACACTTCAACAGATTTATGTGGGGCTATAGCCTGCATCCCCAGTGAGTTACCGTTCCTCTCAGGCAGGGATGTGTTTGAACTGATTTGGACAATTTGACTTGAGATAGCCAGCCAGAGAGGGGCAGTATGGCAGGATTTGGGATAAAGGTGCTTTATTATTATTTGTGTTCCTGTCACAACAGTTATAGGCTTGAAATGTTGCATCTAGAGAAACTTTCCTCCCTTAGATCACACTATTTAGTGAAGTTGAGATTTTAGAAATGCAGACTACAGGAGGACAAGGTACATCACGCATCAGCCACAAGGAGGAGATGATGCTCGACCCATCCGGGAACTGACTTCTGGATGCATTCTGAATAGCAGGTTACTGCACTATTGGCTTAAAAAAAAAAGTGCTTTAACAATAACCCTCATGTGATGTTTCCAGATATATTTTAGACAGCAGACAACGAAATCCTGAGCACCTGCTCAAGATCATGGTCATGGACAAAGTTCCAAGATTCAACAGGGCCATGTGCCCAACAGCCAGAGCAGAAGTAGGGGATCAGGGACTGCAGAGCACTGGACAGCATTTGACCTCAGAGGTTCCATAAAGCTGAAAGATCACTTGATTCACCTGCATGGGTCCCCAGCAAGGTCCCATCAAGTTTTTGCTATTAAATTGCCTGACATTAATGTAATGCTCCAGTTCCTTATTGGATGTATCTAACATGCTTCGTTCAAGAGGTAACCAAAAAAAACCCAACCCCAAATTTAGCTGGTACTGTGTTCTGCCTGCTGTTATGGCATACTGCTCGTTTCACCTATAAATTCAAAATCCTTTGTCAAAGGAGTGTAACGTTCTGTCCTTATTTACAAACTGAGGCTCAGCAGAATGAAATACCCATTCATCAAGTTGGCTCTTGGCAGTGTACCAGCAGAAACATCTGCCAGATTTATCCAGTGGATTGGACTGTGCTAGTTAGCAGTTAATAATGTAAAAGTAAAGTTTAAATATGAGATGAATTAACAAAAAAACTGCAGATATAAACCACTGTCCCTCATCTTATTTATCTGTCTTTTTTTTGGAACTATACAAGTGCAATTGGGTGGTTAAACTAGGATTTCTGAATGCGAAGGAAATAAATGTTATCAAAGAGAAAAATAGGTTTCCATGAATATATCAGAAAATCCCGGGATGTTCTTGTGATCATGATGTGGTTCTTGTGGATACTTGGATGTTCATCTCTCTCCATTCGTCCCTGAAACCCAAGGGACAATTGCAAAGTGTGGTAACTTCTAAACCTATAGGCTAAATTAAGGAGTGGGTCAGGAAAGATCAAAGGGATTAAAACAGTTTTAATGCCACCCTCTTTTTTCGAAGTTCCTCAGCAGCACGGAATATACCACTCCGCAGTGTGAGCATGACAGATGCAGTCACTGCTAAGTAACAGCCCAAGCATTACAGTGTTTCTCCTGTCACGCAGCCAAGTTATCCATGTTGTTCATTCCTGGTGTAATCCATGTGGCTGCCCAAACCTCTGAGGAGGATCAGTGAGATGCCAGTTTCATTCACAGGAGCCTGCTCTGGCTGGAGACAGTGCAAGTGTGCTGCTGGCTTGAACAGAAATAGGGCAGGGATTAACCTTTCCAACCCTCATTTTCCAATTCCTCTTTTCTTTCCTCTGTAGAGATAACCTCTGTGTTCCCGGCCGGCGGGAGTCTTGGAGGAGGCACTGATCTCACAGTCACGGGGGATTTCTTTGAGGTGCCGGTGCAGATCACAGCTGCAGGTAAGAGAAGTGCGAGAACTATGTTTTTTCCAATGTGGCCGTGGCCCTGACCGCAAGGGACAGCTGACGTTTATGGTTGTGAGCGTGGGAGCTGCAGGACTTGCCATCGGGAAGGTCCAGTTATTCTGACTGAGCATGAATCGCTCTGCTTGCTTGGTAGCACAAGCCCAGGTGATAAATAAGTTGCTGACCCCTTTTGGAAACACAGTCGGCTCATGCTGCAGCTCCGCTGTGTTTCCAAGTCTCACAAGGCACGTTTGTCTCCTCTTCCTGCTGCCAGGTGTACCCTGCAGAGTCAAACAAGTCTCTCCCTGGGAAATCAGATGCACCACTGAGCCTGCTGGCAGTGGCAGAAGGCTTGATGTCTCCCAGCCAGGTATGGCATTCAAATCACTGAAGGTCCAAACAAGCAAGAACGTGTGTGGAAACTGAGGGCAAAAATCACTTAGCAGTGAGTGCAGTGAAGAAACAGGGCTTTCCAAAATGCTGTCTGCTTCAAGATCAAGCCAGTTTCTCTAGGTTTGATAGAGAGGAGAGCCACGGAAATGAACAGAAGGATGGAACACCTCCATGAGGAAAAGAGGGAGCTGGGGTTCAGCCTGGAGAAGAGAAGAGAAGGCTCTGAAGAGACCTTATTGTGGCCTTTCAGCACTTAGAGGGGACTTAAAAGAAATGTGGGGCACACATTTTGGCCTGTTGTAATAATAGGTCAAAGGGTAATGGCTTTAAACTAAAAGAGAGGGGATTCAGACTAGATATAAGGAAGAAACTTTTTGCAGTGAGGGTGGTAAGGTCCTGACTCGGGTTGCCCAGGGAGGTGGTGGAGTCCCCATCCCCGGAAACATTCATGGTCAGGCTGGATGGAGCTCTGAGCAACCTGATGTGGTTGAAGGTGTCTCTGCTCCTGCAGGGGGGTGGACTGGTTGTACTTTGTCTCTTTCCACCCAAACTGTTGTATGTTTGTGTAGCGAGGGAAGGCAAGGTGCAGAGCTCAGCCCACGGCTTACAGCTGGGCAATGCCGGGAGGTCATCCTGGCAGGGAGGGCTGTGGAAAAAGAGGAAAGAAATATGAATGCTAATTAGAGGAAGAATAGCTGAGCTAGAGCTACTGCAGATGTTTGAGCTCTCCACCTTTACCTGCAAGAGCAGACATGTTAGCTGGGTTAGATGCTCTGCTCTCTGTACGTTTGTTCTTTGTGCTGGAGGATTTCAAGGTAGAACAAACTCCCTAAAGTGAGATCTGTGTTCTGTCTTGGGCTGCAAAAAAGATGCACAAGCAGAGCCAATTTGTTATTAAAATTTCCTGTTCTGGCCTACTTCCTTACACCTGATTCTAGCATTGGCTCTGGGATTTCTGTTGGCCGCTACTGAGAATGCTTTTATTTTAACTTTGCAGGAAACAGAGGGCTTCTCTTTGAAGTCTGGGACGACTCCTCTGATCTGACAGAAGCAGGTCCTGGATATAGATGGCAGTTTGTACCGAATGCCAGTTCCCCAGTAAGATTTCTGTCTGGGGCAAAGAAGTCCTTCAGGTACTTGATCTTAAAAAGAGACAAAGCCATGGCAATCACCTTTAGCAGTGTAAGGTGTAGCAATAACACCTGACAGCTCTTTATAGCAGAGCCTGACTCTATATAGCTCCTATAAATCAAAGCAAACCCTCTGCTCTGAGGTACTTTTGAAGCTCAAAATATGCAGTGAAGTATTTTATTTTTCTTTTTTGCCTTCACTCAGTATTTCTGCTCTACCTGGCTTAGATGTGCTGAAATGCCACAGAAGAAATTGCTGTGGAGGTAGAAGGAGCTCTGATTAGGGGCTGTCTTGGGCCGGAGTTCTGGTCAGGTGTGGAGGGACAGACCCTCAGCTGATGTTGGCAGCTACAGCGCAGGTGGAGATAATGGAAACAAATGGGTTTGCCCTAAGCTGCAAAAACATCTGCACTGTGCTGGTGCCCATTGCCTCTTCAGATGCACCCTTGAAAAGCTGTGCAATAGGCATGTGTGTTCTCAACCCTCTATCGCTTCTCTGTTTTCCTCAGTTGATCTTGTGTGTGATTTTGAGCCTTTGCCTGCCTCTTCAGACTTTGCTTAATAAATGCACAAAAATGCGACCAATGACAAGACCTTATTTATTTTCATGGAACTGTGTTTTTTCCTTTTTGAAAGCTTCTGTAAAGCATAAACAATATTTAATGGGAAAATGGGTCATTTTGAGGTTCCTTCAGTTTAAAATCTGAGGGGTTTTATAACTTGGTCTCGCCCTCTTCCTTGTCACTTGTTGGATGTGTGAAGGTGGGGGGTGAGGCTAGGCTTTTTTACGCAGTAATTCTTTGTTCTGCTTTTGCTTAGCTCCAGGCTTCGTGGATTTTTTGTGGCTCCTCAGACCAACAATTACACCTTCTGGATTCAGGCAGATGGTCAGGCATCTCTCTACTTAAGTTTATCCCAAGATCCAGAACATAAGGTATTGCTCTTGGTAGAAAACAAATGAGGTCAGGATAGGAAATGGCTTTGAGATATGGTTTTAAGGTCATAACAAGTGGAAATTCACTTAGAGACATGGTTTAGTGGGTATGTTGGTGTTGTCTACATGGTTGGACTTGATCTTGGAGGTCTTTTCCAACCCTAACAGTTCTGTGAAATTCCCCAGTGTGAATTGAATTCTTGGCCCTTGTTGTGAATCTGTTGCAGAGTGAAATTTGTGTGGCTGTATTTCATGTCTTAGAATGGCCCTATCAGCCACTCGGCTCATGAAAAACTCGCTCTCGCAACTAGAGTCTTTGAATGTCTTTTCAGAAAACCTTGTTAGTTCAGCACATCACCAACTCTAAGAACTGTACAAAGGGACCTGGAGGCTTTGTCTGGCTTCCTCCCTTTACCTCCTTTATTGCCTGTTGAATTTTTTGCCCTCTGAAAACATTGATCCATTCCTTTGTAAAGCTGAGAGGATGCTATAAATGAAGATGATATTTTTCTCTGGGCTGTCCTTAAGCTTTGTAACTGAAACAGTGCTAGAAGTAATGTAAATGAATTTTTACTGATAAAGTAGTGTTACTGGTAGTGCTAATGGTAACACACTGCATCTCAGAAGGCTGTAGACATAGTTCTTATTTTGTTTGGAGGACATGAGACATAGAAATGAAGTCTTCTATGAAAAGCTGCATGGGGAACTTATTTGGCTTAGGGTCAGCCATATGGACTGTCGTCTTTATGGTACTAAGCCCTAAACTAAAGATCTTTTGTGATGATGGCATTTTCCTGTGGAATAGTAAGGAACGTCAGCCATCAGCCTGCTGCTATCAGCTATAAGCACCTCTGGGTTTTTTTTTTTGACCCATGGTATTGGGCAAACTCTCTTGGGGCTGGAGAAATGTTTCTAACCGATTTCTGTGGTTGGTCTGGGCACAGGTGAGAATAGCTTCTCTCCCTGCCGGAAGTTCAGGGTGGTTTGAGAACTGGGTGAAGAACTGGAGTGAGCACTGGCAGCCAAAATCCCAGAAATTTGAGTTAATTGCTGGCTCCAGGTACTACCTGGAAGCGCTGCATCATGGGAAGGCACCCAGCAATGGGATGAGAATTGGAGTCCAGATACATAACACCTGGCTGAACCCCCACGTGGTGAACAACTACTACATCGAGAGACATGAAATTTGGGCTCGTGCCTTGCAGCTTCCAGAAGTGCAGGTCAGTGGTGCTCTGCTTAGCCCTGGGAGCTGGATTAGCCCTGATTGAATTGCCATGGTTGACAGCAAATCCTAGTTGTAAAAGCCTTGACCATGCTAGACACGAGTGTATTCCTGTTTTGTTTTAACCTGGTGAAGTAGTTAATGAGTAGTGTTTTGAGCTGAAGATGCTTATGGATTTCTGACGTGTTGGTGGGCACATGCAAACCTTATGGTAGCATTATAATCCGCTCATGTGTTAAAGGATAAGCAATGGTGACTCCTCTAAGATTGTATCTCAGTCTTTAATACCTCACCTCATTACTTGATACTGATTAACACAGGCTTGGAGTAGTTATTTCTCCTTGTTATAGACAGCATACTTGGTGTATTTTATCTGGTCAGCCCTATTGGATGATAGAAATTTTCAGCTTAATGAAGTGCTTGGTGATAAGGGAAATCTGCCCTAGTGGTTAGATCCCACGGCTGCAGGTCAGGAGCTTTAGGGACTATGTGTGGCTGTCAGCATATCTGCGCAGGTCATGTATCCCTTGGACTCCTGTTAATTTAAGAACAGGAATCAAAGGCTTGTGTCAGGACAGACCATGGGGAGGACAAGAGCAGGTCGAGAGTAGCTGAAGGGACACCTGATTTGCAGAGGCTTAAATCAAAATGCTGGCTGTAAAATCGTCAGGAGGTGATCTGTACACAGGTTTGAAGCATGTGCATCGCATGCAGGCTGTATCTGGTTTCATTTGTTTATTTGCTGCTTTGCTTGCCAGATGTTGACAGTGTCTGGTACGGGGTGGTTCAGTATCTCCTGGAATAACACATTGCGTAGGATGATCCCCACAAATGCTACGGCTCACCAGGTAGGCATCATTAACCACAGACCTCCAGCTCTTTGTTGGGAGCGTAACTGATGGAGTGGTGGTAGCGTTGGGCCCAGAAACTGAGATCAATTTTACGTGATACAGGGGTGACTTTTGTTACTGGGAGTGTCTCGCAGAGGGACTTTTTGGAGGATTGACACCCAGATACAATATAAGCACATTGCAGCATCTCATCTTGGCCTATCAGGTCTGCAACAGAGTGTGGTATCCTCATGCACCGGACCCTTGGACTTCTAAGACCAGATGTGTAACATACAGCTCTTGCTTTGGGCAGCAGTAGTTCTGATCGCTGTCAGAACTGCTCGGGGTATTAGCTCCGTGGCTGTCATTAGACATCTAGACAACACAGCTGGTGGAGCCTGGAGGGGCATGCAGGTGCCCAGGTGGTGATAGAGCTTGTGGAAGAAATCTGTACCTTTCTGAGGAAGTTCCTAGATGCCAAAGGATGCCTCTTCTTCCCCTGGTGGGTATTAGACCTGGAAGTTTATTCTCTGAGCTGAATTTTGTCCTCTACCAGTTGACTACCTGCTCAGTCAGAGCTACCTTGCTGCTGCTTCCTAGCTGACAAAAAACACAGTGACTTGCGTGTTGAAGCTCTCTGCTGAGATGGTCCAGACACTGCTGTATTGTGACTACTTTTCTCTTTCTTATTTTTTCAAAGGTGCAAACAGCTATAGAGGAACTCCTTTCAATAGGATGTGAAATGGAGCCAACCTCTGCTAAAATCCTTTTCCACAACGGCTTTGAGACACCAGGTAGTGATCTTCTGTGACAAATAAGCAGTGTTTACTGTGAGAGTTCATTTCCTTTTATGAAACGAATGTACTTCAAACTTTTAATAGGAGTAAATTTACACTTTCAATGGGTTTAAGTCCATACATTTGTTTCTCAGCTGTTTGCTGTTTATATGGATTCTAATAGGGGAGTTTATGGAACAGGATGAGTTTTGTTTATTTAATTCTTCAGCAACTCTCCCTTTCCCGCCATTACAGGGACACTCCCTGGGCACTGCTAATCTACTACATTCATAATTTATTCCACTGAAGACTTAAACAGGTCCAACATCCATTGTGCAAGAAACCACAGCCGCCTCCTTGCATGCCATGGTGTTTTGCTGTGTGCTTTCTTTTTAAAAAGCCTCTTCTATTAACTTAATTTGGCAGCCTCCGTTAGTCTGACTGGAAGAAGAGGTGTATTGCCAGTACTTCTTGATGGAAGAAAGTCTCATGCACTAGGAACAGAAGAAATCTTTCTATCCTTGATAGACCAATGAAAGAAACATCCTTAAAGAGAAGGTGGATTCACTGTTACATACATAAATTTTCAGCTTTGCCAGAGTTTTCTGGAAAGGAAGGGTGGATTTGGCCAGATGCTCTGACTAAAGCCAGTGCTAATTCCCAGGAGGTTTTATGCTCAGCACAGTAATCTACTGGTTCCTCCTGTCTTTCAGCACTCTTAATCTAGGGAACCATTCCCCTGCAGGTGTTCACCAATTATCTGCACAGAATACTGAAGAGAAGAACTGTTTGACAAATTCTGGATGCCCGATTCCTGTATTTTAATTAATCTCTTGACTGTACTGGTGTCTTCTGAGTTCAAGCCTCTTATCTCTTCTTCTTTTTTTTTTTTTAATCCCTCTCAGATATGAAGGACTTTGTCACCACTGGACACCGGGGCAGTGGTACAGAGCCTTTCTGTGGGAGGTTCAGCATCAGCAGACCAAGCCAGCTTGTGAAAACTTCCTCATCAGCTCTACCAAGATATGATCTTACTGAGTACACTCATGTAAGTTGCTGCTCTTGATGAGCAGATTGCCCCGGGGAGTGAATACTCGGAGTTAAATCAGGATTAGAAAATCAAGGAGTCTAAACAGATTTCTAGATCCACAAAGGTTTGTGTCTTTAGACCATGCTTGTGGAAGGAGCAGAGTGTCTTTTGCTGACTGGGTGGACGACAATATGAGATCCCCGGCATGTGGATGTTGTTTAACACATCTGTCTGCTCTCTGCTCCTGGGGGTGCAGCCCCTGCTGAGGGGAAGGTGAGATGGTGTCAGGAAAATACAGATGAGGTAGGAATGATTGATCTTTGACAAAAGCAAAAGCTATTATACATTCTGGCTAACTTTGAACCGCTCATCTTCTACACCTTTTACTAGGAATAAGGTCTTGATTTCAAGATGCTTTCTTTGCTACCTGATGGAAGGCAAAAAACTCAGCATTAAAGGGAGAGGGACTGTCCCCAAATATTCCTGCAGTTCTCCCAGATGCCTTCCAGTTCCCCTTCACAGACCTTTTCCAGTTCCATTTCCTCACCTGACACCCACCCTGAACCTTACGAAGCTCTCGGACTCCTCCAGTCTCCTTTCCTTCCTCCCAAATACTTGAAATCCTTGTTGGTCAGCTGTTTTCCCCCAAAACTTCACTTAAGCCTAAGGGTCTTTTCAGGCTATGTGGCAGCACACAGGATGCTAGCACGCCATCTCCTCTAGGTATTATTCAGGCCGATATTAAGGGGATGGCTTTAATGCTGACATTGAATAAAATTTTTCCCTACTACTGTTAAACAGGATATAATACCTACCATGGACACTACTCGCAAATCACCTATTGTGATTTATGAAAGTGTTTTTCCCTATTTTTTCAGGTGTGTTTTGCACATAAAGGCCATATGAGCAATATCCTTCATATCTTGTTGTCCTACACCAATGCCTCTTTATATTCAGTGAAGAGGAACCTCACCTGCCTGTGGGATTTCAATGAAACTGTCTCTGAAAGGTATCCAAACAGTTACAATTTGCAGAGATGACTATTTCCACAGTGAGAAGGTGTACTAGGAAAACTGGAACTAAATTCTCACTTGTATAGGAACAAATTGTCAGTTAAGGTAAGCTGACACATCCTCTGTCCCTGCAAAGGCGTTCCTGCAGCAGATTTCAGTTTTTTTTGAGGACTCTACTAAGTAAAACTGCATGAAGTTTAACAAGAGCAACTGCAGGGCTCTGCGCTGCGGACGGGGCAACCCTGGCTGCCCACACAGCCCGGGGAGCGAGAGGCTGGAGAGCAGCCCTGCGGAAACCAATCTGGGGTTCTGGTTGAGCCCAGCTGACCATGAGCCAGCAGTGCCCTGGCAGCCCAGAGGGGTAACCGTGTCCTGGGTGCATCCAGCAGGGCATCTCCAGCTGGGCAAGGGAGGGAATTGTCCTGCTCTGCTGTGCACTGGGGTGGCACCTCGAGTACCGTGTGCAGTTTTGGGTGCCACAGTGTGTAGAAAGGATCTAAAGCTACTGGAGAGTGTCCAGGGGAGGCCACAAAGGTGGTGAAAGGCTTAGAGGAGCAGCTGTGTGAGGAGTGGCTGAATTCTCCTGGCTGAACAGACCAAGTGAAGAGGAGGCTGAGGGGATCCTCCATTGCAGTTCGCCTCTCAAGGGGAGAAGGAGCACGTGCATCACAGTGCTGAGCCTGACAATATTCCAGAAACATTTGGCAAACGCCCTCGGAGACACTGTGTGAACGTTGGGGTGTCCTGTGCAGGGGCAGGGGTTGGACTGGGTGAGCCTTGTTGGGCCTCTTCCACCTCGGGGCATCCCATGATCCTTGTTCTATGCACTATCACATCATAGCGATGCACAGACGGAGGGTTTGGTCAGTCTCTGCTAAGCGTGTCACAAGGTTTCCGAAGACATCGGTTTGAGGGTTTCTTTGCAGAAAATCCAGATTGTTGACAATGAGACAGATTGATTGATTCCGCCCCTCCCGGGTAGTTTATGCTTTTTGGTGCACCAAGGTTGAAAGTTGGCGTAGTCTTTGATTTTTCTTTATTTCACTTAAAATCCTCAGGTGGGATTAGTGTTAGAAGTTAATGTTCGTGTTAATTTCGCCTTAGAAACAAAGGGGCAGGCAGCTTTAAAACATCAGGAAGAACTTAGAGAAGTGGATTTGGGAGCTTGGTTATTTGTAAGGTCGTGAGAGGTGTGTGTGTGCGTGCCTGGAAATGAGAGGAGGGGGCTGGAGTATGTTTCTACGTGGTGGGAAGAGCTGAGAGCTTTGGGGGGGGGGGGGGGGGGGGGGTGTGTGGCCCAGGAGCTGAGCGCGGGGCTCGCCGAGCTGAGGCCGCCGCAGCTACAGAGCCGCAGTCCCTTCCCTGTCCCACTCCTGCAATTAAAGGACATCTGAGCGGAGAGATAAAGCTTTGTTTTTCACTGAGGGGAACCGAGCAGAGACACTTAAGGGGTGATTACGAGCCATTAAGCGGGTTTGTTGTGTGTCAGCAACAACAGTGCCTGATGTTACCCAGAAACCTCGCAAAGCCCTTCAAAAGCGATTGCTCGGCTCTGGTGTCTTCCAGGTGGGCGTTCTCGTGCAGTGACCTCTGGGAGGGCTGTGTCCATCGCTCCTCGCTCCTCCAGGACCTCCCGGCCGGTTCCCCGGTGTTTGTGCACCGGATCGAGCTGCAGGAGGGGACGGCGGGGTCCCCTCACCTCGATGAGCTCCTCGTCGCAGACAGGGCTGTGACTGGTAAAGGACTCTGGGTTTTCTTTTCTGTGGGTGTTATCGCCTTTCCAGGGTACTCCATTAAATCGTTAATGGTGGAGCGGGTGGGAGCTGCTTCAGAGAAGGGTATTTCACAACAGACACAAAGTAATTTTGTTTTCTTGAACTTATGTCTTTTTGTGACAAGAATCAAGAAGGAATTTCCAAATAGTCTTTGTTTATTTCAGAATGTTTCTGTAAAGCGAACTCTTAAATTATCAAAACACCCTCCGCCCCCCCCCCCCCCAGCACATCTATTCCAGCTATAAAAGAAAAACTAACTGGGCGCAGCTCTTCTTCTGAGGAAAGGTTGTGCTCTCTCTTTCAGTGTCTCAGAGAGATCCCAGACCACCTGGGCCAGGCAGGAGGGCGGTGGCAGCGGTGTCTGTGGTGGGGTCTCTTCCCACTTACAACGTGTCCTGGCTGGTGTCTGGCTGCGGTGCGAGCCCGCCCCTGCTCTCCCCAAGGTAGGGACAGTGGGTGGACTATAGTGACACCCCGTGATCCCCCTCGCAGTCCCTGGAGCTGGCTGTGATGAGGCGGGACAGGAGAGGCAGTGGAGGATGAGACTGCAGCCTGGACATCCCTCTTTTGAGCCTTGTTTACTGTGTATGATGTTGAACACACATTGTAGAGGTGTTGATGAACACATCTAATTCTGGTATTTAGTTGTCATTGTATGAGTGGGATCGCGTTGCTGTGAACCAGAGGTGCTTAAGATGTTCTGGCTAGTCTGAGTTGTGTAAGATAGGGATGGGACACCAAGGTATGATGTAGGACTAGTAGGACATCTAAGCCCTTCTGGAATAGTGAGTGGAGACCAGTCAGAGGTGCTCCCAAACACCTTGATTGACACCAATTGCCATGTTAGGCAATCAAAGCCCACCTTTTGTGTCCTGCTGAACTGAGGTGGTTCCTATTCCAGAACTTCCAACAATGCTAGAGGAGGCAGAGCTGTTGGCTGACTGGATCAGAGAGCACACACTACAGGACTTTACTGGCAGACAAGAAGTCCTGTAGAAGTTGAATTGTGTCCAGTTGAATCAGCAAGGACCTGACAGGAATAGACAGGCAAGGGAGTAGCTGGAATGATGCAGCCTGTTGTGTTAGTTTGACTCAGTTACTTCACCCACAGTGACTTGTTCAGGCATTCACAGGAAACCTCCTTTCAGAAGGTGAACCTCAGCCTGCTGTAACTTAGTTTGGTTTCTTATCTTGTGGTCTCTCATCTGTCAAGCAAACACAAAGCAATGCGTTATTAGTTTGGAGTGCTCTAAAGACAGCTAGGTTCTCCTTTAAAAGTTGGCTGGGATCTGAAGAAAATTAGGTATGGTTCCCAGAGCAGCAAAGTCCTTTCAATTCTTAGTAAAATCTATGGCTTTGAATTCATTGATCACTTGTTGGGGTTAGAGGCATAGTCCCAAATCAGCACAAAGGAAGACTAACACAATCCACTTTGTACCTCAGTTTTCCCAACACAATTGCTGCTCATCAGCTCGGTCTCTTATCCTGCAAAACCCAAGCCTGAGAAGTCATTTAAACTGCTGTTCAGCCCTCGCTTGGTGAGCACAGCACAGAAGGATTCGCTGGTGCAAGTCTCTCCTGGAAAAGCACATTTAGTCACCAGTGTCTATTGTAGTATTTTGACATGAGTCACCAGTGCTAAAGGAAAGGACGAGAATACGGGGAGATGTTTGTGGGGTGTAATATGCATAAGCAGGTGTAGCTAACAAAGGGGTTGCCTTAACAAGACTGGCATTGGAATGCTATGCGCAACACCAAGGACCATGCTTTTCAGAGGGATTTAGAAAAACTGGGGAAAAAAGCCATGAGCATCGTTATGGACCTGAAGAAAATGCCTAGGAGAGAAAGATTTAAGAAGATAAATCTGTTTAGTTTATAAGAAGATTGAGATGGATTGATCAGTGCCTCTCATGAGGAAAAAATCCAGCTGCTTAGTGCTGGTGGGCTCTGCATCTCAGAGGAAGATATGAGGCACCAGTGTGTGATGGTGAAGCTGTGGAGGCTGAAAACAGAAATCAGCATGTGCTTTAAAGTCTGGGTGAGGTGATCGCTGTTTGGATATCTTCAAACCAAACCTGGCTCTTTCTCTTAACTGAGCACGTGCTGTGCTTTAGCACGACTTGCTTGCTGTGCTTTAGCACGACTTGCTTGCTGTGCTTTAGCACGACTTGCTTGCTGTGCTTTAGCACGACTTGCTTGCTGTGCTTTAGCACGACTTGCTTGCTGTGCTTTAGCACGACTTGCTTGCTGTGCTTTAGCACGACTTGCTTGCTGTGCTTTAGCACGACTTGCTTGCTGTGCTTTAGCACGACTTGCTTGCTGTGCTTTAGCACGACTTGCTTGCTGTGCTTTAGCACGACTTGCTTGCTGTGCTTTAGCACGACTTGCTTGCTGTGCTTTAGCACGACTTGCTTGCTGTGCTGGAGACAGGAACATCAGCTGAGACCTGATGTGCCAGGTGTGCTTCACCCTACAGGGCTCAGAGATCCCTTCGGCTTTGGGTTCTTGAAACTTGCTGAAGACATGCCTGAGGTTTGAGAGACTCCAGCTGTTATGAAGGCGCTGAACCACATGGTGGTGGCATTGCACCACGGTGTCTCTTGTTCCTTTGAAAAGGGAGAGTTCTAGAGGAAAGGGAGAAAATAAGTTTTAGAAACTGGGCTTTGGGTGAATTCTAATGTGAAATATCTCTGTAATTCAGGGCAGTTAAGATTTTGATAGACTTGGAACCACACGATGAAGTAGGAAAGCTTTCTGCTTTGGCATAGTTGCTTTTCAGGCTGCATGGAATTGGTCCTTCAAGAAAGCCAGTAGCGGGGCAGGAGTTGCCTGTACTTGGTCCTGCATGAACTATTTCTTCTATCGTAATTTAAAAAGGCTTTTATCCATCATGTTCTGCTGTGTGCATTGCCTACGTGGTATAGATGTAATTTGGGAGATTCAATTCCATTTGAGCTCTTAACGTGTTCTCCTTGGATCCTTCAAGAATGTTGTTCCCATTGGTGTCCCTGTGCTGCTGGTGATGTGGGGGTGTCAGCATTGGGTGTCTTGACTGCTAATGCCTTCATGTGAACCCCTCTGTCATGCAGAGATGCTTTACTTGGGGAGGACTCTAAGGAGTACGGCTACCTTGATGTCTCCACGGAGGATGTGAGAGTCAGCCTCACCATTCAGAGACTGCAAAAGTCATCCCCACCTATTGGAGGGACCTTCCGCATCCACTTGGGTAATACGGTGATATCAGGTAAGAGAAGATGCAAGTACAAGTTCTGGGTTTGTCTTGCAGGAAACCAAGTGAAGAAGAGACAATATTGCTCCTTGTCAGTGCTGGGGGGACAGGCTGTCAGGTTAAACCTTTTGTGATAGTTGATAGATCTCTGCATTTGATATCCTTCAAGGCAGGCGTTAAGCATTCTAGGCAGGGCAGTATTTCTAGATGTTCTTCTGGAATGAATATAATCACTATAAAACATTTGCCCTAATGCTGAAGAATTTTCCCAAAACAGGATTTGATCCATTTTGCATCCCAAGGTTTCATTATGCTGATGTTTCTCTGGCATGTGTACTTCTGGTCTTCTTGTGTGACAAGGCCCTTGCATGTTACCAGGAAATTAATTCTCCTTTAGGATTACCAGTGTCGGTAACTGGTTGGCAGATACTGCAAAGCTTCTGTGTAGAATTGCTTGACTTGAATCTAGTCCCCCTTTAGTTTCTAGGTTTTCTTGTTTGTTTAAAAAAAATCAAGGAGGTTTAGAATGAAAGTGAGCAGGTTAACCTGAGCAAAGCCAAGGATAAATTTCTCAACTGAGGATCTGGTGACTCAGTTATAAAGTCGAATAATAAGAGGAAAATGCAGCCTTAGAATATTTGTGAAATAACTTTCCTCTGTGTTGACAGTCAGGATTTTCCTCACGTGGCTGAAGGCTGTCTCAATAGTGCCCTGCTTTGAACACAGTAATTTAAAATGCACTCTGTTCCTCTTGCCCTATTCCCAGGTCTTCTGATTGCCTCTCTTTCTCATTAGAGATTTGTTGTCTCTGCAGCTTTGAATGGCTGAGTATTTTTGTCAAAAGAAATAAAATGTCATTTGCATTTATTTGGGATTCATCTCTACAAAGTCTTCTTGAGAGGCTGACTCCCCTTGCCTGTCTCATCCAGGAGGTTTCTGACCTTTCTGTTTTGAAGGAACATGACTTGTGCGCTGAAGTGTCTCCCCAAACCACATGTAATAAAAAGTGTTAAGCAGAATGTCTGATGATCCCAACAGGAGAGGAATTTCTAGGTTTTCTAAGCTATTAAGTAGTGCAGACCCAGTAAACTTCCTGCTGCTGCTTTTTGGCAGTTACTGACGTTTGAACCACAAAAATCTCACACTAATAGTGAAACAACTTCCTTTTCTAGGAGCAGATAGATGTGCTCTCCTAGGAATGGAGATTATCCACTTTTCTCCTAATGTCTTTTGCAGGTGTTTCAGTGCACGCCTCCCCCCGCCATCTCCGCAAGCTTTTGCAAGACAGCATGGATAACTCTGCAGCCCCGTACTTCAACACCAGTGACTTCATCGTGACCAAAGACTCAAACTCTTGCTATGAAAGTATCTGGACGCTGACTTGGAAAACGCAGACTGGGGATTTGCCCATTGTTATCAATGTACAGTAACTTTTCCTGACAACTACTTTGAGACCATTCAATGTCTTTGGCCTAGGACGATTCATTTGTTTTTACACAGATACCCCTGGGGACTTCAGCTGAGTGTCTTTCTCTTAGGAATAGCAGCTTGAGCAAATTCTGGATTAGATGATTAAAAAAGCAATTGTAGTGACAGATGGAGAAATCAGTGTCTTCAGAGTGTGCTTCAAAATGAGGAGGCAAGAACATGATTTCTGTGCTTTATTACTGTTCTGCGAAATAAAGGGACTGCTGTGCTAAAGTGGCAGCCATTACAGTCATGTTAATATTTCAGCACAGTAGCTGCAGCTCAGTACAGGTTTGTGGCATCATTGATGGGCCAAAAAGGTCTTTTTCTGAGAACTACTCTGTATGGGTTCATATCTGGGTCCTGTAAGTATCAGGGGAAGCTTCAGTTCACACTTTCCCATCCCAAGACTTATAGTTTTGAGTTTTGCCTCAAGTAGAAGAGTCTTTTTTTTTTCTTGATTAAAGACTCAGATTGAGCTGCTTCCTTCCCCAAAATGAAAAACTGTTTCTTTGTATATCCGTCTTCTAAAAATGTAAAATTATGCTCAATGAAGCAATGAGTTCTCATGGTGAAGACACTGTCCTGGATGGTGAGGATGGGAACAGGGTGGTGTTGTGAAGTCTTGGCTAACACAAATTTAGACCTGGAGATAGGTGTCATGGAAGAAGCTTGAGAAGAGGTTTCAAGGAGTTATTTGCTGCCTTGTAATGACCATGCATGAACTCTAGGGGAATGGTTTTAATTTAGAATCACAGGATGGGGGGGAGGGAAGAAATTTAAAATCTTTGTTCTTTGCCAGGTCTCTGCTGAAAACCTCACTGGTCTGAAGGCAACTATTTCTAGTCGTGTGGTTTATGATGGGGGTGTGTTTATTGGGCCAATATTTGGAGACATGCTTGCTACCTTCAATAACAAAACACAGGTGAGTTAGTGCTATTGCATTTCTTATTCTTTCATCTGTCACGTAGACCCAGAACTCACAGGTATTCCAGCCCTTCTGTCCCTGAACCCTTTCAGAAATCTACAGTTTGGTGCCTTGCCATATGTTGGTCAGATTCTGCCCCTGGGTTGTGGAGCAGGACTTTTCTCAGGAGCGATTGCAGGTGGGGAGAATGGTCGTCGTGGGTGATGGAAGGCAGCTTATTTCTTTCGAGGCTGTGGCTAAGGGCTGATGTTGTCTGGACTCCCACCCTTGCTGTGTCCTGTGGTGCTGGCTGCCAAACTTGCGAATGACACTGTCCAACTGCAGTGTTCCACCTGCTACACTGGTGTGAAAAATACATGAGATGATGGCTGTGATACTAATCTTTGAATTAGGCAAGTCCCTCAGCCTCTCTGGGTCTCAATTCTTCATGTGTGAAAAGGGAGCAAGGAGGTCATCCTGGCTGAATGAGTGCCCTGGATGGACAAACGCGTTACAGACTCTGCTTTCAGATATTACCAAGCAGTGTGCGTTGGTCTTCCAGCAAAGACAGCCAGGCACTGTAGTGACAACAGGGTGATGCTGGATGTGTTTAAAGCCCAGCTGGGCACCACTTGGGGCTAGGTCGTCCTCCTTGCTTGGTGGGCCTGTTCCCCAGGCATGAGAGCTTACCTGGCTTCCAGTGCTCAACCATCTAGAATCTCTGCTGTCTGTGGTGCAGTCATACCCTCGGACAGACCACATGAAACAAGAACAGCAGCAGCTATCAAATTTCCTCTTCATTTTTGAAGCTTTATTCTAGCTCACTGCTAGCAACAAGTGTAGAAGTGTCCTTTTAATTATTGTGTCTCTATTCAAGCACAGTACTTTGCAACTCTACTCCTTGCACAGCTTGGTAATAGTCTGCTTTTGGTTTCTGCAAGCATTGGTTTACCCTCCTGGCACACCTTTAATACCTGGGAGAAAGACAAAGGACCTTTCCTAGACCCTCTGCTTTGCCTGTTGACTCTTTGGAGATATTGAGATCTCAGAAGAGACGTCTCTGTCTCTTATGAGATACCAAAGTCGCAGCCCAGCTTTTTTGTTTTGGCTTGAACAGCAAGGGAAGAAGAGGACTGTATACTGAAAACAGACATACTGGGACTCATTCTAATTAGTCTTACAGAATGTTTTCAGTGTAATAAACTTGTTCCCAAGATAGTGGGAAGAAGTGGGTCATATAGCAAGCTGCATCTTTAACGAATGATAAGAACAAGAGTTGGGAGGAGTTGTGGGTCCCAGCAAGGCGGGAGATGAGATCGTCAAGACGCAGAGGAGGGCTGGTGGTACAGCCTCCAGAGCCATGCTCTGCTTTGCCCAAGACCGAGCTCCCCCAGCAAGCCTTGCGGTTCCAGCTGTGATGAGGCTGCAGCAGGCTGAGCAGCTGGCGGCGCTGTGTGCTGGCACAAAGTGCCCTCAGTAGCTTAGTGTGGCTGCCAGCATCACTGCAGGGCTGCTGGGTGTGTGGCTCTAGAAAGCACCTCAGGTCCCTCCCCGGCTTTAGAATAACCTTCTCCTCTGTCTCAGGTGGTGGTGGTGGTGAATGATGTCCTGGCAAACTGTTCTGGTTCCTGCTCTTTCCAGTTCAGCCGAGAGATGACACCCTTAGTCAGCGATGTGGAGTATTCTTCAGGTAATGGGACTTTTGTCCCTAAACAGAAGGGTGCAAATGCTGTTCAGTGGCAACAATTTGTCAGATGCTGATCATTTCATGTGTATTCTTTTGGAAATTTCTGATTTTATGGAAACTACACTTTCTAGTGAGGCACTTTCTGATCAGCTCCAGTCTAAAAACATGTTGCACAGACAGGCTGTTGCACAGACAAGGAGATGGTAAAGCATAAAGACTCTCGGGAGACTAGGGGCTCCTTTAAGGGGGGGGCTACAGGAAAGCTGGGGAGGGGCTCTTGTTCAGGGTGTGCAGGGATAGGATGAGAGGGGAATGGTTTGAAGATGAAAGAAGGGAGGTAGGGATGAGATCTTGGGAAGAAGTGTTTTCTTGTGAAAGTGGGGAGGTGCTGGCCCAGGTTGCCCAGAGCAGTGGTGGCTGCCCCATCCCTGGAGGTGTTCAAGGCCAGGTTGGATGAGGTTTTGAGAAACTGGATCCAGTGGGAGGTGTCTCTGCCTATGGCAGGGGTCGAACTGGGTGGGCTCTGAGGTCCCTTCCAACCCAAACTATTCCATGATTCTATGATAAAGGGGGGGGGGGGTAAACAGAGATGAACTTAAAGTGGAAGATGGCTCTTGGCTCATGTTATTCTTAATAAAATTCAAGAAAGATTAACAGCTGAACAGGAGCAGGCACTATGAGGGATAATGAGAGATCACTGGTGGCTTACTTTTTACGATGTCCTGATGAAGATGCTAAAACCTTTTAACTGCTGGTTAGTAAATCCTAGGCATTGCTACACCAAAATTCATGAGTCATCTTGTTGATTATCTTCCTTCAGATGATGGGTCCCAGGCCACAGTAATTATCAGGGGAAGTGGCTTCACTGAGGAGAAGCCAGCCCTACAGGTAGAGGTGAACAACACGACCTGTCATGTCATAACAGTGAATCAAACTGATGTGGTTTGCCAGATGGAGAAGCTGCCAGTTGGAGTCTACGTGGTGACACTGCTAGTGAGACCTTTTGGATTTGCACTCAGTGGCAGCACAGGAGAAGGCATCTTCCTAAGAATTGATCCAAAACTTACAGCTATTGAACCTCCTACAGCTTCAGAAATCGGTAGGTCTGAATGCCAGACTAGCTCTAAGGTGACATCTGCTTTCTGCTTTTTGCATTTCAGTTCTTTGTACTTTGACTATGAAGGTCTTCATCTGACAAAATGACACAGTATGGCTGGACACGTTGTGTATTCTCTAAAGCACTGCGGCACGTTTCTTACAGAGAGTGACACTTTCCGTGTTTTTTTCTGGAGACAATCAGTTTCCTGACAAGTTTTGTTTGAGAATTGTAAGTTCAAGTGCGGGGTATATTCATCCCTACAACTTAGAAGGCTGTTAGTGTTTCCTGGATCATCTTCCCATATCCATTTGACAGATAGCCTTCTAGTATTTGGATTCATCTGCCCTAATTGTGAAATGGCTAAACTTGATTCATCTCAGTCCAGTTGAAGTGAATTCATATTCTGAGACACGAAATGGAAAGCTCTTCTGTGTTTGGAAACAAAACTAGGAAACGTAGAGAAGTGTAAACTAATCCAAAGCTCCTTCCATTTCCATTACCCCTCCTCTCCTTGTAACGGAAGGGGAAACAAACGGTGATATGTTAGATCCCTGAAGGCCACAGCTTGGAAGACTTTCCACGTGACTCTGGGCCCAAAGGACCATTGTGACTCTCTGATCTGCCTTGTAGATGGCACAGGGGACTACAACTGGGTGTTCCAGCAAGGTCCCTGACCAACCATAGCTAAGCCAAATCAAAGCCTGTAAAAAGCCACTCTTTCTTTTTGGAGAGGGAAATGTGGAGAATGCTTTTAACACACCTGGATTGTGCAGTAAGCACCAGTGGTCTCAGCTTATGACTTATTTTCTGGCAGCTTCTAGGAGCAGTATGACCCAGGCTGAATGACAGTAAAAGTCATCGAGACTTTGCCTGGAAGCCTCCTAGTTTAATTACTGAGGTGTTTTGAGTTCTTGCTAAGAAGCATCCCTGAGAGCAGGAGTGCTGCTGTAGGTGCAGCATGAAGCTAGCTTAGCCATGTGGCTAGGAGAGCCGGCTGTGCCATGCTTGGCCACCTTGGAGCAGGCAGAGGAAGCAAATGGTGGTCTCTGAATCTGTCTTGTTGAGCAATGGCATGGATGAGGGGTAACAAGTTTTCAACTGAAAGAGGGGAGATTTAGATCAGACATCAGGAAGGACTTTTTTTCCTGTGAGGGTGGGGAGGCTGTGGCTGCCCCATCCCTGGAGGTGTTCCAGGCCAGGTTGGATGGGGCTTGGAGCCCCTGATCCAGTGGGAGGTGTCCCTGCCCATGGCAGGGAGTGGGACTGGGTGGGCTTTGAGGTCCCTTCCAACCCAAAGCAATCTATGATTCTATGAATGTAGGGTTCCTAAGCTGAAAAGCATGAAGTTATGGCCATCTCTTTCCTTTGTTTTATTAGAGTCTGTGGCAAGGAAGATTTTTTTACTTTTTTCTTTTCTTTCCTTTTTTCAGTGGAAGGGTCATATGGTATCTAGGGATCAGACTCACTGCTTTAATTCTTTAACAAAAAATCACTAAAAGAAAAGCTTCAGCAATGGCAAATTTTAGTGCTTGGGCTTTGCCTCCCATTTCCTTTGCTGACAATCCAGTTCTCCCAATTAGAGTGATCTGTCACTCGTTAAAAAGAAAGCAAGGGTAATGCTATCTTACATTACATATGCCTTGAACATTTATAATTGGAAAGAATTACAGCTTCCATCTGTGTTTTTAATTTCTTCCATTTAAAATACCTCTCTTCAATCTTATCGTGAAGTGCACATATGCAATATTTCATTGTATATGGATATAAGCGGAGATAGCAAAACTTAAAAGCATCAGCCTTTACACAACACACATGGGTTTTGTACTCTAAATCTGAGGCTCCTTATCTGACAACTATAATGTTAGACATGTGGCTTCCGGTTTGAGTTCTTGCTGTTTCTGGCTCTGTGTATTTGCCGTTACAGGGGAGGATGCTAAGGAAGCATCGTGTGTTTTGCCGCATTAGGTCCCTCGTGTCACAGATCTCAGTGAGCTCTGCTGGGAGTTTCCACTGCCCTTACTCTAAGTGTGGGATACCTTTCTAAAGGCACCACTGTGCCCCAGTGGATGGGGGAGCTCACTCTTAACATCTGATTGCTGCTCTGTGCTTGGATTTGCTGTTAGCCAGAGAACATCTAGCAGATTAGACCTCTAGAGTTCTCTGTTGCTTTAAAGAATGAGCAGGAAATGATGTTTTGAGGAAAAGGTACAAGGGACTCTACCATTAATATGTGATGACCTCACTGTAGAGGTTAACTTTCATGACACGTGAAAAGCATCATAAAAGCTTGCCTGGTTTGTAATAAAGCCATACTGAAACATACACATAAACACTGCATTAAAAAAAGTTCTTGTCTGAGTAGCCTGTCTGTCCAGCTGTAGCCCTAAAACTCCACAGGACTGATAAAGAGAGCAAAGAGCTTAAGTTTCAAGTAAAAATTGCTCTTTTTGTAAAAAAAAACCAAAAAACCTCTGAAAGGCATAAAGCACAAAGTCCAGGTTAGAATTGTCATTAATGCCCATCCCTGTTCTTTCCTGTTTCTCTTTGACGTGTCCTGAATCCTCTTGAGGAAGCAGAGGGGCACCGTGACTGTTCCCTGGACCTGGGTGCTGCTGGAAGCTCGGACACAAGTCTGACTTGTGGGGGGTGATTGTGCGGGTGACTGAAGCGGTGCAGCTCTGCTTGGCACATGGAAGACCTGAGGTTGCTTAGTGCTCTGCAGAATCAAGCCCTCTGTGACTTTCCTCACAATTCTGCCAAGTCCCAAGCCCTGCCAAGTCCCCTTTCTAACCTGAGTTTCCCAGACACATGCTACAGGCTTTTTTGACAGTGGGGTGCTTGGCAGCTACTTGAACTGTGAAAGCACCTGCTGTGCTAAGCTCATTTTCCATTCTCAGTGCTCCTTCTTTCCTTCCTTATTTTATTCTTTGGTTGGGGATCTTTCTAAGGTTATGATCACAGGCAAGATCTTGCTGACTTAAATAAGCATGTCATTAAAAAATAAAGAGAGAAACAAACCCAGTCCTTCTACTGTCATGGGCGAGAATTCAAATAGTGGGCAAGAAGGGTCACTGGTGAAGGAGGGGAAGCTGGGCAGTGTGAGGTGAAAGCAGATCATCGCCAGATCAACTGAGAGGTAGTACTGCATTTTGTAGTCATCTGTTGGTAGCCACTTGCATATAAAAGACATCATTCTGCATCTTGAATATAACAGAATAATTGGTTTTGCAGGAGGACAGAGAGTAGCTCTCAGGGGGACCAATCTGGAAAGTGTAAACTTGGTGCTCTTTGGATCTCAGCCTTGCCCAATTTTGGAGGATGACCAAAATTCAACAACAATTGAGTGTAAAGTTCCTTCTCGGGTAAGAAACCTTATGTTTTACAGAAACAGTCAGCAGCCTACAGGCCTTTGTTTTCCTGGCCTCAGATATGCCAAGGGAAGAAAGGGTAAAACATAGCCCATCGGCAGAGTCTTGGCTGTGGGTCAGTTTAACCTGGCCTTCACCTACAGCTTAGAGCAGCTTAACTAACAAGAGATTGATAAGTGATTTATGAAAACCACTGAAACAGTCAGCAAAAAATCCAGATTGCAGCATTATTAGCTAAGCCTCACAGAAACAAAACCATGGCTTTGAAGTCTACTAGAATTGTGTTTCTCCGCTAGTAGATTAAATATGCCTGGGACAATTGCTCCTGCTTGTATTGCTGAACCCTTTTCAGCCTCAAATCTGCTTTCCATTCTGATCTTCTCTGGATGTTATCGTGTCATGCTGAACCACGCCTAGGGATTAGCAGCAGTGCTCTTTGCGTGGCAAAGCCACACCCAGGACAATGCTAATGGTTTCAGAGTAGGGTTGTCTATGCCCATATCTTACCACTGTCTAATTTACTAGCATGGATATAGCAAAAGAAAATCTGCATAGCTGGTTGTTTTAAGGTTTATAGCTTTCCACAGATATCCCTTTAAAGACTGCGTAGGTCTGTGTGCTTGAGTCCAGTATACGTACAAGTATCCTCAGTGCTTCTTTGCCTGATTTATTAAGGTACAGGAATACAGGGAATAATGTTATTGGTGCATTTTTATCCCTGGTGTTGTCTTCATTTCTGTTTCTAGGGGACAGAAGATGCTGCTATCCCTGTGACACTAATTTCTGGATACCAGTCAACAACAGTAACCAACTTGTTCCAGTATAATTCTTCCTTAAACCCTGCTATTGTATCGCTGAGCAGGAACAGAAGTGGCATAGTAGGTGAGAAGGCTGCAGGCGTGTGCTGGGCGTTGTCTGTAGAAGCATCATTATTGCTGGTGATGGTGGGGCAGAGGGAATTGAGGTCTGTGGAGTTTGGTGATCTGACACTGCTTTTTTGTTGTTCTTTCTTCAACTTGTAACCCCCTGTTCTCTGCTAGCGCTGGTCAGTCCTGGCTGGTTTATGCTGCTTTTACTTTAGCATGCATGGAATAATGAGTTACTTTTCTAGGCCAGTATGGATGATGTCCACAGGATGTCAGGTGTGGTACAGTGCTCCTTTGGTGTTACGTTTGTCTAACTCTGCTCTGAAATTATCTCACCCATTCATTCTTGGTAGGAGGTTCAGCCAAGACAAGAGAAATAAGTTCTAGTGTCCTTCTCCAGGATCCCAAAGGGGTGATTATAAAGTTCGTCATGTGCATTTTGGGTTGCTGAAAGTAGAAAAGGGGCAACACCTGTCTCCCTACTTCCCCTTTCCAAGCCAAACTATTTCTTCCAGATTGATCTCGCAATCTTTTACCTTAGAATATGAGCATGGAATTAATGGACTTTGTGGGGGCAAAATCCCAAGCACTTAGTGTTCCTGTCTTTTGGAAGAGTTGACCCTTAAGGGTCTGTTCTGGGACCAGCGTTGTTTAATGTCTTCATCAGTGACATTGATGATGGCATCAAAGGCACTCTCAGCAAGTTTCCCCTCTCTTTTAAGGTGCACACCTTAATAAGCGTCCCTCCAGCTCAGCAGTTTGGCTGGACTTGGTGGCGATCCAAGGAGTTAGGTGACTGCCAGTGACAGGGTGCACTTCTTGCTGCACACCCAGCATTTCTATTCCTATCCCCAAATGCCCTTGTCATTTTCTATTGCTCTAGAATGCATAAATAAGAGAAAATGTCCTTTATTATCGAATATTATTCAGATACTAAAGCATCAAGGGGAGATTTTTCTTGCCGCAGGCAGTCCAGGTGCACAAAATTCCTTAATGTTATAGCATCTTGTGAATGGTGGTGTGGCTGGGTTCAATCTTCTATTCAGAACCTCCATGGCTTTGGCTTTTAATATAATTTTCCTCTTATATAATAAAAAGAATAAATAAATTACACCAGTGCCTTCCAGGCATCTAGGATTAAGCTGACAATTGACCAAGAGTCCAAAGAGTTCATGTTATTAATATAGCTAACTTCTCAAGCTTTCAAACTTTATTGACTCTATGTATGCAGAATTGAAAAGTGGTGGCTTCAAGACTTGCTTGGAGGAGCTGGTGGGTGAGGGGAGCTTTATGTAGACTCTCCTGCTTTGTGAATGGGTGAGACTTCTCCAAAGCTGAGGTTGTGGTGCTGAGTTCCTGCTGCACAGGCGATGCGATGCCAAATGATCCTGGCCTCTGCTGGGGAGTCGAGATTGCTACTCGGATCTAAATCTCTGGTGAGGATGGGCTAACCCATGGAAGTTAATTTTCATTAAGACAAGGTGAGTGTATCACAGCTGAGCTGCTCTTGACTACCACCCCACGTGATGGGATAACAGTGTCACGTGCAGCATTGATTTTAAAGCGGAGTGAGCTCAGTGAAGAAGGGGAGTGGGTGAAAAATGAATCTGCTCTGGGATAGTGATCTTCAACAGCTATTCTGGAGCAACTCTGTGGGCAGACAAGTGTTTCAGGCTGACTGGCCCAAGGGGATGGTAGAGAGATATTAACAGCTTTTGCCTGATGAATTTAGGACATTTATGTAACATAAACCCTGTGGCAGCAGGGACTGGGACTTGAAGAATCTTGTCCTGTTTATTCATAGAATGATTTAGGTTAGAAAGGACCCCAAAGCCCATCCAGTTCCAACCCCTGCCATGGGCAGGGACACCTCCCACTGGATCAGATTGCTCTGAGCCCCATCCAGCCTGGTCTTGAACACCTCCAGGGATGGGGCAGCCAAAGCTTCCTTGGGCAACCTGGGCCAGAGCCTCCCCACCTTTGCAGTAAATTTTCTTTTTAATATCTAATCTAAATCTCCCCTCTCTCAGTTCATTCTTCCTTCTGTGCAGTTGATCTCACACTCTTCAGAGGAGGCAGGAGAATGAGACTCACCTTCTAAACACATCTCTGTACCTGTTGCTTCTGTGTCTTGCAAAGTCACTGAAGAGAAATAGGCAGTTCTGTAGTGGGATTCACCTCAGGTCTTTTGGGTGTCTTCCTTGCAATGACGTGAATCGTGTCACGGAGACCCTGTTTGTGTTTGCTGGCTACAGTTATGGTGCTCTTGGTGAAAATGCATTTATATAGACTGACACACACCACCCTAATTTCTTGAGCTCTTTCATAAAGAATTTAGGTTATGAAATTCCCTTCTCTACTGCCCTTGTCCTTTTTTGTTGTTGCAATCTGCACAAATAAAGGAAGGCATCCTCTATTATCCGAATATAATTTGGCTTGCAACAGAGCTCAAACGAGATGGAGAGCACCCTGGTTTCTGAAAACGAGGTACTTTTGTGCATATGTGGGCATCTGACTTTAGGTACTAAGGAAAATTTTCATGTAGCTGTTGGAGACTCCTGTTAAGTTTGGTAACTCCGCAGTGCTGACAAACGTAGTCTGGACCATTTGTCAGGGATTTAGGAAAAATCCTGGAACTCCTCAGCTCCAGCTCATGTGAACTTTAGAGAGACCGCATTTGGCTCTAATTGGCTGCTGATATTTATAGGATAGATAGTTTATGGATCCCGTCCTGAGTGTGTACCAGCAGGCTGAGAGTGGCCAGATAACCCTGGTGGCTGGTGACCTGACCAGAAGCGCCAAGGGATGAGTAGGATACAAATGTTCTTCTAGTTTTTGTTTTGGGCTGATAGACACTACTGGACCTGTTCAGGCATGAAGAAACCCCATGATCTTCCTTGGGAAACTGTGTGCTAAAATTCCTGCTATTAGAAACACTAAAACAATTCATCCTTTCTCCTTTGCAGGAGGTCAGGAGCTTCAGATTGGAATATCCCAGTTTGCCAGCTACCGAGGGGCGGATATCAAGGTGCAAATCGGAGACTCGTGGGCACAGATCCAGGCACAGACAGACCATGGTGTTAATGTGATGCTTCCAGCCTTGGTTGAGGGATGGTACAACGTTTCTGTCTTCATCGATGGTGTTGCTGTCACTGCAAATAGGTGTGTGAGTGCACATGCTTTCCTTAAAGTACAGATTTCTTTCTCTGTCCTATTTGGTATTTCAGGGTTAATCTGAAAAGAAAGGTAAGGATTTTCACAGATTCTGTACCTAACGGTGAAATATGCAGTGTGGTATAAAATTATGAATAATTATGAAGGCATTTATTGATCTGTGGCACTCAAGTCAGCAAACTGCTAATGCTCGTCAATTAACTCCCCTTGGATCGGGAGAAGGTAGGAGAGAAACATTTTAGAAAAAACAGTGGATTTGATGAAAAATGCATATTCAGGCAATCAAAGGTATTCACAGATTCAGGTCAAATGCAGATAAATCCTGCTGTAGGAAAACAGCGGAAGAAAAGAAACACTTTTCATGAGAAAAACAAAAGCTAGTTTGAAAAATAAAAAAAATGCTTTGTTTGGAGAATTTTTAAATGATGCTATTTCCATCTTATAAAGTAGTGCTTCAAGTTCTTGCCTCAATAAATGCAGTATAAATGGATTAAAATGTGGAGGGTAACTGGCCTGAAAGTGGGGTGCAACAAGGCATTCACAACAGTTTTGCTCCTCAGCCATGGCAGCTGCAAATAATGGTCCTTTAACAATGGTACTGGGGAGAAAGGAGTTGCTTTTGTTGCTCACAAAGGACCCTGAGCTGCTCGTCACGTTAATGAACTTCAGAAAGAGAAAGCTTGTGGTCAGTGGGATGACACGCAGGGATTCAACCCACCTCATAGTGGAGTCTGTCAGCAGTACCACGGTTTTGTCTCCAGGGACGGAAAGTAGAAGGAGATAGAATCATATAGTAGTATGAGTTGGAAGGGACTTTAAAGATTATCCAGTTCCAACTGCCCTGCTATGGGCAGGGACATCCCACTAAATCAGCCTGGCCCCGTCCAACCTGGCCTTGAACACCTCCAGGGAAGGGGATGGGCCATCCCAGGAGACAACTCTGATCTCTGGTGCATTGGATTGCAGGCTTTGGAAGGTTCATTTCTCTAC
Source organism: Cuculus canorus (assembly GCF_017976375.1). Classification (NCBI taxonomy): domain Eukaryota; kingdom Metazoa; phylum Chordata; class Aves; order Cuculiformes; family Cuculidae; genus Cuculus; species Cuculus canorus. The sequence continues at coordinate 122,348,878 of NC_071403.1, read as the reverse complement.
CATGTCTTTTTGGGGTGGGGGCAGTCTTTGAGAGTCCAGTGATGGGGAGGAGAACTAGATAGAGGTGGGACAGAAGCAGAGCTGTACTCTTGTCTGAGTGGGCTTCAGGAGGTTGTGTTGGGGTTTATTCTTGCAGTTACCGCATTGTCTGGTGAGAGGAGGTAAGGAGGGAGGGCAGCTGGTCTGTCTTCTTGGTGCATTGCAATTCCCGTCTGTGGGTAGGGCTGCAATGGGACCTTCCTTGTTCTTGCTTCTTTTGATGGGCTGTTCAGTTGTGCCTCATGGACTGAGCTTGGCCCACAGGCTGCCATTTGATAGGACAATGTTCGTTATAGATGTAGTTCAACTCACACAGAAACATTTGGGTTGTGGGATGGTCTTGTCCCTGTGGCACTGAACAAGGGGTTGTGCCAGGTGAGCATTTGGTCTTCCAACCCTGAAGGGTGTGAAGAAATCATAGTGCTGCAGCCGGAGAGGAAAGCTAAAAAACCCTCAGCTCCTCTCAAAAACCTTTGTGTTCCTTGTTTTGCAGGGTGGCACCATTAATCCAGTACCTCTCTGAGATCTTCAGTATAGAGCCATGCTGTGGCTCCTTTCTGGGTAAGCGGCGTCGGTACATCTGCAGCCACTTATGCAGGTTAAAGGGATCAAGGGCACAGTTTTCCTGCAGGAATGGAAAGGGCATCTCATTTCACATCAGTTTAAATGAGGGCACTTTAAATCTGTGACCCTTTATTAGGTAGACATCATCAAGCAGACAGCAGCGGTCTGAACATGTGGGATTGCAGTGAGCATCCCTCAATCTGGTGGGATGGCCCAGGGATCTCTGTGCTTTGAATTTGATTTCCCCAAGTGTTTGCTCATGTATCCTTGCATGTTCCCACTGGGAAAGCAAAGCACGCCCACACCTGCCTCATCGGCGCTGTTTCAGTCATTACGCCTCCATCTTTTAAGATTTTCTGCGTGGAAGTTGGTTGGAAAACAGGGTACAATTGTGGTTTGAAGCAAACAATAATTTCATGTGATCCCAAAAGGGACATTCATTTTTGTTAAGTTGAAAAGTCAAAAAACCCCTTTTTGGATCTTAATTTTAATCAAAAGTGAAATATTTATTAATCCCGTTCTATCATTTTAAACACTGGAAATAATTTAAGTGTGTTTCAGAGCAAAACATCACTGAATTGAAAAGAAAGTTTTACTTTAAATCTTAAAAAGCAGATTTGAAGTGGTTGATTTATTTTGTCACTTAGCTGAGGATGGGGGAGAGTTGAATCCCTGTAGTGAATTTTAGATGACTCCTTAGAAATGCTTTTATTGAAGACAGAAATTCTTATGCGACCTCGGGTCCCTCCACATCTTGTGCTCACAGGCTCACAACACAGGTAAAAAAAAAAATCACAAAAACTCAGAGATTTGGTGATGTGTTTAACAGTTTGTGTGAAGTGCTCAAGCCTTAAGAGATGAGAGCATGGATAAAACTTGGAGAGCAAAGGCTCTCAGTTTTGAAGATTAAGATGTACTGAAAAAAATAAAATTATTGTATTGTTCTTAACATATTTAAGGGTAAATTGAAATTTAAATAAGAACTGATGAACTCTTTGGCTGTAGATTTATGAATGGCTTAAGCTGACTTAGAATCTCATCTCTGCAAAAAGCACCAGTCCTTCCCCTGCCTCTTCTCTAGCATTTTCTTGTCTCTGACGCTTGTGTAGCCATTAGGGTTGAGGATCTGAGCACATTCAAAAGAATCCCCGTTAAAAAACAACTTATTTTTCAGCCAGATCATGGGGAAGGGAAAGGCACAGGCTGATGAAGGTGAAGTGAGGTAGGGCATTGGGACTGTTGATACTATAAAGTAAAGCAAGATAGAGAAGTTTCATCTGGCTTTAAGGGAGGCAGCTCAGGGCTTGGAAGCATGGGATTAGGCTGGGAATGCTGGTGGGTTTGCATCTTTATCTTTATCACATCTTAAAATCTAGGCTGTTCCTGCATCTGTGCTGCTCTTATTCTCAGCACCCTGGAAGGCAGTGCCAATGCTGCTGCTCTGCAGTGGAAACCAAGAGATCAGGACTCGTGCTTCTTCCGGATGGTTGTCACCTGCTCTTAGTTGCAAGGGTGGTAGCGGGGCACCTCAAAGTTCCTTCTCCTGTCAGTGTGGAGAGGAAGACTCCAATGCCATATCATAGAACAATTGTGCTAGATCAGATCAAAGACAGCCTGTGTCCCAGAGTGACCCAAATATTGGATGACTTAGGTTATGAGTGGAGCAGTCTATGATGATACTTGCATACAACAGTCTTCCAGCTTCCAACACTGAACACAAGGACAGCCTCAGCTGGAGGGCATAACTTTGTGTCTGACTCTTCTAGAACTGCTTTCCCATTCAAATGACCCTACCAGTTCACACTAAGAGCCTGTTTTCACCCATTTTCTTTTGTCTTCTGTGGCCTTAAGTACATGCCTAGGGAATAAAAGTGTCCAGGCAACCACAGGGAAAAGCAGACAACCTGCCTTCCTCCACCCCATGCATAGGAAGACCTGGTCAGAGGCGCCTTTGATGCTGGCAAGGAACTGCTCTTGTCCTCTTAGTCTTCTATCTTAAATGGTGCAGACTAGGAGCATATAAGTTGGGAAGGCTTGAAGTTGGAAGTATTCCTCAATGTATCAACTTTTCTGGTCAGTGAACTCCTCAGGGGCAAGTGACCATCAGAGCATGGCAAATCTGGCACTCTGCCTGAGTGACCAGGCAGAACTGAAGACTGAAGTAAGGTCTGTAGTTCTGTCTTTTTGTTTGAAAGTATTCGTATTGCATCCTGCTTTCCTCTATGCAGCATCGCTGCCATCTCCCCACCTGCATTGACAGTTCTGTTCCCTGAAGAATTCAGTCTGTTTTTACTCTCACGGTTCCTCTCGCAACAGCTTCCTCCAGTCCTCTGGTGGCTTTCTGCTGTCACTTGCTTCTGTGCTGGTCCCTGGCTATTGGATACCTTAGCCTCTTGTCTACATAGGATAATCCTGATTATTAAGTGTCTTGTTCCAAGAAAGGACTCCATTTCTTCTTCTGTTTGATCTGGCTAAGGCTGTCTCCATGCTTACCAGATTTATCACTGTTTATGATTTTTGCACTGCAGTCATTGATTACTTTCCTGCATATAATGTCCTCATCCCTTGTTTTTTTTCACTCTTAGGTGGAACACAGCTTACAATCTCTGGGATGGGCTTTGGCCAAAATCCTGCCCTGGTTTCTGTTTCAATGAATGGGCAACCCTGTATGGTTACTCACTTGACAGAAGAGACGGTTTGGTGCCTGACCCCGCCAGCTGCTAATTTGTCTAGTGAAGATTCACACGACCTCTCTGTCAGAGTAAATGTGGTCATCAGCACTAGGTCTCTTCAGCGCACTCTTTTTGCAAAAACAACCACCACCTTCCATTACCAGAGAGCTCTGACTCCCCTGGTTACTGTTGTTGAAGCAGAAGTCACAAATAGCAACCTGCTCTTGAGCATCCAAGGCATAAACGTCACTGGATCTGTGGCTAAGTTTGGACACAGAGAATGTGAATTGGAGTTTCAAAGTGGCAACAAGTCTGCAAAGTTTTATCAGTGTTCTTTGTCACTGAACAGCCTGGAACCTGGGACTTTCTCCATCCAGGTTATCCAGAAGCAGCTGGGATATGCTCGTGTGGCAGCAAGGCTGCAGGCTCTTACGATAGCTCCAAGGATAACCTCCATATTCCCATCACAAGGATCAATCTGCGGTGGGATGTTACTCACTATATCTGGTATTGCTTTGAAATCCCGAAGAGATTTAGTACAGGTCAGCATGGATGGTAATTGTTCCTGTGAGATCCAGAACTCTGCTAACGATGCCATTAATTGTATTGTCCTCCCAGGGGCCCATCCTTGGCATCGCAGGTGCCTGGGTGAGGTGTTTGGGGCTCTTAATGTCACAGTGACCGTCAATGGGATCAGTAGCGTTTGCCTTGGAGCCTGTACACTCCACCTTCATGAACAGTGGACCCCACTTGTGGATCTGGTGACCTGGGAGACCAATGGGACGTTCACCTCTGTGATGATCAAAGGACAGAGGTTGGCATGGCCAGGTGACAGCCCCGTGGTACATGTGAATAACCAGTCTGTCTGCAAAGTAACTTTTTGGAATGAGACCAGCATCGAGTGCCACACAGACTGTCTTGCCCCCGGGGAGTATGACATTTCCATACACACCAGGAAAAGAGGCCGAGCTTGCTTCAGAAACGCATCCAGCGTTCTCACCGTCCTGCCTCAGGTGTACTCGTTTTACCCACGAAACTTCAGTACCAGTGGTGGAGGTCTGCTGACCTTGGTCGGGTTGTCACTGAAAGGGAAGAGAATGACCTCTGTTCTCATAGATTATCACCCATGCCTTGTTCTCAGTGTCACCTGTGTAGCTGTCCAGTGCGTGGTGCCTCCAGGTAATGGGACTAGGGCTTTGAGTCTAAAAGTAGATGGCATCTCCCGTTACCTTGGTAGAATAAATTACAACGAGGAGTTTACCCCATCTTTCCTTTCACTTGTTGCAACTGGTCACCTTTTAACAATCACTGTGTCACGGCTCACAGAGATGGACAGCATCTACATATATGTTGGAGACTTTATTTGCAGTGGTGTCACCATCACTCGCTCTGCTCTACAGTGCTCGGCTCCTCTTCTCCCTGCTGGCAAGTACCGTGTGCTGGGCCTGGATGTCCCTCGGGGCTGGGCTTCCTCCAACCTGACGTTCACCTCTCAGCTGATGGTGACAGCCATGCATCGCAACTGGGGTAAGTCAGAAGGACTTCCTGCAGATTCTCCGTGGGGTGCAGTGCTGGGGACTGTGGTGACTGGGGTGTTTTTTTTCTTTTTGTTTTGGCATGAAATCAAAAATTATGAATTAAAAAAAAATACCCTTTGTGGCAGCTGGTTGTCAGGCTCTGCTTTAAATCCCATTTTCTGACCTTTTCCAAGGTGCCTTGAATGGAGGAGCAGTTTACCTGAGCGGAATGGGGTTTTCCCCGGGGAAGACTTTGGTCACCATCTGTGGCGCCTCTTGTGAAATGCTGGATAACCCGACGACGACTGAGCTGAGCTGCCTTGCCCCACGCTTACACGGTCAGCTAAGACGCAATCCCTAGAACTGTGTTAAAAACATCCCTTGAAACCCTATATTGACTCAAAAGTGGAGGGTCCCAGTGTGTCTCATCCCAGGGGAACAGATTGCAGCAGCACCCCTGGAGAAAAGAGAGGAGCTAATACGGTGTTGACCTCTGTTTTTTGAGCTCAGTCCAAAACAAATTGCTTTTGGGGAGTTTTTGCATCAATGACTGTGGGTTTTGAACTAGATCCACCATGTGCCTGTAGCCAGGTGACTGGAAGGGTGACCTAACGGTGTACTGTGGCCAGTTCATACCTTTGTGAAGCTGGAATTGAGGATCGTAGAATCAAGGAATAGTTTGGTTTGGAAGGGACCTTGAAGGTCATCCAGCTGTAGCTGCCCTGCTGTAATTACCCCACAGCCAGGGCATCTTCCTTAACTGGAGAGAGGCAGCACAGCAGGGAACGATGCCGTGATCTCTAGCTTTCTCAGAGAGAAATAACCCTGCCCCGGTTTTGGAGGAAACTCTTCAAAATGGGCATTTTCTGGGGCAAGATCTATTTCCGCCCTCTCCCACTGGCAGCACAGAGTTAGGCTCCTAAGATCTGCAAAAAAGCAGGATTTAAGACTTTTAAACCCCACCCCAAGATGTATGTCATTCCCAGACGTTAAGCGCAGAGCACCTACCTAGGTGCTGTGGCAACGCAGCACTCGGTGGCGTAAAACTTCAGCCCTTTCATAGCTCTGAGGCCAGGAGAGCATCCTGGTGTCTAAAGAAGTATTTGCTGCTCTGTGGCCATTCAAAGATCCATGACCTCTTCTGCTTTGGGGACCTGGAAGAAGGGTGGCAGCAAGAGTGTCCAATAGAGTAAATAGCCAGGGTTTTGCTCAAAAATGTTATGGACTCTCCACCCACTAGAACAGTCAGAAGTTGACTAGATTAGTTACTGAGAAACCAGTCCAGTGTGAAACTTAACATTCCTTTGAGCAAGGGTTGGGATGAGAGGCATCCAGGGCTTCCCTCCAGCACCACTTCTTCTGAAATTCTGAATTTGTTCTTGTCATTTTCAATGCTCCCTTTCCTCATCCATGAGGAATACCAAGAAAAATGGGGGAGAGAGGCTTTAAAACCCTGCTCCAAGCACTCAAAAGGAGGTTGTAAGGGATCAGTTTTCTTCTTTGTTTTAAACAAGATCTGGGCACAGTCCACAAAAATGCTTCTTGTTATTTTTTAAACAAGCAAAAAGACATCATGCTGGAGAGCTGACAAAAAAATCAGAGCACACATAACAGGGAAGCCTGTTATTGCAGGAAGAATAGCAGAATAAAATGTAATCAAATTGATCCAAACGATGAAAACATTAATAACTGCGTTCAAAATCCTCTGAGTGGTGGGCGGCAGAGCGTCTCGCAGGCAGGCCCCCGGTCCTCATCGCTGGCACTAGATGTCAGCGAGTGACTGCGGGTGCTGTGCCCGCGCAGGGGTGCTCTGCCTCTCTGACCAGAGGGGCACAGGCACCAGGCAGCCCCTCTTTCCCCTGCCGTGGATTTTGCAGTGTGCAGCCTTGCAGATTTCACCACTTGAGTTGCAAAAATGTTTCTCTGTTAATGAAGTGTTTACAAGAAAATATTTTTTTTTTTTTTTCATTTAAGAAATATCCCCTATAGGTTAAATCTGTGAGTCTCCCAGGCTACTTGTAGTCCCCGAGACGGGCGTATTCAGCCTGTGTGTGTGTTTGTGTGGTGTTGGGGAATCTGTTGGCAACTCAAAATGCTTTCTGGATGAGGATATGTAGGGGATTGCACTCCCCACCACATGGGGCGTGAGTGGACTTAGTGAGTGCGGTTAGTCCCGTCTCACCTCATGGTTTACGTGCCGCCGTTTGCCCCGGGAAGTCTGCCACTTGGCACTTGCACATCCAGTAATCAGACCTTTCTTTCACAGCCTCGTCCACGTGGGTGAGGTGGCAAAGTGACTGCGAGGATGGGGGACGTGAGCCGTGAAGGAGATGGGAGGGATAGGTCTGCCGTGCCCGAGGGCTGCTTCAGCGCAGAGGCTGGTGCAGCCAGGTTGGACGCTTCTCTGACATTTCCCAGCGTTGCTCATGGACTGGGTGATGAGAAGTGAAGAGTTCAAGCTGCATTTCTTCTGTTACGGCATGCTGTGAAGCAGAAACGCCTCCCCTCTGGCTCTGTAGGATGTCAGGTGGCAGCTCGCTGCTCTGGGGTTTCAGCGCTGGGTCGTGTTGTCTGGCATGCTTAAGATTGGAGGTGTTCACGTGGGAATCCCCAGCTGGTCCTCTTAGCTCGTGACCAAACCCACTGGGCAAGGCTCTGCAGGTAGCAAATGTGACTTCTTTCTGATTTAACAGGCGGTTTTCTAAGACACGAGGAACTGCTGGTGTCAGCAGGATCGCTCTGCAAGCCTCTCCCACGGGGTCTTCCTTGAGAGTGGGTGTCCTGTGGGGTTGTAGCAAGGGTTTGGTCATTCATAAGAGCTGGGCAGGCTAAGTACTGAAATGGTGCTCAATCCAGAGCACAAAGAAAGGGAATGTGAGCCCAGACGCTTTTATGAAAACTGTTGTTTGCAAGCTGCAGAAAAAATAAATCAGAACAGAGGTTAAGCTTGAATTTCACCCTTAGAGCTTAAGGAAATTAATAGAATTAAATAAAATTAACAAAAACACACTCCCTTCAAGGTAAAAAAACCCCAAACCAACCTCTAAGTCTTTAAAGGCTTGGTTGAGCGAGAACTGGCTTGATCCCAAGAGCTCTCCCCTTCTCTTGTTCCTGCCTTGTTACTTATGTTCATGGTGCTGCAGATGAGCACAAATACAGCTGTGGATTCCATTTAGCTCAGGTTAAATTTAGAGAATGTATAATTAATGTCTGTGGGATTGAATTGTGCACCTGTGAAAGATGGGAATACTGGTGGGAAGCTTGAGGCAGGTAAGAAAATAACCGAATATTCCTGTTAGGTAACATTACAGCAGGTACCATACATAAATTTTACCGTAAACTAGTACTTGAGACTTTGATGCTGGGGTGAGGGTAAAGAAGTCACCATTAGAAGGAGGTGACCGGATAGGAAAATGCATCTTGGAAAAAGCTGAGTCTGGTTTTCCTGATTGTGTGGGATAACAGGTCTGGCTGTAGGGATTTGATGTAACAGCACTAGGGATATTTGTTAGCAAGTCCTGGACCCACCGTTAGCTAGATTGCTTTGGTGAAAGCACATGTTTAGAGAAGAGGCTGTAGGTCTAAGGCTAGAAATGAACTGAGGCTGATTTGAAAGGAAGAGAGAAATGGTTTGGTGGAGAAGACTCTGTTGGGTGAGAGGAGAGAGAGGAATGAGGTTTGGTTGCAGCAGTGCAGATGTACTGAGGAGATCCACTGAACTGGGACCAAGCAGGGAAGCGGGGTCATTTGCATGAGTAGGCGTGGAAGATATGAATAGGATACGTTGTGCCAATTAAAACCTGAGCAGACATATTGTGGAGATCAAAACGAAGGATGCAAATGGTCTCTTCTGTCCTTCAGATTTGGAAATGAAATTAAGAAAGAGGGGGAAAAATGCATATCGATTACACAGCAGGAATGTTCTGACAGTGAGATCTATCAGGCAGTGGAATTAGATGCTTGTAAAGTCAGCTCCTGGGACTACTGAAGCTCAGCTGTGTGAAATGAATGTCTCCCAGGGAGCAATTCCTCATAGGCAGAGGTTGGACTTGATGACCTTAAGGGGTCTCTTTTTCCTTTCTCTCATTTTCTTTTCTTCTCGTTGCCCTTTGTCTCCTCTGCCAAGCACACGTTAACATCATGATCAGCAGGTCTTTTTTGGAGCGGTGGATAGCTGGGAATGTGCGATTTGGCATCAGGACCGCTCCGGCAGTTCTTCAATCAGTCTGCAGCTGCCCTTGGAACTCCTGTGGGTTTCGGCCTCATCACATGTCTGGCAGTTGTCATTAAACAGTGACCCAGAACAAAGCGCTTGTGCTGAGCATCCCAGGATCCCAACTTAAGCCAGACTATCCCCCAAAGACAGGGTTGGGGGCAGCCGGTCCCTAACCTGTTAGCAGCACGCAGAGATTTGGCTGCCATTGTGTCTGAGCTCGGAAGAGAAGCTGTAGTGGGATGAATGCATTCATGTCAGGGATGGGATTGTCTTACGTGTGATTAACAAGTTCTATCTTCATAGGGAGCATAAAGCATCAAGGAGCTTTATTCTGGGGTTTGAACGCTAATCGAGCAGGGAGAGCTGTTACATCCCAGAAGGGGCAGACTGTGCTTTTAGGACTCACTAAGTTTGTTGCAATCTTTACTTGGCTTTTTTTTTTTTTCTCCTGTTTGGAGGGAGATAAAGGCACCAATACCACCAAGGGATATTTACCTTTAGCGATCAGAGGAAGGGGGTGCAAAGCAGAGACTTCTTCCCAACTAAGACAAGTACTAAATCCACTGGGAATAGGGGAATAGGAAGATTTTGGAGATCCCCAGGAAAGGTACGGGAAATGGATATCTTGAAAAGCAGTATCATTATCAGCTGAACGGGAGCTATACAGTGTGGAGACAAAGTCCCTCTGTCCTTCTACTTGAGAGAGTGTGGTATATAAATTAAGCAAGATTTTCTTGGATTTTTCTTCCACCAATCTCTTTGTAACCGTGTTCTTGAGCTTAGGTTTTATAAATTATTCCCTTTATTTGCCTGGTTTGATTTTAAAATGATTTCAGCAGTTGACAGGATGCAAGGCCTTGTGTTCCTACAGATATGATAAATTGAGATGAGGTCACTTGAGCGCATTGGAAATGACTGATGCTCACATAATGTTTTGGGGAATCCAAAAGGTGACAGGCTGTTCTTCTGCTGGTCTCTAGGGGCTGGGCAGGAAATGTCATGGGATTACAAAACTGTAGAACTGTTAAGGTTGGAAAACACCTCTAAGATCATAAAGTCCAACTTCAGCCCAACACCACTAGGCCTACTAAACCATGTCCTGAAGCTCCACATTTACACAGTTTTTGAACCCCTCCAGAGATGGAGATCACCACTGCACTGGGCACCCTTTTCCAGTGATTCCTAACACTTTCAGTAAAGAAATTTTTCCTAATATCCAATCTAAACCTCCCCTGGCACAACTTGAGGCCAATTCCCTTGTCCTGTCACCTGTTATATTCTATCTAGTGTTCTATCACTATGTTATATCTTCTGGTAGCCTGCATTAGCCAGGCAAGTTCTTTGACAGCAGCAAGGTGTTGAGGAAAATCCTGAGATTCTTTGGCCCATTTCTAGGAAAGCTCTGCTATGTTCTTTTCAAGGCCACCAGAGAGAACCAAAGCTCAGCAACCTGTTGTTTTTTTTTTTTTCTTAAACTATAGAATGTGAATTTAATCTTCCCTTGACCACTCACCTTCAGAGGGTGATCTTGCACTAGAACAGGCTTCCCATGGAAGTGGTTGGTGCTTTGTGCCTATCGGTGTTTGAGGCATTTGGACAATGCCCTTCAAAATATACTTTAGCTTTTGGTGAGCACTGACCTGGTCAAGCATTTGGACTGGATGATCCTGGTAGGTCCCTTCCAACTGAAAATATTCTATATTCCATTCCATTCTACTCCATTCCTTAATATCTCTGTAGTTGTTTATTCATCTAAGGTAGCCACACATTCTCCACTACCACGTGTGAACTTAGTGTAACCTTTTATATCCCTGTAGAATAAAATAGAACAGTAGAGCAGAAGGAGCTGTTATCACCTGTTAGAAATGAGGAATAAATTTTTCTGCCCACAGGGAAGCTGTGGGTTTCTGGAGGAAGGAAAGGGCAGTGTTATTGCTGTTTAGATAGCCTTCATCTTTGTTGGTTTTGAGAAGTTCTCAGCCCCTCTTTGGCTGAAAATAAGTCCTCTGTGCTGATTCTTTTGGAGATATTCCTGGAATGAGTTGGTTCTGCTGCAGGTTGTTGCAAAGGTGTGTTTTCTTGGTAGTGTTTAGTCTTCTTGGATGGTATTAATTTGCCAAAACACAGGCATCTAATGCCACTGAAAATGCCCTTAGAATGGCAGCATGGCCTCCAGGAAGAATGAGGCTTCTGTGGGAGCTATAGGACACCTCGGGTGGCTCTAGACCTAATTTCTGGACAATAAAAGCAAGCTACAGGCATGGTGCCACCGTTCCTTTAGGTCTCTATTCCTTGTCCTTCTCATCTTTATACTTAGGTCTTTAAGGCATGGATTGTGTTTGGCTGTGTTTGAATGGGTGCTGAACGAAAGAATTGTCACTGGGTTTGGGAAGGGAGGAGATTTAGCATATTGCAAAATGTGTGACTATGCGGGTGACTTTTTTGCAATATGTGAAATCCAGAGAAGAAAAATACAGAAAAATTGGGCACTCTTTTTCTGGAGTTCAGAGCAGATGAAGCGCTAGGTTTTAATATTTCAAACCATACCTTAAACATTAAACAGTTATAAACTTTTCAAAAATGCTCCATATGAAATAATAATTTTTAGCAAAAAGTGCTAAATCTTTTAACATGGGAAATGTAGCTTTTTCATATTTTTACCACTTCAAAACCTATTTTCAGGATTGCTTAGTATCGCAGACATTCCTTGACAGAGGTGCTTTCCCAGCAAACAAGATACCTTTTGAACAAACTGGAATTTAAAAAAACCAAACAAAACCAACACCTTTCTTGATAAATACCCACTGATTGCAGTTCTGGTACTTGGGCAATGCGTTTGGATCCTGCAGTGCAGAGTGTAAGACCGTCTCTAGAACTTTTCAGGAGTTCATTAAAACTGTTTGATTAGTTCAGGATTAATGAAGTTTCTCCAAAACACTCAAGATTTTAAGAGTTTTGATCTCTGGTGTGGTTTAATGCTTAATGGATTCCCTGTTTTAAATTATTAAACCCCAAAACTTCAACTCTCAGTGACAGTTCACTACTTTTTATTATATAGCATTTTGATCAAGTTTTGGAATAAGAAAACCTAATTTCTGTTATTACCACTTGTTCCTTAAACACACCTCAAAGCAGCTGCTCCCATTAATGGTTGGACTTGATGATCCAGTGGGTCCTTTCCAACCTAGTGATTCTATGATTACACTTCCTGGCGCATGCGTGGAGTCAAACTGGAACCAGGTCTCTGGTTGCTGTCCTGAACAAAGCAAGGTGGAAGATCCCAGCTCACACAAGTTCCCCAGAAACTCTCCAACCTGTGGCCATGCTTTCACAAAACCTGTTTCCTAATTTCCAAGCTGTGATGGACAGTATCTCCCCAGTAAAAGATTTGTGCCTTACACCTGATCTGTAAACCTTGCTCCCATTTCCCCAGAAGAAATGTCCATCTCCTCATTTAATTATCCTTATGCCACCTACTTCCTGACAGAGCAGTTTGATCCCAAAGACCATCCTGGTGAGCAGCACTCAAAGGCGGGGGGGGATGTGCTTGCTTGCATAAAGTAAAAGGGGCTGAAGGAGCTGCGTGAAAACCTTTGCATCACCGAAAGGAAGCTGGGACATGAACAGCGGGGATCCACAGTAACAACTGTCAGTAGTTACAATCTGCTTGTGATGTCAGTGCTGTGTAGGCTGCTTTGGGTTATTTTTACTTCTCTCTCTCTTTGCAGCATCTTTGGCCATTCTCTGTGGCCTGACGCGTTCTGCTGTTGACTGCCGAGAAGACAGAACCACCTTCATTGAATGCGATGTCCAAGTTACAGTAGGTTCCTATCACCAGAGAGGATCTGCGTCTTACCTCTATGTCTGTGAGGACAGCCCACCTCAGTGGCACTGGAGGGGCACCAGCGCACCCCAAAGGCGTTTTGCTGGGCTCTTTGCCAGGTTAGTGCTGCGTCTCTCCAACACCTTAGTGGGCCCACCTACGAGCAAGATCCCCCAGAAGGTATTCCACCTTTTGCTGGATTGGTGCCTGCCAAATGATAGACTGAAGGAACAAATTTCTAATTCTTTGGTCAATGACAACAGAGCAATTTAGCCTTGAGACCACTAGAGAGCTCTGCTGGGTTATGAAACTCATTCCTTGCATCTATCTAAGCATCTTTAGTCCCCCCTCCTTCCCCTCCCATCTTTTTAAAGTGTTTGAGAGACATCAGAAAATCCATCTCATAAACAGCCTGCTTTGTTCCTTCTTAGGTTTTAATATTTATCTTCTGATCCAAAGCAACATCTGGTGGATGCTGATGGGGAAAAGGATTAGGCATTATGAAAATCAGAAGTCTTTTTTTTTTTCCCTCCTTCTTTTCGCCTCCTTTCTTCTCTCCAAGCAGTTTCATGAGTTAAAAATCACATAGAAAATTCAGCAGGCTGTGCAATGTTTACTCAGCAAGGGTACTCGGGTGCTTACTCGAGGCTCAGGCTTTGCACATCCAAGGCCAAGCTGCCCAGGAACATCGGTACTATTGCCTTTAATGGAGCAGCGGGCATTGATATCTGCAGAGCATTCACTCCTAGGAGTAAGAGGAAGGTCTGAAGTAAGGAACGAGCATATGAACAAAACTTTCTGAAAGACATTAAATAAATAGAGAAATAGAATATCACCACAATGCGTTGCCCATGATTCGCTGTACATGATGAATCTGTTCCTGGCTGGTGCATGATCATAAAATCGTAGAACCATAGAATCATTTGATTAGAAAAGACCTTTGAGATTGAGTCCAACCGTACCTGACCACTACTAAACCAGATCCCTGAGGACCTCATCTGCCTGGTTTTTAGACCCCTCCAGGGATGGGGACTCCACCACCTCCCTGGGCAGCCTCTGCCAGGGCCTGAGAACCCTTTCAGTGAAGACATTTTGTCTAGTGTCTCATCTGACCCTCCCTGGTGCAACGATGCTACAGTCCAGGGATTTTAATGGAGTTGCAGAGATCTGGTCCTCATCCCTATCTGGTCCTTATGGCTGGTGTTGTAAGTCATCAGAGGGAGCTCTGGGTGCCCTGTGTTGGGGGAACAAAACTAGCTGACCTTTACTAAACAAAGATGCCAAGACATGAGTTGCATGAATTTTTAAACTTGGTTTAAATACATACAGAAATAAACATTGTGGTTTTTTTTTTTAAATTTTTTTACGCAGTTGCAGCATCTGCCTGTCAGTTTGTCATTTCCCCTCCCACCCCACTTTTTGCTCTGATTAACTTGAGCTGGCTTTCCCAAGGGATGGATGTTTTAAGAATTGTAAATTCTTGTCGGTTTTGAGAAAAATCTGTCAGGCAGAAAATAGTTTCCTGTTAAGGGAGAGAGGGTAGAGTTTTGCCCTAATCGGTTGTTGATCAGCAACCTGCAGGCCAGAGAGAGATGGGTACAGCTGGCCAAGTGGCGTGGCCAAAGTCACATTGAGCATTGGTAATATCCTGTAACACCGTGGCAGATGAGTACAGCTTTGCTGGGGGAGCCAAGAGCAGGGAGACTTAGAGGGCTGGGAAAAGTAATCCTGATATTAAACTCATTTTATCAGTTTTTCGCCCCCCCAGAGTCATTTATTTCAAAACAAGAAACCTCAGGAGCCTTGCCTTGTCTAGCTAAGCTTTCCTCTCCTTTTACTCATGTCAGCAAAGCCCCAAACCATGTAATGTACAAACCTGAGAGGAACAGGGTACCCTGCAGTGTCTGGGTCTCTGCGGTCTTTTGCTTCCTGTTCCCGGGGTCTCAAAATTGTACTCAGCTTTTTACTGATAAAAATGCATGTGCAGTGGCTCTTGGTACGATTGGTTTTCTTCTTGCTCCTTTTCTTGGACTGGGCTGCTCCAATTCTGCTGCTGTAGCTGCTCCATCCCGGTCTCAGCAGAGCAAGCAGTGAGGGAGATCCATGCCTGCAATTATGCTATGGATGGAAAAGTCCTGCAGTCCCTTTGCTGGCTGCCTCCTTACTGGTTTTCACTGAGGTTTTGTCCAATTTAATTGTGAGTGTCCCAGAGAACAAGGTTCCTTTGGGGAATCCTATCAGGGAGCTGTTTCTGAATCAAATCAATCAACTTTTTCTTTCTTACTATTTTCCCATTCTTCTCATTTCTTCAACATCTTTGTTGTTGTCACTAACTTTGCCCCCTCTAGTAGTTAGAAATTAAAACTTGAGCTGCTGAGGAGTTTTCCAGTGTACTGATGTTTTTTTTTTTTTTGTCTGGTAAATCTATTCCTGAATTGGGTCTTGTTAAAGAGAAGCAGGGGCAAAGAAGGTTGCTTGGTTGCAGGTGAGTTTCCTGATCTGAAAAATCTGGGGAGAAGTACTGGAAGAAAGAGTTTAAAATCATCCAAATTATATATTTCACAGCTTTTGAAAACAGTTTTTTCAAATTGCAGTACAGAAAATTGTTTAATTTCAAAACATTAATGGGATTTGTAGCAAATTGTTTGAAAATTGAAATGTTCAAACTAGAAAAGATTCCTTTTGGGAATTCCTGAAATAATATACATAGTTTGCTGTAATTAATAATAGTAACTAATAATAATAGGAATTGAAAATGTATGGATCTGAGTTCTGTGCAAATGTTCAAGGCTGAAGACATTCATCCCGGGATGGTGACAAAGCTACTGGACTCATTCCTGGCTTAACTGCACGTTAAATCTTTCTCACTCGTTTTACAGTGGTTTGAATAAAGCTCCTCTTGATCTGCTCTGTCCCACAGCCTGGGCTTTATGAACGAGTAATGGCAAAGGCTGAGAGGTGCAAGTCTTGCCGTTAACAACACTGATACCAGGAGATGTCTCTGAACTCCCTTTAACGAGTAATCTCTTCTGTTCTTACATTTCCTTTATGTGCTGTGATCTGTTAACAGGTTTCTAGCATTAGGGTTTCGGAATGCAGTTACTAGAGGACAGCGAGGAATTGGCTCTTTACCCACAGGCAAAGCTTGTTAATTGCTTGGAGAGAGATGGGAACGACCATTCGGAGGTCCTTGTGTTGGCTTCAGTGCCTGTCACATTGGGCCCATGCCCTGCATCGAGCAAGTGACGTCTTCCTTCTGCCTCTGAAACAGCTGGTGATTTGAAAGAGGCAGTGTTTTCTTGTAACATAGAAAGAAGCCCTGCACGATTTTGAGAGGGAGCCCTGTCCATTGAATCGTTGTACAGGACAAGAGCAGTTCTCAAAGTGTTTCTGCAAAACATGAGTGTAGTTCCTTACATCTGCCTTTTGATTACTGATACAGCAGAGGGAAAGGTTCACTTAAATATAGAAATAAACCCTCACTGTTACAAAGGCTCAGCTGCTGGCAGACGGCTTCTTGTTGTTGTTTCTAATGTGGCTCTTTCCTTTAGCAGTTTAACCCTGAGAAAGGGCAACAAAACAAATAGCCCCCAAAATGAGTAGCTTTTTTTATGGTGAGCTGCTACATCCAGCATGGCTTGAAAACTTTAGGTTCATCAAATCATCCTGATCATCAGGCTTCTGAGAGAGCTCTGTGCACTGGCTTTCCAGTTGGGTCAATTTTGGTAGAACATATGCTCTTCAGCACTTTAGAAAACCCGGCTAGGTGGGGCTTTCAGGAACCGGAAGATCTATAAAAATCCTGGTCCTACCTGTCTGATCCTCTGATTTGTGCACTTTGTCCTTTCTTAGATCTTCAGAAAAGTTGTGCAATTTGTGAGTTGGTTGCTGTTGCTATAACTTGTCTCCTGTCTGCTCTTCTTCCTAAAGTTGCAAGTGTGTATTTGATCATAGAATCATTAAGGTTGGAAAAAACCTCTAAGATCACCAAGTCTGAGCATCAACACAACACCACAACAGTGGTGTGGGGAGAGGAGGAGAAGCAGCAATGGCTGCGGAAGGAATGAAGAGTGACATTAGATTATCCTGGCCTGATCCAAAGTCTGTAGAGGTAACCGTGAGGGAGGGTTTCCCCTCATTTTCAAGGATGCTGGATCCTGTAGCTCCCCATGACCAAATGCTACCAAAGTCAGCAGCTGTCGTCTGCAAGGCCAAGGAAAAAAATCCTTCTCCCCCCTCATCTTTTCTTGTACTTCTTCCTTCTGCACTAGGGGAGGCTTTGGAGCAAATGTCTGTTGGTATCACTGGCACATATATCGAATCTGCTTAGTTGGGGCTGTTAAGTAAGTTTAATTAATTTACTAAGTTAATGTTCCAATGCTAGCAACAAAGCATCATTGCAATCAGCTGGGTAGCAGGAATTGGAACCCCTAAATGAGCTCATACTTTCACAGTTGGAATTAGGGACCAGTTAGCCAGTTGTGTGATTTTTCCAATTTCTCCATTTGCCCTCAGGGAGTTGCAAGTTATTCATTCCCTATTGCTAAGTGTGAGTAAGGTGGGGAGGGGGGAGACGCGAACAAACCCTACTCTGTGTAGGAGTCCATCTTTGATCCCAACACTGCTGATTTCCTGGCTGTTGTCTGCACTTATCTTCCTGCCTTGGTCCTAGAATGGCATTTGCTACCTTTTGTAATAGTTTGGAGAAGCAGAAAGGCATCACTGAGAGATATTTACTGCATGTATTTTCATCCTAAGTGTGTGCAGATAAAGGGGGGGAAAACAAATAAACAATAAAAGAATGGAAACAAAATTACAGAAATTTGCAAAGTTTGACAAATGGTGGCCGGGAGTTGCCACAAGCTAATGGCTTGCAATGATTAATAAGAGTAAAAATAATTGCATTTCATTAAGATTGATGACACCCCATTTAACCTCCCTTCTCGTTTCAGCCCTAAAGTGGAAAGAGATGAAGTTCTCATCTATAATAGCTCCTGTAACATTACCATGGAAACTGAGGCAGAGATGGAGTGTGAGGGAGCTAATCAGCCAATTACCGCCAAGATTACTGAGATATGGAAAATCTGGGGCCAGAACACTCAGGTATAATCAAATCTTTTTTACAGACTGATTCAAACAGCTTAAAATTAAATTTGTAATATTGTGTACATTTAAAGGGGGCAAAAAAAACCAATTTAGGCTGAGCAGCAGCAATATGTAATATTAAATGCTTTCCAACTTTGAACAGCAGTTCTAATGCAGTGCAGCTGAATTAATGGTAAACTATGGTTAATCATGTATTTTGTGATACTTAAATGAGCTTTACCTTATTTTCTAGGCAAAGCCTATCTTTTCTAACACTCCTTTTATGTACAAATTCAAAGTCACTTCTAAATGTGTTGTTTTGTGTTACTGGAACTGAAATTGAAGCTACAAGATAGAGAGCTTCAGCAGTCTGGCAGAGACTTATCATTCTGTTTTTGTGCAGCTCTGGTTATATTTGACTTTTGCTCCTCTTCAGTACCTGAAATAGAACTGGACTGTCTTCCTAGCGCTCTGTGTGGATATAGCAAGAAGAAAGGCATGCAGAGTTCATTATGAAAAGCTATGGCTGTGAACTGACAGCCTTGCAAGGTTCTGTATCTGAAAAAGTTCATAGCAAACCTGAGACATCCTTTAAGACTTGATGTTGTAGTGCGTTGGGAGCTGTTGAGCTGAACATGGGTTTGTGACACCTGTGAGAAGAAATTCAGAGGGGCTGGATGTCTGGCAAACAACAACCATGCGTTTGTCACCAGCCTTTCCTAAATGAGCAGCTCCTAAAGAGTGGCACAGACGCACCACATGCAGGGCAGCGCGAGTGGGAAGAGTTACATACTGGCTTTATAACAAAAAACAAATGCTGGTTTTGATCTCTTAAGTCAAATTACTAAGCAGTCTTCTCAGTGTGGTTGAAACCTAGGAAACTGAAGTTCATTTGCTCATTGTTGATGTTAAAGCCAACATGGTATTTTTTACCTCTGCAATGGCATTCCCTTTACTCCACCACCCCAGACGTAGCTATCATGTCCTGGCAGAGTCGTTTTGATTTCTATGATTAGATTCTAAATCTCTTACTAAGAGTCTCTGAATAGTTGCCCTGCAAATCTTCCTTACGTGTATGTTATGACTGCAGCTGAGCATCTTAAAGTACAGTTGTTTTCTATCCTTCTGCGAAGTCTGTCCTTGATCTGTGAAGGAATGTCACGTGTAGCCTTTTACCTATTAGTGTTCATTTACTTGTCAGCCTTGCTGGTTACACTACCAGAAACATGCCCAGCTAAGGAAAAAATCAAGTATAAGAACAAAATTGCTAGTTGGCAGCTGCAGGAGGCCAGGAGGGCAAATAACAGATCAAATGGTAACTGCTCCTTTCACTCATATTTTGCTTCCCGGGTTTGATAAGGGCACCTCTACCACTGTAAAGCCTGGGCTGCGGCATGGGGGAACGATTACCTACTGCTGGCAGTGAGCTGAACAGCTTACAGGTCCTGTAGTCTCAGAAATGAGGTGACGACAGGTTGTCTTTTGACTCAGGTGGGAGCAGGAATAGGAAGAAATCGTAAGGTTTGTCCCTGCCGTGGTATTTCTGTTCAGCGTGGGGAAAACCAAAGAAGTCCTGAGTGTCCTGAATGAATTCATTCATTCAAGGAGAGCAGGATGAAACCAACAGTGCTTTTAGATCTGGGATTTGCTGCTATTAATGAACCCAGCGGGCATTTAGAATCATTTTATCCCTCTTCCCAAAACTGGCCTGGGTGAGCAGAGGCGGATGGGTGGGGAGTTCAGATAAATGGTTTCAATTTTGGTCCCTTTCTAGCTGACAGCATCCCGTTAAGATTTACGACCTGGAGCAGCATATGCATGCTTCACTGTAGAGGTTTAAATCATGTCATGTGAACTGGCCTTACCTTTCTAGTGGAAATAATGGTCCCCAGGTTCAGCACCAAGCAGTGAAATGCATTAATAGCACCACGTGCCTTCGGATAATGGTGCTATTAGCAGGCAGCACAACTCTGTGTACAAGTAATGGGGCTGCGTCTCTTTTATAATAACATCTGGCACTTCTATTGCACTCTCATGCGAGGATCTCAAAGCACTTCATAAGAAACGGGTCTGATCTGTAGCTGTTCTTGGCACAGCTACCTTGCTCGGTGCTTTGTCTTCTGCGAGCTGAACGATGCTCGGGCAGGCTGATAACTCTGCAGCATCTCATCACAGCTGGGCTTTGTGGGAGGGCTGGGGTAGAGGGCTTTAGGTGATGGTGGAGCAGAATTAAGCTCCAGGATGGCATTGGAGGTAAAAAGAGGCATTGAAGAACGGCTGACAGAGGCTCGTGTTATCGATAGTGGGAGGAGGCATTGGCATTAAGAGGGAACAACCTCAGTTCAGAGCAGAAAATTGAAAAACCATTAAAAGGTTGGTTTGAGGAACTTGAGTCTAAAGGGATGTAAGCTCTAGGGTGAAATAATTTTTCCTTCAGCCTTTATAAGACACCCAATAGGACCTGTCCATTGGGTTTGAGATTACTGTGGTTAGTTGGGATTTGGTAGGCTGGAAATGAGTCAAGTGTAGAACTGTGAATGTGGCAAGGTTTTGCACTGATCTCCTGGTGGGAAAATGCTGGGCAGAAGGCTCCAGAGATGCCGGGGAAAGAGCATAGGGGGTCCATGGGAGGGGCTGGTGATTTGGTACTCCCAGTAGCAGGAAACCGATCTCCAGTGAGATGGTGATCTCTTCCAGTTCTGTGTTTTTATGATGCTTTTATCCACCCTGTAAACAATAGCTCACAGATATAAACCTAGTGACATTGAAGAGGAATCCCTGCGTAAGGATTCTCTCGTACAATGACTGGCAGAGACACGTCTGTCGGCTTGATCTGCCTTCTTTGACTGTCAGGAGCCTTGCACAGGAAATAGTTCATTTTCCTCTTGCTTGACTCTTCAGAACAGTATCCAGACAGTGAATTCGCTCAGGATCTGTGCGTCAGCATTAAATGCATTAAATGTCTATGGTAACTCATCCAAGAATTGGCCTTAGTTGTACCTGCTGGGTGCTAAATAAAAATATGCTGCCAGACCCAGTCCTAAGTTTTTCTACTCAATTCCAGAATATATCATATATACTTCCACGAGTTTGCCTTGCTGTCTGCTTGAATTGTGAGTGCATGTATAAGCCAGAAACACCAAAATTATCTGAAAAGATTAGCAAACACCACAACCGCCATTGTCCTTCAAACTTCTTTCATTGTCTCAGATATACAATACCTCCAGGTACTAGAAGATCATTGTACCTAGACACAAAATCTTCACAGGTGCAGTTTTTTCCTCTATTTCATTAACTCCTTTTTTTTTTTTTCTCGTGATAAATACATATAAAGATCTATTTTAATGAAAATTAGGAGCTTCACATAGATAACTTAATTTTCGGATGATCTGTGCGAGATGGCTGAGCTTAAATCTGCAGAGAAGAGTGCTCTTCCACCTCTGACTTCAACATAATTTTTCTTGAAAATTGAGCTGTAGCTATTGAAAATGAGGTTGTTTTTTGCAGATACTGCCTGTTCTGTTCATGTTCTGCATGCTTCTCCCTTGAGTCCCTTGCTTGAATTTGCTGTTCAGGTTGAATCCTTTTGAAAACTTTTGGGCAGGAAAACAGCTGTATTTTCTGGTAGGTGATGCAATATCCATTACTTAAGCTCTGTCCCTTCAGATCCGGTCTGTGAGCTGTTGCTTACGTGGTCACAGTCTGAGCTGGGCTCAGCTCTGAATCCAGATGACCACCACAATTTTGGGGGGTTCAAGTTGCTGGCTGAAGACCTGTGAGCTACGTAGCAGACTTCATGAAATTTGGTTTCACCTGCTTGGCCTTTTCCTGGGGTCTGGTCTGTGCCCCACCATTCCCCAGAGAAACAGCTTTAGAAACAGACCTAGGCCCTCGTCTCACTTTGTGTTTGAAGTGTTTGCCCCAGTGCGGCTTAATTAGGTCATGTGAAGTAAGCAGCAGGCGTCTGCCCCTCTGTTGCGTCCGTCAGCGTTAGTGCTTGTAACTTGCTCCGTTTTTATCTAAAGAAGAGTTGCACAATTATCTCTATGTTGGTATGTAATGCAGTTTAGCCTACCAAAAGGAGGGGGGGGGGAAACACAGCACTGATTGTGTATCCCACAGGACTTAATTAGTTCAGTTTCATGATACACTGGATAATGGGAAGTTATGAATTAAATAATAAAAGGGAGAAGAGCAGTTCTAATGCTCACTCAGTACCTGTCCACTTCCACCTGGGCTGCGTAATGAGATGTCAGCTGCCGTGACACTGATGAGACATGCGAAATGCACAAAAAGGATGCTCCTGGGAAGGTCTGACCAGGCTTGGATGTCTCCGAAACCATTATGCTTAGTGAGCCTTCAGATTATTATTCCGGATCACTGGACCAGACCTAATCGTCATGCAAGCGTGCTGTTGGAGCAGGGTTTCCCTGCTCCGACTGCCCCTCCTCCGCTGGCCCAGATGGGTGATATAATGCTCGTCAGAGGGCAGATGCCATGTATTAAGTCAGCTGAACTGGTATTCTAGTGAATTCTCTCCAACCCAGCCCTCGAGGGGGCTCTATTAAGAAATAGGAGGCTAATAAAAGAATAACATGCTAGATAAAAATGCCATCCTGGATTATGGCTCTGCCTGGGTGTGCTGAGCTGCCTTTAGTTTGTTTTTAGATAGGGCATTAAGGGAAAGTCTTGAGATTTAAGAAGTAGCTTAGAGTATTGAGGATCTGTGAATTCTTAGCTTGGTGACTGATATCAGGATCACTGCTTTGTTCACTTCTCAGCAAAAGAAAGAAAGGGAAAAAAACCCATCAAGGCTGTGTCTGCGATATTGCACAGTCACCTAAGAGATCCTTGCTTTTCAGCTGGCACTTAATGCAGTCAGGACTATCTCATCAAATCCTTTGGATTCCTCTGCAGATCCTTTCCTTTTTTTTTTTTTTTCCATCCTTTTCCCCATTCACTGTCTCTCTGGACACCACGGTAACTGGAGGTGAGGAAGGAGATTAGATGATGTTGGAGATATTTGGTACTTTATATAGGTGGCAAATCGTAGGCATCTTTGTGGGGAGCATGAAAAGCTCTCTGGAAGCACAGAGCGTTCTGGACGTCAAGGGCTGCTACTTTATCTTTCACAGCAGAACTGATGTCGAATATCCCGACCGTGTTGTCTGTGAGGGTTACAAGTGATGAGAGGCGGCTCTTTCTTGCAGGGCCAGCAGGCTCTTTGTGCTCTGCATGGCAGATGTACGATGCTCTTTCACTCTTGTTTTAGTGCCATCCTCACGTTGCATGGATGTGTTGTGTGTATTTTTGAGGGTGAAGTGCTCATAGTTGGTTGCCCCTGCTTGTAGCTGCGTGTGGCCTTCCAGTTTATGGTCAAATATTTTAAAAGTAACTTCTGTTTTAAAAAGAAAAAAATAATACCCCAATCCAGTAAGTTCAGTAAAGCACCAGCACCTGAGGGTGAAGGTGGGGTGTTGCTTTTCAAGCTTTTTCCCTTCACCTTCTGAGGTCGGCACAGTCCTGGCACACACTCACACTTACGCTTAGTCCGTTTGGTGTCCTCTGCCTGTCCATTCTCCACCTGCTCTCCTCTTATACTCTCCTTTTTTTTTTCTCCTGGAGCAGCAAAAGCTGTCAGAAAGGGCAAAAGATCCCTTCTCTGCCTTCCCCAGTGCTCCCTTTCACTGTAATATCCCAGAGGAAAGCCACCACACCAGTTTGAGACTGGTCAGGCAGGGTCAGGATGAAACACACTGCCTGCGAGGATGGATGTGCCGTGGTCTGAGCGGGGGCCTGTAAACGAGTTCTGGCACCACGTGCTACTAGAGATGGAGCGGTCAGGTTTGTGCTTCTTCCCTCTTGGTCTGAGGTGAACAGTGCCATCTGCCCTGCATCCTCGTAGAGTGGGGATTGATGGCAAAGTGTGCTTCAAGGGTGGTGTTTCTTCTTCACCATCCTAAACCTGGTGCAGAAAAACATAGGGAAAGGAACAGGGCAGATTCCAGCTTGATCCGTAGTTTGTTTGTAGAGTTTAATAAAGCAGTTCCCCTCTTCTCAAAGGGAGTGTCGTAATAAAATATGATATTTCATTCCAGCGCATCCCTTTGGATACCGTGGAACTCCAGAAGCCATTATTTGGCCATAGGGATCACATCTCACAGAGGTTTCCTTTGACTACAGCTTATTAGGGAACATGCTGATAGCACCTGCCCTTGCGGTGTCCTGGGCTTGGCGCAGGGCTCCTGGGCGCTTTGGCAGTGCGGATGGACAAGAATAGCCACAAAATGGCACACCAGATGGGATGTCCAGGAGTAGGACTAGATGAAACTCTTCTAAAATATTGTGTGTGCGTTTTTCATAGATGTTCACTTTTAAAAGCCCAGCAAGCCCACCTTTCCTCTCCGTGTTCCCTATTTCTTAACCTCCCTGCCTGGTGACAGCATTGTTTTCAGAGCAGGGCAGAGAACGCAACAAAGCCATCTGAGAATTGCAAGCCTCGCAGAAAAGAAATAGAGGAGTCCATAACGATCTGACAGAAACAAAAGCACAAAGGCGGTCTTGGGGTGCGGATGCTGTCGGAGCAGAGAGGTACCGTCTGCAAGGCTGTTAAGACGTAGAGAACCAAGATGGCCCCAGCAGTAACCACAGGCAATGCGAGGAGATAAATGGTTGACCCGAGCCCGTGTCAGGCCAGGATTGATGCCACTATCAGCCCCGGTGCCTTTGCAGTGATTTTTAAAAAAAATCTCTGATCGAGTGTGTTATCTGGTTACTGGCACGAGGGCAACGGCCTGGAGGCAGCAGGAGGAGGGGGGACGGGGGAGAGGGGGAGAGGGAGAGAAAGGTCATTCCAGGAGGACAATCTCTGTTGGACTAAATGAGAAAATAAGGGCCTTGCTCTGAAGGGGGGAGGTAAATAAATAAATAATTAGAAAAAAGTGTCTGCTAGGTGTGTGAGAAAAGGATAAGCAAAATTGATTCGCTTCCTTCCTGTGGTTTTCTGGTGGGTTTTTTTCTTTTTTTTTTGATAATTTTTTTTTTAATGGGATCGGCCCTGGGCTGCGATGGGAAATTTAGGAGATGGGCTTGTGGTGTATGGTTTTTTTTTTTTCCTTTTACTTCAACTTTTTGCTTCCTGGTGTGGGGTTTAACTCTTCCCTCCCCTGCTGTCAAATAAAAAAACGAAGGATTGAACGGTAGCTTTCAATTTTTTATTTCCCCATTTTGAACAACCTCTTAGATTTTATTATGGTTTTTTTTTCAATCCCATCTTCTTTGTAGTGTCTCTGAGAATATTGCTTCTTAAATTGTGTTTTCTTTCAGGGAGCTCTCTTCTCCCCATCACTCGTACTGCTGCACTAGAGGCGTATCAGAAGTTTGTCCCGGGATGGGACGCTCTTGCCCTCAGGACGGGATGCCAGCGCCCTGTAACCCACAGCACATCAAAGCCTTTCCACTCGCATTTTCCAGGCAAAGAAAGCAGCTCTTTCCCTTCCTGCACAAGGTGAAGGCTTGCGTTAAGGTCAGGAAGGTGTAGGGAAGCCTTCCTAAGGGACTACGGGCATGTTTTCTCTCTGCTTGCTCCCAGGCTCTTGCAAGGACACTTGTAGCCATCTTCCTGTTTAATTATGACAGAGACTCTAATTGACTCTCTTGGTGTTTAGGCTGTTTTGGAGGGTGGAGGGTTGTTTGCAGTTGAAAGCACGGCTCTGGTTCTCAATCTGTGGGACTCGCTCCTGGCTGGGGGAAAGGGGCTGTGAGTGTTTGATGTCTGGGTCTGTGCTGGGTTGTGTGGCCTTGGGCCCTGGTTGGAGTCAGAAGGAGGCCTTCTCCAACTCCCCATCTTGAATTCAATTGGAAAAGGGCTGAACCGCGTGGAGACACGCGTAGTCCGTCATCATCTTAGTGTCCTCTGCCCCCTCCCAAAAAGAGCGATACAGCGGACTTGATGCACCACGTGGGAGTTTTCTGTGTAGAAGAGGTATTGGCTGACCTGCAATCACTTCCCAAATGTTTCTGGGGTGTGGTTTGGCACCCGGCAAGGGCTGGGGGGTGTTGTCATCCTGTTTTGAAAGGTGGGAGATTCCAGTAGAGTGAACGTTGCCCGAGTGGAACAATTGGAGGGGCTGCTGATGTTGTTGAACCATCGATGGAGATGCTGTCTTCATGCTGTTCACATACCACCAAAAGCCTGTGGCCAAGGCTGAGGACTGGCTTTGACCATGGTGTTGGTCCCTGGTATGAAGCACTGAAACAGCAGGTGTGGAGGTGGAGTGTGTTTCCCTTGAGACTCAAGCAATAATTAGAGTTATTTTATTTTATTTTGTTTTATTTTATTTTATTTCAATGTTTTCTTGGTGTTTCATGTTAGGAACTTAAATACATGCTAAGGCTCCAATTGATACTTGAATTCCCAGTTCTGAACTAATTTTAAGCCTCCCTCCGAATGCCCTGGTTCCCTCATCTGCATTGATATTGATTTGATTTAATATGCAAAATGCTGAGCCTGGATGTGAGTTTTGGCATATGTCCAGTCCTGTAGTGGTTCCATGTCCCTGGGAAGTTGGTCCTAGTTCCTGGTGGTTTATTCACAGGCGTTTATGCAGGACAGAAACTTGCTGAGTGCATGCAAAGCTACTGCTTTCTCAGGGGCCTTTGCTCATTTGGAGAAGCACTGGCAGGATACAGCTGGTGGGCTGGCTGTCCCTACCGATGGTTGCAGAGGAGCAGGATCTCCCTCTCTTTCCATCTCTGCAATGTTTCTGCTGGGCTGTGGAATATACCCGAGCCCAGGGTGACGCCACTGTCACATCTCGCGTTTGGTGCGAGGTGGGTGCTGGATTGCGCTGCCTCTATAGGGAGGGAGCTCCAAAGAGCAGAGTTTGGTACCTGGGCTGTCCTCTAGCCATGAGAGCAGGATCAGGCTTCCCATCCAATCCACCAGATGTGAGAAGCAGTCTTGGATGAAGTGTGCGTGTGTGAGAGCACAGTGGAGTTTCACTTCATTTAAGAAAAAATGTAGGTAAATGCTGAGGATAACAGAAACCTTGAAAGTTTTGGTCTTGTCTTGAGCTGCTGGTAGCAATGGAAAGATAATCATCTTGCATTGTGATTTCTTCTGTGTACAGACTTTAGAGTAAGGAGTAGAGTACGCATGAGTAGTATTTGTTGTGGGTTTTTTAAGTTCTACTTTTTTTTCCCAGTTTTGTTACTTTTGGTGCTATCAGAAGGGTTTTCATAGAGTAAGCAGTGTGAGCTAGGTGTGCAGTCAGAGTGAATTGCTGTACTGCTTCAGTTCAGACAGCGATGGCATGAGAGGAAATGGCCTTGAGTTGCACGAGGGGAGGTTTAGATTGGATATTAGGAGAAATGTCTTTATTGAAAGAGTGGTGAGGCACTGACAGGCTGCCCAGGGCAGTGGTGGAGTCTCTGGAGGGGTTCGAAACCCATGTAGATGTGGTGCTTTGGGACATGGCACGGTGGTCTTGGGTTGACAGTTGGACTGGATGAGCTTACAGGTCTTTTCCAACCTTAATGATTCTCTGATTCTAGGACTTATTAAAAATTTTAAAAAGAATTCCTGCAACGGGGGGGAAAACAACCTATTCCAGTGCTGTGCCACAATTAACCTACTACAGCCTTCCTTCTGTCTTTAAGGAAAGGGTTAATTTTATGTGCTTACCAATGAAAACAGGCTTTTTCCATGATGAGTCTGTGTGACAGACTGACTTAACAACTGCTTGCTAAGTGCTGGGTACCCTCCCCTGATCAGCAGCTCCCGAAGTGGAAGCCCCTTGTGTCCAATCTGTCCTTTTGAAGAGCTGCAGAGCAAAGGACTTCATTAAGGGATCATAAGGCTACCTCGTAAAGCCTAGCATATAATTATGACAGTGATGGGAAGGAGCAGAGGGGACCAAGAGCTCTGTGGTCTCCATGAAGAAAAGCAGACGTTTGAGGGCCGGGAAGCACCAGGTGAAGTGGACACTATGAGCACTTCCCCATGAGCGCTGCATCTTCTCAATGAAGTGGCAGTTTAGCCCGTCTGTGGCTTTAACAAAATATTCCCAGTTAACGTCATGGGTGGTGCAGGGCTGGGAGCTGTTAGCTCATACGCAGTTACATTTCAAACGTCAGAGCTCATTAGCGGTGATTTTAGCCAAAGACAGTTTGTGAGGGGCTCGGTAATTTGACTTCCTCAAATGAAATTGAGGAAAGAGATTGCTGTTTTGCTTATTGATTTGTTTTCCTGCTTTCACACATCATCTTTGGGTCTGAGATTCTGATCAAGGGTCAGGGTCAGCTTCACCCACTTTGGGATGATGGTTCTCCCTCTTTCACACACACACACCCCCACGCACCCCCCTCCGACCTTGCTCTTTCACTCCCTAATTCTCATTTATTTGCCCTTTTTCCTCTTGCCTTAACTTGTGTTTGGTGAATGGAAGATATGGTTTTTGCTTTCAGTGTCGAGGAGAGGTTTTCCCTGAGCTCAGCAGCACGCTCACGTGAGCAGGCACAGCGAGGCAGCACACTTTAGACATTCAGACTGGACTTTGCAAAGCTGCTTGGAGAAGTGTGAAACAACTCTGTTAATTGTAGAGATGTCTCAGCCAAGGTCGCTCAGTCTGTCTGTGTTTTCCCATTCCTGGGACTTAGTTCCTCATTGTCTTGAACCCCTCTGTGCCAAATGAATTGGTGCAGAAGAAGCTGTTGGGCAGTTGTTGCTCGGCAGCAGCTTTCTGGGAGCCCTGCTGGGGTCAGCGTAGGGGTGAGTCAGGAGATAGAGCTACTGGAGGTAAAAATGTGCCTCAGAGCTCAGATGGCCCAGGCAATGCTGCAAAAACTGCGATCTTCCATGCGTGATGGACTGCAGTCGCGGTTCAGCAGCACAGGCCCATGACACTGTCCATTTTCAGGTCCAGAAGAAGGTGGTTTCTGGGTTGCTGGGTACCTGAGGGACTTGAAGGCAGGTACTGCAGGGTAACAAGTTTGGATAAGTTCCTCCAGGTGGTGGTAGCTAGCAATGGGTAGGGCGTTTTGGGTTTGAATCGAGGCGCTTTCACCTCCTGTACATACATCCTCATTTGAGTATGTTCCACATTACAGTGCCCATCTCTTCCCCCAAAGAATCAAGAAATCAGATCTGTCTTTGGAAATGCCTACCAGGCACACAGCTGCACCCTTAAAAATTAAATGTATTGAGATACTGAACTAAGGATGCACCAGCAGGGGTCCTTGGGTAAAAGGACTGTGGATTTTATGTCCTGCCGAATGATTAAGAGGCAGACAAGGATGTGCGTGGGAGGGCAGATAGGAAAGCCATGGAGTGTGCATTATTTCAGGGGACCGGCGTTCCCAACAAAGATGGGCTATTACAGCCCTGCAAGACAGAGAGAAGGCTTTATAGTTCAAACAGCGGCAGTTTGTGCTTGCGGCTCAAAGGCCTCTCAGTTCAGAGGGTAGTGAGTTTGTCGAGAGGCTCTATCTGCCACCAGTCTCGCATCTTGCTGTCTGTTTTGAATGAAGTTTGGGCTAAAATCTCTTGAAATGACAGGAGTGGTTACTGTCCCATAACATGTGATGCTGCTCTTCAGCAGAAGCGTAGTCGTTCATAGCATAGCAGTTCAGTGCAGAGTGCACTAAATTAGCTTCAGCTGCCTTCTGTGTTGCGGTGCTGTCTGCACCCCTGCTGAAACTGCCTGTTGTATGCCACTGTGAGCCCAAACTACTGAAAATGAAAATTAAATAGATGGAACTGCTGTTCCGTTGAGAATCGGTTCTAATTTTAGCTGTATAAAATAAATGTATTAAAGTGTACATATCTGCTGTAGACGTGTCCTCATTTGGAAGGTGTCTTGTGTCAGGAAGGTTCTCCCATGTTTGTGCAGCTTCTCGCACAGTAGGTTTGGAGGGTTTATCTGGATTTATTGCAATTAAATAGATACCCTTGACTGTAGGGAAATAACATGGGTGTTAGCAGCCTTCTGAATGCCACTTAGTGCTCAGATTTCCATTAGAACTTGGCAAGTTCAGCTCAGAGTGACAGTTGGAAGGTAGCTTTTGCTGAGGCGTGACCTCTTCCCAGCCATCATAACCCAGTGTTACCCTATCGCTTATGTGACCCTTGCTGTAAGAGTTCCATCTTCACCTTTTTACCTTTCTGGCAGATAAGTGTTTTTGATGATGACAATAAAGATACCACAATGCACTTTTATTCTTGGTTGCCCCATATGGGCTGTGCGTTTGATCCGAACGGCCGGCGTTCCAGTCAGATGGCACTATCAGATGGAGCTGGCTCTATTTCCTGCATTATTCTTCCTGGCTGTACCGCATTATGCAATTATGTTTGCATTTAAACCTGAGCACTTACCTGTAATGATGCTGTAGTTCAGTCCATGATACATTACGGCAGTAGATAATGCATACAGATAGGCTAAGAAAGCACGTTGTTGATGTGCTAAAACTAAACAGGACATTGCATTTGGAAGTGGACTCTGAAAGCTCGCAAACTAGGCTGAGCTGTTTAAAAAGCTTGCATTACTGAAATAACAGCTGAGCCGGGTGAAACCCTCTCCCTGCTGGGTAGGTGCAGGATTGAACGAGCAGTGCAGGCTTCCCCAGTGCTGCCCTTTGGTCTCCATTGCAGAGCTCTGCCACTGGCACTGCTGGTTGCTGCCACCCACTTCTGTGGGAACAGGATGATCCTACCGGCTGCTGAGAGCTCCAAACCCTGCGCCCTTTAGCACAAGGTAAGGGAGGGACAAGGATGCAGCTTAGAGAGCTCCCTGTGCCTCAGCTGCTGCCCAGGTCCCTACCCCTGCCCAACGCCTGCTCCTGTCCCTGCGTTGCAGGTGCAGCGTCACAGGACAGATTCTCACCAGCTGGTTTGCATTACCGTGCTGTTGTGAACACACACTACTGCTCTGTTTCAGCAAACTTAGCTGGGTTGGTTTAGATTCACGGAAGTGTTTAGGTTGGAAAAGACCTTTAAGATCATCAAGCCCAACCATAAACTTAATATTATGAACTCCACCACTAAACCATGTCCCTAAGCGGCAGGTCTATATGTCTTTTAGATCCCTCCAGGGATGGGGACTCAACCACTGCCCTGAGCAGCCCGTTCCAGTGGTTGACAACAGTTTAGGTAAAGAAAGTTTTCCTAACAGCCAACATAACCCTCTTCTGGCACAACTTGAGGCCATTTCCTCTTGTCCTATCACTTGTTACTTGGGAGAAGAGAGCAACATCCACCTCATCACAACCTAGAGAGCGATGAGGTCTCCCCTCTGCCACCTTTTCTCCAGACTAACCCACCTCAGTTGCATCAGCTGCTCCCCGTAAGAGTCGTGCTCCAGCCCCTTCGCCAGCTTCACTGCCTGTCTCTGGACACTGGATGGCAGACCCTGGCTCCCAGTGCTGGCAGTGGTGGTCATTTAAGTGTGCCTCAGCAGTTAGTCTCTAGCCTCCTTCAGAACTTGACTTCTGACACATAAAGTGAAGACTTCAGTAACTTCCCTACCTCTGTGCAGGGCCCTGCTCTGAAGCAAGGGTGTGTATTTGAGAAAGCGGTAACTTCCAGTGGAGATGTTTTGTGTATCAGTTCACTTGTATTCCCTGCTCCTCACAGGAGCCGTGTGAAAGTCAAAGGCTGAACTTCACACCAGTGCTCTGGCCTCCAGCCCTCTCACAGGGCTTTTTTTTTGTCTTCTCTTGCCTGATCCAAAAACCTGGTCACCATCAGATCTCCATCGACACTGTTGCGTTCAAACACCCTTGTTCTTCTCACCCCATTTATTGTAGCACTCCTTCAGAAATCCTTACTGACAGGCTGGCATGAGATTTGACTTCTTTTCCTGCAGGTGCTTGGAAAATTGTTAAGCTGATCTTTGTATTTGCAATATTTGCTCTCAGATTAGTTAAAGCAAGTCAAGATCATTCACTTGTGAGACAATAGTTGCACAGTGCGTACTGCAGAGTTCACCACAGTCACGGGCCTGGTTCCTCCACTTGTGTAAACAACTTGATGTTGCAATTTTCTCATTATCATTAAAGTGCCATTTTTAATTTACCTCTGAAACCTTCATCCTTTGAGAAATCACTGGTTTAGGGAGATGTGTAAATTATGTATGCCCTTTAGCTGTGCTCTGGGAAGGGGAAACCATCGCTGTTATGTCTGAACTGGAAGATTGCACTGAATTCCCCAATGTGTTTACATGCGCGGGACTTTGATGGAAGCTGGGCTCGTGATTAAAACTTTGCACTGGGATAGTCTCCACTGAAATAAACTGCCTCGGAATATCAGACCATAAATGAACATTAGGGAGATTCTTGTGAATTAGCAGTGAGTTTCTGTAGAGAACAATTGCATTTTGTGAAACAGGGCTCTTCATGTGCTCCAAGACATTTCCTCTGCTTCCGGGTGCTTTCCTTAACATTTGAAGTTGAGGTTTCAAGTTCTAGGATCAGCACCCCACTGTACCTCTCAAAAGACCCTGAAAGACCCAAGAACAACACTTTGGGACTGATGCGTGTGTTGTAAATCTACCTGGACCTTCCCATGGTTTGCTTAATTACAGAATAGCTTAATGTAGCTCACATCCTCCCATTATTTGGTGTTTTTCCTTGTATTTGGGTGAGCTTTGTTGCTTGTGTATGGGAAGCTGACTCACGCTGTATCTGGGACATACGCCCCTGAAAACAGCGATGTCTTTTCAGTGCCCTGTGAAAGCACCATTAGATCTAACTAATACTCCATGTAGTTAATTAAATACCTCTGGTGC
This sequence comes from Cuculus canorus, assembly GCF_017976375.1. NCBI lineage: Eukaryota > Metazoa > Chordata > Aves > Cuculiformes > Cuculidae > Cuculus > Cuculus canorus. The sequence continues at coordinate 122,316,179 of NC_071403.1, read as the reverse complement.
AAAGAGCCTTACCTTCTGTGCTTGGAAATTGCAGCGATTACTCCCCTGCTGGAAAAGCATTTTTCTGGTGGTTGTTTTTTCAGCAGTTTTGCTGGTTTAGTTGCTTGGGATTTTTTTTTTTCTTTTTAGACAGGAATTAAGCTGTTTTTCATGCCATCGTCCAGATGCAAATTGGCCTGAGACTGACTTGTGCCATGGGCTCGGGCCTCCAAAACTGCCCACTCATTTTTTTTTTTCTGAACTAATCAGCTCGATGAACTATTTACAGTTGGCTTTTGGGTCTTCTCACTGCTTTTGCAGCTGCCCCCGTCTGAGTAATTAATGACTGTGTGGCTTGTTTATGGTCTTGAGTTACTAATGCCGTTGGCTGCAAATGCATTTTTTCCTCTGGGACATGCCAGTTTCCTGGTTCTAGTCCCACCTCACCAGCCCAGGTCAATTTTTTGTGTGTAAACAGATTTATCCTGTAATAGTTGGCGAGAGACTAGGGTCATTCATCAGTCCTGGAGAGAACATGCCCAGCCAGCTTCTTCCCTTCCTGTGCATCTCAGTAGAAGGCAGAAAGATTCCTGCAGGACAGCTAAAAAAAATGTAAAACTGAAAGGTAATCCTTTCTTTTTAACTCGGGGTACAGGCGGTCTCTGTTAGAAACTAAGGTATTGGATAGCGCACTGCGTGTCCCGCCGCGTGCTCTGACCCTTCTTGTATCAGCGCTCGGAGGGGTCATTAATGCAGGATGCTGTGTGGTGCTCTTAGGTAGGATGATACCGCCTATGTTTTATAGCCTGAGTAAAAGGTAAAGAGAAGTTATGCAGCAACAGATGATACAGATAGGCGCAAAAATATCTTCTTATGGCCTTGGGAAGGGTATGTTGGGTTACGTTCCAGGCCTGCTTTATCACACCCACACATGACAATTCTTAAGGGAAAGCACAATTTATTTTCCTCCTCTGGAAACCTCATACAGACTTTCAGTGCATAGATCGTCAGAAGCATTCTACTAATTTCCAGCTTTAGTTAATTTGTAGCTACTGTACTTCCAGCCTTTCTGGAGATAATGTTGTCTTTTGGCATAAAAGGTTTTTATTTCCCATTGTAGAGTCCTCCAGATACCTTTCCTTCCTTCTGGTTTCTAATGCATGTAAGACTATATCCTTAGTGATTTGTGACTCAAGCACAACTATTCCTGCCTTTTTTTTTTGTACGTTTTCTTTCAGTAACTGGAAGAAGACAGTCTCATTATCCATCTACCTTTGTTGCCCAGTTTGGTTACTGGTGACTGCTTAGCTGGGTTAACTATAGGTGGTCTCTTGCATGGGATGTGTTGGGGGGGAGTTCCTTTTGTGCCTCTGAACAGTTAGTACAGTCTTCACTGCTTTGCTAAGACAGTTCATACTAACACCTAAAAGCTACTATCCTACTACTTATTGCTAAACTGGCATCAGGGACTGTCTTAATACCAGAACTCGGAAAACAACAACCCTGTGCAGTGCTACAGACTGGGGGAAGAGTGGCTGGAGAGCTGCATGGAAGAGAAGGACCTGGGGGTAATGATTGACAGCCAACTGAACGTGAGCCGGCAGTGTGCCCAGGTGGCCAAGAAGCCCAATGGCATCTTGGCTTGGATCAGAAACGGCGTGACCAGCGCGTCCAGGGAGGTTATTCTGCCTCTGTACTCGGCACTGGTGAGACCGCACCTTGAGTACTGTGTTCAGTTCTGGACCCCTCACCACAAGAAGGATGTTGAGGCTCTGGAGTGTGTCCAGAGAAGAGCAACAAAGCTGGTGAGGGGCTGGAGAACAAGTCTTACGAGGAGCGGCTGAGAGAGCTGGGGTTGTTTAGCCTGGAGAAGAGGAGGCTGAGGGGAGACCTTACTGCTCTCTACAACTATATGAAAGGAGGTTGTGGAGAGGAGGGAGCTGGGCTCTTCTCCCAAGTGGCAGAGGACAGGACAAGGGGGAATGGCCTGAAGCTCTACCAGGGGAGGCTCAGGCTGGATATCAGAAAAAAAAATTTCACAGAAGGAGTCATTGGGCACTGGCAGAGGCTGCCCAGGGAGGGGGTCGAACCACCTTCCCTGGAGGTGTTTAAGGAACGGGTGGATGAAGTGCTGAGGGGCATAGTTTTAGGGAGTGTTAGGAATGGTTGGACTCTATGATCCGGTGGGTCCTTTCCAACCTGGTGATTCTATGATTCTATGAATAAGGACCTCAGTGGTCAGATCGTGCTATTTTCAGGATCATCATCGCATGGACTTGAACTGAGCGAGAAATTTCTCAACACTTGAAGCTGATGAACTCCTAGGAGCCAAAAGACTGTCTTTTCTTTGAGGGAAGACTGGGAGAAATTAGAGAGGTTGAAATAAGCTCTCCTTTTTGCCATGTTCATCTTTCAAATGACTTTCCAAATGAAAGCAGATTAAATAGAAATGATAGAGGTGAATGTAGTGCTTTCATCATGGAAGCAGGGCCACCCCAGAGGTTCTCCATTTGTTACGTTCTGCTCACACAAATCCAGCTTAGAAAGCTCCTTGGAAATGCCTCAATCAGTGGTGAAGTTGGTGAACGATAATGACGTGCATGAAAGTCCTTTAAAGGGTTGCTGATCACATTGTGAGATCTATGGTCTAGCCTTGTGTTGGCACTCTGACTTCCAAAGACGTGCAGTGCTGGCTACTTTAACGTTGAAGGCAGATTCCTGAAATTGCTGCCTGGGCAAGAGAAACCCTGCAAAACCTGCTGGTTGTTAATCTCTGTCTTGTTAGCTTTTCCTCAGTGAAAACTGGCCTCTGAAAATGAGAGGGAAATTGCCTAAAGTAGAGAATGGTTCACAGTGTGGTGGTTTGCAGCTCTTCCCTGCCAGTTGATGTTTGTTTGCTGTGCTCCTGTAATGAGCATTAGGTGGTGCCCTCTGCCCTGAAACTGCTTGGAGAAGCCTTGGGAGCTTCTGCATTCATTATTAGCCTTGACCAGCTTCGGCCTGGCTGTTCTTTAATTTCACAGCACAGTCAACTCGATTGTAATCGTTTCTGTGTGGATGTTGAAATACCTATATTTGCCTGCAAAATGGGGTCTTGTGCTGTGCATTGTGTTGATTTTGCACAATGGAAGGTATCTGCTGTGCTTCTGGGACAACCCTATGCCATCTTTCCCATGAATCTGTATATAAGCATTCATTCTCTCTGTGAAAGTCCTCTTTTGGTTTTGTTTTATATACAAAAAAGGCTATTTTTTTTTTATACTAGGTGATGAAGTGCAAGTGGAAGACTGTTCTTATAACAGCAGGGTGAAAGAATGTCCTTAGGGATGCTGGTTGTACGGAGGAAGACCTATCCATGCCAATTGAAATTCTATGACTTTACTGCTGTAATGAGCATTTTTCAGCTAATTTGGCAAAGGTTTAGAGGCCCTACAAGCGAGAGAGGGAGGGAACGCTGTCAGGAGACAGGCTCAGCTTCTCCAGGTGCTGGGCAGCATTTTGTATGCTAACTCCTCTGACTTTAGCAAGAACATGCATTTACATCCCTTTCAAGTATACATAGGAAGGAGGAGCCTGCACCAATTTGTCTGTTTTAATTATAGATGTTCTAGGCACCTTCCTAATTGCTCCTTCATTAAGAAGTAGCTTGTTGTTTCTTTTTTCCCTAGGAGGTAAAAATAATCAACTTTTGTTTGGTTTTGTAAATATTTTCTTTTTTCGCCCTTGAGGAGATAATTATTTCTATTGTTGCTTGAAGATGGTGGCCAATACAGGAGGAATAATTAGAGCAGATGGCTGAAAATACTTCCCCAGTAAAAGACATCTAGTGTAATAAAATATCTCCCCTCCTCTATTTTCTCCTCCAAATATTCGTTTTTCTTTCCTTCAGGTGGATGGGGGTTGGGTGAGGGGTGTAAATCTTTTCCTGATGTATTAAACTGAGGAGCTGTCACGAGTTCATAGCCTGGAAAGTGAGCTCCCTGTATCCATCACTGAAATTAAAGTGTTTTCAGACGTAGCGTGGAGTCCTGGGTCTGTGGCGTGGGGAAACGTACGCTGTACTCCATCACTTAAAATGTTAACCTTGTCTCTCTGTGGCGGCTGAGGGAAGGAACACTTGCTCTCCGTACTTGCTGGTTAAATGGCAATCTGTCAGCACCAAGGGACAGGCTGCCTTGTGGGTGTCAATCTCTGTCGGCAGCATTCTGAGCTTTTCCCGGTGATGGCTGGGAGGGCTGCACCTTCTTCCCGCTAGAAGGAAGCAAGCGGGATTGTTCCTGGTGAGCAGGTTGCTGCTGTGCTCTGGGTCCTATCAGACGCGACTGGGGGAAAGGACAAAGCTGGCTGCCAGGGATGGGCTCAGTGGGAAAACCCTCTTGCCTTCGAATCTCTCTCTGTGGCTGTGTCACAGAAAACCCTCGGTTGAAACCCACAGCCCAGAAAGGGAGAGCATTGAGCACAGCACCAGAGTCTGGGTTTAACCAGACCGCTGAGGCTTGGCTTGCTTTTACATGTTCTGTCTCTTCTGGTCAGAGGATGAGGGCTTGTCTGGGTTTGTTACAATTTTCTCAGTCCTCTTTTTTGGAGCTGTAATCTGAAATAGCCCCATCTACCTCCCAAAATTCTAAAGTTACCACTAAGTTGAGTCCGAGTTGTCTATACTGTGTCTAAACAGCAGTTTCTCAACCCTTTTAAGACCAAACCTTGCATTTTGGGGAGGAGGAAGTTAAAAATCCCCAGATTAACATGTGTTGTGTTGGCAGAATGATTGTTATTTACAACAATTCAGATGAAAGATTGAAGGAGTGGTCACTTACAAGCCCTGCCCTTTGTGACTGGTTTGCCAGCCTGTGCCACAACACAAGCAGATCACATTTATTCACGTTGCAGTTGCTGCTGCTGTTTCTGAGCCCTGGGAGTCACAGGCACAAGCTGAGAAACTGGTACTGAGATCATGTCCCCAAAGGCTGACGTAAAGGCAACCCAGGCTGGGGGCGGCGGCAGCAGCTAAAAACATAAGATAGAAAGAAATCTGCTTAAAAAGAGGGGGGAGAGAGGAAGGAGGGGGTAAGGAATAATGTACTGAATTACAAGGAATTTGTGCATATTTTACTGTATGCTATTAGAACAGTATTTTATCTTTACATAATTTATTCATTGTTTTGTTGCTTTAATCAAGAAGGAGTTGATACCTCTCCTCAAATTAATCTGTGTTTGTGGTGGGTTGACCCTGTTTGGATGTCGTGTGCCCACCAAAGCCGCTCTCTCGCTCCCCCTGCTCAGCTGGGGAGAGAAGAGAAAAGCATAACAAATGCTCATGGGTTGAGATAAGGACAGTGCGATTGTTCAGCAAGTACCATCATAAGCAAATCAGGCCTGACTTAGGGAAATTAGTTTAATTTATGACCAATCAAATCAGAGTATGGTAATGGGAAATAAACCCCAAACCTTCAAATGCCTCACCCACCCCTTTCTTCCCAGGCTCAACTTCACTTCTAATTTTCCCTGCATTCTCTCCACTAGCGACATAAGGGGATGAGGAATGGGGGTTGTGGTCAGTTCATCACACATTGTCTCTATTGCTCCTTCCTCCTCAGGGAGAGGAGAGGGCTACTTGCACACTTCCCCTGCTCCAGTGTGGGATTCCTTCCATGGGAGACATCCTCCATGAACTTTCCAATGTGAGTCCCTCCCATGGGCTGCAGCTCTTCATGAACTGCTCCAGCGTGGGTCCCCCACAGGGTCACAAGTCCTACCAGCAAACCTGCTCCAGTGTGGGCACCTCTATGGATCCACACATCCTGTCAGAAGCCTGTTCCAGCACAGGCTTTCCGAAGGGTCACATCCTCTTTTGGGCATCCGCTTGCTCCAGCATGGGCTCCTCCATCAGCTGCAGTGTGGATATCTGCTGACCGTGGACCTCCCCATGCTGCAGGGGTACAGCCCTGCCTCACCATGGTCTTCCTCATGGGCTGGAGAAGAATCTCTTCTCTGGTGCCTGGAGCTCCTCCTCCTTCTTCCTTACTGGCCTTGGTGCCCACAGAGTTGTTTCTCTCCAAATTCTCAATCCTCTCTCCAGCTGCAATTGTTGTTACGCAGTAAGTTTTCCCGTTCTTCACTACGTTGTCCCAGGGGTGCTACCACCATTGCTGATGGGCTCAGCCTTGGCCAGCAGTGGATCCATCTTGGAGCCAGCTGGCATTGGCTCTACTGATCATGGGGGAGGCTTCTAACAGCTATGAATCCTTGCCACGCAGAGCCAGTGCTGTGTTATATGCGAGCTCGGTACATAAGCTGTGGGCTTGAAATGAGTTGTGCAGGGCCAAGTGAGTGGCAGGAGTGGGAAGATGTTGCAGGACTCTGCTCATTGAATTTGCATGTCAGATGCTCTCCCTGTGATTCTCATGCCCTTTAGTACCCTAGGAAGAACAACCAGCTTCTTAAGATTTCCCACCCACCTGGGGTTTCAGCCCGTATTTTGAAGGTTTTTTTCTCTGCAAGTGTCGCCTGCGGTACTGGATTCAGAATATGAATGTTGCCAGGGTGGATTTCTTATGGATATCTGATGTGGAGGTGCATCCTGCAAAAGTGCCGGTGGCTGCTTTGTGTATTCACTCATGCTGTACTTAGAGAAAACACCAGAAGGCTCTCTTGCCTCAATCTATCTGCTTATTTTCATGAACCTTGCAGGAATGCAACATCTTTGTGGTTTCAGTCCTCCTGTTAAGCCTAGATGAAGTTGGCTACCTCCAAGTGTGAGTACTGACAGTGACACAGAAGCTGTTACCTCCAAATCATCTTTCCAACTCTATGGTATACGCTGGGGCAGGAATGTAGCGACACCACCTCACTGCAGCGGCTGCAACCCAGCCAGCTCCAGCTTCATCATTTAATGCAATGTCTTTGTTTAGGCTGATGGTGTAAGGAGCACCTCTTACTGTGGACGTGTATCATCTAAATATCAGAGTGCTTGCTTTCAGTGTATTTATACCTTTTGTGAGTTTTGTTCTTAAGATGGTTAATAGTTCTTATTTTCCCAGATGGTTTCAGCCACTTTTTGAGCCTTTTTAAAGTAGTCTGGATGAGATTTTATGCTCAAGGTCATTGGTAGAAGTGAATGGCTAGAGTCTTCTACGAGATGACAGCAGAAAGCTAGCAAGAATAGCTTAAACACTGATGTTATATAGAGAGAACCTTAAATAAAGAAGTGGAGTGTTTTCTGGTTAGAAAGAGGAACTATCTAAAGAAAAAAAAAAGTCCCATTCAGAAGAGGAGTTTGTTCTTAACTTCTGCAAGATTTCTATCAACAGCTCAGTAAGTTTTCGGTGCTTGGGAGAAGAGCAGCCTGGTGTATTCCTTACGCCCTTGCTTTCCACAAGAGTTACCTGAAGGCTTCAAGTGACTTCAGAGGGTTATAGTGTTGTCAGAGTGACTTTAAGCTGCCTAGCAAGCCTTCTCAACAAAATGTTTTGATGCATCCCATCATTTCAAAGCTGCATCTTGCTGGTGGCATTGGTTGAGTTTGTGCCAGACAGGAATTCATGGAATTTGTAATTTAGTGCTGCAGTTGGCTTGATAAGTGTCGTATTTGGGGAACGTGTGCCTTTCCATGAGCTGTACCCTCCTCTGTCCCCTGCTCTGAGATCAAAACTAGTTTAATTAGCTCCTTTTTCATTGCATCTATTGTATACTCTGCTATATTGTAATCTGCCTCAAAGCACAACGAAGAGTGCTTCACAGCTTCTCTGGAAAGACAGCAGATAAAGATATCTATCCTCTCAGCTGAAATTTTGTCCTGAATTTCTGAAATATATAAATATATGTTTGAAAGTAATGAAGATTAAACTTGTCCTATTGTATCCAGCAACCATGGAGAGACCACGCTCTCTGTAACAGTTGTGTGCAGCTGCGAGGGCTTATCTAGACTTCTGTAATGAAGAAGTGCATCACTGCCCTTGACACAAGGGATGTAGGTCCCTAGGTGTTTTCATTGTGTATTAATTCCGTCACAAGCTTCGCTCTAAATAGAACTGAGTGATTCACTTTGTATGGAAATCGCGGAATGGGAGAGAGGATGGGAAATACCATAGGGTCCATACCCCGCAGACAGGTTGGACAGAAGCAGCTTGTATCATTCAGCCTGGCAACCAGCCCTTGTTCCCCAGGGTGGATAACGGGGACAGCAGTCACCATTGAGTACTGAACTGGCTGCTCTGGGTGCTCTGGGAAATGTGTCAAACATCACGTGCGCAAAGATAAAACTGACAATAGCACAGTGGAAAAAAAATACCTATCCTAACACCAGTGGTATTGATGCGCCTAAACTGCAGCTCCGGCGCAAGGTCTTTAATGCATGTGATGAGAACTGACTGAAAGCAGAGTAACTGTGGTTTTGTGTCGAGGTTATGCTTTCCACCACTGTTTGGAATTAGCACAACCGCATGAGGACCACAAATATCCCTGTCTGGTGCCCCCAGCCCGCTCTGTTGAGGCTGTTAGTCCCTGTGTGAATGCTGGAGCAGATGCTGCCACTGCCCACGTCCACACTGGTGCACACACGCCCCTGTGAAGATATGCACGTGTGCATATACGAAATGGATCAAACCTTCACTGCAAAGTGCGTGCTCAGAGTTTAAAGGTGAGGAGAAACCATGAGTTGAAACAGGCAGGAATCGGTTTGCTCATCACAAGTCAGTCTGTTTTCGAGTTAATCAGTGCTTTATTTGGAGCTGATGTGCGAGTGGTCAAGAGAGAGGCAATGGCACCGCCGGGAAAGCTGAGAGAGCTGCAAAGGTAGTGGAAAGGAGGAGTGTCTCTCTAAGTGTGGACGAGTGGAAGGAGAGACAAAGAGTGTGAAGCAGAATCCTGTCCATCTAGCAGGATGTTTGAATTCTAAACTCTTTAGGCTGTTTTTATGCCAATGTCAGGAATTGACGCGCAGCTCCGCTCTTCGGGAGGCGGAGGAGGCCCAAGGCTGGAACCGGGGAGCAGCCCCAGGCGCTGGCAGGGCTTTGCAAAGGCCGAACGCCTCTCCGGCCCCGATGCCGCTCCTTTCCTTTGCTCTGCCCCGGGTCCGCTTCCCCGCGGAGGAGGGCTGAGCTCTGACCTCCGGCTCTCTCCTTCTTTCCAGCTCGCCGCTCTGCAGTGGTGTGGCCGGTGGGACGAGGACTCCAGCTGGCCTGGCGGCCACCAGCCGCGAGATGGCGATACCGTCACGGTGGAAGCGGGCCGGACGCTGCTGCTGCGGAGCGCCACCGCCGCCCTCCACCTGCTGCATCTGAGAGGTGCGCCGGGGCTGGGGCTTCCCGGGCTGCGGCCCCGTCCCGCTCCGCCCGGGGCGCCCGGCCGGGCAGGGTGGCTGCTCCCGCACAGACAGCGGGGCGGGGAGGCGCTGCCTCGTTCCGTATGCAGAAGGCGTCCTTCGTGCAGTTGGAGGCAGAACGGCAATCCGAGTAGGAAGGCGCTCTCCCCCTCCTCTCCCCGAGCTACGGGGAGCGCCGCTGTCCTGAGCGGCGTTCAGCGCTGATAACAGTAATCACCTCTGGTTTGTTTGGCATCTTTGAGGCGAAGCGTGTTGCGAAAGCCTTTACAAAATTAATGGCGTTACAGCATTACAGGGGCACAGCTACAAAACGCAGTAAACGATCGGAGATGTTGGAGCGCGGCTCGTGGAGAGTAACTCGAGGGGCGGTGATGGGGGAGCGCCGGAACGCCCCGCGGGCACCTCCGGGGCGGAGGAAGGACTAAAATGACTGCGAACGAGGGGACAGAAATAGTCTTCCCTGTAAATTAGGCCCTGGGTGTGAAAAATGTTTTGCACGTGCTCGGTATGGAATGAATGAGTTGTTCCGAGGAAATTGCTTTGCTCAGAGTTAGGGCTAAACGTGAGCTTCTGCTGAAATGGAGCGAACAGAAAGGGAGAGAGGAGGTCCTCTCTGCTGAAAGAGCTGCTGAAAGAGCTGGGTCTTCCCTGCTGGTAAAAACGATTTTTAACTCAATTTGTGTTTTGTATTTGCATAGGAAAGCTGGGGAAGGGCTCTTGATCACCAGGCGCAGGGATGGGATGAGGGGGAACGGTTTTAAGATGAAAAAGGCAAGATTTACGTTATACATAAGGAGGAAATGTTCTGCTGTGAGGGCGGTGAGGCCCTGGCCCAGAGTGCCCCGGGGAGCTGTGCTGCCCCATCCCTGGAGGGGTTCAAGGCCAGGTTGGATGGGGCTGGGAGCCCCTGATCCAGTGGGAGGTGTCCCTGCCCATGGCAGGGGTGGGACTGGATGGGCTTTGAGGTCCCTTCTAACCTAAACCATTCTGTGACTAAAAGGGTATCAAAGGTATTAGTTTTAAACTGAGATGATGATGAAGAACATGTATTTGACAATTACATTTTAATCTGACTTTGAATGATCATTCTATAAAGAAAAAGCTTTGTAAGTTTATCCCTATTATTTCCAAAAAAGATTTAATTTGCTCAGTCTTGGTTCAGAGATTTTCAGGAATTGCCACACCAGGCATCGTTCCTGTTAAAAAAAAAAATAATAAAAAAAATTAGTAAGAATTTGAGATTAAAAAAAATTGAAACATTTTAGTGTGATTTTCTTCCCTCTCCTCCCCAGTGAAAATTCTAAAGCTGGGTGGTGCAAGGCTCTTCTTAACCCCAGTGTGATTATGACAAACAGTAGAGGAGATAGATCAGAGTCCCCGATTTCTGAGGCTTTTGGCTGTAAATCTGTACGAGGGTTTTGGGGCTCAGTCTCTGACTTTGTGATAAAGTGAGGTGCAATATCACAGCAGAAACCCTTTGAACTTCAGGTCTACTCAAAAATACCTTTGATTTATGAGTCAGCACTCAAGAAGCAAACAGATGTCTGATTGAATTTAACGAAGTCTGGAGCAGTATCTTTGTGGCTTTGGCTCATCTGACATTCAAATAATTTATCCCTTTTATCGTGTTTTCCAAGAAGCTTGGTTTATAATGGAGATTCAGTTAGGAAAGCAGTATTAAAATATTCTAGATGCTATTATTTTCTGCGTTGCTACACGCCAAACATAGAGACAAAACATTTTTGAAGCAGAAACCTGCACGGTAATTGTTTATCTTTTCTGAGTTTTCCTTGTTGCCTCCACCCCCACCGAAACGGCTGCCGTGAGCTGCTTAGCCTTGGATTTGTAGTCAAGACGTGGAAAGTTCTACTCTGATCTGAGACTGGGTTAGAGTCATCTTTCTTAACCATACCTTTTGCTTAGATATGGTTTAGTAGTGGACAGGTACAGTTGGACTCGCTGATCTCAAAGGTCTTTTCCGACCTAGGGGTTCTAGCATTCAGGATTCTATGATTTTTCTTTTAAGTCTCCTGGTGCAGGGGTGTTGTTTAGGCTCCTGTGCTGATAGAGAGAAATGCACACTATCCAAGACTTGTTCATTTTAGATGTTTCAGATCCCCATCTTAAGATGAATCACAGTTAGGTGATCCCCTTAGAGTAGCAACTGCACGATTCTGTGAACACTTCAAGTAATTGTCAAGCTTCCCCAGGTGCCAGAAGGGCATGGCAATAAGCCCCTAACCTGTAGGCGTCTCTACATACGTGCTTCAATTGAATCAGCCCATTCCTATTCTAGCTGGAGAGCTTTTCTTATTTGGAGTTGAAGAATGGGATTAAATTGTAGTAGTTCTGTTCCCTTTGGCTTTCATGACTCAGCATCAGGCTGTCTGCGCGCTCACAAGCTGAAAATATAACAAACTCTGTGGATTAAAGAAACCTGTAATGCTACTGAGTGTGCTACTCTGTGAAGACGCTCGATCACCTATTTTTGGGTGCTGTACCCAGCAAATCAAACACACTTACACACCCATTGCTTGAAATTCTCCTTTTTTAGGAAGCCACAAGAATTTTGAATACTGCCTCTGTGGTGTCTCCTTATGATGATTTTAACATCACAGAAATTGTTTAAGGACTATTGTAAGAAGCGTGTTGCCTACACATGCAGCCTGAAAGCGCCCCTGCTGTGCCTGTATTTTATAGCCAGTAGCAGTTCTGATAGCGACCGGACTGTCTGGGCAGAACACCTGGAGGACAGAGTAACAGAGAGATAGGATTAGGCAGCTGAGCCCTCCTCGCTGCAGCTTCTGCCTCACCCTCAGCGAGCAGAGCATGGACATGTGGTTGTTGGCAGTGGGAAGTTTAGTAGCCAGACTGAAACTGCTCAGACAATACTGATTGGGGAGGAGATACAAGGTAGACAGATTGTAGATAACTCTGTAAATTCGGCAGATTGCAGTTAGTTTTTTTTAATCCCAACAGCACAAGTATGGAAATATTTACAATAACCCAGGACAGATGGAAATTTCCTTTGCACAGAGCTTACACTGGAGTAACTCCTCTGTGTTTGATAAGTTGAAACCTTAAACATGTGCTATTGCCTTTGTCTGAATTTATAGTGCTCCGGGGTGGTCTGGAAACCAGAAAAGCTGTCTGGTCTTTCAGGAGTGCCTTGGGGATGAATTCTGGGGTGATGCTGCCAGTATACTCTGGTGGGGTTGAAGACAAATGACAGCCTTGAGATAGCCACCCTTGCAGGCTCAAGGGAGAAGATTGCTTTAGACCCTACTCTACAGAAGCCCTAATATCAGTTGTCACAACTCTTCCACAGTCAGCCTCCAGGACGAGATTTTGAAAAGGTCTGCTTCTAAAAGCTGTGCACTCAGTTTCCAAAGTGCCACGGCTAAGAGGAGATTTTTTCTTTTTCTTCAAACTATGAGATCCCAGGAAAAATGACAAGGGGTAACAGCTTTAAGCTGAAAGAGGGGAGATTTAGGTGAGATGTTAGGAAGAAATATTTTCCTGTGAGGATGGGGAGGCCCTGGCCCAGGATGACCAGAGCAACGGTGGCTGCCCCATCCCTGAGGTGTTCAAGGCCAGGTTGGATGGGGCTTTGAACACCTTGATCCAGTGGGAGGTGTCCCTGCCCATGGCAGGGGGTTGGAACTGGATGGGCTTTGAGGTCCCTTCCAACCCAAACTGTTCCATGGTTCTATAGACAAAAAAAGAAAAGAGAACTGACAAGTCCAAAGATACTCATGACATTGTCACTTGTTATCTGATTTTGAGCCCACATCTCAAGAGCAATGCTTATCCACTAATAATTTGGATCTCTTGCAGTCCACACTCTGATCAGGCTGTGATTAGAATGGGTCCTGCAAGTAGGTCTAAGAAGGGGAGAAATCCAAATATTGATTTTGCTTGACTTTTTCTTAGGCTTTGGTGCTATTGGCAAAGAGCATCAAACTAGTTGCCTAATAACTAGTGCTCAGTCACCGCTGACAAAGACCAGGTTTAGATTCACTGAAAGAAGAAAAAGCTTTTCCCTCTGTTTTCCTGCCTATGGCATCAGCCGCTCCGGAAACCCCTTTAAGCCCCTTGTCAGTGTGTGCGATCAGAGACTGCTTGTGTTGTGGTGTTTCTGTGCCATTTTGCTCAGCCCATTTAAGATGTGCATTGTGATACTTTTTACAGGCAGTTTCTAGTTCATATTTTCTTTTTTTAATCAGGCAGAGACATTACAATTAAAATACCGTAAAAGTGATTCTGGCAGTATTGCAATAAGTATGTTTTTTAATTAAAGGAAGAACACAGGATGTACAAATAGTACCAGCTAATGGGAAATTTCATCCAATGTATTTTTTAATTGAGATTTAAAAGGAAGAAAAGTCAGCCCTGTTTCTCTCTGTTGCTGTGCAATATTTCCCTGCACTGTTACAATGAGGTGTACCAAGGCTGCAATAATTACAGTCTCAGAGCCTTAAAGTCCCGGCTGTTTTCATGGGAAAAAAAAAAAAATGTATCAGTTCTTTAATTTGTTGGTATGTTTTTTTTTTTAGGAATTCAGTGTTATTCAGTAGAGTTCAGCTCACAGAGCTGGAGGATGGGTTTTGAGGCCCTGAATCTGTAACAATTTGATGTTTTTTTTCAGTTCTTCCCCGAGCTGTAAACCCTGGTTCGTCTTTGGGTATGGGCTGCAGGTTTCTCTTTCCCATCCTATTTAGCACAGACTTACAGCACGTGTGTTAGGCTCCCAGGGCTCTTGTTGCCAAAGAAATTGATTTCCTCAACTTTGGCAGCTCTTGGGGCCTCTCTGGGGCATCAGAGGGTGAGCAGGTCAGTGGAAGCTAGTTGTGGCCTTGGAACCACAGCAGCTCCCAGAAGCAGTTTCCAGTCGTGCCGACTGACACGGGCTCTTGGCCGTCGTTACAGTAGCAGCTCTGTCCATTGGTGGGGATGTCCTCACATGCGTTTATGTGGTACAGAAATGCCGCTGAGAACTGAGGTCCAGGGCTTTTAAACTTTTTAAAATGCAAATAAAGACCTTCAAAGTCATAGCTGTCTCCCAGTCGTAGGTCTCTCTCATGAGCATTGAAGTACAGAGGAAGCGCACCATATAGTGGGATCGCACAGGGGTTTCTTAAGTTTTGAAAGACCGCCTCTCACTCTGGTGGCTCAGCAGATGGGGCTTTACAGCCATTTTGCTGCAGGAACAGACTGCTGCTGAGACCGAGGTCCAACCCGCTGTGCTAGATAGTAAGAGATAATCCCTGTCTGTAGTACCTTTAAATTCAAATGGCAGAAATCAGGTTGAAATAACCCTGGTGGAGCGTCATGGCACGTAGAAACACACTCTAATGTTCTAACAGGCACCCAAGCGGGCTCTGCAAGAGCAGAAGCATAAACCTGCTCCATAAACCAGTGCTTCTGCGCTTTGTCCTGTGCACCCTTTTCTTACTGCGGGTGAAGAACTTAATGTGTGTCCATTGCCTACAGGCTTGAAATAGTAGCCCAAAGACCTGTTTTTTTTCACATACCTCATTGGGTGGTGCTTACCCCAATTCCTTCACACGGCTCACCTGGAAGCTTCCTTCATTGGATCCTAGGTGGTGGGCTGCGATATGTGCTGGAAGCCATCTAGGAATGTCCACATTTCTTCCCTACCCAGGTTAGTTCTCCGCTTGCAAATTTGTCGAAGGTATTGCTAAGTATACCTGAGATCTGAAGAAGCAGAAGGACTTCTGCAAAGGAGCTCTCCCTGTGGCAGCATCTTCTGGGCTGCGGATCTGAATTGCCTTTGCCTGGCCCCTCTGCTCCAAGGGAAAAGCCCAACTGGCTTACGAGGCAGCACGTGTCTTCTGAACAGATGGCTTGTGAGTGCAGCAAGCCGGAAAACACAGACTGGTCAGGCTTGGGAGACAGTTTCTGTCTGAGAGTACTCCAGCAGCTGCCTGTTCCTTGCCTAGGGACAAATAAGGGCCTCCATCCAACGATACCCTGGAATACAAGCTTAACTTTTTAGCATATTGGTGATGTCCTGGTGGCAGTACACAAGCATTTGAACTCAATTCCTTTAGGATCTGCACTTGTATGTTATGAATGTGCGGGAACACATGCGGGGAGGTGGAAAATGAGTTTTGGGCTCTTGGTTCAGGCAGCCTTTGAGATGGAGCCAATGTAACAAAGTTCTTTTCTCCTTCGTGTCTTGCTCGGCAATGATCCAGCCTACAATCAACTTTTGTGGCTCATCTGAATGTCATATAAGCACACCAACAGGGTGCAGGAGAAAGGTCCATGAAATAATCAGTTGTTCTTATTTAGGGCTCATAAAGTCTGCATTCTTCTTCCTGTACACAGGAGGATCTTTGTTATTTTTTCCTGCTTGGAAACCCCACCAGGCACCCCTCAGAGCCGGAGAATGAGCAATAAGGGGGCTGCTAACCCTCTGCAGCTTCGTTGTGCAGGATCAGTTGTTTCAGTTAAAGATAGTCCAGCTCCAGCAGTTGCCTCCTGTTCTTTGCCACTCGGGGATGCTTGCCAGGACTATAACTTCTCAGCTTAAGCCTTTCTCCTGGGGGATTCTGTGGCTTTGTCATATGGAAAACCAAGTGGGAGGAACTGGCAAGAGCAAGCTGAAGGCTGTGGGAATGTTAGTTATACATGGCCACAGCATGGCCGTGGTACAGCCAGAGCAGATCTCCCTGCTGGGTGACAGGAGAGAGTAGTCCAGGAGAGGAGATGCCCATTTAATCAGCAAATCCTCTTCTACGGAGAGGTTTTCTGCTAGTGAAAGGGCTGTGGCGCAGCAGTGAAATGTACCACAGTTCTGGTGGTACTCTCCTAACAACTGCTATTATTGATCATAAAAAAAAAAAATCTCTTGAGAGTATCCAGCAGCTTTCCCATACCTTGCTAGCTTTAACGTTTTGTTCAGCTTTACATAAAGAAGTACAATTAAGTCTGGCAATAGTTGCTTTTATCCTAGATTCCTAATAAGCCATTCATTAGACAAAAATACCTTACACTGTGCGGCCTCAAAGGGTGATGATAAAACAGTGCTCCAGGTAATAAGTGCACATTGGAATGGGGACTTTCCTTCCTTTTGAGACTGGTAGATCTGTGGAGGGCTCTAAATCACAACCTAAGTGAGAAATACAGTAGCTCTATTATGCTTTATGAGAACGTTAGGAGGAGTTTTTTAGAGTGAGGGTTTTGACAAAGGCAATAAGCTGCAGTGTCCAAAAGCATGAATCTTCACGACAGAGTCAAGGAGAAACTTTCCTCACAGTCCTCTACTCCGTTGTTCTTTCTTTTTCAGAAGTGCCTGATGTAACTTTTTTCCGTAGGGAATATTCCGGATGCCCGGGCTGTGCCATTGCATGAGCCAGACCAGAGCACCTGACGAAGAGAAGTGTTAATGCATTACCTTTCCGACACTTTTCATTGAGTGCGTCCACCACCGTCTCCCAAGCACTTCAGAAGATAAATCTCTTTTCACAAACCCAGTTCTGCTGACGGCACAATGGTGCTGTGGTTTCTCACACAGCAGATTACAACCTGCCTTATTAGCATGTTTGTTTTCCTTAATATTCCCTTTATTTTTGTTATTTGGTCTGGCTGTTTCTCCCCTCCTGTGGGAGAGAGAGAGTTGCCTCCAGTTTAGTTTTTCTCTCTTTTCTTCTTTTTATTTTTTTTTTCCATAAAGACAGATAAAGAAAGATTCTTTTCTGGGCAGAGAGGTGGAGGCTAATTGCTGGGTTAATTGAGAAGAATGGTGCTTCTGATGTTCTCACAAAGTACAAAATAGCTTCAACATATTTCTTCCCTCCCCCCCCCGCCCACTCCACCTGAAAAGCCCCATTGAATTTGCACGTTATTATACAGAAGTGATTAAGGGTTTAATTGTATTTATTTTGCTTGGTGGGGAGGCCATCATAACAGTAGTTGATTGATTTTTATAAAATCCCCCTCAAGGTCTTATGTAGGACTTTGCTTTCCTGTGCAGCCATAACAAACAATTTGGAGGTCACAGCCAAAGTCTCAGCTGAGCAATATTCTTGCCTTCTGCTTTCAGAGAAGAGGTCAAGTGCAATAAAAGAAGGAAACATAACTTTTATTTTCTTTTAAAATAGGGGAAGACAATCTTGTAGAGCAGCAGCTGTATATTTATTTGACCCGCTGAAAAACACAGCGATACTGAGAGCTGAGGGCTAGAGGGACACTATGCAGTTTTTGACACAAGTATTCGTAAGTTTGGCTGAAGTTTGTTTTACCCTTAGACCTGGTAAACGTTTAAATGAATCCCTGCTAACGTTTTCTTTTCTTTTCCTTTTCTTTCCATGACACTACTCTATTTATATCTTCAGCAGCTGAACTTCTCTTTTTACGCTTTCGTTTCTCCCAAAAACAACGGTGTTATGAGACGTCTGTGAGTTTGGCTCATGTACCTGTTTCCTATGATTGCACATTGGGTCTGACTGCTGCTTCTACAGAGTACGTACAGCAAATCATAGTGTCGCTGGTTGGGAAAAGACCTTTGAGATCATCGAGTCCAACCGTACCTTCTAGTGGTCTTGGTCTTGCAAATCTTTGTTCTATTGCCAGTCGTGCTTGGGTTGCCTTTGGATCTGGGGGTGGAGAAACCCACCAGCTGGGCAACAGCTCCCACCTTGAAGTCTTAATTGTTATTCCTTCACATCCAGATCTTCACCAAGGGAGGAGAAACCTTGTTTCTCTGAAGGATTTCCCCCAGGCAAAGATACAAAGCTTTGAATTAACGGAGGGAAAGATCGTTCAGGGCAACTAATGTGCAGTTAACCAGAAACTGGGGATTAAAATGTTGTTCAAATGTTATACAGACAAAGCGTGGCTGGAACGTTTTCAGGACGTTGTTTGAGACAGAACTGTGATTTTCCAATCAAAGGATAGGGTAGCTTAGGCTACCAACCTTCCTGGTTCATTGGTACAGCACAGGAGTCATTAGAACATCATTAAAAATTGTACGAAGAGTGGAAACCGAAATGTCTGTATTTCAGTGGGAAGAGAGCATAGGAAGTCAATAAAGACCCTGAGGAAGATGTCTTTTTTTATGTTAGGGATAAAATAAGTTGCAGTGATTTATAGTTCCATTTCTAGATTGCGGTGATAAAATTCTTAACATTGCTGCTATAAGGCAAATGTGTTAATAAATATTTCTGTTCTCAGTACGGGAAGGAACAGAATGGTAAATTGTACCACAAGAGCGAGATGGACCAGCAGTCCGCTTGTTTCTGGAGACTGTTGATATAACAAAGATGTTAAATACAATTTTTCAGGAATACACATTCTTAAATCAACAGGTCTAGTCTCATTTGAGATTCTTAAAAGTGCCAGTAGAAGCATTCTGTGGCCCACAAATGTTAGCTTTAGAGTACAGGGGAAATTACAGAGGACTGTAGAAGTTCTGATCTTGTGTCATGATCCGAACAGGTAAAAGATGATATTGGCTTAGTCTGATATCAATCAGAGGTCTAAAGAGACAACTGTATGAAGTTAAATGTTGTGGTTGACTGAATCCATAGGTTACAAGCTATAGGAGTTACTGAATGACAGGAGAGAAATCTTATGGAAAGAAGGCAGCAAACTTGAGTTCATTTTCTGAGTAGATTACAAGTTCTGTAAATGTGATTCTGTAAAACATGTGGTGGGATGACTGAGGATCACCTGCCAAGATCTCATGGCAACTAGCAGACATAAAATGTACCGACTCAAATAGTAAATTGCTAGTGGGAAACCATTTTCATGTCTACTTGGATACCACTGCACATCATCAATGATCTTGAAGTATGTGGAGAACCGTGACAGATGACATTCTGTGAATGCTGTTTGCACCAAGTGCAGATTCACACAGCTGAGAAGAGAGCTACACAGGAAGCAATTAGGAATGAAAGTTGTGGCTACACAATAAGGGGCTTTGTCAGATAAAGCCATGATCATGGAAAGGATCAGAAGCCAGTGTGGCTCAAGGATGCCCACATGATCTCCCAAAGTAATGAAGAGGCAGTGTAGTTTTTTACTGCAGGAGAAAAAAAAAAAAGCAGAGTGTGGAGATAAGCTAATTTTTCCTCTGTAGGCAGCATCAAGAACAGCAAAGGAGCAGAAGAATTAAGAATTAGGAGATCTGGCTTTCCAATTTCAGAAGGAGCCCTAGCACTGAGCTTTGGGAGAGGATGTACTGCTCCATGAATTGGAGAAGGTTCTTTGCAGGGAGAGTCTTAAAAACCTTATCACCCATTCTGAATGAGAGTTGTGATTGCATTTGACTGTGAAGTACTTTCACAGAAAATGCTGTTTTCTGCACCTCTCTGCAGTGCAGTGCAGGAGAGGATAAAGAGAGCCGCTGTCTGAAAGCTCAGCTTTGGTAAGTTGTGCTTGGAAATAAAGCAGAAATTCGGAACACTAAGAGAGATTAGCTGTTGGAAAAGGTGATTGTAGAAAGTGGCAGTGATGTCCTCAAGTCACTTAGTTGATTGCCTTTGGGGAAGGAATGCAGCGACCACAGGTGGCTTGTCTTGCTCTGGTGTTTCAATAGCTTGATGTGCACAGACCATCAGATGGTGTGTCTGAATCGTCCCTTCAGTCTGAAAATTAATACCATTTCTAGTATTGCCCGGATTTCAGCATAGCACATTTTGTATGAAGTACATTTCATTTTTCTATAAGTCTCATGTTCTTCATAATAAGCCAGATATCTTCTTTTGTTTTGAGTGAAAAAGCTGACATTCGTGCTGGTTTATCAGTGTGTAGTCAGTATAGTTTTGTAAAAAAAAGAGTAAGTATAGCAAGCTTAACAGAAATACATTTGTATATAGAAAAGTATGTCTAGGGACAGAGATAATTTACACATAAGGGAGTTGGTGTTTGTGGGAGTGATCCCATGGTTCCCAGTGGTTATAGGCAAGAAAATGTAAGATTTATCTCTTTTGTCTATTAGGCACATTCTGTAAAAACTTATCTGGAGCCCAGTGAAATCTGGAAAAGCAATGCTCAATTGGTTCTCCTTATTGAAATGCTGGCTTTGTCATAAGACTAAGAAATTAGAACAAAGTTTTAAGACTTTTTTATGACGAAGAAATTGATGAATCAATGAAACCCCTTTAATTCAAGAATAAATAAGGAAACCGGGATAAGCAGGACGTGTTCAGCAGGATGTGACTGTGTGGGAAAGGCCACACGTGTGCTCTGCATCTCCCTTGTCACTGAGAGCAGCAGGACCTGCTCAAAGGCAAGCAATGACCAAGGTAGTTTTTAACCAGATTTATCATATTACAAAGAACTTGCTTCCTCTTTTGCCTCAATACTGACATTAAAGCGGAGGTCTGATCACCATTCTCCTTTTTGCTAAGGGTTGGCAGTATTTTGTGGGGAAGGAAACTGCTTGGTAGGGGTAGAGGTCACCATTAGAAGCTGCTAACACCAGTAGTGTGGTGTGAGGGTGATAGGAGATGGCACAGTTACAGCTACCTCGCATAAAGGGAAATGTTGGGGGGGCAGCAGAGCCTTTGTAGAGAGTTCTGAGGTTGCCAGGCTTTGAGGTATCCCCTACTACCTCCTGGGAAGCATGGCTTGACCCGGGAAGAAATAACCCACGTGCAGAATGATTAGATGTCTGAGTCCACTCTGTCCATTGTAAGGATAGCGACAGCGTCCTTCATAGGAGACAAAATGCGAGAGGAGATAAAAGAGTAAACCATCCTGAGATGATGATGGGGGATCACCAGATCGCATAATGCAAAAAACAAAGGAAGCATTTGACAGAGCTGAAAAGACTGAGTCAAAACCGAGGGCTGGAAATTCCTCTTCACGCGCCTGGTACAGAGACCACAGAATTTGTTGCTTCAGGAAGTCATTGAGAATAAATCTTAGATTTGAAGGATCAGATCCATATTACTGGCAAAACTTATCTAGTTATACTAATAGGTGGTAAAAGGAAAGTATTGGCAGGAAGATGAAACCTGATGCTTTGAGGTGAAGCTAACCTCTAATTAGGGACTAAAATGAGGCTTTTGTGGCATGGGGAGATCAGTGCACATCCAGCTAACAGGGAGAACTTTCTTGTACTCCATTTGGCAGCATCTGGTTTTGAATAGCAGCTGGAAGAAAGAGTATATATGTGGGATTAAATCAACCATTGAGCTGGACAAGTTGCCAGGTCTGATGTTCCAAAGCTGTTTTCCCCTCTCCCCGTCACAAGTTGTTTGTAGTCTGAAAAGGAACATACAAATTACGTAGCTATAACCCATTTTAATGTTTAGAGAGTTAGGTTAAGGCGGACATTTTCCAAACGGAAATCCCTTGCACTGGGATTGGACAGGCTTAGATGTTGTCCCCGGCTGAATGGCCTGTGTAGAACTGAGAAATGGACTGAATTAATGTGGTCTGTAAAGAGTTAGTAAAGCTATAAGGGTGTAGGGCAAGGTGGAAATTTTGCAAGAAACACTGTTTTTGTACCCTTAATCTCATAATTTTATTGTGAAAACATTTGTTGACCCATCTCTTACAGCTCCTTCGACTGTGTGAGATAATGACTGGCGGTTAGATCCATGGTTACATTTTTCTTTTCTGCTGTTTTCAGGTGGCAAACTCTTGTTTATTGGTCCAGGACCTGTAGAACTGCATGCTCATTACATTCTGATATCTGATGGAGGAGAGCTCCAGGCAGGATCTGCCGAGACTCCTTTCCCTCACAAAGCACACATCTATCTCTATGGAAGCCTTCGTTCTCCACCGTTATTTCCATATGGAGTCAAGTTCCTGGCAGTGAGGAATGGGACGCTTTCCCTTCACGGTGAGTACATATTTTCTTCTCTGCAGAAGCAAAGCAGAGATGAAGAAAAGAAAGCAAACTAAAGGAAAAAAAAGTTTTCGGAGGGGAAAAAACTCGAACTTCAGTCACGAAATTGGAATTTTAATTGCAGTTAGGTATTTGCTGAAATCAGATTTCTGGGCCAGAACTTCATATCTTTGCTTTCACCATCAGACTCCTATTTCTGCAACTCAGTGTTGCATGTCCATAAAAGATCCTGTACTGGAAGCTGAGTCATTTTGAAAATCTGGCTTCCAAGAAGAAGATAGATGTTATCAAGTAGTTAGGAAACCCTGGAAGTCATTAAGGTGCCTAGAAGGCATTTGAATTTGTGCTATCTGTCCACAAATGAAACCCTCTGTACTGTGGAAACTGCATCTCAGATGTCTGTTGGGAATCATGTGGGCCTGCTCTGCTGCTAGAACGAGGTGTCCTTCTCCCCTCCCCTCTCTCCATAACAGCTGGGAGGTTTGCTCCCCAAGAGGAGGTTTCCAAGAGAGAGTAGTCTGCCAGGTAGGTCCTGTGGTGAGGCCAGTGCCAGGTGTGCTGCAGTTAGTTAGCCTTTTCCGGCTGGAGGAGGGATGATACTTCTCAAAGCAGGAGCAAATTAGTCCTGGCAGCGTGCTTTCCCCTCCTTCTCCGTCTCTCTATGCTGTGCCACCATCTCAGTGCCACCGGGCTGTCTATAGCATTAGGAACACAGTTGGCATCTCTCTGTTTCTCTGGTGGTCCGCACAGCCGCACCTACTCAACTCAGGTTGCGGGCATAAATGACAAGGCCAGGGTGGTGCAGGAGAATTGTGAAAATGTCAAGAATTTCAGTCCTAGATACGTGATCCTCTGCTCTATCCACTGGCCTTTTTTCTCAAAGGAAGCCCTGCAGGACCAGAGCTCCACGTTCTTACCAAGTGGAAGTGATGAGGGACCCAGAGGACGGAGAATGGCTATAGGGTTGCAGATGTTGTGGGGCAGATCTTTTTTTGGAGGGCTATGAAATGCGGGGCTAAAATGGCTGTTTCTTGGTGCAGTAGATTGGATGTGAATTTTAGGTGCAGACTCCTCATGAATCAGCATATTAGTGCAACGCATAGGTGTAAAACTCTTAACTAATAGCTATTTGTGAAGTCAGTGTGTGTCCAAGAGGAGAATGCTTCATCTCCTTCCTGATGTTCTTGTGAGTCAAGCTTTGTATCAGTAGGCGTTTGGTTCCTCCAGCAGGGCTTGAACTTACCCCCCTGGACTACAGGCAGAAAGGTTGCTGTCTGGGCATCGCTGACACACGGCTCTCAGAAATGATGTCGGGCTCTGGAGGGTACGATCCAAGCACAGGCAGGGAGCGAGCCGTGCCGCTCTGTGCTGATCAGTTCCCAGGAGCCGGGCGAGGGCAGATGAGGTCGGTTGTTGGAGGGAGTCAGGGAACAAATGCTTCTCTGAATCAGGAGAGGTCAGCAGCGGCTGGGGAAGGTGCTCCTGGCAGTGCAAGGGACATGGGCTACAGGATTCCTGAAAGCCACGTCAGATGCTCGTGACCACTCCGTGGAGACACGGCGAGGCTATAATTATTTACTTTTGCAAATGGCTTTAATAATTTCAGGAAGGGAGCTTTGCAGCAAGGCAGAGTGTTTCTATCCCATTTTCTAGGGATAGAAGTACTGTTCCCAGGACACAGGACAGTACTATTAGATCCTCTGGGCTGAATTGACTGTCCGTTACTGGCCATTGAGTTTCACACAGCTGTCCCAGCCCCGAGATCAGTAACTCCCATTAGATTAAAGCATGCCTTCCAGAAAGGCTTGGTCTTTGAGGACATCAAGGGAAACGGAAACCAGCATTTTCTGTAAAAGCTTGTTCCAGGGGATTAATTTGATTAATCATCCATGTTTTTATTTTTTTTAAGAAAAGCATTAAAATGTCTGATTTGAATTTTCCTGATAACAGCTTTCACTGTTTTGCCTCCTGAATCTTCCCCTGCTACTTTACAGTATCCTTCCATTCTGAGTTTGACCCTTGTAAGTCAGGATTTTGTCCTTAGATTCCCAGAGCTTTACAAGAGCCTTGTCTTTTTCGTGCTACTGTGTTTTCTGCCAATGTAAGAAAAACTGGAATCATCTCCAGTACTCTCCCTTCCAGTACTTAAAGGGGGTCTATAGGAAGGATGAGGGGAGGGTCTTGATCAAGGAATTCCTTATAGGATGAAGAGTGATGTTTTTAAGCTCAAAGAGGGAAGATTTAGATTAGACATTAGGAAAACATTTTTTCCCGTGAGGGTGGTGTGGCCCTGGCCCAGGTTGCCCAGGGGAGTCGTGGCTGCCCCATCTCTGAAGGTGTGCAAGGCCAGGTTGGATGGGGCTGGGAGCAACCGAATCCAGCAGGAGGTGGATGGGCTTTGAGGTCCCTTCCAACCCAAACCATTCCATGAATCTATGGTCTCCCTCAGCTGTGCCTCCTGTGCTGCTTCTTGCTTCCCTTCTGAGCCTGTATCACTGTTTGCTTGTTGGCTCCACCCTCACAGGCAGCTCATTCAATTACAGAGACAAACAGGGCAGAAGTACTTTTTCCAGTGTTCCTTTGACAATATGATGGAGGGAAGTAAACCCAGGTGTCCGTGTCAGTACCCTCAAGGCATTTCTCACCAATATTTCATACGTTTTACTTGTGTCGCAGTTCCCAGTGATCCTTCATTCCCAAAGAAAGCGAGAAGGTGAGTTCTGTGATGCAGGCATTACCTGGATGGAGATAAGCGGAGGCAAAGGTGGCTTGGCAAATTAGTGGAAACATGTCTTGATTTCAATTTCTTATCAATTCTTATTCAAGAGCTCTTATCAATTCTGATTCAAGAATTCTTATTAATTTCTTATTCGAGAAATCCAGATGAGCTATGAAGTCAGTGGAAGCTCTGCAGTACACACAGTCCCAGTGCATGGCTGCACTTCAGGTTCATTCAAACCATGCAATCTGCAGTTTAACATTGAAACAGGAGAAGCCTGCTGCACAACAGCACCAAAAGGACCGTGTTTTTTTGCTGGGTTCGTGTGGCTTACATGAAACAGAATATGCTGTTCTGTCTCTAATTCGGTGCCAGTCTGGCCTGTGGTGTAGAACAAATTGTTGAGCATGACAGCCTCTTTCATATGTACGTGAAAGAGGCTGACACGCTCAGCAATGTGCTTGTGAGATACACACATACAGACGCATATGTATGTTAGATCAAAATCATTAAATAAGCAGGCTTCCAAATTCTTAGGTGTCTTGGTGGAGACAGAACTGAAGGCATTTTAATTTCTGTTCTCTTTCTTTGGGGATGCTCTGCAGCCCTGGTTGAGTTCAGGTTGTTTAGTAAGGCTGTCAGCTCCTCACTTTGATATGTTAATATGACTAAGGGTTTCCCACAATTCCCTGGCGAGCAGCAGTCCTTTGCTCCGGTAGTTGTAGCAGACTGGGAAATTTCACTGTTGCCTTTGGCTTTAGCCAACTCCCCTGCCAGTCAGAGCGTGCCACCCATAAACTGCCTGTCAGTCACACGCCAGTTTTAAAGGGGGTTTCAGGCAGCCAGAGCAACTTGACTTTTTGACAATGTAATTATGGCCCTTGCATCCGCAGTAGGGGCCTGAGCGGGGCTGAGAGAATTTTATTGATTGTTCAGAAGGGAAATTTATCACTGTCTCCAGCTCTGTTCACGCTTTATTCCCTGAGAAACTCTCCTGACAATCTGTGGGAGGGAGGTTTAGTGTGGTGGCCTTGTCTGTTCTTGTGCCTTTGTCCTTCCCAGGCAAACTGGACTGGAGATGCCAAGTAGAGGGCAGGGACTGGGTGTGGAGGCAGTGTAAGGGGAGATGCTGCATCATGGGCTGAGGACATCTACCCTTCCTTTGTGACCACCTGATCTCCTGCTCCCAACACTCTTGTTACTGTGGATGGAAAAAATGTAAAGACCTTTTCCCTTCCATTTTTAGCAGTCCCACGTAGATGAGGTTATTGTTCCATTGTATCCTCTCAAAACAGACTGTGCCTCTTCCCAGACAAAGCCCAGCACTTTTTCCATGTATTTAGCTGAAACTTTGTCAGCAGCCACGTTGTGATGATGCAGGGCGTGAACACAAGAGTCTGTTCCCTGTATTTGGTTTAATAACACATACATGTCCACGCAGATAATAGATCATAGAATGCTTTGGGTTGGAAGGAAGGTAGGTCATCCTGTCCAACCCCCCTGCAGCAGCAGGGACATCTTTAACTCCTTCAGGTTGCTCTATCCAACCTGGCCTTGAATGTTTCCAGGGATGAGGCCTCCACTACTTCCCTGGGCAACCTGGGCCAGTGCCTCACACCCCTTACGGTGAAGAATTTCTTCCTTATATTCAGTCTAAATCTCTCTTTCCTTAGTTTAAAACCACTTTGTCCTGTCATAACAGATCCTGCTAAAAAGTCCCTCCCCAGCTTTCCTTTAGCCGCTTCAGGTACTGGAAGCTGCTCTAAGGTCTCCCCAGAGCCTTCTCTTCTCCAGGGTGAACAACCCCAACTCTCCCAACTCTCCCAGCCTGTCCTCATACAGGAGGTTCTCCAGGCCTGGGATCATCTCCATGGCCTCCTCTGGACTTGCTCCTACAGCTCCATGTCCCTCCTGTGCTGAGGGCCCAGAGTTGGACACAGGGCTCCAGGTGAGGTCTGACAAGGTGGTGGGTGTAGACCACGAGTAGACAGAAAAGGCTGTGCTTCAGATTTAGTACCATGATGCATTCACTTTGTCCAGACTCTGAAAGCGATGTGGTAAAGGAAAAAAAATGCTCAGAGAGTTTTGGCATAGTACCGTCCCTATTTAGAATCAACATAATTAAAACAGAAGTATCAGTGGTCATTTCAGTCCTCCAAAGTCATGAACTGTGCTGCAAAGCGTGCCCCGGCGCTGGCAGTGGGTGCTGGCTGCGGCGAGGACGTTACAGAGGCAATTTGGCACTACTTTGTTCCCAGACTTCCCTGCACACGAAACAATCTTCTACATTTTCAGGGTTAGCTCAGGAGAAAAAGTACTTTCTATCAGTTGAACGAGTTATTAATTTTCATAATTTTTAATCAATAATAAAACACAAAAATATTTGTGCGCTGTGCACTGTGCTCTACAGAGCCTGTGCATTCCTCCAGAGATCAAACATTTAATCAGATGCATCTTGCATTTCCTCCATTAAGAGCGTTATGTATCTGTGCTGAGTTCCAGATTAAGAGATCATAGACAACATGAGAGATTTGTTCTGCTTTACTCACATATTAAAGAGGAAATTTTCCCAGGGGTAAAAAAAAAAATCTGTAGCAGGGGGATTCAAGACAGGGTGCGGAGAGCTGCGAGAGATGTGCTTTTTTACCTCACTGAAATCCTCACCCATTCAATACACATTATTTCCACTAACTGAAACCATCGATTTGCACATCCCCTTTACACTGTGAGTTCAGAGATCCTTTCTCCTTTTTTAGAGTAGCTTCCATGGGATGGTTTTCCTTAGATACTAGCTGTTCTGTCTGGTGGCTGCAGGAGGCTTTTTGCCTTCTGTGGCAGCATTTTTCCTTTCAAGACCTCGGCTTTACCGCGATGCATTAAAGCTCTGGCTCTCGAGCAGAAGGCTGAGCTGCCTTGAGTCCAATCCCCCTGTGTTCACCAGTGGGAAGAAACCGCGCTGAGGCGCTTCCCATGGAGTAACTAATGTACAGAGACTTCTTCCTTCACTTTCTTATGCACAAATACAAGATGACCATTAGATTTTAAAGACCTGGCAGATGGGGGTTCAGGGAAAGCTGCTGTCTCTTTGATGGTTTGTTCTTCTTCCTGACAGAAATGCACCTGTCATCTTTGATGGACGCTTAAATGAGTTGCTTTGTATTTTAGTGCTGATCTTAATGAGGAAAATGTGATGCAAGGGGACTGACAGACAGATGGGCGCTTATATATTTATATAAAATAAAATATAGAGGGACTTCATCTAACATATTAGCTTGTGTTTCCTGAGAGGGGCAGGTTTTGTAGTTAATGCAAATGTCGAGGCTTTTGTTGGGTGAAATAGTCACCTCTTTTTTAAGTCCTTGAATGTAACATCAAAATGTTCCTTCCAGTTTTGGCCCCAGCTACAACCAGGAGTTTGGCTGGAGGAGGAAGAGTAGCAACCAACAGCAACATCAGGATGAGTTTCCACCCGAGGTGGAAGAAAGCCTGCAAAGTCTGGTGAGCTGAGGAGCCTGGACCCAGATCTGGGTTTTCTCAGGGCTGCAGGCAGACCCGGGCAGAGACCCTGTCTTTGGGCTCACCTTCATTTTCCAGCATGTCTCTTTCATCATGTGCCAGGGATGTAGCGGACTAATCTGAGCGTTTAAGGGGCCATGTGGGCCCACGTACCTGCTGCTGCCGGCCCGTTCCCAGTCTCGCTTGGCAGCAGCGTGGGAGGTTAACTGGCAATAATGTGAAATGTTAACAGCTGTAGTTTCATGAAACAGTCAGCAGGACTAGGGCAAGATGAAGGATATTTCCTACTGGAGAAACTAAAAATTATTCACTTTGTTCTCTTGTTTGAATGATGTCAAAATTTTTTCCTTTCTGGGAGAAGGAAAAGCTGTTTAATTGTATTGTTTTGCTCTAATCTGGACTTCTATAGTATTATTTCTAATATTTTCTTTCATATCAACATTTCATATCAACTTCACGTATCAGTGAAGTGCAGTGTTTTTACAGAATAAAAGTCAAAACCCATAAGCCTCCAAAGTGACAAAGAAACAAAAAAATGTGCAGTGGTTACAAAAGTAATTTTTTTAATGCAGAATTTTTATTCTGTGGAAGATGTTGAAGGTTTGACTTCATTTGAATTTGGAGTGATATCACAGTGTTGCTACTCTTGATTTAGACGTGGATTTCATCCTTCAGAACCCCCTTATAACAGGAACACATCACCCATGATAGGGGGAAGAAGTCAGAGAGATGCCCAAGTTGTGTTTGCCTCAGGCCTTGGATGTGTGGGCCACCGAGCAGATTAAAAGCTGATGTTACAAAGCTGAGCTGTGACTCATCTCTCAGTGCTCGGACAGAAAATAGCTGCTAGGAACTGTGGCCGCCTTAGGCCAACGCAGCGCCCTGGTGGTATGCAGCATCAAGACCTTTTCATGCAGGCTGTCTGCCCAGGGTCAAGCGTGATAGTACCACAAGGAAGATGGCACATGATGGCTTTCTGCTTAGGAACCTACCAAGGTTCACATGAGGGGACCAAGTAGGTCCAAATCCCCTGTCTCAGCGTGCTCATTGCTTGCATAAAGGTTGTGCCTGATGCTGGGTTTGGGCCCACACAGTGGGGACATCAGATGAGCTGTGGGTTGAACCCACCTCAAATCCGATCTAAAATATCCAGGATGCTCCTGAGAACGCAGCACCAGGCTGCTGCAGGGGGGCTGTGCAGCACTCAGAAAGCTGATAAACCCCTGGGTATCCCAAGGGTTAATGAGCAGTTATAAACTAGAAGGGACCTCCTATTCCACCCTGGGGCATGAATGAAAAGCTTTCTGCACTGGCTGTGTTGGGAAGGAGCAGAAAAGCTGTCTGCATCTCCCCAGGAGCTGCCCACACACAGGAGTTTGTCCTGCAGGACCGTATGGGGGTGGAAAGACATCTCCCGCTTTCAGAGCAGAGACATTCCTGTCTTTCAAAAATGCATAGCAGGAAAAAAACCAGCCTCCTCTCATTGCAAAACAAGCTAGAAACGTTGTGCAAATGCTTAGGGAATATACTCAGGACTGGAATTTAACAGAGAGGAAAAGTAAGCTGGATGCATTCAAGTCCAGAGGGCTGAGGGCTCATAGTTCAGGCAGATGGTTTTAAACACATGTGGAAAGATAGGGAAGCAGCTCTCATTCTGTTTATTTTTCTGGTTCCATACACTTTATGGCCAGTGACTGGGTGTCACAGCAAGAGCTGGGGTAGCTGGGACATTTTTCATAAAGGTCTTCATCCAATGAAGTTCATGAAAGAATTTCTCCAGGTGCTCAATTAAGGATCTGAGACTTTAAGGTCTGTTTGACTATAGAGAGCTGTAGGAGCACAGCCGTGTGCTCCTGAATAAGGAACCCTTTGGGAAAAAAAATTGCTATTCTTTTTCACTTAGGGAATTTTATACGTTATTATTTCTTTGGTTCATTTTATTAACTGAAGCAGCAGCAGGAGAAGGTCTTTGGATCTAAAAATACATTAATCCCCCTCCCCTTTTTGGAAGCGCCCATTTCCATTAGATGTATCGGGATTTATTGCTTTGACATTTGGCAGTTTCAGGAACGGTCAAGCTAGGTCTGAGTAGGTAGGGTAATTTGGATCGGGAAAGGAATAATAAGGGATTATGACAGTGGAGAGGAAGCTGGACTCCTTAGGCAGTCTGACACTCGATATACTGCAGTGAATGATGTGTTTTATTACCGGAGACTTTCATACTGGTGGTGTGGTGTTGGGTGGGTTTTTTTGATCGCAGCTATAATCCATCGAACTACATTCTTAACTCTGTCTTTTGCAAAATTCTTTTCTGTTTTGGGGATGTAAACTGCTTGTTTCTTTTCACTGTGCTTGTGAGAATTGAAAGATCTTATTCTCATTTGCACTAAAGATTTATAACGTAGCTGCAACGGATTGACAGATTATCCACATTACAGCGTGTGTAGTCACTGTAAGTGATTGTGTGTCTGAGCCCTGCAGTTCTTGTAAATTCCGTTTGTGGTATAAAGGGATCTCATTACCTCAACTTTAAAGCGCCAGTAAACTGTCAAAAGGTGTAAAAGAGCTTTATAGTTTGTCAACACTACAAACAAACTCTGTGTTCTTAACCCGAGTTAATTAATTTGTTGTACATAGGAGTGAAGAGGAGATGCGGCAGGATCTCTGTAGTCACAGGAGAAGGGTTCAAAGCCTGCTGTCCCACACCAGAAGAGGAAGATGGTTTAAAGCATTTAAACAACTTTTAGGAGAAAGAGAACAGTCCCGTGACAGGCTTAGGGCTGGAACCAGTCTCCCCGAACCCCATTTGAGGAGTCTAGTTTCTACCAGCACTCCCATGCACTCTGAACATGCCTCATGCTGGTTGCTATCTGGCTTGGTTAGGAGATTCTGTGCGTATCTAAAGTTAGATGATAACATACGCTCCAAAGAAATCTTGAGCTTATGTCAGGAGCAGCTGTTTTCCATCTAAGAAACACATCACCTAGTCACCTAAGTTCTTAGATCTGGAGCATCCCATAGGTGTAAGGTGGAATTAATCTAACTAAATAGGCATGTGTGAAAGGCATAAATTCCCTTCAGAGCAGACTGGTGGTTAGCGAAATTATTAGGCGGTGTCTTCAATGTGAGGTTTCAAACACCTTCTGGTTGCCACAGGAGTAAGAACATGAACATGTTTGTGACTGGACTTTTCTATATCCAGCGGATAAACTTCCACTGGGCCTGGCCCTAGCTATCTACATGAGTGGAGTACCTAGCATTATGGGCCTTGCTTTGATACAGAAAACAGATGACAAACTATGCATCACCTTTAACGACCAGTGTTAGTCCAAGTTTCTCTTCTGGTGGAAGCTGAAAGACACATTAAGGCAGTGGGCAGGAGGTGATTTTTTTCGTAAATGTACAAGAAATGGGTAAAATGAACACTTCAGTGCTTTAGAACTGTCTGGTCTGACAAACAGAGGCTTTAAAGGAGTTGTTTTGTCTGAAGCAAAATTTCCCACTGGGTTGAGGAGTGGGATCTGGAGCAGGCTTTCTCAGCTGGGATCAATACCACTGTCTTTTTGTCTCTTCACCTCTCCCTTTCTGTGCTGCAATGATGGCAGAAAGACTGGACATGTGCTCAGGGTTATAAATGAGAGGAGAGAACTGGTGATCAGACCCAAAGAAACTTGTAGCTTCATGGGGGCAGCCACCAGCCAGGGCACCTGGAGGTTCCAAGGCTCCATGGCCACTGGAATGCTTCTGAGTCACTTTGGGGCAATTCCCTTACCTGACTTAGGAGACATCTCTCCTGTGCCTTTCATGGGGAGAGAAACTCCTCTAGAAGTTGATTCAGAGTTTGTAGGCTCCCTGGGAGCCATTTTTTCCCATTGAGTACAGGACTTATCTCCTAATTAATTAGCTTAAGGCTGCCTCTCCCTACCCTGGAGTCATTATTTTCAAAACTCTGTTTCCAATTGCAGCAACTTCTGCTTTCAGAGCTGGGTGATCTGAGATCGCTCTCCAACATCCAGTTTAAATTTTCAACATTGAGGCAGGGAATGTACACCTGGAAGAGGAAATAAGATTCTTGTCTTCAGTCCTCAGAGGAATGTCATTAACGACCTCATTTATCTAAACGTACAGCACTTAGTACAGTCTACACAGAATCACAGAATCACAAGGTTGGAAAGGACCCATTGGATCATCGAGTCCAACCATTCCTAACACTCCCTAAACCATGTCCCTAAGCACTTCATCCACCCGTTCCTTAAACACCTCCAGGGAAGGCGACCATCAGATTGCTTTGGAAATTCTGGTAAACATAGGAATTTCTTGTGTTTCACAACGCCAAATGAAAGCAAGTCAGTTAAATACTGCACTAATCTGGACCACTCAGGTGATAATTGTGTGCTGAAGCACTTGGCCTGCTGTAGACAGGCTTTCTCGTAACCCTGGAGATAAGTGTGCCCTGGCACACCTTGCTGAGTTTTGGTGTGATTCTGAGACATTTCCATAAAGGTCAAACGCTCATCTCTGGCTGAACAACTTAGGGCTAGGTGAAGCCTGTTCGTGAAGTCATATAGCATCCTACTTGGATTTATAGAATGTTTTGTAGTGAGGGCTGTGAGAAATGATGTTTATACTTTCTTCTTTTCTACTTGATATAGAAAAGAGAGTGGCGTTGTACACATCGTAATTGCCTTGCTCTTGATAATGATGGCAGGCCTAGACAAGACTGCACGCTCACATCAGGCTTCCACCAGGGTCCTGGTGCCAGGATGTTCCTTATGCTACAATTCATGCTTAATTGACTCTGGAATTTGTGTTTAAGTTGCTTGCGTTTCTGGGTTGTCATTTGACAGCACAGTTCTGCTCTGCTCCATATTTAAAGGTGTAACCGTCAAGTCATTTAGTGAAATGTTCAGTGCTCGCTTTGCCTGCAAGAGTATTTCAAGTCTAAAGGCTCTGTCCTGTCCCTTTAACATGAAGGTGCTTCTACTTTAGATCTCAACGTTTAAAATCTGAGCTCAGTTAATTATTAAAAATTAGTTCAATAATTAAGGAGTTATACAGATTCATCTATTTTTCAGTACTTTTGAGTGTTTCTGCTTACAGTACATTTTGAGGGGAAGACATAATTTAAATATACAGCAGCTGTTGGTCTTTCAAACCTTCTACTCTCAAACAAAAGGTTTATTCACCTGTTGTACAGTCCAGTCCCAGGCATTACAGGTTATTTTATGAAGCCCGCATGTTTCATCTGAAATGGGTTTGTTTTCAAGGAGAAACAAGGAACAGGGCTCTGGGCCTCCAAAGGGTGGCCTGCAGACAGACTGCAGAGACTGGAGTCTTTGTTTCAGGAACTCTCTTTGGGTATTTGTGATCTTTGTAGAGACCTCATTGGCTCTTTGAAGCAGAGAAGCTGCAGAAGATCTCTGGGAAATGAAAGTTTTCTCCCAGCTGGAGATCATTCCGTCTTGAGATATTCATCAGTAGGTTTCACCTCCCCATTTAAGAGCTGGGTGTAGGAGCACCTCTGAGAAGTGGTGCATCCTACCCAGTCAGCCTACTCCTGGTAAGTGAGCCTGGGGACTTCTTCAAGAAGAAGCAATTTGGTTTTGCAATCTGCTTGGCTCTTCAGTTACCAGAATGTTAATATAAAGGATCTTTTCGGGCACTCCAAGTGGTGTCCAAGGTATCTACAGATAGGGCAGATAGGACGTGGGACTTATGTCAGACCAGTGCCGTTCTGGAACAGCACGTAGAGGCCAGTCATGTGTTCAAAATTACAGGTTAGGCACCTGAAACCCACCCACAGTTTCCAAACTCAGTCAAGTCAACTTGCAGATACCAGTGGTGATAGTGGCTGAGGGACTTGGTGGATGTTGTGCTCTTTTTCAAGCTGTTCTTGTTTAAACCTGTTGGATACTGAAGCTGGAGAGCATGGAGGTTGCCTGTTTCCCTGTACTTGGAACAACGTGAGACACAGGTCATGCTGTTACACTGCCTAGGAAAAGAAGAGAAAGAAAAAATCAGATTTCAGAGTTACCAGTTGTAAAGTTGTTTCGTTGAGGTTAATAGGTGATTTTAAACAGCAGTGGATGATGACGGATTGAGGAACAGCACGGGCGTGTGCTGGGCTCCCATCAGAACCATAGGCTGGGAATGTGTTCTAGATAAGGCAAAGAACCCTCAATTAGGTCTCTTCTTGGTCAAATGACCAGAAAAACATCACTGATCCTGTGTCACTCGTGTTGCTTAGAGTAGAGGAGAATCTGACCTGTAGGCGTCCTTCCATGTGGGAATATAAATAGGAATCAAGAAAAAACCCTGCTAGACGTGTGTTCCCTAATGAAAATCTATAGAAAGTATTGGAAATTGAAAGTACATCTTACATGTACGGAGAAACATCCCATGCCACCTAAACCATCAGGAAAACAGTAAAACAAACTGTGGAATGGGAGACAGAGGAGGAAGATGGCAGAGCACAGTAAGAAGCCAATTAGGAAAAGAGGGGGGAAAAGGGAGGATGTTTGGATACCTCAAATGCTGTTCTTCTAGAACTACAAGAAAACCCAAAAACCTGAGGAGGTTTTCCTTAGAAAAAATTTGTTTCAGAGGTTGAAAATGGAAAAAAGCCTGAATGAAGGCTTTTCCCTTAGAGCATATTTGGAATGCAGAACGAAGGTCTGCACCTCTTAATGACAGGAGTTGTTGCCCAGCAGTGTTTTTGTGAGGGTTGCTGCAGTGTGTGACAGATGTACACAACGGGAGTCGGTTGTGTGCCTGGCTGCAGATGCACTCCAACGCGCACTCCAACACACGCACACAAATCACTGCTATAAACAAAATGTCCAGGCTTGGAGGAGGATTGTCTGCTGCTCAACATGCAGATGGCTGCTGCCAGTCGTTCGCTTTTATGCGAGTCCTAAAAATTCACGAGGATCGTTCCATGAAAGAAAGTAAAGTGAATAAAGATGATGAGACTGCCGCTAGAAAGGATGCGCTCAGGCTGATGTCAAGGAGTGGGTTTTTTAGCTGACTAAAGCTGTGTGGAGTGTGAGATCTCACAGGGAAGATCTTCGAGGCTTGTGCTCATGAATGGTGCAAGGTGGGCTTTGGCTGTGTCTATATTAGAAAACAGTGTGGCCCAGCAGAAGCAGATCTGTGCAGTGAATTAGATGCATGGTCCACACTATGTGTGTTGTTGGGGCTAGAATAGAATCTAGTTTGATTCTGTTATCATCTAAAGTGTGTTATATGTCCTAAGGCATCTGCGTTAGTTTTGTCTGAAGGAAATCTATTTGATGTACTTTGAAACAGTTCTATAAGATGAACTGAAGCACTTTATGGAAAGGATGCCTGAGAGATTTCCTTAGCTGTAAGTTGAGAAATTTCAAATGTAATTTAAGGAAAAAAACAAAAACATAATAAGCCAGAAGTATCTCAGCTAGGTTTAGATGCCCACCAACTCATTGATACACAGAACAGGTGCTCAAATGTAATTCAAGAAGACAGAATACGAGTACTTGATTCTTCTTTCTGTTATTCTGCTGTGAATTACAAAATCACAGAATGGTCAGCTTTGGAAGGCACCTCTGGAGATCATCCAGTCCGATCCCCTGCGAAAGCAGGTTCACCCAGAGCAGGTTGCGCAGGAATGTGTCCTGGGGGTTTGAATATCTCCAGAGAAGGAGACTGCACCACCTCCCTGGGCAGCCTGTTCTAGTGCCCCAGCACCCTCACAGGAAAGAAGTTTGTCCTCATGATAAGGTGGGATTTCCCGTGTTCCAGTTTGTACCCGTTGCCCCTTGTCCTGTCACTGGGCACCGCTGTGAAGGGCCTGGCCACATCCTCTCGACACCTGCACTTTAGACATTGGTAAGAATTGGTAAAATCTCCTCTCTGTTTTCTCCAGGCTAAACAGACCCAAGTCTCTCAGCCTTTTCTGAACTTGTTGAGTTGGAGGTGCTACTCCTTGTTTCTGTCTTCATTAAGGAAAGAACGGGGACTCTAGATTATAAGGAAAAAGAAAGTGAAATAGGAAAAGGAGAGGAAGACGCTTAAAATAATTTGAAAATGATATATTGGATGCAACCTCTACCCTCAGTGGTTCCTGGTGTTATTACTTTTCTATAGTACAACCAGGGAGGACAGTAACTTGCTGCGGGCTAAAGGTAAATTATGGTCTGTTGCGAAGGAGGGAAGGAAAACTATACAAAAGGTGGGTGTGTGAGGCACATGCTGTCCCGTGATGGAGTTCAGTGTGTTGGATCTCACTGGACCAATCTGTTCCAAAGCCTGCTAGGGAAAAAGGAATATCAAGAGTTGAAGCAAACTTCATGAAGTGTATAAAAGGAGATGAAATGGCAAAGCGTTTCATTGTTGGGGCGTGTATGTAGACTTGGTAGTACGTCCGCAGAAGAGGAGGGAATTTGGGAAACTGCAGTTGCAACCTTGCTGTTGCCATCCAGACCTAAGGCTGCCGATGCAGGGGTCTTCTTCGTCTTGCACTCATGCTGACTTATGTGTTCACAGTGCTTGCCAAACCTCTAACCCACCCCCTTCACATCAACCGAACATTAAGGTTCTCACCTATGCAGTGTCAAACCCAAACAAATGGCTAAGGGATGATTCCAGTGAAGCTGTTCCTGGGTTTTTATGTTGTTTGACTTGCTTTTTTAAAAACAGTAATGTTTGTTTTTCTTTTCTTTTTTTGTTCAGGCCGGATGCCCAAAGTAACTTTCACACACTTGAAATCATCAGCTCGTGTTGATGACATGCGGCTGCTGCTCCAGGAACCTGTTGACTGGCAACCAGGTGATGAAATCCTGGTGGGAAGGATGGGCCTTGGAGCTGCGGAGCAGCAAGAAGAAATGGCTGTCATTGAGTCTGTGAACAACACGGAGCTGTACCTTAGATCACCGCTCAGGTATCCCTTCAAGGGCCAAGGGGGTTTCTGTAGCAGAGTGCTAAACCAGGGGAAGATCTGGTCAAGATGAGAATTTGCAGTTTCCCGTGGGACATATTAGCTACTTAAATCCCTTTAACAAAGGTGGTCAGAGATATTTTGGTTCCTCGCTCCCCCTGAAGCGACTGGACGTTAAATCCTGGATATTTCTGACTATGTCTAAATTCTGTCTCATAACCATGAATGCAGAAACCCTTTGAAGCAGAAAACACTGGTGGCCAGTACAGCAGAGCAGCCTCAGCACAAGGGTAACAAAGGCTTTTCCTTAATTTCTTGTGAAAGTGCATTTTTTCACAAAAAATATCTGAATTCTGTAAAAAAAGAAACGAAAAAATAACCTTTTTTTTTGACTGACTTAACAGCACAGTCAAAGTGAATTACTTCAGGTTGGAAATCCTGCTGTGTTTTCACTGAGCTGTAGTTTCACCACCCCATGCTCTCGTTGTCTTCTGCACTTGGAGATCTCGGTCAAACTGTACTTTTTATCATCATAACTTGAAGCCCCAGTGTTGAAAAATGTTATCTGCTTGGGAGGCAACCCGTCTCTTAATGTTTAAAAAGATTAATGTTGTAACTTTCAGAAGTGTCTTGGGCTTCAGGAAGAAACTACTGATGTTTTTCACCAAAATATGTTCTGGGAAGATGAAGTTCAAAGGTTGAAATATTTTGGTGCCAACGTACATAGAGTAAGGAAGATCTGTGAGCTTGAGGGATAGAAAGATGAAATCAAACACCAACTGACGAAAAACATCCCTACCTGTATATAGAGACACACTGGGCTTCTGTGCATAGTGAGATAGGACTGAGACCGCCTCTGAATTTGGGCAGTTGGAGTCACAATCTTAGATTACACCATTCTTGTTATCCCGCAGGTGTGGATGCTTTTGTGCCCTTTTTCTGTCTTTCCTTAGGTATTCCCACACTGTTGGAGAGGGATGGGTGAATGGCCAAGGTCTGCCTCCGAGTGCTGTGGTGGCACTGATTAGTAGAATGATTGTTGTTCAAGGAAATGTAACGATGGAAAGAATGTCCCACCTCAGAGAGTGTGCACAAGCAAGCGTTACAAGAGGTGAGGAGGTCTGCTCTCATAAAAATGTTCTGAGAAAAATGGAGAAAATTGCTCCATTAAAATCACATTGTGGTATCACTGGTGACCAATGACAGGAACCGAGGGGATGGCAGGAAGATGCGCCAGGGAGGGTTAGGTTGGACATTGGGAAAAGGTTCTTTCCCCAGAGGGTGGTGGAGCCCTGGGACAGCTCCCAGGGAAGTAGTCACGGTGCCAACACCCTCAGAGACACGGTGTGAATGTTGGGGTTGTCCTGTGCAGGGACAGGAGTTGGACTTAATGGTCTGTGTGGGTCACCTGAGGACATTCCATGATTCACTGTGTATTAGAACTCTTTCTTAACAGCACAACTTTGAGACATGCTAATGACAGGAAACCAAGTTTATCTTCCTAAACATTGTTTGACATTGAAGCGTGAAGTCCTCTGAGCTGAACTGCAGTTCATTGTAATGTCTCAGATGTATTATTTCCACATTGTTGTTTCAAGCCATCTTGGGAAAGGCCTTTTGGTTTTGCCTGAGCCTAAGGGTGTAGAAAAGAAAGTATCTTCTGAAAACATGTTTCAATGTATATAATATATTAAATTTTTAATTGTGTTTACTATTTAGTCACTCTAAGAAGGAAAAACAAAACAGTCCAATGCTGTTTGTACTCCTTCGTGTAAAATACTGAGACGTTGTTTAGTGTTTAGAAGAAAAATAATGGGTGGTGGTGGTTGTAGCATACATTAACACTGGTGAAACTTTAGGTATTGCAGTTCTACTTTAGTTTTACCTGTATGAAACACCATGAAGTCTGACAGGTGGCTTCCTGATTTACACCAGCTGATGAGAGAGCAGAATCAGACACAGTGATTATAATTTGAGGAGAGTTAGGTTATCTGGCAGCCCAGGTGTAAGGTTTCCTTTAAAAATAAAATGCCTTGGGCTTTCAGACTGTGACACAAGACTTCATTTGATATCCAGCAGCCCACTGCTTATATTACCCATGGATTTATGGTCCATTTTCTGTGGAGCTCATAAATATAAGTCTCTGAAATGTGCTAACCATTTGAGGTTTTTATTTGAGTTAAAGGATAGGAGGATTTCTCAGAGGAGTCACCAGAAGATGAGTGGGCAGTGTTTTTTTGTGGTTAATTTACCTTCTTTAAAAGAAAAATGAGCATTACTGAGCATAAGCAGGCAGTGCTGGAATTTGAAATCCCCTCTGCCCCTCCGCTGAACAAGCCTAAGTCACACACTCTTAGCCTGAATCCCCTCATACAGCAATATCCTAAGCGTAGAACCACGGAAGGATGCCTGCCAGGAATGCCGCTTCCTTCCCTGCCCTATGATTTACTTTCCTTGTCTCCCAACTGCGGGCAGTAACTGTTCCTCCCCGTTGGCAGGGACAGTGGGGAGAGCAAGAGTTGTAAAGACATTTCAGTGTTCTCATTTCAGTTTAGTTCAGTACATCTGTGCCCAATCCTCTTTTCAAGAACCTCACCCAAGGTAAATCAATGTCAAATCCATCTTCCCTATGTGTAGAGCGATTTAAAATTGAACACAAGGAACTTTCGAGGGCATAAAACTGCCACAGCTTCCTGCTGGTTTTAATGTGTATTCCTCTAAAATTGTCCAGACTCTTGGGGAAGGAACCAGGGGAGTGTTTAGAGGGAATATCAAATATGCGCATTTGTGGCCAATTGTCTTTGGGCCCATGTTTAAGATCTCTGCTGGACATGGAGTCTCACGGAGTCAATGTGGTGGGTCTCATGACGTTGCTTGGGGCAGTAACACTGACTGCTCCCCCCGGGTTGTATTCTAGGTGGCTCCAGGTGTCTGTACAAGCGAAGTGAGAGGCAGCTGGGGTCTCGGGACCTGGGGGCCATCGTAGTTGTGGAGGCCTTCCAGGGAGAGGCAAGTCATCTCTGGTTGGAAGGGGTCCAATTCCGCCACGTCGGCCAAGCATTTCGGCAGCACATCAGCGCCCTGACTGTTGCTGGCAATGCACACATGGCAGGTGAGATGGGAGGTGGGCACAGACGATCTCAGAAGTCCACCTTTTTCTGCCAAGAGGTGAGGCAGATGTCATATAAAGCCTGCTCAGCTCTCAGGTCAGTTGACAAATTGGATCGGTAAATGCGAGAAAACCTCACCTGCAGTCTAAGCCCGTGTGAAACCTGATGGAGCACTTTAAGCTGCTTTAGTTCCTTTGCATCTTTGGGCAGCTTGTTGCTAAAGTAACATTTCATTTTTATGCCACACCTCTGATCTAGCATGGTACTTCTAGCTTTGGTAATGAAAGCGCTGGCAGGCTGTGAGGCATCCCAGAGGTGACTCGGGGCTCTTTTGTAGCATGGGCTGAGGTCTAATTCTACCACCTGAAAGTTAAAGAACGTATTAAGTTCTTTTGACTTTGTCACTGCTAAGTGCAAAATTTGTCTCTGTGGAAGTGGCAATGAGAGCTCTGAAGATTAGTGGTGATGGCAGCAAGTTAGGATGGCTCAAATAATGCTTTAAGGATCCTAGATGGGACTTTCCTCTCCAGCTAACTCACACTCATGCCTCCCCTGTGCCATCTTCCCCACTGAGTGAGCATCTGGTCTTGCTGGTGGCAGAAGGCAGCACTAGCCATGATGCTGGAGCACAGTGGGTATGTCATCATGCCTGGCACCTAGATGAGGTGTATAAGATACCTGCGCTGTAGTTATTGCCCTTCTGAAACATTCATCCTCTCTTTCAATCTCACTTCAATCATCCAACTGCCTGAACCCATATCATACTTCACTCTTGGGATCCTACTTTATCCTCTCGCTGGATCTCTTCCTACTTCCTCATGAGAGTGGGTCACCTCTATGCTCAGAGCATCTCGTCTCTACTCTGGCCATCTCAGCAACACTCACATCTTGGCAAAGACCTTCAGGTGACCAAATGTAGGTAGCTGCAACCAAGCAGTGTCATGGGAGCCCAAAAGATTTTTTGCACAGCATCAAATGATGAGAGTTAATATGAAACTCTCCCCACTATCAAGCTGCACTGTGCTTTTGCTCACAGCACCCCTTTCTTTCCAGACTCTTATGTACGTGGCTGTTGTGTTTTGGACTCCTTTGGCCAAGGGCTCCGTCTGACTGGGATCTCCAACCTTAGTGTGGACAGTAATGTTTTCTACAACATTTCAGGCCATGGGCTTCTGCTGGGTAAGTGAGGCAGGAGGATAGCTGCTATCCTGTGTGTAACAGCAACACGTGCTGATTGCCATCTGCACGAATGGGTCTTTGGAGGAAGGAGTGACACATCCTTTCCTGCAACCTGAGGGCTTTAATCACATCATCCGCATTTTCTGGTATTGGTGAATCTGGAATGAATCTCCCACAATTCCACATGCAACTCCTAGCAGTTAATTCCATTTTGGTGTGTACTCTGTCTTTCATCAGAACAGGCTTCACTTGATCTGGATCCCTTTTTGTTCAGTGTACAAGTGTAAGGAGACCTTTTTGAGGAAAGATTTATCCGTCTTTGGAGAAGCACCATTATGCAATATTTAAGACCCCAGTTCAGCGAGGCGTTTAAGAGCATACTTACCTTTAACTTCAGTCATTTGACATTAAAGATAATGGAGTGAAAGCATATGTTAAAAGTTAAGCAGAGGGTTTAGCGCTCAAATAAATTAGAGCTTGGAGCAACGAAAATGTTAAACAACAAAATATTTCTCCTAACTAACCATCAGGAGACTGACTCGCAGCATCTTCTGCTGGGATCTCGTGTTGCCTGAATACCTAAAGATATAGCTTGATTTTTGTTTTCCGTTAGAGATGGGATAAAAATGGCTAATTTTAAGATAAACAGAAGGGGGGGGAAAGGCGCCTTCAGTCCTGATCCTGCAGTTGCACACACGCAGTGAATCCCTGTGCTAGGTCTTGTATATAAACATAACAAGAAGTGATAGATTGCTATTTAAACAGAGGAGAGTGATTCTAAGCATCTTCCAGATGAGGAGAGCTGGCCCAGAGAGAGACTACGACTTGCCCAAGGTGGTGCACAAAGTCCTTGTGGCCATGGGGAAGCAGAACAAGCTCTCCATCCTGCCTTGGCTCTCACTTGTGCTAGGACACGGCCCTGAGCTAAAGGAGCCCGGACTGACCCAAAGGTTTGCCCTGAAGTTTCAGGCTGAAAGCACCTTATTCGCAAGAAGCTTTAATAGCTTTGCTGTCAGCAGCTCCACAGGGTCTGATGAATGAATTTATATCATTTTGTTGCCTGTGCAGGAATATTTATTGTAGCTGGCTATTTGTAGCTCCCAAATTGGACTCCCCCAGTGATTTCATCTAAAACCCTTATTTTCAGGGGGTTTGCAAGACAGGCATAAAAATTTGCTCTGGGCTTAAAATCAATTGACACACCAAGACCTTTCATGCCACCTTTCAAACCTAAATGGCTGTCAGAGGGGCTGCGTTAGGACCCTGTTCGTGCTCTGGTAGTGGCATTGGTTGTTGTGAATACAGCCTGGAAAGGAAATATTTCCTGAATGGGCCTTGTTCCAGAAGTGGATGAAAGCTCAAAGGACTGCGAGGAACACTGAAAATAATTGCTACTGTCCCAAAAGCAAAGGAGATAGGTTTTCTTGTGACGTAGCTTACATTGTGGGGTAGTGATGATTGAGGGTCTGTATTTGGGACACAACTTGAGCAGGTAGAGTTGAAAATAGTAATTTATATTCGATGAACAAAACTGAGTAAATTGAATTAGCTCCTCCTGTGAGCCAAATGGAGATAATCTGCTTCATATTCTGCTTCCACACCACCTTATGCTGATATGTCCATATTTGGACTTCACCTATGTGTGACTGTCGGCTTTTTACCATTGAGTGGCACAGTTCCTTATGGTGTATTTTAAAAGGACACATGTTTTTCTCTTCCTCCTTCAGTACTGCTACTAATCTGGGCACCCGTGTCTCCGAGTTGTGTGATCGATCGATTGATTGATTTTTCCTTTTTTCCTCATGCTTCATTGCTTAGGGGGCAAACCCACTACTTTTGTGCAAGGCTGCACCAGATGGTTT
Source organism: Cuculus canorus (assembly GCF_017976375.1). Lineage (NCBI taxonomy): Eukaryota > Metazoa > Chordata > Aves > Cuculiformes > Cuculidae > Cuculus > Cuculus canorus. The sequence continues at coordinate 122,272,749 of NC_071403.1, read as the reverse complement.
TAAACCTATTTAGAAATTTTATTACATGGAAGTAGGGCAGTGGATGGAGACATAGGAGATAGACAGGACTTTGACATCCAGTACTGCTAAATCTCACTTTTCACTTCCCCACTCTGAATTCCCTTTATTTGAGGTGTTCAAGACCAGGTTGGATGGGGCTTTGAGCAGCCCAGTCCAGTGGGAGATGTCCCTGCCCATGGCAGGGGCTTGGAAATGGATGGTCTTCAAGGCCCCTTCCAATATTTTTCCTATTTATGTTTTTTTCCTCCTATTTTCTTCTTTATTTCCTTCTTCCTTTCTTTATTTTTTTTTTTTTTGCAGGAGAGGGACTGGAAGAGGGCAACAAAGTCAGAAACAACATAGTGGTTGGCCTTTCTGGAACAGAGGGTTTATCCAACATTGAGACACTGTCACCAGCAGGGATCTACATCAGGGCTCCTGCCAACCACATCAAGGTAAGAAAGATATGGAGCTTTGTTAATCTGGGGATATATACACAACGTTCTCTTCCTGGATGAGCTGTCAGAAACTCTGCTTTTGCTGGGGATATGAAAACAAGTGCATATTACAAAATAAATTATATTCGTGGGCAAATGTATAATTACAGAAAATTTTACTGCACTTGAGTGGAATGAAATATTGCAGAGAGAGGTTTCATCCTGGGACACTTGAAAAAGTTGGTTTATTTTCTAGTACTCGTGGATTCATAAAAACTGAAAAAAAAAAGTTTAGACCTGGCTTATCTAGAATATTTACCTTCATTTGTCATTATGAAAAGAAAATCTCAGTTTTAATGGACTGATGACAAACACACTGTATTTCAGCAATATCAAATGCACCTGTGTCCAAAGTTAAAATGGCAACTTATGTACAGTCCGGGATTTGCGTTCCAGGGTGAGAAGGAGAATGCATTCCCCATCCCATGAAAATGACATTGATTTTAAAAGAAACCAGGCTTCTCTGTTCTACATAGTGATAAAACATAGAACTTTTAAAATGCTAAGAGAGTGACGACCCTTGTATCAAAAAGCTGAGCTCAGTGAAAGTCTCTTTATTAATCCTCTGATGATTTCTTTAGTTAATACGTATTTTGTCTTATTCAAGCCATTTACATTTCAGAATAAAGAGCCACTTTTAAGTGTTTCATGAAAAACAAAATATGATTTTGAACATTTCAAACCATTTTTTCCTTCCCAACCATTTTAAGTCTGGAATTTCACTGAAACTGACCTTTCTTACCACAGTTTCAGTTGTGACAAATGCACATTTTCATTAAAAAAACCCCCATCTTGACCCACTCTATTATTAAACCATGGAAACCAACCCAATCGTTAAACGTACCTGAAGACCTAATCGCCCCCCTGGGCTTCAGTTCCAAGAGGAAAGGATTGCACCTAAATTTGAAGGTGAAAGAGAGACCAGCACATTTCCTTTGTTAGTATGAAGACAATAGTACTTAGGAAGGAGAGGGCTTTTCTGCAATTCCCTGAAGGGCATATTTATCATTTTTAAGACCATCAAATATGGTTAAAAAGTACAACAACTAGGCTGAATCGCATGGGTTTCAGCTCCACTAAACACAGAGTTTTGTACTATCATGCACTGACTTACCCTGGAGCTTCTGCTTGATCGCCAGGGGCTCCACTTTTGCGAAGGTTTGCTGCAATTATCTCTACGTGTGAACTGACTGTGGTTTCTTTTCGGCACATTTGTTTAGCTCGCTCGCCTCATGTGTCCTCATAGATATACCCCAAGCTGCGTCGGTGGTTGTGTACCCGAACACCAGGGTGAAGTTTGCTCTCCGAGGATGTGTTACTCAAGGCAGGATAGCAGATGGCCCTTGAAGGGTTGCTGATAAAGCTCATTGTCCACAGTCTCTCGGAGCAGGCTGTTTGAGGCGTTGCAGCAGGAAAGGAAAATATGAAGTTGCCTGGTTTAGAATTAGTAGTAGCTGCACTTACTGTTGCCCGGTACCAAGCAGCGCTCGGCAGAAGACATGAAAGGATGTGGGTACTAGGAGAAAAAGTCACATGTTTTTCAAGCAAAGCACCTGTGTCCTCTGGACTTTTTCTTAGCACAGCAATAATCACTAAATGCAGGGATGCTGGTACAGCAGCAGCATTGTGATGCTGCAGAGTTTCAGGTCTGATCAGATGGCTAAAGAAATGGATATTGCTTTTTAAGTGTTTATAATCTTAATTTACCAGGGATGTTTGAAGAATGTAATAGGAAAGAACTCATCTTTCCACTGCCTGAATTCCAGGCCATGTCGTGGAATAGAAATTTCCCTGTCTACGTTTTAATGTTAGGTGTTTGTTAGGTTTTCTATTTGTTAGTTTTGTGTTTCCAGGCTGCCATCTTTCAATTACTGGTTTTAAACTTACAGGCTGCAGTCTTTAAGGCAAGGATTAGAGCTCGGATAGGCAGAGCGTTTTAGGCCATGCCGCGTTCTATCAACTGTGCCTGACGGGTTAAGCTTTCCGCAGTGGGTCCTGCAATAATATTTTGTAACTACTCAATTTACTTGGGAACCTAGATTTGCATCGGTGACTGAAGAGCTTAAATTTCCTTGAAAATCAGTGGTCTCTTAAATGATGTTGAAATGATGTTGGAACTGGGACAGAGCAGTCACTCAAACCTGAGCCTACAAAGACATTCAGAGACCCAATTCCCACTGGTTTCCGTTTGACTTAAGCTCTTAAGTGCATTTGTGAATCAGGCTGTTAGATAAAATTTTATACAGTATAAGAGCAAAATGATTTTTACAAGGTTAGTTGTTTGTTGTTGGGTTTTTTTTACATAAAATATGGGAGCCCTGGTTATCACTTTTTAGTGCCATGAGACAATTTCAGTAGCAGGCTGGTTTCTTGCCTATTAAATGCCATTGGTATGAGGAACTGAAAATGCCTCTTTTTGATATTGGATCTTTTGTCACTGAAATGCATGCCCTGTGTCCTTGGTTTTCTTTTTGTGTGCAGGAAAAAAATAAAAGTAGGAGTTTTATATTTTTCTCTCTGTTCTCTTGTGCCCGGTGGGTCTTGGACCTCTTATAGTAACTTCCTATTTATAAAGATTCAGTGCCCTTCCATCCCAGAGCCAGCGTGCAGCGCTTGTGGAAAGGCATCCTCCCTTTCCTTTATGTCATGGTGTCAAGGACTGGTGAACAGTTTAAGTGAATGAACGGGGTGGAGATGGGCCTGTGTTTCCTTGTCAGAGGAGTGATGGTCGTGCTGTTGATAAATGAGTTTGTTTCTCAGTATCGCCCAATGCAGCTGTTCTCTGCGGTACCAAGGGGGTGAGGCTGCATCTGTTTGGCATCAATTGTTTCTCACCCTTTCGTCTCTACCAAACCCTTTTCTAAAACATGCAAGGTGAGTGCATGTTGAAGTGAGTCCATTGCAGGTGTTCCTGGCACCCTGCTGGCTTCGAAACCGGGGAGAGTTGCTGGGCACACTATCCAGAGCTTTATTGCCATCTTTAGGGTCTACAGTTTGAGCCCTGGCTATCTAAAAGAAATTCATGAAATATTTACCTTTGCAGTGTTGTATGGCTAAGAGATACTTAAATCGTCAGCTACTTGATTTTACTGGCTCTCATGGCGTACCTCCAGGCACCTCCAGGTATCTGGCATGCCTGGGGAGACAATTTCTCTCTGGAATTTTGGCTGCATGGACATTCATAATATACTGACTTCCACAAAGAATTGATTTCCACACAAAATTCCCTGCTTGCCTAAAACCCCTGCCCTCCAGCCGCTAGCGGGTGGAATAAATATGCATTTTTTTCCTTATGAATCATCTGTAGGGCGTGTGATTGGAGTTGCAAGTAAAACATCCTGGAAATAATGTGACCGGACTGCAGAGGGGGTTTGTTAAAAGAAAGGGATCAGTGGCTGCACTTTCGGAAACAGCAGCAGTTTTACCAGGCTACAGAGAAAGCATTGCTTCGGGTATTGATATCTCTTTGTTGCTTGACAGATGTTAGAGATCACGACTGCAGGGGACACACTTGGATGTGTCATTGGTATATGGAGGCTTTCACCTCTAGGTCACCAGGCTCAGCTTTGATTTGGACCATCAGGGACCAGAAAGTCATTAGTGTTTTAGCACTGTCCGGTGACCTATGAATGGTCATGGTGAGTGTCGGTCCCAATCTTAGAGAACAGGCTCTTCCCATAACTGCAAGAAAGTTCATCTTAGACTCCCCTTAGAGAGCTAGATACCTCCAGAGGACAATTAAACTCGTCTGAGGACAGACCAGAAGAATTGCCCTCTGGATGTGCTTACTTTGTGCTGGAAAGGGAGCCCAGGTTTACCAGCCTGGACCTCAGCATCAAATTTTCACACATTTAAGGTAGGTGAAAAGGGATCGTACTCAGATGCACACATGAAAACCTCTCCTTATGGACACCATCCAAAACCAACTCAGTTTTACTGCTGTCCAGTTGAAGCAGGTTAGAGCAGGCTTTTACCATGGAGTAGGAAGGCTGCTAACCCACTGTGTAACCCACACAGCCCACTTACTACAGACTCTGTAAGTACAAACTCTTAATTTTAAGGCCAACCAGACCTTATGCTCACTTATTTTTTACCTCTTGCAATAATGAAAAGAATGTAACTCCATAATTTCTTCCTTAAGAGATATTGAGAATAACTTATAGCACATCTTCCAACCTTAATGATTCTACGATTCTAAGACTGAGGACACAGAAACAAGGTCCCTGCTTCTACCAGCCAGACTTACCAGAATTTGAATGGACCTCAGCTGCAATTTTAATTTGGGTTTTCCTTAAGTTTATTTTGATTTCCAGAAATCTGTGGTAGTCTTTTCTCACAGTCACTTCTGCTTCTCTGCAGGGTAACACAGTGTGTGCTGCTGGGTACGGCTATTTCTTTCATCTCTCCCCTGGGGGACCATCCAAAATGCCTCTCCTGTCCTTCAGCGAGAACGTAGCTCATTCCTGCACAAGGTACATGGGGATTTCTGGTTCAAGAGATTTTCCTTCAGTGTGTGGCAGTGCTAATTGTGATTGCAGTGGTGAGCAGAAGAGGCTTTGCCCTTCCTTTCAGGACTTATTATTACTTTTTTTTTTTTAATTTCACACCCTTTCGGGGCTCTCTGTTTTGTAAGCAGAGTTCTCCTCAGAGGAGCACAGTCAGTGTTTGACAGTAATGTGTTTGGGGCTGGTTTCCAGGGTTGATTACAAATTGTTTTCTTAGTAATTTCACTATGATCCCCGTTGGTTGACTTGCAGCATTTCCCAATGCTGTTAACAAGCTCCTCCACTCCATCCTCTTATTTAAATGTTCCTGATGTAGTTTAAGGTGCCACATTGAACACATTTCCTCATCGACCATTTAACAGCAAAGCACTGAAGCGTGTGCTTGTGTGTTGAATTGAAAGTTCATTTTTAATTATATCAGACGTTTTGAGTGGCAGCATACAGGAGAAAAGACACGATTTCTTTCTTATGCTCATCCTTGAACATCTTCTTCAGGCCATTGTTAGAGACATGGCACTGCCTTACACAACCTGGAGTGGCATTTTTTTCCTCCAGATGCTTTATATCATAGCATTGTGAACAGTCAGCTGCTACAATTTGGCCTCTGCTTAAGTAGAGTGAGATGTGCAGCACAACGGGAGGAAAGGTGCTGTGCGTATGTCAGACGTGACAGACAGCTATTGTTCCCATAGCATCCAGGAGTGGCTACTATTCACTAGAGCTTTTGTCTGTACTTCCCTAAAAGAGAAACATCAGAAGAACATGACATTGTGGTAGAAGTCAGTGGACAGTCACCTGGCTTTTGAGGAAATGTGGATGTTAATCTGCATTTAAAATTTCTGAGGAGATCAAACCAAGGGCTGCATTCAGGAGCGCTTACACCTGGAGTGTACTCCAAGTTGACTGAATCCAAGATCTAGAAAAGCCTTATCTGGTCAGATTCACGTCAGGCTTGTCTGAAAGTGATGCTGGTTGAAAGTCATGAGAATGGTCGGGGTGTTCTGCGGGAGCTCCCGTCAGTGGTGTCGTACGTTGTAGCCCTGGAATGGCTAGTTCCGAAAATACTTGAAAAGAAATTTTAAGTGTGTTCTCCGGCATAACGAGGTGCCTGAAATAAATGGTTACCCACCAGTTTTTGATTTAGGAAGAAATGATAAAATCTTGCATAGAGAATTTAAAGATTTAGGATTTTAGATATCAAAATGATGAACGGGAAAATTGCTGATGACTACATGCACTGCAAAGAAGCAGTATCCTTTGTTTTCTTTCCTGAACAGGTATGGGTTACTGGTGTACCCACAATATTTGCCAGACAGCCCAAACAATCAAGTTCAGTTCAGCAACTTCACAGCTTGGGGCAGCCAAGGTGGAGCACAGGTATTTTTCTCCCATCCATCCTCTTTGGTGCTCAGGATCTTCACAGGTGTATCACCTCTCTACTGAATTCATCTTTTAAGGCTGCAGAGAGGCCACAGTTACGGTAAAAGCTGTCATACCCATCTGTCCGTGCCCCTCATCTGGAGGTCCTGTTCTGGTGATAAAGCCAGAAACACATTTTGTGTGAGCTGTGCATCATCAGTGCTGTTTCCATCAATAGCTGAGTGCTCTGTCATCACTGGGCATACGTCTGGCCTCTGTCACTGTAGAACCGTGGAATATTTTGGGTTGGAAGATACCGTAAAGCCCATCCAGTCCCCCGTCCCACCCCCCAGCCTCCATGGGCAGGGACACCTCCCCCTGGATCAGGGGCTGCAAGCCTGGAACCCCTCCAGGGATGGGGCAGCCACCGCTCCCCTGGGCAGCCTGGGCCAGGGCCTCCCCCACCTCACAGCAAAACCTATCTCTGTTCGATCTCATCTCCATCTCCCCTCTTGCAGCTTAAAAGGCATCTTCTAGGCATTTTTAATATATCTTTCTGCTACAAACATTCTTTCTCCTAATATTTTTTCCAGTAATAAACTGCTCCCTGTTTAAACTTTATCCTGTTTATTGCTGATTCTCAGCTCTGATTTTATTTCGTGTTGTTCTTTTTTCTTTTAACGTGAAAATCAGTTAACAGAATGTGAGGGTTTTTGTATTATTAGTTGAAAGCAGAAACTGGACATTAAGAGGCAATTCTCAAATACTAAATGTATATTCAATACTTTAACATGTTTTAGCACTTCCCCTTTCTGCTGTCTTGTAAATAAAACACAGTTATAAACTCTAATATTTTTTATTTACAAATTTTCCTTTATTATGTTTTTATATAGATTTTTAGAAGCAGTAACCTTGAACTCCAACGCTTCTGGATTTATGCTTGCAAAGACTTTGGCATTGACATCGTAGAAAGCCTGGGAAACACTTCTGTAGCTGACAGTGTCTTAGTTGGACATGTTGGGCAAAAGGTAAGCTCTGCCGGAGTTATTTCAGTGTCTCTTGATTCACTCAGCAGCCCTTCCAACAGGAATTTGGAGAAACAAGAAAGTAGCCTAAAGATCAGCCCCTGCTTGGGTAAGGCTTGGATTTTAAATAGACTGTATGTGAAGAGGAAGACTTAGGCACAGGTTCAGGGCACTGATTTGTTTGCTCAATCCTCGAGCTGTCTTCTGCTCCTTGGAGGGCCGATGCCCTTAGCAGCAGCACCTGCTGGGACATGGATCTGGTGGGGAAGCAGAGAAACCTGGAGCGTTGGCACCGCTCTGCCAGCCAGGAAGAACCAAGGGGTTTGTCGCTCCTGTTGGCAGCAGCGGAAAGGAACCAGCTTTTGCTGAGCTGGATCCCAAATCATTTTTCAGATGCTCCGTTCATGGCAGCTGGTGAGAAACTGGAGATAATATTATGCAAGAAAAGTCAGCATTTTTTCCAAAAATATTTTTATTTCCATATGGAAGTATTGCAGGTATTTGTAAAAAAAAATATTGAAACAGGGATTCTGATTTCTCTATTTGAATTTAAAACTATGAAGAGATTCTATGTTATAATGAATATTTATGTGTATTTTTTATAAAATGACATTTGAAAGTAAAAAAAATAACACTTCTATTCAACATTTGAGCTGGAGGGTTTTGGTAAGACAAGTGTTAATTCTTTTCCTACTTGTGCTTTTTTTCCAAGATTGACATGGTCTCAGAAAACCCTTGGAATTTTATAGAACCTGAACTTCTGAGGGAAACAATAATTTTTGTTTAAATAAGCTTTTCTAATGTAAATTCCTGGACACTTTTTGCTGTAATAAACAGACATCATTTAACCACACACACCGGGGTTTAATTTAGTGAGTTGAGAATAATGGGGAGGAACAACAGATTTGATTTCTGGCTTAGTTAACATTTTGGTTTCCTCTGCTCTCTCCTAACATCACCGGTCCGCTGGGAACAGCATGCACTACTTAATTACTCAAAGATGAGAAGTGGCGCCAAGATGTAACACTTCTATTTATGCAGTAAATATGATTTCTTCCATTATTTCTTTAGGCAGCTGGACCATGTCCTTTGGGTGCTACCAGGTTGTTAACAGATTAATAACATGGATACCAACAGGATTTTAGTTACAGCTGGCCACAGCTTCTTGTTCATTAGTTTGAGGGCTTTGTTGCTTTACTCATTTTTTTTTATTAAATTAATTTTCTCTCTGACTGGCAGAAAAATAGTTTTAAGTGAGTTTTCTTTAGAGGCTCACAGAAATAAATCTATGTAGTGAGTCTGTTTAAAGTATGCAGCTCAGATATAAACATGGCCTCACCACTCCCACCTTGCAGCATCGCCAAGATACAAGGAATTTCTCTTGGTCACCAAAGGGTGGACGTCTTTGTTTTTGCTTTGCGTGGAAGGACTCCGATGTTGTACTTGTTAAGAGATTTAGAGGCGCTCAGCTGTGCCTTGTTTCTTGCAGTACCCCAGGGGGGTGATTATCTTTGATTATCTCATGATAAGAGCCTCCTTGTCATAATTTAGATCTTAATTTATGTAATTCTCCCTTTAATAATGATGTCTCTTTAATATCAATTAAAACTTTATGACATTAATTTAATGGGAACTTTGGTTATTCCTCTCTTTTTTGGAAGTTTTTGAAAGAGGTGTTTTAAAATAAGATTATTTTCCATAAATATCAAGGCATTTCAAAATCTGGGCTTTGACCAATTATCACATCAGCGGCGAGGCGAGATCCAGGCCCTGTGAAGGGCAAGGGAAAGACTTTAATTAGTTTTTTATAGATTCAACAAGCCTCTTCCATACTTGTAAAAGGCAATTCATTGCCTTTGTGGAACAAGTTGAGGAAAAGCATCATGAAAAAGCAAGAGGTGTGTGACAGATGACACCCACTGGGGAGGATTTATCATTTCACAGCCTTCTTCCATTTAATATTTATTTAAATAAACAAGCAAGCAAGTGTAAGCAGAAAACCTGTAGAGTCTTTCCAACTGATTTGTTACTAGAAGCCAGGGATTTCTGCTTGCCAGTGAGCTGGAAGAAGTTGGCCCAAGGACCTGAACTATCACCCCAGGTGTTTTGGCTTCAGAGTTAAAAAGATGATGGAGCTGCTCTCTTAATGAGAGTGAAGATAGCACCGTTTCTTTGCAGTGATAAACTATTTATAAAAGTCCATTTCATTGTACATTTTCAATCAAAGAGGATATTTTCACAGTGCATGGCTTTCTCAATGGATTCTCTACTTATAGCTTTTGAGATTTGCTCTACAAAAGGGTTGATTGGCCTCAGAAATAGCATCACCCGTTCCTGCCAGCCCTTTTCCCTCCAGGCTACCCACGAGTTCCGAGTACATCCTTCTTCCTAGCCTGTCTCCAACAGAACTGGCAGAGAGACGTACCCCTCCCCTGTGCCGTGGCCTCAGTGACCACAGGCTAGTCTGTCCATTGTGATTCCCATCTCTTGTGGGGTTTGCTCTTCCTTTTCACATATTTTGTTTTCTCCTATCTCTCACCAATATCCTTAAGTTCTCGTTGTTCTGGTGGACCCTTGAGCAGTCAGAGCTTTGGAGAGTCTAGCTCAAGTGCTCTCCCCATTCCCATTCTTTTATAACCCAAAGGCAGCTGAAAGGATTCTGCTGAATCCAAATACTCTTTCAAGCGTGGGAAGCTATGTCGTAAAGGGCTCCAATGTCATCATCAGGCTTTTCTTAGAAGGTAGATTAGGGAGATCAGCTTTGTAGGGAACTTTCCTGCCTCCTGGAACAGAGGAGGTAAAGTGAAAGGGACTGAAATAAACCTGCTCCCTGTGCCTTTGGAGTGGATTCTTTTTTCTCAAGGAATGTGCAGTTTCCTTTCCCTTCAAATGTCCAACCTTAACTGGTGCACAGCGACCCAGACAGAGCAGACAAGGCAGTCCCTGCACTGAATGAACACTGTCACACACTGCAAGTGGGGAATTAAACAGACGGTGCTCACCAAAATTTGCAAAGTAACAGCTTAGATCTGTCCTTCAAACAGCACCCATTGTCCACAGCTGTGTGAGTGCAGTCACAGCCTGGTGTCCCACCCGCTGCATCCTGGGCTCACTTGGGGATTCACACAGCGATGTTCCCCACTGCTCTTCAGTGCTCTTCTTCTTGGGCCTACGGGAAAGCTGGAGAGGGGCTGTTCATAAAGGCTTGTGGTGATAGGACGAGGGGGAACGGGTCTAAACTGGAGAGGGGCAGATTTAGACTGGGCATTATGAAGAATTCCTTCACCATGAGAGTGGTGAGACACTGGAACATGTTGCCCAGAGAAGTTGTGGCTGCCCCATCCCTGGAGATGTTCAAGGCCAGGTTGGATGGGGCCTTGGGCAGCCTGAGCCAGTGGGATGTCCCTGCCCATGGGAGGGTGTGGAACTGGGTGGGCTTTGAGGTCCCTTCCAACCCAAGCTTTTCTATGATCCTATGATTTATCTCTTCATTGCAGGATGGGATATGTATGTCAGCAGGACTGAAAACTCCCAAAAGATACCAACTACTCATCTCCAACACAACTTTTGGGAACTTTGATGCGAACACTTGCGCTGCAATCAGGACGTGCTCTGGCTGTTACCAAGGGCAAGGTGAGTCTGATTTGGCAGGGTTTCTACACTCCTTGACTTCCTCACATTTCAGATCCAGGTGTTCAAAAATTTGTAGCTTCCAAAGACAACTGCTGATAGATATTTCAGTTGAATTTTGCAAAAAAACCCCACTGTATAACGACAAAGAGTACCGGCCCCAGTCCTGCTTCTGTGATCGTGTCACTCTGCTTGTATCAAAAGCAGATATCCCTTGGCTTGGGGGGATTTGCTCTCAATAGTTTTCCAAAGTGTCGCTCTGTGGCACAGCAGGACACTGGCTCTTCCCATCTGCAGAAGGTTGGGCGTGACACGGCAGTATGTAGATGCGTATGCACACGTGCTGGTGTGCAGCTCGGATGAACTGAGAAAATCCCTGAGCTGGGATTGTAGTGAATCATGGAACCGCCAATGGTCTGCAATACTCTCGCTCTTCAGTGTGTGTGTTTTGCTGATGGTCCTGCTGGGCTGAACCAGAACTTTTAGGAGCTCTTCTTTGCAAGGGCTGAGACTGCAAGTTCTGTCCAGACAGTCTCTCTTACAAACAGCATCATCATTTAGTCGAAGCCACATACTGCACGTATTTCTAAGAGAAAGGTAGCCTTAGTTTTGCGGTGATTTAATTTTCTTAGTAGAGAGGTTTTTTATACACCGTCTTGTTACTACTTCTTCAGTTTGGGAGGTAAAATTTCAAGAGTGATGATTTCTTTAATAGCTATTACACATCCTTGCAGAATTTCACCAAGCTCCTACCTCAGGCCAGCCTAAACCTTAGGTGAATTTGCCTAAGATAACATGTATACTAAGCATCCTTTTGAGCTTTGAAGAGGAACCCAAAGGCTCTTCAAAGATTGTTCCAACTGCAATTACATCTTAAATATATTTATATAAATGTATAGTGCCCTACAATAACACAACAAAGTAAACGACTCCAGGAGGTGAGATCAAAGGACAGGAGGAATAGTAAAATCTGACTCGGAGAGGCAGCAACTGACAATAAGATAGTCAAGTAGTAACCAAATATGGTGTGTGAGCATTCCTGCCAAAGCTGACTTGTTGTGGTCCGGGGGTGATGATTTTCTGACACTTCTGGAAAAATGAGTGTGCTCAGAAACTTCCTCTGCTTTAGCCCACATGAATATTCCTCCTTTTTGTAGCTATTTGCATTACAGTAATGAAAAGATCCTCCAGCCACACTTCTCAGCCAAGGCTTTGTTATGTCAGGTGCTGTGCAAATCCACAGGAGTGTATTTGCAAACGCCCCTAAACAGTCCTTATCTCTAGAGCATTTATCTTATGCACAAGGAAGAAGGGATCTCTACAAATCACTGGTTTGGGGACTGAAGCTTTTGTCAGAGGGACTTGGGAAGAAGAATTTGGAGCGACTGAGGAGGTGCTGGTAGGGCCAGGAGTGATACCTGGACCAGAGGAGTCTCTAACCACAAGCCCTGTCACAACAAGAGTGCTGGACAGGTGGAACAGGTGATAGGAGAAGGGGGAATGGCCTCTGGCTGTGCCAGGGGAGGTTCAGACTGGACATCGGGACAATTTTTTTCACAGAATGGGTCATCAGGCACTGGAACGGGCTGCTCAGAGAGGTGGTGGAGTCCCCATCCCTGAACTTATTTAAAAGATAGGTAGAAGTACTCCAGGACATGGTTTAGTGGCAGATAGGAATGGTTGGACTCGATGATCTTTTCCAATCTAGCGATTCTATGATTCTATGACCTGGCCAGAGCATGGCAATTGCTACAATCCTCTGTATTTATTTATTTATGTATTTTCTGGCATCTCCCTTTCTTGTTGACTCAGCAGGCATTTTTCCAAAGCAAAGGTGAAGTGAAGTTAATCTCTTTTTATCCAGCGATGTCTTCAGGCCTGTTATTGGAAGAGGTCAGTGTTCGTTTCTGAAATGCTTGCTTGTTCCCCCCAGGTGGTTTTACAGTGAGAGCTGAACGTCTGACCTTCATCAACTCACCTTTCCAAGTGTCCTTCCCCTTTCCTCACTCTGCCATCCTCGAGGATCTCGACGGCTCTGTCACAGGGCAGAAAGGAAGTAATCTCCTCCCTTCCACAGACATCCTTGGGGCATCTTGCACAGCCAGTGCCAACTTCAGTCAAGCTTCTGGCAGCAGTGTTTGTGGCACGGACCTTGTTTTCCACCGTATGTCTCTTTATTTGTAAGTAACCATTTCACTTCTGAAAAACCAGCATGGATGTTGGTTGGTGAGTTTGATATTGCGAGAGCTGCAGGGTCTGAATACAGTCCCAAGACTCCTGTCTCTCTGCTGGGTCCTAAACTCCGTCAAGAGCCTCAGCAATGGCATACATTGGTACACATTTTTGCCCACATGGTCTCTGGCACTGTTTTTTCCAAGTACTTGTTCTTGCCCAGACAGTTTTCAGGCACAGTTAGAGAGAGCACAGGGACCTTTCCAGTCTGGGAATTTGGATGTAGTCATGGTTTTGGGGAGGAGAACATAGCTGTATGGACAGCTATGAGAGTTATCCAGGCCACAGGACAGTCTTTGGTTTATATTATTTACTTGGGTCTGCCCAAGTTCAGTGTCTTCTGAGGTTCTCAGCAAGCTACTTATCTTTCTTATCTTGGTTTCCTCCCTGTAGTCAGTCCCTGCCCTGAGGCAGTTCTGGCAGTGTTAGAGAGCCTTTGAGTAGAGGCTGTGATGTACCACTATTTTGTCACTCTTCAAATACCAGGGGTGTTTGCCCGCTCATCTCAGGACGGGCACTGACAGTCAGATGTTCAGAGTGAGATTGATGGCCAAGTCCCAGGAACAGTCTGTGATTTAGATGAGATTTAGTGGATGAATTGCAAACTTTGCCAAGATTTCCTGAGTGCTGACCTATAAAATATTCCAAATCATGAGAGAAACACCCCAGTTGGTAATAAGATACAGTCTAAAATAAAAAAAAAAAAAAGACATTGAATTTAATGATGTTTTAAGTCAAGTTTTGAGAGGATTTCTGTTTATGTTCATTGTGGGAGATTTCACTAACTACTCCCAGAGAATAGGTGGTCATGAATACGGTAGATTTTCGTGTCTTAAACAGAAAATCTTTTCCTTCTGATTCCATTGCTATGTTAATTTCAAAAACTATCAGATTAATGTATCATGTTTTCTACTGAAGCTGGATTCACCACTTTAGGATTTCATGGGCCCACTTGTAATGCAATGGACAGCTGTATTGTATATAAGGTAGAAGAAGTTCATGATGTATATAATGAAAAGAATACTTTCCAGTAGACACATTTCTGCTGGAGCAGTGCCTTTCTTACCCACCTCATCAGGAATTTCTGGTCTTTCATTTTGCTGTTATTTGCTTGTTGTGAATTTAGTCAATTTAGATCATCAAACCTCATTAAGAATGACCCAAGCTCACAACCTAAGCAACCAGTTCCAGTGTTTAAAGCTGTGGTTTCCCATCAACATGATAGGATCAGACAATGGTACAAGAGAGATACGAAACTCAAGAATAATCTGTTGTTATTGTGAAAGGCAGAACTTTTGGGGTAACTTTTTGCCTTTCCAGCATTAAGATGACAGTTTCCACTTGATTTCAGTGGGCATTTGTGGTAATACCACTGTTCTTGGATGGAAATGAAAACCCACTTGTTTGTTGTCTTGATCATGATAGAGGAACACAAAGCATAAATGAGCAAATTACTCTATAGGTGAAAGGGACTACAGCAAATCTGTGACATAGCTCTCAGAGCTTATTCAGCAATCGAAAATTACTGGAAAGATTTGGCAGATGAGCCAGAAATTTAATATGAGTGAATTCAAGTTGGGTTGAAGACATTTAAACTTAGATATTGTGCTGAAGAACATGTGTGGTCACCATGTAGACACTGGCAATGTGTCTCATTTCAGCTGATGGAAACCTTTGTTCTTGATTCAGTTGCCTGTGGAGAGATGTCTAGTGTCACTTGGAACATCTTATGATGTAGCCCTTGGCTTGTTACTCCATGGCAGAAGGGCACTGTGTCAAATCTGGCATCTCATACCAAAGTTTTTGATTGCTCAGGACATTTGAAGCAGCACTAGATGCCTTTGTCTCTTTGACCTTTGTCTTAGGGGCTGGTCAGATGAACTGCTGTTCAGGTTTCTACTGACTGTACCTACTTCGATGCTAGTGACTGTCGTGGCCACCCAAAGCATATTTAAATACCCAGAGGCATTTAAGTATCTCAGTCCTAAACTGAGTTATGATTTTCCTCTACCCATCTTCTACACTGGTTGTAAGGAAAATAAGGCTTAAGCAAACACTTGTGCATCTGTACATGAACATATATACGTAAGTGCAGTCTATTTCTCTTCTTGACTTAGTTTTGAACCCATTCCAATTTCAGCTGCTTATACTGTTAAAGGCTCGTAATGGTCCCTGATATGGTTTTGGCCCAAGAAATACATGGGCACAATTTAGAGGTCAAGACAATCCAAGGAACCGTTTCCAGCAGGGCAGTTGAGATGTTTTGGAGGCTGAAGGTGTTTGATCATATGGATACGACCAGGCCATGCCAGCCAGCCTCAAGGGCAGTGGGCAGGTCCCAGCACCAGTTAGCTTGTCAGAAGAGACGGAGCCACAGATTTGTTGCCTGAGTACTCACACTCTTTATGAGTAGATGAGACACGGGTTTGTTGGAGATTGTCTATCTATGTGGATATAATCATGTCTTATGATATAAGTTATGTGTCCTCTTTGCTGGTATCTCTTCCCACTCCCAGTAAATTGTGTCGACTTAAGTTTGCAACAGAATGCCATGGTTGATTTTGTTTTTATTTTCAATTTCTAGAGGGATAGAGAATTAATTTGCAAGTTCAGCCTCATAGTGTCGCTGACTCGTATTCCACCTTTGTAATAACCCAGTCCTAGGGTACAGCCAGGTCTTTTCCGTCGGTTTTGATGGTCACAGGGCTCCCAGCTGCTGTCCCAGCTCACTTCCCTTGCTGCCCATGCCTCTCCAAGCTGCACGTGTTCCTGCCCTTGAGCGGCTGGCAGCTAAAGGGATGCAGGGAGGAAATACTCTTCAGCAAGGTACAGCCACCACTTCTGTTACCCAGGGAGGATACTTCCTAACTTCTTGCACAAAAAGGAAGGAGGTGGGAAAGGCTTTTAGTGATCTAAATGCCACTCCTGCTTTTCTTCCCATGTTCATCTTCCCTTCTCAGTGACTAGCTCAACATTTCACTTTCTTTTTGAAACACAAGGCTAAACCATTATCCATTTTTTTGCTGTTTCAGGTTAGTAGCACACAGGCAAAAATCCTGAAGTGCTGTCTCAGAGGGCTATTAATAATTCATGTCCGTCTTATAATTTATGTTTTAGAAGGAGCTAAAAAACTGCCCTTCCCAAATGGGTAAAAATATAATCGCATGTTCCATTGAAGGGGAAAACTGTAAGACTTTCAGCTACCTGCAGGCTTTGCATACAATTACTGTTTCTTCTAACAAAAACAAGTCTGCAATAAATTAAGAGTTGGGAATAATTTTAATTTAACAAAAAGGTTACTGGATAGAAGACAAAACACGGCTGTGCCAAGTGCCTTTCTGTATCAGTTGACTCTGAGGTCTTAAGCAAACCGCTACCCTTTCTAGCCTGGGTTTGCTTTGACTTCATGGACTGTCAGCTCTTTGTATCAGTGCTGTGTGGGTGGATAAAGCTTGCCTGCAGTGTAATTTGAGTCATTTTGGGTACTGCCACAAGGTAGATGTTACTAATTCATGACAGCTAATGTATTCAATACACCCAGTTCCTCTTTGCATGAAAAGGTGTTTAAGGAGTAAGTACAACGAGGAATCCGCCTGCAGTGTTGCTGTTAAACGCTGGAAATGTTTGAGCCCTGACTTAAACTTTGCCTTCCCAGTAAATTCGTTAAGAGTTTTAGATGGTTTAGATCAGTGACTGGGCACTTCTCAATCGATACTTTATTTCAAGCAAGTCCCCTTTCTTTTCCTTCGTTATTATTCATCTGTTTGAGCAGGGCTTCAGCTTACGTCAAAGATTCTTGGCAACAGGAGTAGCAGAGGCCAGCTGTTACCCTGTTCTCTCCAGGACTATGGACTTAATGGAGTAACCTGAGAGACAGGGAGCGTCCTCTCTGTGCTGCTTCCATATCCTCTCTCCTGAGTAACTCCTACCAGCCTAATCACCATCACTTTAAGTTGAAAGACTGTCAGAATGGAGCAAGTAAAAGTGGTGAGTCAGGAAGGCTTTGGTCACACAGACAGAGCTCCAAACGACCTGGTAGCGGAACAGGTTGGAAAAAGAAAGGAGCTGGAGGGGATTAAGGATGAACGTCAATTAATATAATATCCTCAGCATGACCAGAGAATGAGGGGGTGGAGGAAGAAGAAGAAAGGGTGAATTTTGTCCAGATGTTTTTGAGGAGTGTTTGCAATAAAAAGGTAATCGTTTAGGATTAATACGAAAAAAACTTAACTAGGAGCAATTGGCAGAGGTTGAGCAGAGAGAATAAAGGTAGGTGGGTGACAGGAAGGATTTCCTGACAGCGAAGTCTCTTGGATTCCTCTAATCTCAGTAAAAAGATGAAAGTACTTTTGCTTGGCTGTCTTCAGTTTCTATAGAACAAAGAATTAAAAATTGCTCTGGAAGTAATCCATCTGTTGTGCTCTACCAGGCCCTGGAGCATGAGACCTGTCAGATCTGCAACTGGCAGTTCCTAGTTGTATTTACCACTCATGTCCCTGTAGTCCGTAAAAGAGGGGTGTTATCAAAACCAGAGGTTAGAAACAGATTTCAAGGCAATGTTTAAGGCCCTGAGTCCAAGCCTTAAACATTGAATGGGTATTTGGTGATCGTCAGGCCAAAACAGCGTGAGTGTCTCCTCATTTTGGTAGGAAGTCACATTGCACAAGGAGAAGGTTTAAGGTAGTAGCTGTAGTCTCTTCTCCTGAGTGACAGGCGATAGGATGAGAGGGAATGGCCTCAAGTTGCACCAAGGCAGCTTCAGATCAGACATCAGGAAAAATGTCTCCACCAAAAGGGTTCTCAGGCCCTGTCAGAGGCTCTCCGGGGAGATGGTGGAGTCCCCATCCCTGGAGGGGTTTCAAAGCCGGGTAGATGGGGTGCTCAGGGATCTGGTTTGGTAGTGGGCAGGTACAGGTAGACTCAATGATCTCAAAGGTCTTTTCCAACCAAGTGATTCTATGGTTCTGTGATTCTATGTCTCTCTATCTTTGTGTTGTTTAATATACCAAAGGACTTGTATTGGCATTTTCCCCCTAGTCCCTAAGTATGTTTGGGAAAAAAACACATGTTTTGTTAGAGAAAAACCTTACCAATCCTTTTCTTAGAGAAAACGGATGTCTTGAGCATTTCTTGACTCTATCCTGGACTGCTTCACCCAACAGCTTCCAGGGCAACGGGGATCCATTTCCAAGCTTGTATTGCTGCAACAAAAATCTTCTTCACAAAGTCCAGTTGAAAGTTAAACTGATGTGTCACTTAAGCACTCTTTAAAGAGGGGTTTTATGTCTTTTAAAAATGTAATTGAAGCTTATAAAGGTCTTTATAAATTTATATGCGAGAAAGTTATTGAGTAGTCTGAAGAACAGCGTATGCCATGGCACAGCACAGCATGGCTGCAGGCAAGATACGGCTGCTCCAAATGCCACCGCTACCCATTTTATCATGAAAATATGAGTCTCTATTAATATTAAAACAAATTTTCATTAAAAAATTGTCATAACATGATTAAGTGACTTTAAAAGTTTCTTCACATTATGCATAATTTTTACAAGAAGAGAGCATTAGAATAATCGTCAGCCAGGCAGCACCTTGCGGCAAAGGGAACTCCAAACACTTTGTGGCTAAGTTTACCTCTTGTTCCCTTGCATTTGCTTTACTCTTCTCGCTGCGCAAACCCGGGACTTGTTCAGCACCAGTCTCGTAGTTCAAGCCTTTTATTGCTTCCCCCTTCTCCAGTCTGCTGCAGAGGAAAAGATTAACTTTCTTCTTTATAGCTTTAATTCTTAAATCTAGTCTAATATCCTCTCCTGTAGTGCACACATTCAGTTGCTGCGAACCCAGCCGCTGCTGATGGGTAAGTGTGAAAAGAATAGCAGACCCCCTGCCTCCGTGGCTTTGAGTCTTGAAGAGAGTTCAAATGGTTATTCTAGTTTTGCGTTTCCTTTGATATTTACTTACTGTGGTGCCTTCAGATGAACATCCACCTGCTGTGAAACATCCTTACAAGCACATTTCTGTCCCTGTGTACGTGCTTGGTTGTGCTCTGGTCGTGCCTCCTCCCTGTGGATGTGGCTGTATTCACACGCAGGACAGCTTACACGCTCGCTCGGCCTCAGAACCCAGACCTCTCCAGGCTCCTGGGGTAAACCGCGGAAGGCAAATATTAAATCGGTGGCTGTTGGTGGTTCAGTTAACCAGCACTTCAGCTAAATGTCAGAGATTCTGCTCTCATTGCACTATATTTCTGGCATCTGGGCCAAAAAGCGGCCGAGAGAAATTTGGTTCCCGATGTTGGACTCAATGATCCTTGTGTGTCCTTTCCAAGTCCCTTTTGCACTTCCCGTGCAGCCTGGTGTATTGGCAGCCAAGCCAGCTCCTGCTTAGAAGCGTGCAAGACGAGGCACCAAGTCTTCCCCATCAGCTTAAGCACGGTCTGGGATGTTTCTGGGTGCAAGGAGATGTGTTTGGCATTAAGGCGACATTTTCTAGTGCTCCGCTTTCTTTGCTTGCCAAGAAAGGTCTGTAAGCTGGTTGGATGCTTCTTGTGGGCTGGGCGGGTCCAAGCCAGGTGTGGCAGCGGGGACTCTCTGTCATAACCGATGAATTATTTCCCCATAGGCTGTATTAGTTGGTACTGCACTGCAGGGGGGCAATCCGGGTGCAGTAAAACCTTGCCCAGAGAACCCAAATCCAGATTTTCAGGTCTGCTTCTGCTTGGCATACGACAAGTGGAGCGATGAAGGGTTCCTCCCCAGATCTTTGCTATGCTTACTCTGCGGAGATGTTTGAACTGTTCGCTTTCCAGCCAGCGTCCAATTCAGAGTTTGTATCTGATTTTAGTTTTCCTTAAAATACCAACATGTAGACTTTAGGAGCTGGGGAGCTGATTAAGAACAGAGAGGTGTTAGGAAACCAGGAGAAGCAAACTCAAAATCTACCTTAAATTAAGCCATCTCAGGCTGTCAGTCACAACCCTCTCTGCTCCTGAACCTTCTCAGATGCTCCTGACATCAACTCAGTGCTTCTTTTAATGCAAATTCAGAAAGCGTGTCCCATTGTGGCTACTCAGGAGAAGGGACAAAGATATAGCTATTTTCAAAAACACCAATGCACGAAAAATTCGCTGATGGTGAGGGGTCGTGACACAAGGCAGATTTGAATCATGTCCTGAAAACAGATGAAAATTCTTAATTCTTGGCAATTGAAGTAAAATGAACTGGTTTTGGGCCCCGTGTCAAAACTGTGAAGTGCTTGGCATGGTCATCATTTGGAATTAACCTCCATTTGGCCAACAATAAATTGGACTGTTGATATAAACACTTGATGTCCCATTTGAAGTTTGATGCTCTCTTGTTTCCCGTTCTAGGAAACAAATAACCATAACATTTTATTACACAAATGCATAAACCAGAAAGCATTTAGAGCTAAACACGGTGTCTGCCTTCATACGCACAGATATAGACCCTTAGGACAAGTAAGTTAATGGTAAACATAAACAAGAGAGTTAATATTTGTTCTACTTGATGTTGTTGATTGGTTTAACAAATCCTTTGTGGGCCATCTATGTTGAGCAGTTCTGCACAATGCACTGGAGCTAAATTACATAACAGTTTATACAATTGCAACGGGTAAATTGTGGCTCAGACTGTAAAACCCTATCTGTAATCCTGCCATATTTCTAAAGCAAATTGCTCCTTAATTGAAACCTGCTTCAATATAAAAATACAGCCTTTTCAATGAGACATCCTTTTTTTTCCCCCTTACAGTTTGTAAAGGCTTCCAGCAGTTTAAAGCGAGGGTTAATTTTGCATTAAGACCATTGCCTCCTAGTTTCTTTCAAATAAAGCCAGAGGAAGTTCAGGGGAAGGCTCTTCTCTCTGATAATGAAGCTCTCCATGTTAATGAAGCATGCAGGCTCCCTCAGATCCTCTGAATTAGAAATACCCGTGTGTGTGCCTGCTACTCTGCTTCATTAGCATTAAGGGGAGGTAGATTGGTGGCTATTTAGGGCACAGTGGAATCACTGGCTATTTAGGGCACATGGAAATGGTGCTAATTGTGGCTGGCAATTCCAGTAGTAGAGTGCTTCCATTCTGGTGTCTGTTTGGCATCTAAGTGAAAAAAACCCAAGCCCACTGACATCCTTTCAATGGGAATGCAGTCTCGGGCTCATTGCTGCCTTGCACCAGTTGACTTCTACACTGAGCTGGCAAAGCTTTTCAGCCTCCCCAAATGCTGAGCTTGGTGTGCTGGCACTCCGTCAGGAGTACAATGTGTGTTGGTGGGGGACAACACCTCAAGCAAGGCATGTAAAAGGTGAGGACACAGCATTCTGGGTCAAGAAAACCCCAGAGATTTCAGGCCATAAGACATCTCCTACTCCCTTTCCTTCCTGGGGCATGAACAAACTTCCATGTGAAGGTTTGGAATTCCAGACTATCATGGTTTGAAACTATACAAAGCCTTCTTCAGAAAGGCATTTTCAAAGCAAAAATTCTGCAGTGAAGACTCCCTGTCTCTCTGTCCTAAGACTGTGAACAATTAATCGAAAAAGAAAGCTGACAGTGTCTGAAGCAATCAAAAGTCTATCCTAGCTTTGAAGTCCAGGGAGAGAGGACTTGTCTGTTATAAATAGGCATACAGGGAAAATTGTATTGCACTTAACTGTAGCCATCTGGAAGTTTGCCGTCTAGTTAAAGATATTACTTTCGGGTGCCTTTGTAATCTTTCATCGAGACTGGTGTCCAACCAAGCCGGATCCCCACCTAATTCCCTGGCTGATGAATTCACACGGCTGGGGTGAAACTGCCGCCTAACTTTCTAACAGCTGAGTCGGGTGACTCCGTGTATCCCAGCAGGATTGCCCCTTCCTGGCTTTCTTCTCTGTCTTTAAAACTCCTTGAGAGTACTAGGGAGAAGTCCCTGAGCAAAGCAGTCCAAGCTGTTTCATGAGGGTCCTCCAGCAGTGAAGAGTAAAATGAGTACAGAGCAAACCTGGGTGGATTCACACTGCAGGGAGGGTGGGTCTGAGTCTGCATCTCTTGCTGCACCTTTGTAGCTCAGTAAGACAGTTCCTGATGTACAGGGGAGTTAAACATTGTGCCGTGTTGTGTGCGGTGTGCTGCTGCTGCTGGGAATCTTCTCCTGAATACCTGCACAGGTGCTAATAACTGTGGCAATAATGTGCTTGTTGTCATTTACTTGCTTAATTAGCAGCCTAATATCCTGGTCCAGTTAATGCCCGTAAGAGGAGGTTTATTAGTAGTACAAAAGCTGTTTAAGCCTTATAAACTCCTTCCACTCAGTTTCATTGGTCTGCCAATATCTTCTGGTTGAGTGATTCTCTGCTGATTCACACTGCTCCCGTTTGCCGTTGCTGTTTCTCAGCTGAATGTCTCTGGGTAACCAGAAAGTCCTTCGCCAAACTGACAGCCACCGGAATAACCAAACCAGCCAGAACTGATTTTAAATTAAAAATCCCCCAAACCCGCAGACAGCCCTCCCCTGGGATGATTCCTGTTATAACTACGAGTAGTGTCCAATGCCACCAGTGGAAAAAATCCCTAAATTGCAAATACAAGCAGGCAGATTGCAGGATGATACACGTTTTAGCATGGCGTGTCTTGGATAAGCAAACCATTGCCACTCTGGAGGGCTGGGTAAAATGCTGAGATGCTTATTTGTATGCTAATACTCTAATATTTAGAATTACAATTTTAAATATGCTTTAAAGAGGGCTTTTTTTTAAGTTTAGTTTCAGCTCAAATGCCAAAACTAAGTGGACTAAAGGCAAAACTGCCCATGTGCCTTCATCTTGCCGCAGGCACAAATCTGCTGCATTCACCTTCATGGTAGAATCGCGGCCCCAGGGCGCCTCGGCAAGCCAGCAAGGCCTCTCCTCCTTAGCTGAGGGTTAGATCTGCAGTCCTGGGATGTGGATCCCTCGCAATTCCCTAAGTGTAATGTGAAGAATGGAAGAAGTAGGAAAAAAATGGTGAGTTGCAGTTGTGCAGGTGCAGCCTCGATTTTCTTATAAGCGTGTCTGGTGCTGACTGGGCCAGGGAGGGACGATGCTGGCGGTGAGAGCCCAGACTCTTGCTAGAATTTTGGATACTTCCATCAGAGCTCCTGCTGTATCTTTAGTGGCATAGACAACCCAGCACCGATCCCTTTGCAAGCCAACTGGGATCATGCTCAGGGTGAGGAAGAATCTCCAGCAGTTGCTACTGAGAAGAGTGCCACAATAGATCAGCTCAAATTCTCAGACAGGCTTAGGCAGACTGTGCCCGTGTGTGCACTAATGGGACAGGAACCAGGTTCTTAGGCTTAAGATTTATTCTTCCTGATTTTTGATATCAAAATGCAATTTCTAATGTGGAAGTCTTGTCACCCAAATTCATTCAGGTCATGGAAAATTAGCAGCTCCAGAGAACATTTTAGCCCACCTCACATCTGACATACTCTGGAGGAGCTTGATGCTCCTTGTTGCCTTTAGAAGGAGAGGAAACCTTCCCAGTCTCAGATATGAAGCGATAACACAGTGTAGCTAGGCAGAACATGATTTCAACAATGGTTCCCATCAGTTGTTGTAGGAAAGCAAGATATTGAGAACTGGAGGTGAAATCTCTGTTTGGAAGAAGTGGCTTGTGGTGAGGTGTCCCTGATCATCAGATGTGAAGAAACAATGGATATTCAATGTTTGAACATCAGAAGGACTAGCTGCATTTCAGCCTTAACTTCACATAGTTTGTTGCCTTCAACAAAGCAGTTCTGAAAGCAGAATATCGTGTATCTCTGGACTTTACACGCAGCCTTCCACCCTGGGGAAACCGGCAATCCTCGCAGAAAGAGGTTATTGTGGACAGACGTTCAGATTATCAGTATCAGTTTAACATTCTTTGATAAAAGTCTGTGTGCAGGAGAAAGATGGATTCTGCTCCTGGAGAGGAGGTTAAGGTGGGTTGTTATACCCCTCCCAGCTTCACTGTGTTTCCTATTTTTAGTGGAGAAAGGTCTCCATATGCCTTAATGTGAAAGGGTTTATGCCCACTCATGATATTATTGCCACTGTAGATCTGTTCGGTGAGTTTTTTCTCTGCCTAAGTTGGACACAACTTAGAAGTGCAAAGTTCTAGTCAAAACGGGGTGTGAGTTTTTGTGTGGCTGCTCAGAGGACCTGCAGCACTGGAAGCTCCCTCACCTTGGTGTCTTGACTGTTGCCATTGCTGTGCTGTCATACAAACTTTTCTCCTCTGTGCTTTTATTCCTTCACCCTTTGTCTCTCTTTCTCTTTTTATGGCATTTCAGGTAGACATCGTTTCTTACCCTATTCATAAAGAGCTACATCAATGCAGTCACGTACTGAAAGAGCCAGCGTGTGCTGCTGTAGTTCAAATAAAAACAGAACTGTGAAGGTTACAAAATGACAGAGTTCAGAGAAAAAATGTGATTATGTTTTCTTCCTCTAGAAAAGAGGCTCCAGACATTCCCTATAATTTAACTGTGACAGACAGTAGGAATAAGACAACGACAGTCAATTACGTCCCTGATACTTTATCAAACCTGTACGGCTGGATGGTTCTTCTCTTGGATAAGGAGACTTATGCATTGACATTTGACAACCCTTTGGTCAGCAAACAGCTCCAGGTAACACGGGAATTTGTAATTTCAAAATTGTATCTGTAAGACACAATCATGCTTTCATCTTTCTGGCTGATCGGAGGGAGGGATAAAAAAATGTGTTAAGTGCACTGAGAAAACCTCTATATATTTATAGATAGGGCTTAGATATGATGACCTAGTCCTCGAAGCTCTCAGCAGGAACTTGGAGCAGGAAAATTATTTTGGACATCTTAGATGAAAGTTCAGTGTGGTTCTTAGGGATCAACAAAATTTATAGTACCTTATGACATACCGAGGCATGGCTTTCAGAAGGTGTTGTTCCTCTATGACTTTTAAAGGTGATGAGGTGGGTTGATTTTGTCTACATCCACCATCACCTTCTGCTTAACTTTACGTGTCTCTTCCATGTTTCCAATACACATTTTTCCAAAGAATATATTGCATGGGAGGAGCGCCGTCCTCTGTCACTTTATGCTGCACTCTGCGGAGCTCTAATCACAGGCACAGGTGCTTATTTTGGTTCCCTCTTTTCTAGTATTCAGTGACATTTAGCAACTTCATGACTGGGAATTACTTGCTGGTGGAACACTACGATCTTCCTGCCTATCCTGAGGTTGCAGTGACCTGCGGGACAAGGACGGGAAGGCCACTTCAGTCACTGCCTTCATACGGTCGGCACAGGAGCTGTGACTGGTATCTCGACAGCAGGCTGGGGAAGCTGACCTATCTGGGTGAGTCTCTATCTGATGCCTGATCTATCAACGAAAGGGATGTGTCATAAATAGTGGGTGATGCGGCATCAGTTGAATCTGAATTGGTATTTTGGAGAGGAAAAGGCAATAAATTCCACTGATCACCTCTGTTGTCAGCTGGTCCCGTATCACATGTATCATTAATAAATGAAGTGCAAACTGCCTAGGCTGAGCCTATAGAAGGCAAGAGGATTACTGAGCAAGGGTTTCTCCTGTGAGTGTAAGCTTTCAAAGGTGCCGTAGTCCTTTGCGTTGGGGTATGTTGGCTTTGTGCATGCGATCATGAAGTGCAATGGTCACTTTTTTAAGAAATTCAGAAGTTTACTGACATTTATTGGGACTGTCAATTCCTTCAGGCTTCATTTATTCATTTACATTGGGGACATTTTCATTTTCCCATTCTCAGGCAAACAATTTTGTAAGGGTCTAAGTTCTATATGTAAAAAGCAAGGTAATGATTGCTGCCGTTCTTAATACTAGTAGAACCCAGAATCACAAAAGCTTTTCAGTGCCTTTGAGAAGCATACCTTATCCTTCATGATTGTCATACAGGGAAGCTGAAGTATAAATATGCTGATTTTCGCAGTAATGGAGAATTTTGTCACTCATCTAATATTAGTTTTAATTAATTTCTTCTGATTTGTACCAACTCATCTGGCATTGTAGCCATATAGGTAGTGGAGTCTAGCTCTTAATTCCATATCCCAGCTCTATTTACATACTGTATGGATATGAATATAGATTGGCTAGTATAAATACAGCTGTTAAGTCTCAGCCCAGGCCAGGATCCTGCCAGGTATCTACTGAAAGCAGAAATACGAGGTTTATATTATTTCAGTTTACTAGCAGTGTGCATTTGTTCTTTCAGTAGGGAAATCAGCTGTTAACAGCTTCATAAACTTTCATTAACAGAGCAGCGTGGGAAAGCTCAGAAGTTGACACCTATTTCTTGGCCTCTTGCTATTGTTGGAAATACAGGAGTGGTGGTCTGGGACAAAGTGATCTGGCTGACATATATCACTCCTGAATCATAGATACTTTATTGTCCTTTTCCTCTCTTCCTTTCTTCTTGATTTTTTAATATGAAGAGCTGCTTGTTGTTTCTCATTTTAATACAGAGAGAAACAATTATGCAGAGTACACAAGGGGAAACTTATGAAAACACCTAAGATATAATTCATGCTATGAGCATTTTCAGCAAGGACTTTTATAGCAATGAGATCGATAATTCAGTGTTGGGTACCTCATTCAGCTGTTTGTAAGATAAGAGCCTGAAACAAAGCGAGCAGATCTCTAGCCCTGGTGTGCCATTTCTTTTCTCTCCCGGTCTCTGCTGTGCAGGCTGAGGGAAATTAGCCATCAGAGCAGACTCATGGCATGCGGTGGACTTTCCATCACTCAGGGTCCTTAGATGATGCTTGGCTGTCTTTTCAGAGAAATATGCTCCAGCTCTGCGAGATGCTATTAGAAACCTCATGGGGCGAGATTCATGCTCCGTAGGAGGTCAGAGAAGGCTGCCACAATAGTCCCTTCTGGCCTTAAAACCCCACCAATCCACCCACCAACCCAGAGAGGACAGTGCTGCAAGGTCTGGTCTTGAGAACGCGTTGCCACCTCGCTCTGCAAGCTGTTTTTTATTTTTTTATTTACATTTAACTGTATGAAATAATTAGCCAACTAATTAATCCCGTTTACAAGCTTTGTCGGATTCTTCAGCTGTCAGTCATGCCCGAGCCCGGGGCCGGCGTTGAGTCTCAGCTCCCTTCTTCATCTGACTTGGTCTCCATGGCTACAGGCTGCATCTGCTGACACCCCACTCTCTATTTACTGCTTAATTAAGAATTTCACGCTCAGCCCTTATCTGCTGCTAAGAACAAGAACACACTGTTAAGAAACTCCAAATTTAGGCTACTGCACAAGGAAAGCCTTTCTTGTCGTCCTGACTGCACGGAGCCTCTTTAACTACCCTCTTGGCAACTGCACTGCCACCCTTCAATCAAAAATCATTAAATGGAGCAGAGATAATGAGCATGTAGCATATCAAAAGGAGGATGTTTGCTCGGGCAAAGGAGGAAAAGCTGTAAGGGCCTATAAGCAGCCGCCACTTCAAAGGGAGCAGGGGCTGATAAAGAGTCATTTGTTCCTGTTTGACTTATGTAAAAGGTCTGGTATGTCCAAGTCCCGTCTCGCAGACGCGGGTCCCCCCTCTCACTGCTCGTGTGTCAGCAGTCGGGCAGCTGGGCGCAAACAGCATCAGCCCAAGCATAAAATCACTCGACTCTGTGCTGACAATGGCCACTTGTAGGGGGTGGCAGAGGGAGGGCTGGGGGACAATGGGAAGACAATTATTGCAGCTGCTCGGGAGGGCCATAATTCTTCCTGCAGAAAGTAGCCGGCTCTTGCGGGGCGGAGGGGAAAGCTCGAGCGTATTAGTCATCCTCCGACTTTTGGGAGGACTTGGCCGCGCCGGTGGGGTTTCGACAGCTGCTGGTGTACCGCCTCTTTCCAATAATTGCACATTCTGGCAGAGGTCAACTTACTTTTGACCCTCTACATTGTGCCCATCAAAAAGCCTTTTAGGGCAAACTGTGGGGAAGTGGCAGGGGTGCATTACATCCAAAATTAACGTCAGTAAATACGGATCAGATGCCAGCTCATTCACGATCAGACTCCTGAATTCACACAGCCTTTTGCTCAGGTCTGCATGGAGGAAAAAAGGAGGGAGAAAGGGAGGGAAGCCCTCTGTGACTGAGAAGATATTGTTATTCAAACGAAGCGGGCAGCTGAATGGAGCCACCTTGGCCAGCAGTTTGCATCGGAGTTAGGCTTTCTCCATGCCCCCTTCCATCCAAAATTGCCTGGCGTCACGCAAGTGTTTGTTTATCTTTGGGGGAGAAATAAAGGTCTGTCTGACACAAAAGGCAAGAGAACATGCCGTATGGAGGGAATTAAAGGAGTTAAGTCACCGTGATGCTCTGCATGCTTGCAGTTTTGTAAATTAGACCTCACCATGGGACAACGAAGGTGACGATGAATGGGGATGAACAGTTGTAATAGAGAGCGCTTCTGCGATGTGGGCACCTATGCGATGATCCTGGTAACAAAAGTATTCAATTCTACCTCCATACGTGCAGCTCTGTGAACCGGCCCGTGAGTACTTTGGAAATAATGTGTTAGGGCAATTTTACAGGAATTGGCATCAAAGGACAGATAACCCCATGTTCCTGCTGGATGATTGGTGGAAGGGAGGTGAGAAAGCTTGGAGCATCCCGTGCCAGTAATTTCTACGTTATATCTTTCCTCTCAGATTGCTCAGTCTTTGTAGCATCATCCTGGTTTTCTCTGGAGCATCCCATGTCTTGAGAGAAGGGTCCCTCAAAGCTCTCTGATTGGCACTGCAACTGGCGCGTGGCTGTCTGAAGCACCGATGGGTTGTGCCTCAACAGTGTTTCAGCAGAGTGGTCCTAACAGGATGAGACCACGCTGAATCAAAAAAAACCCTTTCTTGAAACAGGGGAGGTGGAAAGAAACATCACACTGGGACATATGAGATATTTTTAGGAGAAATATCCTGTGTAAATTATGATAAAAACGTTATAAGCTTTTAAAGTCTGGTACAAATACAAGCATATGGTGCCACAGCGTGGCACTGCTCCTTGGTTAAGGTCTGGAACTGGGTTAGGGTTAGGGTTAGGTTACTGCCTAACTAGGTTAGGCAGTTCTGGAACTGGCTAAAAACCAGAGAGATGTTTCATTTTCATTCTCTTTTAAAATGTTTAAACCATTTTCTTTAAACCATGGGACAGAGTGTTGGCTTGCTCGATCTCCAGATTTCTCTTGCCTTTTTTCTCAAATTGAAGTGCTTGACATAAACATTATTTAAAACATCACCGAAAGGATTATCAAACCTTTTATTTACCCCAAATACATTTTTCAGTAGACACAACATTTCTGGAGACATCATCCTGCTGACTTTGCTCAAGCTGCTCATGTGTGAGCTGTTAAGAGGGCCCGAGGCTCAACCTCACGTTACTGCTGTGTAAGAAGCAGGTTTACAGAGAAGCAAGTTTCCATAGTTCTTAACAAAATAATAATTTGATTACACGTATTGTCTTTTCTAAATTCCTAATGAATTATCCCACTTCCATTACACTCTGTGGGTTTCTGTAATTGCTTTGTATAGGAGGGAAAATGGGCCCTTAAGAATGTTTCTTTCTAACGTTAAAATACAGAAAATAAAGAAACAAAGATATTTTCTGCAGCCTTATTGCTCAGGGGTAAAAGAGAATCCTAGGTGAAAGACCTAAAGAATGGAGTTAATTTGTTTGAGAGGTCTGGTTGTACAGGCTCGAGTCTTTTCTTCCAGCTGGAAAAAACTCACCCTGTATCAGTTTTTTCAGAAGGTCTGTTGACCAGATGTGGGCTGCTCAGTGGCCTCTGTGAAATTAAATGTCAGTTCTTAGCAAAGTGGTGTCCTTTGTAGTGGACACAAAGAGAAAAATCAACCTTCTCCTGGTGGGTGAGCTCCTGTCCTTCTGGCATGGCAGCAGAGAGACAGAGAATGTAGCAGCTACAGAAACAACATAATGAAATGTCCTTATCCTGTCAGGGATGGTCTTTCAACTCTATGATCTCTGCAGAAGGAATTTCTCTGTCTCTGTAAATATTAATCTGCTGTAAGCAAGAATCGTTGTCTATTAGCCCAAATATTTTCTTTTTTCCTTTTCATCTCTTCTCCTCTCTGCCGTGACCCCTTATTTCTGGGTATCTTGTGTATCACTCCCTGGTAGAAGATGACAAAATGTCCTACCCTGGGTCTTCCAGTTTCTTGAGGTGTCTCTCATTGTGTTGTTGATTGTGCTGTCTAAAACTTTTGATTTCCCTAAGACTGATGTTACCCCAGTTGATGTGAAATAGCATGGAGTTGCTTGTTATTTGTAAGTCAGGCTATTGGAGCCATTTATCCCAGTTTCATCCCTTCCTGATATCCACAGGCAAAATTCCCCTTCACTGCCACATTGATAAAAGACTGAGTTGCTCCTCCTTCACGTTCACCCAAGGAGCCCAGAAGAAAGTTACCAGGAGTGTCGTCGAGAAGGCCTATATTTATGATTCGCAGCACAAACACCCAGGAAGAGCTGTAATAAGACAGAAAATTGATGAGCCTTATAAAGGTTTTATACAACTAAACCCCGGAGCCTTATAACTGCATTTTGTGTAGAGTGACCTTAATTCAATGTTTACTAATGATGTCCTTCGTCTGTGTTGCCTGTATCTCTTCCTGTCTTGTACAGGAACAGTGATAACGTACTTGGCAGCAAAACAAAACAGTCAGAAGGACTGTGTCACTGTAGTCTCGGTTATTCACAATGCCTGTATTTCTGCTGTTTTGAACAGTTTTTAGGTGTGTTAGTGGGAAATGGCAATGAACAGTATTGGTTCACAGCCATTGCGCTTTACACGCCATCAGCATAAATAATTACACAAGTCGCAGGGGCGAGCAGGATTCAGCCTCCCAGCCTTGCACTCACTATACACTTGCAGGGTATAAATGACTTATAATCAGAGAGGAGTTTGGGTTGGAAGGGACCTCAAAGCCCATCCAGTCCCACCCCTGCCATGGGCAGGGACACCTCCCACTGGATCAGGGGCTCCAAGCCCCATCCAACCTGGCCTGGAACTCCTCCAGGGATGGGGCAGCCACAGCTTCCCTGGGCAGCCTGGGCCAGGGCCTCCCCACCCTCTCAGGGAAATGGTTCTTCCTGAGATCTCATCTCGATCTCCCCTCTTTCAGCTGAAAATCATTCCACCTTGTCCTATCCCTGCACTCCCTGATGACGAGCCCCTCCCCAGCTTCCCTGGAGCCTTTTTCAGTACTGGAAGCTGCTCTAAGGTCTCCTTGGAGCCTTCTCCTCTCCAGGCTGAACAACCCCAACTCTCTCAGCCGGCCCTCGCAGCAGAGGTGCTCCAGCCCTCGGATCGTCTTTGTGGCTCTGGTTTGAATTGTCTGTGGATGGATGACACTTCAAATATGAGAAATTTTTATCCTTGCCCTGACTGTACTGAGTCGAGTCTTAATGGTTCCTTCCTTCACTGTGTGAGTGGACTGAACCCCTTTATGAGTTCTGTACAACATATTGATCAAGTTTGATGTCCCCTCAGGATTTAATTAGAACAGCTTTTCTCTGAACAATACAACCATTCTTAATTAGATGATCGCACTGTAGTGCCTGCAAAATTAAGCAAAAATACCCCAACAAACCTGACAAAATGTATTAATCAAAAAAAGGATAGCATCATGGCTTGGTTCTCTTACTTTTCCTAGAACGGGCGTAACATCTTTTCTTCCTAATTTGCCCTGCTGTAAGTGAGGTGGGAAGGAAGGCCACCATAACCAAGAAAGTACCCGCAGAAGAGTGTTGTCTAAAGGACACGTGAACTCTTTGTCAAAGACTTTAAATTAGCACCATCATGTCGTTGTTTCTCCTCAAAAGGTTCACCTTGTGACCACCTGAAGCCATGATGCCATCCGGTTTGAGCTCCGAGTGGTTGTTTGGGACAGATTGGTTTGACTGATCCATGGCTGAGATCACAGCTACCGTTGGGAGAGAAGGTGTCACTGAAGAACAGGGCTGAGGCACCTGATTACTAATTAATCAGACATGAGAAAAACCTCATGGAATCAGTTTCTATTTAATTATAGAAGCCTCATTTGGCATAGGAGCATATGCTGCTAACTCAATTGAGTGCTTTCAACTGACATCAAATAGTAATTATCAGAAAGAATCAAGTTTTTTGATTATTCATACTAATTTATTGAACACTTAAAATTAATGAACCTCAGTTATTTTAAATGTGCTCAGTTGCACTGGGAGAAAAGGAGGGAGGCAGGGAAGGACCGTTCTCACAATTTAAAAGTACAGAGGCTTGTTTAAAGATAAGTAAATTACAACATGGCACGAAATCCCATCGGTGGGTTGGTACACACGTAGGAGAGTTCCTGGGGTGTTCTGAAACTGAGGAAAGTTCTCACAGTGGCTCCATTTATGCAGTTCTTCTACCACCAAAAAGTCTTCTGATGACATTTTAGGGTCATGATAAGGGGTTGGGCAATGGACAGGAGATTTTTCTGGTTGTCAGTGTTTCTGTTTTAACCTGTGGTTGTTCCAGGCTGGTGACTTAAAGGAAGTGCCTTTATATGCCGCTGGAGATGAGAGGAGGTAGTCTTTTAGTTGTGTCTGAAGCAGTTTTTTACTGCATCTCTTAGTCTGATTTGCATTATCCTGGCCCTTCTCCTGCTGACATTATTCTGGCACAAAGGTTACAACTGTGATAATTGCTTCTGACCTCTTTTCACAGTAGAGAACACAGGGTCGCTGTCTTCAGTCTATAAAGTCTGACTAATTAAAGCATCTCTTTCAGAGACCAGATTTGGGGAAAAAAAATCAAACCCAAACTACAAAACAAAAGCTGTAATTCACCGTTTGAGCCAGTTAATGCATTATGCATTCAATGGTGTAACATCACTTGTCTTAGTGGAACTGCTGCGGATTTATAGTGGGATAAATGAGATTCATGTTCCAGCCTAGAAGTTCTGATTGTTGAGTATTTTCTTGTAGCGGTTTCTAATGAGTTGTCTTGAGACCCTTCGTATCTGTAAATTACAATGTGTTTGTTTAATCCCTTGTCAAAGTACAAAAAAGACTAAAATGTCTAAAAAACACGTATAGTTATTCTCAAAAAATAATTTTTGTTAGAAAGGTAAAATGTTGATATAAATCCACGTCGCTATTAATTTATGGTGATTTTGTTGTTGTTGTTAATACGTAAAGCCTTGCTCTAACCCCCTATAATTCTCTGTGTTCAGTCGCAGGAGCTGACTTAATTCAGGTTGCACTGACAGAGAAGGAAAGAGTGGCTTTACCTCCCCCAGGTACGTGACAGTCAGTGTCGGAAAGGCTTGGTCTGGCAGTGACACCATTTCTTTTTTTACTACTTTTTCGGAAATAGATTGCTATTTTTCACTTTGATATTTTGTACAATCTATCAACCCAACAGGGGTTCTTGGCATTCATTTAAGCATTTCATGGAGCCATATATACCATTGCTTATGATAAATGTGTGATTGCACAGCATAAAAGACTATAAACTTTTGTTAAGAAATACCACAGCAGATCAGAAAGGTCATGGAGAATGTAAGATTCCGGTGTATTTTAGTGCTCCATAGCGATCTTAGTGTAATAGTTTGACATTACTGTACAGTTACGTATAGAGTGAGACAGAAAAATGCACCAGAGACAACGGAGGTGTCCCAAGCTTTGTCTTTGTTGCATAGCTCTCTTGTTGCCTGTTAAGAACATTAATAATTTATGCGGCAATAGAGTTAAGAGACCTTTTGCAGAGTGCTTTTCCCTGGACAAACAAGTAATGGAAAGACGGACCCAGTGCTCAGGAGCTCTATCTGGGTTTAATTTTCTGCATTTCCCTGTGCTGGCAATGAAGAGTTTTTATACCCTCCTATGTTTCTCAGCTGGGTGTAGTCCCCTGCGCTGAGGTATGCGCTGCCCCTGTGTTTTCCACACCTAACAAAGCCCTCCACCAAGATGCCAGCATTTGCTCTGCAGTGGTAGGACAGAGGTAGGTGCTTGTAGAGGCCTCCAGAGGGAGGCCCTGCCTGCCTTACGGTAGGGTTACTGAGCTGGTGTGCAGAATTTCCCCCTAAAGGCTTTTTTTCCTCTCTTGATCGCGGGACAAACTTGGGCAATTAATTTATGAAGACTGGCTCATTAGCTGGGTAAAATACAGGCACTAATTAAGCACCTACGTTTGGTGAACCTGATTCTTCCCAATATTTTACTGATGCTAAGGCTCAGAAGTTGCCTTTTGGACTGAGCTGAAATCTGGGGAATGAGCAGGAGTTGCCACGTGTCTCAGCCATGCTGGTTTTCCAAGGCAGGTCTTTATTACCTCTTGCAATGATGATTTCTGCTTTTCGGAGGGCTGCCAAGCTTGTGAGAGCCCAGCACTCTTTTAAAAAATGTTTACTCCTTTGTGAAACTCCGGAAATTCCCTTGCCCTGGGAATTCAGTCGGCTTCCAGATGACTGGGAGAGGAAAAAGGCATGAGACAGGTTGGCACTTCCTGGTAAGATTAGCTACCATTGTGATAATCTGGTTTTGACACCAAGCACAGATGTCTGGGTTTTGTTTTCATTTGTTCATCTTAATTTTTATTCAAAGTGCTCAGGGCTTTGGATGGCATAAATAAAAATAATGAAGCAGTTGCCTGGGAAGCACATTCACAAATACAACAAACCTTTGCTTTGCTTTTAATGGGTCCAAATGAATTTGAGTGAGTTTTTTCAGTATCTCCCAGCCCTTTAACTCTGAAAACATGGTCCTGGGAGAGACCTTTTTTTCCCATTGGGCAGCTTCCTTTAAGACTGGAGGACAGCAAAGAGCAGTTAGTGTTGCCTCATCAGGGACGAGAGCAGGATGTTAATAGCAAAGAAATGGTAATTCTCCCAACTACTGAAAATGAGGATTCTGTCTTTGTATGCCCTGTTTTGTTTTGTAGCTTCTTCTGATGCTGTGTTGAAATGGTCACACTCAGAGACATGGAATGACGTGAGAAAAGGCTGGGGTGGATCCAATGGCAGTGTCCCAGGACCTTGGGAAGATGTCATCATCTTACCTAGTAAGGAAGAGACGAAATGGGTCTAATTTCTGCAGAGGTGCTGGGGTCTGTCTGCTTTAAGATGTGTATTTGTGTTGCAATGGGCTCCTTGGCACCGATGTCCATTACAGCATATGCGGGACACCACATTTGTTCTCCGTCACATTGAAATCTCGGCTAAATCACAGAAGTGTCATTTTTGGAAGAGACTAATCATTCTTTTTCACTTACACATACACAGAAATATATATACTTACTCATACTGAAAGTCAGGCTTAAGTACATGCAGGGACTTTGT
This sequence comes from Cuculus canorus, assembly GCF_017976375.1. Classification (NCBI taxonomy): domain Eukaryota; kingdom Metazoa; phylum Chordata; class Aves; order Cuculiformes; family Cuculidae; genus Cuculus; species Cuculus canorus. Next base: position 122,237,154 of record NC_071403.1, on the reverse strand, counting down.
TTCAGGAGCAGAGAATCACAGCTCACAAAGTGCTCAGCCCTTGACCCACCTCTCTGTGTTTTGTGCAGGGAGCATATTTTACATTTCCACAATTGTGCTACCTTTATTTTGCTGTTGCAATTCCCATCATCAGTGAGGGTGCCTCAAGCCATTTGCCATGGATGCCTCCTGTATTTCAGCCTCAGACCTGAGTTACATTTAAACAGCAGCTCAGTTTACAACCTTACTGCATGAACTACCTTCTGAATCCCAGCAAATAGATGAGGTGGCTTGCAATGAAATTTAGAGCAAAAAAAGCCTTGTGATTACCATTTTACATAATAGCTGACCGTGCTCTGATCAGGAAGCTGAACTAGATGAGGTTCTGATGCCCTTTGTACACAGAATTATTTTATGATCCCATGAATATTGTGTGGTACACTTTCTTGCCATTCGGGAGCATGGGAAGCGTCCGTTCTGAACTGTGCACCCTGGTTCCTGCTCCACTCCCACCTCTGTTATATCTGACTCCTTCCACAGGCATTAAACAGTAGGGCATTTCCCATGTGCTTTGCTCTCTTATGGATCCTCCTGCCATGGCTGGATTTTGGACGCCATTGCATATTTGGCCTTTCCTAGCTCTCCAAGAACAAGGTCAGAGACAACACCTGTTTCAGCTTCTTGTGGACCATCTTATTACCAGTTCACCAACATCAGACCGTGATTGTCAGAAGACCAGATAATTTCAGTCCTCAAAATCATGTGTCAGATGTAGATATGAAGAGGCACAAAGGTGCCACTCGTAGCTATGGCCTTTGCGTTCACGATGAGTTAATTAAGTGAACTGCGATCAGATGGTCACGAGAGATAAATCACAATTTACACAGAAGCAGAAAGTAATAAATAACTAACTAAAAAGGTCTGGCTAAGGATCTGGGATCCTGTTGTTTAGATTAGATTATGAGAGTGGTAGCTGGATGCTGAGGTTGTGATGGCCCTTTGGTGCACTGCGGACTCACCTGTGAATAAAATTCTTCTGTGCTTCCTGCAAAGGTGAGCATAATCCTCTTGATAAAATAACTTGTGTTAGCTGCCACGTGAGATACCGACCACGGCCTTTTGTTGCGTACCACCAGGCCCTCCTTGACTGAGCTGTACCTGAAGCATTGGCCGTTGAACTGATCTAGTTCTAGGACTAGAAACAATACTGCTGCATCAGCATGTTGGTATACCAGAACTAATTAGCTCTCCTGAGAGGCAAAGCTCATTAGCTCAGGCTCGGCGCTGTGCAGCGTGACTGCACAGCCTTTGGGGTCAGAACTGACGTGTCACAAATGTAGAGCAGCGCTGGTTTGGTCAGCTTCATGGCGAGCGCCTGCTCCGTACTGCGGGGTGGGATGTGGAGATTTGCTCTAGCACACTGGTGGTTACTGGTTAGGAGACAGCAGGATAAGACTGGACTATTAGACAAGATCTGTGTTTTACCATGGACACAACTGTTCTCTGCCTCAGAGGAACTGTGGGGCCAGGGCAGTGAAGGCTGCTCAAAACCAGAACACGGGTTGGTGCCCGAGCTGCAGGATGAGGTCCTGGGAGTCACCAGTTCTGAATTACTCTGTTCAACTGGTTGGAGCAGGGAGCTTCACAGCGTGCAACAAAGCCCTGTCTGCTCTTCAGAGGAGTTCTACTGAATTGCAAAACCACAACAAAATGCTTACTGGATGAAAAGGAATGCGGCAAATGATAAGTGAAAAGGCTCTGACCGCTAGGACCGGTGGAAAGCCATACTCTGCAACTGTCCCCTTACTGTCAGCCATAAAAATCTCACAGCTCCCATTACTATGTCTGTTCAGTTGGTGTGTAGAACCTGTTCTCCCCTCTGCTGCCTTTCTGGAATTCTCCTTCAGTTTTAGCTCAAGAACATGACCACAAACTATCACCCAATCTATTGCGAGAGAGAACTGCTCTGTTGCATGTTTGCCTTTTCTGATCATCCTCCCTCTACTTTCTTTTCACTCTCCTCCTCATTCTTGCTGGCTTGGAGGTGTTGAAACATGAGCAATGGGAGCCAACAGAGCACAAGGTTGTAAATTGGAATCATAGTCACCATTGGTGTAGTCACTGGATTAGTTGCTGAAATGAGAGCACCTAAAATGTAGTTAATGAAGATGAATTTTCTCTCCATTTATCACGCTTTGCTTTGCTGCCACAAGTGTGTGTAGGAGTTTCCATTTACAAAACAGTCAAACGCTTGCTTGGATCCAAAATCTAAAGTCGACAATTTTAAAATTTATGTTTAGTGGTAGCATTTTGTGGGTGTTTCCCTCCCCAGTTCTACCGGCTTGTGCATACCCTGCTAAACTCAGGATGACTCCAGATGGCTACAGAAACGGGAGAGCTTGTTCTCGTGAGAACAAACATTCTGCAAACCATCAAACCTTGTGGTGGTCTACACGCAAACCCAAGTTTTCATGAGTCACTCCTGGCAAGATGTAGCTGTGTCTCACTCTTTGCTGTCTTTTGGTTACTTGGAGTTCTCTCCTAGGAGCCATCCATAATGATTTCCAGGTTGAAATCCAAGCTGTGGGCCTGCTTCTTGTAGCCTGTGCAGTACTGGGTAAGTCCTGCCGGCCTGCAAAGAACAGGTTTAGAATTTTATATAAACAAAGAATAGATGTTTAGTGCTCATTCCTAGTGTGAAGAAGTGCAGGGGAAGACTTCTGTCCAGGTCTGGTGCTGTTGAAATCTCAGAATGAGCACAGATTCCTAGAGCTCACTGATGAGCTGGGGCACTGCCTAAACTTAGCTAAGGAAGGCTTTAATTTGCTTATTTAACAAGACAGGCAAAATTACATCACTAGGGCTGCCTCATGGGCTGGGCTCAGGAAAGCTTGGAAAGCTAGAAAACACCTCTATTAGCAAAACATTCACATCAAAACCCATTTTTTTGGGATCAGTGTTTGGTGTGTGCTTGATATCTAAAGGTTTTGGGTTTTTTTTGAGGACTTGGAAATTGGGATTATATACTGAGTTATATACCCAACTTTTCCTCTGTTTTGAAAGCATTGGTGGGACTTTAGGAGTTCGTAGGCTTCTGTCCAAGGATGAAGCGGGGTGAGTTTAGTCATGCTGTTCTGGCAGCCAGTGGTGGCATTGACTTCTCAAGCCCTCGGATTGTCAGGGCTTTGGTTTCTGGTTTGCAGTGTGACATACGCCTGATGCAGCACACCCTGGGTGGAAGTAGAATGTGTTATAATTCCAGGCGATGGAATGCTGTTTTGAAGGGTATTGATATGATATCATGTAGCCTCTGGCAATTTCTCTCTTCTGTTTTTTTGGGTTGGTTTTTTTTTTCCTTTTTCTTTTCCAGTGGTAGAATTCACTTTGTTATTAATTTTCTGATTTTGATTTTCTTTGAACTTTTTCTGTTTGAAGAGATGAATGCTGGAGTACTGTATCTCATATAATGGCTCTTCTGTTGTGCCTGATTTCCATTCAATGGCATGCTGTGGTGTTTTATATAGTGATGCGGTTGATCAAAGGCATTTTGTGTCATTGCTGGAGTCATTAGTGACTTCTCAGTATTGTACGTCTGAACATTAAGACTGTGGTGTACCTGTAAGCTTTTGGCTGAAGAAAGTGTGTGTGTAAAGAAATGTAGCTCAAAGTATGGTTCGCTGAAAGCAGTTGCTTGCTGTTATGTGAATTGCTTCGTGGGAGAAAACAGCTCTGGTTTGTCTTTCTCGGAAGGTAAATCCCTTGGTCCCAGTGACCCAAAGTTTATGATTTTAGCCCCTTTAGGCATTATCTCCTTCTGCTGCATAAATGAGTGTATTCTGTAAGGACCGTGTAAGGAAGTCTCTTTTGAATCTGTTTGCCTTTCTCCTAAAGTGTGAAAGGGCTTCTTACCTCAAAGGAGTGTTGTGTTGCTTCTACAGAGCAATATTTCACCCTCCAAGGATTTCCCACCCCAAGCGTCACACCCCAGAGTTCTTTTGGCTGAAGAAACCACAGGTTTGCAGAGATCTCCCTGACGGGGGGAATTTCTCCTGCCTGTGTTTCGGGGCTCACAGACGTGGTACTGCACTTACAGAGCAGTCAGCATTTCCTTTATAAGTCCTTTTTCAGAGAGATGTGCAACTCTGCAAAAATATCTGTTCTGGACTGAAACTTGACATATAAACGGTGCCTAGGAGCACTCTTTCCTTTCCTTGTAAAAATGTTTCAGTCTCTGTTTGATGAATATACTTACGGCCTTTGTCAACTGCAGCTTTTTGCCACATGCTTGAGCTGTGCTTTCACAAACCAGATTCGCCTTCTGTCTGAAATATCGTTTTAACAACATCTTCATCCTTATTCTCTTTCCTCTGTTTCATATCCTCACATCCTGTGCCTTCACTTCTCAGCTCTGGAGGGCATAGGACTACACCTGTCCTATAAAGAGATTATAGACAGGAGTGTCTTCATGCTCCGGAGAACGTATCAAATACTGACAGTGTGAGTTTTAACGGGGGGGGAAGGGTTGCACTTGCTCTCTAGGAATTTAATACGTCTGAATGTGATGAAAATTTTGCATGCTTGGAAGATGCTTCAGCCCAAGGATGCAGGGAGTTTCCTTTGGGATGAGGTGTTCAGTCCTGGGTTGCTGCAGGACTTGGCGCGGTCCCTGAGAGCAGAGGTCCTGTGCTCTCGGGGTGCTCCTTACTGATGTGCGGAGAGGAAGTAAAAGAATGGGAGAGGAAGAGGTGGGATGACTGAGTTGTGGGGATAGGGTAGCAACGTGCGGAGAGGAAGAGACCAATCTGCAGGCAGACCCTGAACCCCTGACCATGCAGAAATGTCCTCTACTGTAAAGCTGTGAAGTTTCAGCGCTGCAAAACCAGAGTAAAAACTAGGAAGTGCTATGGTTAAAGACAGCCTGCTCGTATTTTATTCAGTACACTTCTGAGTGTACTTTGTGCAGGTTTTGCTTCATGTTTTCCTATACTCCGCCTCAAAACTGTTTCTAGTGACCCATTCTCACTGCTACGTAAAAATCTATTGGAAAATGTGCATTCCTTAATATCTCCTGTTTTATACATCTGTGCCTTGCAATAAGCAGATATGAGATCAATGAAGGTCACAGCAAATCTCTGTGTAGGATTTGGCAGTTGTCATTATGTTGAAGACTCTTATTTTCTGCCAGCTATTTTATGAACGTCACAATTAAATCGTCCCATTGAACCTTTTGTTAAGGAAATGTCTTGCTCTTCCTTCATCCAGGGGCATCCGCTGGCTCAGAGATGCACCATACCAGAAAACTCATACTATTGTCGATAAGGAAAGGAGCTGGGAAACACAATTTAAGGACCTGAGCTGGTTTCCAGTGCAATCAACTGGAAATTTCCCAGTGACAGCAAAGAGCATTAGATGGGCCCTGAGGGTGTAATTCACCTCTGTGCGGTGGGCTGCCGCTAAATGATGCACCGATTATGTCCATCCTCATGTCCTACTTGGAAAGCTTAAGTGGTATTTAAAAGGTTCACAGCTTGTAGACTCGCAGCTTTAGGAGGCAACAGTGATGCTGTCATAGTGCTCAATCAATAACATTCCCCACTCTGTTCTGTAATACAAAAATATGCTCTTTGTTTTGTCCTTGAGGATCTGAAGGAACGGTGCTTCCCCTGGTCATTGTTGACTAAATTATTAAAAGGGAATGAGTTCTCTTGTTGATAAAGAATCAGTGAATCATAGAACCATGGAATCATTTAGGTTGGAAAAGACCTTTAAGATCATTGCATCCAACCATTAACATAACACTGCCAAGTCCACCACTAACCCCTGTCCCTAAGCACCACATCTTTTAAATCAGTGGTGATGGTGAATCAACCACTTCCCCGGGCAGCCAGGAGAAGCCGGTGAAGTGTCTGGAACACAAGTCTTATGAGGAGAAGTTGAGGAAACTGCGCTTGTTTAGCCTGGAGAAAAGGAGGCTGAGGGGAGGTCTGATTGCTCTCTATGACTCCCTGAAAGGAGGTTGTGGTGAGGTGGGTGCTGGTCTGTTCCTCCAAGTAACAAGTGATAGGATGAGAGGAAATGGCCTCAAGTTGTGCCAGGGGTGAATTAGATTGGATATTAGGAAAAATTTCTACACCAAAAGAGTGATGAAGCATTGGAAGAGGCTACCCAGGGCAGCGGTAGAGTCACCATCCATGGAGGTGTTCACAAAACATGCAGATGTGGCCCTGCATGACATGGTTTAGTAGGCACTGTGGGGTTGGGCTGGAAGAGCTCAGATGTCTTTTCCAACCTTAGTGATTTAACGATTCTCTGATTTTATGAACTGATCTCAATACTGAGCCCTGGGGAACAGCACTTGTGAAGTCTGGCTTCCTGTAGATTGTGTTGGTGTAAGTAAAACTTTCTTCTTGGTTAGAAAGGAAGAGGTGGGTTTTTGCAAACAAAACTTGAGAGAGGAAAGCCAGACTGCAAAGATGGAAAAGCATGGTCAGTGTGTCGTTGGAGGTAGGTTGTGGTGTGTGGCTTCGGTTTGTCACCCTTATCACTGCTGTTAACAAGGTGGGGACTGCAGGCTTGTGGTGCTGTGCAGTATTGATTCAGTACCATTGGAGAGCTTCACTTCCATCAGTCTCGTTGTCTTCAGTGCCATGAGGGGAAAATGCTGTCTGAACACAACTGAACGTAGTTCTGCTTCATTCCATTGGGTGACCAAGATTTACTTTCATAAACGAGGCCAGAGTCACCTAGGGAGACTAGCATGTCTCTGACTTGCTGCCCTCTACGTGCATTCTTAAAGGTTCAAGCAACATTTGATGAGATTTAAGCATTCAACAATATCATTGTAGATAGGATGTTATTATTTATTTATCAGATAACAACCACACCACAGAGCTTTGGCTGTAGATGAAGCTTTGGTTTTGGATGCTGCACAAACACACAAGCCCTGCTCCAGTAATTCTGAGCAAAACCAACCTAAATGAGGTGAAAGTCAAGCAAAACTACCATTCTTCACCTCCATGCGACACGTTTTGGCAAGTAGTGTTGATAGACTGCCATTATTCTAAATGACCTTCTGCTTTGTGTCTCAGACCGGACCGTCCTGGTGGATACACCTCTTCCCCCTCTGAGAGGCCTCTACATCCTGGGGACCCTCGAATTTCCCAGCAGCTCAAGCAACGTCCTGAGTGCAGCCTGTATCTTGGTGATGGGAGGCACGCTGAAAGTGGGTAAGTGAGCAGTCTGTCTTCTGGATGCCTGGGGTTTATTTCTGCTCTTGGTAGGTGGAGAAAGTGGGAAGAAAGACTGTATGGAGTTACTACAAACATAGTGGCCACCCTAATGCCCTATAGCTATGTGGGTATGTGCAGTGTGAACACCCAGAATCCATGTTGAGCACAATGATTATCCACTGAAGCAAATTACCTGTTCATTTAATATCTATGTTCTATAGATACTGCTATCCTCACCACACTGGAGCTAATCGTACCCTGGGTTGCATTAAAAAAAGCGTGAGGGGGGTGTTTCTGCCTCTCTGCTCTGCTCTGGTGAGACCCTCCTGGAGCTCTGCATGCAGCTGTGGGGCCCTCAGTACAGGAATCATAGAATTGTTAAGGTTGGAAAAGACCTCTAAGATCATCAAGTTCAACTATCAGTACAGCACCACCACCACGACTAAAAGATGTCCTGGAGTGCCACATCTACATGTTCTTTGAACACCTCCAGGGATGGTGACTTCACCCCTTCCCTGGGCAGCTGTTTGATGGATGTGGAACCTGTTGGAGCGGGCTCAGAGGAGGGCCACAGAAACAATTAGGGGGTGAAACATCTCTGCTATGAAGGCTGAGAGAATTCATGCTATTCAGCCTGGAAAAGGGAAGGCTCTGGAAAGACCTTGTTGCAGCCTTTAAGTACTTAAAGGGGGCTGATAAGAAAGGTAGGGGGAGATTTTTTAGTAGGGTCTGTTGTGACAGGACAAGGGGTAGTGGTTTTCAACTTAAAGAGGTGGATTTAGACTGGACGTAAGAAATTTTTTCTAGTGAGGGTGGTGAAGCACTGGCACAGGTTGCCCAGCAGACAGGTGGTCGATGCCTCAGGCCTGCAAACATTCAAGGTCAGATTGGATTGGGCTCTGAGCAGTCCTACGTGGCTGAAGATGTCCCTGTTCATTGCAGGGTGTTGGGTTAGATGACCTTTAAGTGTCCCTTCCAACCCAAACTATTCTATGATTCTCTGATTTTGTTTGATACGTGTAACAGTCCTCCCTACTCCATGGGAGGTTGCTCTGTGAGACAATAATTCCTCAGGGCAGGATCGACTTCAGTGTTTAGGTGGTGTCTGTGAGCATTAGTAAAATGCTTTCTAGGTGACACAGAAGTGTTTAAAGCCAACATAAACAGTCACAGCGAAACCCCAGAGCGCCTGGAAACCCTGCTGTGGTGTGGAACTGGCACAGCTGGATTCAGCACAGTTGTTCTTCTCATCCCTCTGTGCAGAGGAGCATACGAGCTTCAAGGAGATGCTACCTTGCCCCAACTTCTGGTGGTCTCAGGGTCCCCAATGTCACTGGGGTTGTTCCACATTATTTGCAACAGACAGGATCGGTGTTTTTCCACACAGAAGTAATTACTCACAGAATTCTCTTTATGTATCAAGCTTCCTAAAGGCCCACATTGTATTTACTTACAGGAATCCTTGGGATGCTGAGATCACATTGTTGATCACTGCTTGACCTTTCTCAAGATTGGTTTCATGAACTTTAAAAAGAGCATTTGTTTGTGTAATCGCCTCCTGAGGAATTCTCCTCCAATATTTGTTTGTCGTAAATCTCAAGGGACTGTTTAGGTAATACAGCGCTGGCCAAAAGAGTTGTTTTGCTGCCTCGTGTTTTCCTTTGGAAAAAGGGATTTGAAAGCCTAATCTAGGAGGTTAATTTATATATATATACTTAAAAAGTGTCAGTCATTTCTTACTTACACTGTTTTGTAGTTTATATATGGTTTCATATTGGTTTTAAGAAAAAGCATGTGTTCATTGCTAAAACCACTTATTAAAAAACATTGAGGCACTTACTCGGTGCACAAACTCCCCTCCAGCACATCCATGAGGAGTAATGATATTAAAAACCAAACAGGTATTTGCAGCTGTTGAATCATAGTCCAGACTCGAGGTGTCCTTGCTCTAGTTTCAGCTGTGAGATAGATGCTGGGTGGGTAGCGACTCTGCAAGTTCCCCACATCTTATACTGGCTTCTGTGCTTGCTCGTAAAACTGGGAGTGCGTGCTTTTTTCCCTTTCCTCTTCCCATGTGTTCAAGGCCTAAAGGTAACTTCTTGGAGCCCATCTGTCCAATCCTGACTGTTCCATGCCTGAAGGAAGGTTTAGAAGCCCATCTGTCCAATTCCACCACACCCTAAAGAAATCCTGACACGAAATAGATAATGAGACACTTTAGTAAACAGATTTAATAGATGTGGACATCATCATTCGGCATTGCCTGAGCAGGATCCGAGTTTGACATCACGTGAGCCAAATCCCCAGGTCCTCCCTGTTGTGTAACTTCTCCGTGCCCTGTTTTTGGCACAGTAATCTCTGGTCACGCGCCGTTGTTTCTAATTCAGTGGCCTGGGCCAAAGGTTTGCTGCGAGAGCCTGAGTATTTTGTTCACTTCAACTGCTAGACAAGAATGATACGTTCTACAAACAAATCTTGGGTTTTGGTGCCCTTCAGAGGACCTGACATATTATCTGCAGGGAAAAAACAAAGTCAGATGGCGAAACCAAGACCAAATATACATAGGAACTGAGCGATGTTGAGACATATATAACAAAGGGGAAAGATCAGCTTAAAATCGGAGATTATGAAACATCAATCAGAACTTAATGGATTTTATTAAAACAATAATTTGCAAGGAAACTGGAATGAGAAAATACAGTGAGAGTTGGGAGATAAGAATTCTTGAGACATCTTTGCTCCTGAAGGGCTCGTCATCACTTCCCTCTTCCATGTACAGTCACAATCCAGTGTGAGTTATGGTCAGCAGTCACCAGGAGATGGGAGAAGATTAAAACCCAGTAAAGGGCTTCAAGAACTCTGTCAGAGCCCTCGGACGACCCGGAAGTAAAATGTGTGGGTCTATCCCCACAGTCACGTCTCCAGGTGTTTCTAGACCTTCAGCGGTGTTGGACCCAGGGAGACTTTCTGATTACCCCTCCTAGCCCCACACAAGGAGCTTCTCTTTTTTACTTAAACTTTCAAAGTCTTTTCATTGATGGGGATATTTGCAATAGCATTGTAGAAGCACTGTTTATTTCTACCTCTTCTGGTGCCATGCTGTAAAAAAAAAAAGGTATTTTTCCAGTTTATACAAGGAGAGTTTGAGGTTCAGAGAGATTAAGTGACTTGCTAAATATTATTAGCACATGTGCATCAGGGTAATAAAAGAAATGGTGAGCTCAACATCTCAGAGGGTATATTTTCTCTTTTTTTGTCTGGTATGGTTCCATTCCTTTTAACCCATAAGCCAGCATTAAAACACAGATGACATCCACAGAAAGTGCCCTGTTCCGCTGCTGAGGGAAACCCTCTGCTCCCGACACAGCTGCAGAAAATGCTTGATTTTGTTTTGCACAAATTGATGCATTGGACCCATCCTGAGCTCTGCTGCACTTGGCTGCTCTTTGCTGGCAGGTTGATTTTACTCGTTATAGCAGAACTCGCTGAGTAATTATCCAGAGAGGATTCCTCCTGTTAGTCTCAACTTGTCACATCCTTGTTTTGCATATCTTGTGATGGCTGCTTGGCAGTCATGTCACTCATTGGAGGCCAGAAGCCTAAGGTCATCATTAGCTCATGCTTGATTGTCTGGAGATGAAACCCCCATTTCTGATGTCTCTCATCTTGTTTGTGGTAAGAGCTCTACGGCGTCCACTCCCCTTCTTCTCAGTAGTAGGAAGAACTCCCACATTGACTCGCCAAAGGTAAATCACTGTACTTCATGAGATGGCCATGTGGTCATTAATGCTCAGCCTCAGAACATCGGCCGGGGCACAAGTGAGTGTCACCAATTAACTATCTTTCCAAACTTCTCCAGTACTTTTATTGGGTGGGTCCCAACTTCTTTAGCTGTGAGCCGAGTCCCTTGCAGTCACATAGCGTGTCTGCACAGCTATTCAACATGTATCAGGGTGGAATATTGTTGATGTACTGAGAGCAATTTTTCATACCTGATCACAGAAAAAGTGGTTCGAGAAGTTCATAGCACCGTCTGCCTCCTCTTCAGTTAATCTCTCAGCCTCCACCTGGTTGTTTTTTTACCCTTTCCGAGCTACTTAGTTTCTTTTAACTGATCCTGCTGTCGAGGGAAGGGATTTAGTTCACGTTTCAGACATCCAAATTTAGGTGTAACGTGGACACGAGCATTTGAGCTGGCTGTTACGGTAGAGATCTATCAACACCATCAGCGGGGTGACTGCAGTCGGTCAGACTGACTGGTACCGGTAGCTGGAGCAAATTACAGGCTATGTTGTATTGTCTTATCTTTGTTAGCTCAGGCAGCCAGAGAACATGGAGACATCTGCATTAAGTGCAGATATATGAATCTCCCTGGAAACATAGTTCAGTTGTCTGATTGTAAGGATTTTGTATCACTTTGGGCACCCTCGGGTGTCCTACCTGGCCTCCAGCTTCTGCTCACAAAGCTACTGTTCTGCCATTGATTCCTGCCTGCCAGCCTCGCGGGTGGATTTGGAGGGTGCCAGGACTCTCCCATGGCGTTAGACATCTATAGGCAGCTAAATCCCATCCTGCGTGTCTTACTTCTTACTCCTTGAACATTCATCTCTCGTTTCTGGCTGCTGGTTCCTACTCCACAGCTGTCTGGCTCTCATCTCTTCTATTTCTTTGGCAGCACCACCTGTAAGAGGCAACACAGGTGATGTTTCCTTGTTTACAGGTTTTATTTATAGGCTTCTTCAGAGAGTGCAGTGTGAACACCTGAAGGAGCAGCTCGGGAAGGAGAACCAGCACTAGGTGACTATCCAGCTGTGCATTGACCGTGAATAAAATCCCTTCAGACTTCCTGGTGACAATATACCACAGTTTCTGAACTAGCTGGGTAGCTGGAGTTCAAGGAGTTGGGAGTTCAGGAAACACAGAGCTGGTACTGGAGAGGGTCACAGCAAGGTACTTGGTAAAGTCTGTTCGCCAGTGGAAGGCAGGGGATCTTATCTCAGAGAAGTCCTTGCTCTTCTGTACAACAGCTGTTGCAGAGCGTATTGTTGTAAAGAAAAGAAAGGCTAGAAGGGAGGAAACACCCACCGTTCTAGGAAAGAGTTGAATCAGTTTTGCTATGGAAAAAGAAAAAACAAAACAACAAAAAGCTGTCAGGAAGAACATCTGGAGTAAAACTGAAATATGAAAACAATGGAAAATGCTTTGGAAACTCAACCGCACACTAGATCCAGGCTGCAGTCCAGAACAAGTGAAAAACTGGGTTGAAAAAACACACCTCTCTCTCTCTGTTCTCTTTTAGTTTTTTTTCCTATTTTTGCATATTATGTTTTATCCTCCCTAGAGGCCGGGCCCGATGAAGGGTTGTGAACCAGCTGCCACCATTGCGCTAACCGATCGACGTTGCAGGCAGCTGGACCTCATGCTTCCTCGTGATATAATCAGTGGTGACTTTACGAGCAGCACAGGTTGTTTCTTACACATAGCGTTATCGTATGTGGGGTTGTTTCGCACTGCGTGGGGTGTGCATTGTGGTGCCAGTGCTCCCTGTAAGAACATTAGCTTTAGATATCCTGTGTCAAACACCTGCAGTGAGGCCACCCGATGTGACATCTACCATCAGACTGGCAGTGACGGCACAGACTGACGGTGCAGAGCCTGTGCGGGAGGCCCGGCTCCCAGGGAGCTGCACGGTTGCTGCCTGTGCACCAACAGCTTGAGCTGTGTCTGCACTGAAGAAATACCTGAGATACCCAGAACAGACAAAGCACTGCCAGGAGCACTGCAGGTATGTGCCATGTCTGGACAGATGAGCAAATCCGTCAAATTGCAGATAAACTTCCCAGCTGGAAGAAGATGTGTTCAAGGAAGCCCTCTCTATTTTGTGCGTATACTGCCTTTAGTCCATCCTGACCTCTGCACGTCTCACCGGACGCTTCTGCCAGCTTGCTGGTTCTCTGCCAGGAGGCCCTTATCATCTCACTTCATGATCAACCAGGTTGCTCATCAAATTGGTGAGACTTCCAGTTGTAGCAGGAGTATTAAGTGGGGACCATTTCTGTACATAGGCTGATTAATTCAGTAGGTTGGTGTGATCTTATGTAGGATTTGTTCACCACAGTAAAGTGGGGTGTGTAACCTGAAGTTTTCACAGCCAGAGTTCAAGGACAGGCGCCTAAAGCCCAGGTCTTTCACATACATTTTGTGGAGATTATGATTCCACTCTTTATGGCAACTTGATAGTTTTAATTATATTAATTATTACAAGAGCTGTGATTTCATATGCCAGTTACTTCACAAGGTGATGAAAGGTACCCAGGCCCAGTGACTTGTGTGCGTTAACTATTTTGAATTTTCCTATGAGTAAGCTGAGGTAGCTGCTGTTTCCACATCTTCTAGATAAGCCAAAGTGCATATCTCAGATCTTACTTGACTTTTCTTTTTCCTTTGTCCTCCCTCCTTTCCCAGAGAAAGCATTACCTTTACAAGACCTGTCATCAAATATTTTGCACATTCTTCACTTTCTTTCCTAGTTCTTCACTTCCAAATTATTGCTGACTTTGCTGGCTCATCTCTTACTACTTTTTTTGCCCATTTTTGTCAGTTTATCTGCCTAGTCAGCATCTTCACACTAGTTTGCACTACTGCCCAGGGCAGTAGTGGAGTCTCCATCCCTGGAAGGGTTCAAAAAACATGGAGACATGGCACATCAGGGCATGATTTAGCAAGCACAGTGGTGTTGGGCTGATGGTTGGACCAGGTGATCTCAGAGATTTTTTCCAACGTTAAAGACTTTATGATTCTCTGATACTTTGGTTCATTGATAAAATGTTGTATACCGCAGGGCTTGCAAGACAAGACCTGTTTGCACCAATGCCCCCACTCTAGTCAGTTAATTATTGTGTGCCATGTTTGTTTTTACCAGTGTAGTTTGTTAATCAGAAAGTTTCATGCTCCAAAGTTGAGTCCCTTGGAGAAGCCAATTATATTACATCAAAGCTATTATCTTTATCAACTAAACCTGTAGTCTCATTAGAAGCTGATAACAAGGAACTTTCGCAGGACCTTTTTTCTATAAATCCGGGTTGATTGGCATTAATTATATCATCCACCTTTAATGATTTATTAATTGTGTTCAGAGTTGGACATTCCATTTTTATTTATTTTTCCCCTAGAATCAGCGTCGAGCTGACAGCCCTGTAATTACCTGGGGCTCTTACTTTTATCTTTGTTTGAAATACTGGTGCAATATTAGCTTTCTTCAAGTGCTCTGAGAAATCACGAGTGATCCCAGACACAGTGAAAAGTCCACGTTAGCAGTCCGATGAGTTCCTGGGCCCAACCTTCTGTAGCGTTTGCATTCGAGTTACTCGGATCTGTTGATTTAACAACATGGAACTGAAATCCATTGATTTAGCAGCATGGAACTATTAATGGAAATAAGCAAGCATTAAGCTTATTTTTGTTCTAAATATACTTAAACTAGTCTACTTTTTCTACTCGGAGATGTCTCCTGGGTTCTTTTCTGTTGTGTCATATACAGTTTCCAGCCACTAAAGCATTTATTTAAATGTTATCTTCCGCTTTTTGGATTTCTTTACTAAGGATTTAATACGGTGATGTGCTATTACAAATGGGTTTATTGTAACTTCTTTGTTTCTCACTCTGATTATATTTTTGTTTTGTGTGGTTTTTTCTTTAACAAGAGTAACATCCCATACCACCACACAGGATTAAAAATCACAAATTTTAGCTAAATGCAGATGTAATTCATTTTAAGAGGTAATAACTTCCAGTTCACGCTTTTGGAATTCACGTTTCCAAGCGTTTATCTACAATTCCTAAGCCTGGAAGACTATTTAAAACTGGTTTTAAAATTGATCTGAGAATTGTGTATATCACGTAGCTATTTTTAACTGACTTAACTAGAAGAAATAGTAAACACTTTGCAAACAGCAGTGAAGCAATACCACCAATAATAACACCAACAGTAATTCATGGTGGTAATTAATAGTCTCTAAGGGAAGATCATCATGATTAAGAAAAGGTAATTGTGAATAGCATTGTAACGTCAGTGTAAAGTTCTCCAACCATTTGTGTTGAGTCTTTGGTCTGCGGTGCAGTTAATAACTTCATCCCAGGGGGGAAGGTTGACCCAAGGACTGGGAAAGGTATGTTTAGACTGAGTATTTTCAATCACAACTTGCTGTGAGGGTGAAGCAGGAAAACAATCCCTCTGCATACAAAAATAGACACAAATGCCTACATAACTCTGCTGCTGCTCTTGATGGATATTTGTTTAACCCAGTGCATCAGTGGTGAAAGCGCTTATCCCTGGCTGTGCTTTCTGAAAGCTGTGTTTGGTTACAGCCCCATTCCGGTTCTCCTCTGTTCAAGCCATGGTATCGCAGTGTAAACAAGAAAATCGCAGATGAGCTGGATGGGCGATGGACGCTGTAAAACTGAGTTCCCTCCATGTCCCCAGAGAAGAAATGAGCTCACTGGTGTGACATAGGTCAGATGGGGAGCATGCGAGTCTTGTACTGGTGGTGTTTCACCCATGTAAAAGCCATACAGAGAAGTTAAATATCCACAGAAGTTATTCAGACACTGGTGGGGAACAATTAATTCATTTATTGATTTCACTTAATCAGAAAATGCTCTTAAAGAGGAGTGTTTCTTTAGGATACAAAATGAAATCTCTTTTCCAAACTAATAATTTTTAAATATTAAAAGAACATGACAAGCCAGCTAATTTTGTACAGATATGTGTATATTTTTTAGTTCTACATCTGCTGCAGTTTTCTGTTGCATAATTGATTTAATCTCTAATTTTAAAGGAACGCTGAACTCTTTTACTGGACTCCACATACATTTCTCCAGGGCAAAAACTGTCCTACTTTTTCCTCTTTAGTATCTGTTTAGTGCTGGGCCGTTTTCTTCTGAAATTGTAAACTACCCTCGGTGAAATAAATGAAGTCACAGTTGGAATACAGTTTACTGTACAGACTTAAGCACCTCAAGATAAGAGCAACACCGCACTCCCCAAAACTTTGTGGGCATTTTCTTTGCCTCTTCTCTTGTCCCTCGGTTTTACCATTGGTCTGAAAGATCACTTTTCCCACCTCGGCTGCAGAACTGATTACCTGGGAACTGCTGGAATTGTAATGGAGCGGGAAGGCAAAAATGGACCAAGGATGACAATGTTAGTTTGGTCATTTAAGTCCCCTGAATTTGGATTCCTGCGCCCCGATGCCTTCCTGCTTACCTCAGCTCAGCATTACAAAAGCTACTGACACCTCTGTGATGCGCTATCGCTGTTATGTCTCTATTGCAGGTTCTCTTCAACATCCCCTAGAAAGGGATTTAAAGCTGCTGATCCTTCTTCGGGCATCTGAAGGAATTTACTGCGATCGTCTGGAGGAAATAAACGTCCACCCAGGGAGTATTGGTATGAAATATGAGTTCCCCTTGTCATAGGAAACCAATTTTAGGCAATACCCAAATCTGCTGCTGTTGAGCCCGTTACTGTGTCATACGGGAAAACAGGTAACAAAGGTTATTGGAGTTAAAGCTCTTAATTTTCACCAGGTCAGTTCTAGGTTTTCTGTGGGTTTTGTTTAGGCAAAACTCAGCAGAAGCGATCTACCAGGGGTCAAATCCTGAGGTCGTTATGTGAGAAACTGGAGAGGACTTGGAGGCACTTACAGACACGTACAAGGCTTTGTCTTGGTTCTAGATTTGAGATTTTTAAAAGGTAATCGTCAAGGCTGAGAGAATTCAAACCAAGATGACCTTGTTGAGTGGAGAGAAACGCACATTGCCAGAGGAAATGTTTCGTCTCTCTTTGCATGAAACAACTTGCCCTCAAGTTTCCAGGCTAGGATGATGAGCTTAAACTCATATTGCTATTTTTAAACACCTGATTCAAGTGAGGTGAATTATGTCCAAGAGCTGCTTCATGGATTCAAACATACACATTTAAATATTTTCAGATATTTGGACTGATAGAATGATTGACAAAAGAAGATTTATGTTAACTTTTACATCTTCTTATATAATTATTGTTAAAGAAATTACAAGTTTTCTGTTTTCCATGTTTTAGAACATGTTTTAAACGATACTTGAGTATTGAAAGACTTTGTTCATTGCTAAATTTTTGCAAGGCAGTAGAAATTCAAACCGCTATCAAGAGAAATTGCCTGGATCAAGATTTGTAGAATATTAAAGACATTCAGAGAAAAGACAAATAAACAAACAAACATAAAACCCCAATTTGTTTCTGATAGTGACACTGAGAAACTATTGCACACATTGATCAAGCAATTAAAAACCTAGCAAATAGCCAAGTGGAATGTTTGGAAGGCAAGACAGAAACCTAATTGACAGAAGAAATGGATTCTGAGGGGGGGTTTAAGTCTAAATTACTTAGGAGTTGAAGTATAACAGTAGCTAGCAATTTAACTTCCTATGATTTTAGGGATTAGAACAGAAGACAGATGAGTTGCTGCAATTTAGCACACTATTGTCGATCATTTAAGACTTTTGTGCTTTTGAAGCACAACGAATGCAAGGTCATGGAAGTTATTCCCAAAGTCTGTCCGGGTGGGGCAATCAAGGCTGCCTTACCAGTGCTTGCCACAGTCTTCTTTTGGGCTACAGCGACACAATATGTCATGAAAAAAAATTGTCTGTGGGTGAGATTTGCTCAAAGTTGTAAAATGGGTTCCATAAATACTTGAAGCACAACTCGTGCGACTCAGTGTGTCGCTGTTGGAGATGCACAGCGAATGCTGAGCCGACTCAGACTGAGAGGCTTCACGTAGGTCACCACACTGAAAAAAAAATATTTCCGTGCAGGAAACCAGAACTATTTTTTTTGCTTCAATTGTAATCTCGGAATATGTCATCTAGACTGAAAGTTTCCATATTTTTGATTTTTACCTTAGTTTTGGATAGTGAATTTTTCACAGGTGAGAAATCTAAGTAATACCTGAGTAATAGGATGTGAGGGAATGGCAGGAAGATGTGCCGAGGCGGGGTGGGAGGGGTTAGGTTGGACATTAGGAGAAGGTGCTTCACCCAGAGGGTGGTGGAGCACTGGAACAGCTCCCAGGGAAGCAGTCACAGCACCAAGCGTGACAATATTCCAGAAGCACTCGGCCAACGCCCTCAGAGACACAGTGTGAACATTGGGGTGTCCTGTGCAGGGACAGGGGTTGGACTCAATGAGCCTTGTGGGTCCCTTCCCACTCGGGACATTCTGTGATTCTGTGATTCTTGTCTTTTGTATCTTTAATTCCTGGAGTTTTTTATTTGATTACTTAGATAGAATTTTTTTAAGGTAGATACCTGTGTCTGCAATTTCAGTTTTAATTAATGAGGCTTCTCTGGTACAATCTCCTTTCTTGCCTTTACATGTGATGGTTGTTTTACTTTATTAATGATTTATTTCTAGTTCACTGTGTATTTCAAGTGGAGGCTCTGTGCTGTTCTTATACTTTTCATAAAACATAGAAGCATGCTTTAATAAATATAAAGAATTCCATGTATTTAGTTATTGGTTCAGTTCTTCTCAGGTCTCCCTTTCCCCTAACCTTCGAACTCCTCCCTCTTTTTTTCCAGGGGTTTATGGAAATGTGCAAATTTATAGTGCTTATCCTAAGACGTCTTGGACACATCTGGGAAGTGACATTGCTCCTGGCAATGAAAGGTGGTATTTGCCCTTATATACCTCCAAATATGTAATCTGGGCTCCTGTTCC
Source organism: Cuculus canorus (assembly GCF_017976375.1). Lineage (NCBI taxonomy): Eukaryota > Metazoa > Chordata > Aves > Cuculiformes > Cuculidae > Cuculus > Cuculus canorus. The sequence goes on along the minus strand of NC_071403.1, from coordinate 122,218,185 downwards.
TATGACTTGTATTAATGTTGCTATGACTTCTATTACACTTTTCCTTTGTGATGGTTTAAACTATGTCTAGGTAGAAAAACAACTATGTTACACTTTGCAAGAAAATGATACTATTTATAGATTAATTTTAATTCTAAAGAAGAATGAATTTGAGATTTTCTTCTTTCCTTCTTTGCTCGCTTCTATCCTCTCATAATTGCTTCCTTCCTTTCCTTTCTCCATCTCTCCCTCTGCCTTTCTCTTTCTTATTAGGAGGAGGAGATGTATTCAAAAGTGGCTGATATCTTGGTGATTAAGATGTTTGCTGCGGCCTGAGAGGCTGACATTTAAATCTCATCCCTGAATTAAACAAAACTGAGATATGAACCATGTTCTTCAGCATCTTAGATAAGTACTTCATAAAGTGGCTTCTACCGCTTTCTAGTACTTTTCTAATACTTCTATAAAGTACTTTATAAAGTGGTTTTAAGTGAATAACTTAATTTCTCCTATTAGAAGCAATATATTTTTGTGTATTTAATTAATGTCATTCAGATCAAAAAAATACAAGGCTGCCTGTATAGCCCGAAGAGTAAGGTTGCTGTCTGGCACGTGAGGTTTTCAGGTCATGGACACATTTTCACTTAACCTCAGCAAAACTAGCTCTGAAATGCTTCCTTCTCTTTCCCCCGCTGGTGTGCATCCATAAGCTTTTAGAACCCCTGCAGCAGACTCATGTTCATCATCGCTTACCCACTTTGGTGTCTAAGTCCAAAGTTGACTTTCAGCTCTGCAGGATGGTTCTGGCACCAGAAATAGTCTGACATGTTTTTAGCACCTTCCTTGAGCTCTACCTCTCTGTACTGGAACCGGATACCTCGTTATTCAATGATGTGAAATAGACATTTCAGAATGAGATTCCTCCCATGTATCTTAGACATCGGCTTTTGCAGAAAGCCCTGAAGGGGCTTTTCCTAGAGCGTAGCCTGTGGATTCTTTCTGAGATCAACCTAGGCAAAGCTGTTGTTCATTTTTGAGGAAATCGGTGGACATATCTCTCATAAATGTAATGACATTAACTCAATATCTTGGCATTACAGGATTTTTGTGGAAGATGAAGTGGATTGGAACCACGGTGGAGATATTGTGATCAGCTCTTCCTCCTATGAAGCCCACCAAGCTGAAGCAGTTACGCTTAAAGAAGTCCATGGTCATAGCGTAAGAACTCATGAACGCCTTCTGCACAGGCATATTGGTAAGGGATCTGTCCTTCCAGTGGAGAGAGTTTTCTTCTGAAGCTCTGACTTTCTATCTCAGATCTCACGCAGATCAGTTCTACTTTGTTGAGAGATCTTCCATTCTTTCTCAAAGTGCTTTTTTCTTCCTGTTTTGATGCTGAAAGTGCAATGTTCAAAATTGCATAGAATAACTGATTCTAACATGAATTTCTGGGAATAGGATTAAGTCAGCACTGAATACTTTTGGAAAACTTACTGGCGTTTCATGTTTTAGGTAGAACTGAGAGAAATAAGGTAACTGAAATTTTAAAGGAAAAAATAAATGGATTTTTTTGTTTAGGTCATTTACACAATTGTTGGTATGCCAAAACCTGAACATTTTTTCCCCAAATCGTGGGATAATTAGACTCCTGGAGTTTCAAGTGCAAACTCTAGCAACTCTATGGCATGAAACTAATATATTTTGTAATCTAATGTGTAAATAAGCATTAAACCTGTATATAGTGCTATTTCCTATGTAGATGACATGGGATCTATACCTAACTGGAAAAAGAGATGCACTGTTGATAATTTTTTTAATTTTATTTCAGCCTATAAAGTAAACCTAGTGCTATCCATTTAACAAAACTAAAAGAATTGTTATTAACAGGTCAAATTCTGAAGCTACAAACCCAGGACTTTTCCTGTACACTGCAATACTTTTTTAGTCTTTGTTCAAGCCAGGAGGCACAGGAGTTAATGTGTTTTAAGTGGCGGTACCTGTGCTGGTAAACAAAGCTTCCCTCGGAATGGAGCCCTGCTCTGCAGTTGCCCACAGTGTCGATTGAGAGTCGACCCCACTCGGGGCCATTTTTAAAACAAAAGCTGCCATTCAAAGCATAGGAGTCCAGACCCCATTGCCAGTGGCGTAGGCATAGCCTTTGTGTTTTGTGAGGGAAGGAAGAAACCTGCCAGTCAGGCTTGGGGCCAGAGGACAATTCTTAATCTATTTTCTAAGCTATTTGAGATATAATAAGTGTGTCCTGAGATGAAATTGTGACCAACACATTGAGAACTGCAGTGGTTGTTATATAGTGGCCTTCCAGTACCTGAAGGGTCTACAAGAACACTGGGGAAGGACTTCTTACAGGGTCTGGAGTGACAGGATGTGGAGGAATGGCTTTAAGTTGGAAGGGGGAAGATTTAGATTAGACATTAGGAAGAAATTCTTCACGGTGAGAATGGTGAGGCCCTGGCCCAGGTTGCCCAAGGAAACTGTGCCCCCATCCCTGGAGGTGTTCAAGGCCAGGTTGGATGGGGCTCCAGGCTCCTGATCCAGTGGGAGGTGTCCCTGCCCATGGCAGGAGTGGAACTGGATGGGCTTTGCAGTCCCTTCCAACCCAAACCATTCCATGATTCTGTGATATAGCTGAAAAAAAAACAAAGGACTGATGGGAGAATTAAGATTAGGGGACTCACCTGTGCAAATGGAGATATCTACAGTAAATATTCATACAGGAGTTAGTCGCTCTCAGCTTTCTTGATAATCAAACCAGAAAAATACATAGAGCTCACTTGTATTTCATCTGCCCCTAAAGCAGATGCATAAAAGAGACAAAATTGCACGTGAGAGTTGCCTCTTGATCTCCATTGCACATTAGAACAGGATGGATAACTAAATCATACCTGTAGATATCTAAAGTCACCCAAGATGGACTCCAAGCTTGACGCCTGCGTCAACTCTCAGAAGTCTCATTTAGAAAGACTATGTTTTAGAAAACACGTGCAACTAAGACGGCAGCAAATAGTTTCTCAGCATTGCCATTGGTCTGATTCTAACGAGAATTCATGGAGATCAACTCTGCAGTGAACTGAAGAATAACTGTAACACACAGAGTTTAGAAGAAATGAAGCATGAATCTGTTCATCGATTTGGCATCTGCACACTCCAGGGAAAAGGTTTAGCACCTTCTTCTTCTAAAAATGAAATCTGTTGGCAAAATATAAGCGCGTGGTGAATATTTGATGGGCAGGTGGCCTTTCTGGTTTTGTGTTCATGCACGTAGGTTGTGCTGGAGGAAAAACACACCTGAATGTCAGTGCAGATTCTGCAGGAAAGCTGTGCGTAAGCTGTCAGGCTTTATGTCCCTCAAAGCACTGGTTTATAGGTATAATAGACACTTATCACATTTTCTCTCTTGAAACTCCTTAGGGCGTTCCCATGACACAGAAGACGGTAGACGCATCCCTTTGGCTGCGGAGGTTGGACTCCTAACACGCAATGTACAGATCAAGTCTGATGTGGCTTGCGCTGGGAGGATGCTGGTAGAACGTTTTACAGACTCAAGTGGGACAGAGTTTGAAGGTGTCCTTCAACTCTTAAATACTGAATTTTTGAACTTTGGGCCTCCTCAGCTTTCTGCCATTGAATTCAGGAATATATCCCAAAGGTCCTCGGTGTTGTCATCCAGCATTAATGGAAGCTGCGGAGCTGGCATTAAAGCAGTCATGAGTAAACAGATCTTATTGTGTGATAACATTGTGTTTAATACTGTTGGACCTGGCATTGATTTGGAAGGGCAAAATCATTCTCTCTTCAGGAACCTTGTTATTCTGAGCAGGCAACCAGAAGGCTCATTAAACTGGGTTGCTGGCATCAAGGTGAACCTTGCCACTGGTGTCTCCCTCTGTGGCAATTCCGTGGCAGGATCTGAACGAATTGGCTTCCATATCAAAGGCCAAGAGTGTTTGCTTGATGGAGAGTATTGCCGTGAAAATGTGGCCCATTCAAGTCTCCATGGTATTCACCTCTACCATGGAGATGGATTTCAGACCTGCACCAGAATCACAGGTTTTCTGTCCTATAAGAATTATGACTATGGTGTCATGTTCCACCTCGGAAGCAGTGTCGTGATGGACAATGTGGTGCTGGTGGACAACACTGTGGGTCTGATGCCAGTAGTACACTGTCTCTATGCCAAGCAATGCCACACAGGGAAAAGATTCATAGAGGTTAGAAACTCCATCATCGTTGCCACCAGCTCAACTTTTGACTGCATCAGAGACAGGATCAAGCCTCGCTCAGCTGATCTAACAGCCAGGGATCGACCACCGTGCTATCCTCTGAGGGGCCGTGTTGGGATTTTATGGCCTACGTTTACTACTGTTCCCAGCCGAAGGCCAGATAACCCATGGCACAAAACTGGTTGTTGTCCAAAAGTCGTGGGACTAATGAAGCTGAAAGGTTGGTCTTTGTGTCTGCTGTTCTGACTGTTCTGTCGCTGTTGACTAATTACATTATTCCAATTGGAGTTGCAGCCTTCCACACTCACAAACTGATGTGGTGGGGAAAACTGAGCCTCAGTGGACAGAATGACAGTGTTCTTCTCCGGTTCAATACAGTTCAATAAAGAGAAATAGTATTTGGTATTTTTCACTTTCTGAATCTACTCTAGTATAATTATGTGCTAAAGTATATATTTTACCTCAAACACGTCTGCCTTCTGCGCTATTTTTCCACCTGATTCATCTCTCTTATCTGCAGTTAGCTCAAGCTAAATAAAGATACCAAGCCTGAGAAGCAAATGGCACAGTTTTTATAGAATTTGTGTAGCTCATAATGGCTACAGCTGCACCGAAACAGTTACTGCTTGTACTAAGGGGTTGCACAACAGGGATAAAAGTCAGTTATGAAGCCTGTGCCTTTGGTTCAAATGAATTTTACAGTCCCCAAAGTAATATTGCATATAGCAGAATCTGGAGAGCTGGTGGCCATAGTGGGATCTAAACACCTCATATTTTTCATGTCTTTTTCCCACACTGCTACCTGCTTTTGTCAGAAAATACATGATCTTCTTTCTGCCAAACATTAACGGAGATGGCAGAAGACAAAGAGCCTTGCCCAGGGTCTCACAGAGAATTTGTGGCAAAGCATGGATTTTGTAGCTGCACAGGAGTTCAGTGCCAGAGCCAAACACGTGTCACCAGACCCAGCTCCTCTTAGATTAACATCTGGCCAGTGGATAAACCATCTGAGGCAGAGTGCGATTGAACTAGTTCTTACTGATCCACACGAAAAATTATTAATCAGTCTTGCTTCTTTCTCACTTTCTATTTCCTTTGATTTCGTTTCCTCTGGGCATTATTCGCTTTGTGTCAATACTTAAAATATAGCTTGGCTGTGGAATTTTCTAACGCCAACTGAAGATCTAGGATGTATGCAATTAGTCTGATTTAAAAATGATTTGTGTGTCTATGTATATGTGGGAGAAATTTGACATGCAGAATGTCATAGAACAGAGCCTTCTTCCAACCGCTTTTCCTCACTTGACCCTCTCTCAATCCCTGGCAGAAGTCACCTTTACTGGTTTTACAAAGAGCTGCCACAGCGAGGACAGGGATGTCTGCATCTCGTCAAACGCTGAGCATTCAGGCATCATGCCTCTTATCACAGCAGAGAGATCAAGGATGCTACATGTCAGTGAGAAGGAGAAGTTCTACTTCCACCCGAGAAGGTAACATGTTTCATTTTAAACTATCTTTTCCCATGGTTTGTGTAAAAACAAAAGGACTGATGTTTTTGGGGACTCTCCTCTCCGTTTGTGTCAGCTGTCTTTTTGTATTGTCTCAAAAAGAGTTTAGGCAGATGGTTCGAACTGGATGTCGAGCTCTCCTGCTTTTTGTCTGTCTCTGCTCCTGTATTGCTCCTGTCCAGCAAAAATGAGTAAGCTCAGACACCAAACTTAGGCACACACAAAATCTAAATCCAGAAAAAAGGAAAAAAAAAAAACCGAACCAAACCCAAACTTAGTTTAGGGCAGTTTTTAAAACTTGAGGTTCAGATTCCGTCAAGGGGCATCTCCAGACCAATATTCTTGGATTTCCCCTTTTTCTGACATTTATACAGCAAAACAAACTTCAAATGTTCCATTTCTTAACAGTCGATCCTGAGCATCTCTGACTTTTCAGCCTCAGGCTTCAGAAAATGTCAGGACCTCCAGCAGAACACCCTGAGTCGGGGAATGTCCTTTTGGTCGGGGAAGCGGAGCTTGATTTTTGCCTGCAAGATCACATGAGAAATGTTGATTGGTACCGAGCAGGCCGTGAGATGTCAAATGATTGCCAGAACTGCTCCTGCCCAGGGAGAATATCATCTGAATGTGGAGGAACACAGAGGAGGGAGGGGAGAGCTTCAGTTGTGACCTTAAGTCGCTGCTGGTTGCAGTGGCTGAAACATAACCGCATCCAATGGAAACCACATGCCTATTTATTTATTACAAGCAGCGAACACAATGCAGAGGCTGTGTCAGGGAGGGCTTGAAGTGGCAAAAAAATCCAGCGTGGACTTCACTTGCCAGTCAAAAATAATTGGAGGTGTCCCGCACTGCTGTGCTTAGAGCCCCTCCAGCCTTCTGCCAGAATTTTTATTTTAGCCTACATTTTTTCTTTTTGCTCTGGGCATGAGTTTGCGTGTGGGTTTCTGAGACCTGTCCAGCTTGTCAGCTCCCATTATGTTTCACTCCTGTATCCATCCCACAATATTATGCTATTAGTGCGCTGCTGAATATGCAGTCTGCTGCAAGAGCTGGTGACTTGCAAACATGATGAATGCACACGGATTACTAAATGCTTTCTTAGTAATCCAGTAAAACTCCAAGGGAGGTTGCACCTCTCGGTGCTCCTCGTGCATTGTCTGCGTGCGTTTAGTTAATCCACCTTTGCAACTGCTTGATCCGGGCTGTGGCCGCATTGTTCTGCTTCAGCATCCTGCAGGGATATCTTGATGGATATGTCCTGTCAAGGAGAAGGTGAGCATTGCCTGAGAGCAAGAGAGGAAAACGAAACATCAGGGAATATGGCAGAACCATGAAGTACTTTTCTCGTCTCACAGGTAGACCTAACCAGCTGAAACGCTGGATCTTCTGAGGGGTGTTGAAGAACTGAACTAGCTGCCAGGATCGGAGGAGCTATCTTTGCTCTTTGCCCCTTTTGCCCTGTGTTAATTGGGAAAAAATGGCCCATTTGTTTTGCCACTCTTACTGTAAATCTCTGCCTATTGGTTCACTTTATTCAAATTGTCAATAATGGGTTTTTTCCAAACCTGAGCACAAGAAATTCTTTCTTCAAGATTAAAGGAGTATCCATGCGACAGTCTAAAGATGTTTCCATGGACATTTCTGGATTATAAGTCATTGCGTCTCATTGTATTTTTTAATAGGAGTGATGTGACCAGTTACTTGGTCCTTTAAGCTGTGTTAAACCGTTAGTCAAATTATAGTTAAAGCAATTTAAATCCTCATTTTGTGATTCAGGCCACTGCACTTCGGAGATCCAAGAATTGGGCACTATACTCATTCTGTAGTCAATAGAGACACTTGTCTAGGAAACTGTTAGTCTCACCTGTCCCATCTATGTCTCTTGCTTTAAAAGCAGTCTTTAATAATCTGCACAGAAATGTATAGTTTTTTTCTGGCTGTTTCAAGCCACTAAACTTACAATTTCCTCCTGAGAGTATAGCAATGATAGAATGACATAAACTCATTTGAAAATTAGACAGAGTTTGCTGCGATACTTTATCATGCCATGCCATCCAAAAAGAGCTTTGTTCTAGTTTGGACTAAAACTCTGAAACTCTCTTACCTTATCAGTATTATTTTCAAAGTATGGTTTAATTCTCTTCTTAGGACATTAGCCTGTCCTTAGAAAGAGAGAAACAGTTATTTATTGTCACAGAATCATAGAATGCCAGGTTGGAAGGGACCTCAAGGATCATCTGGTCCAACCTTTTAGGTGATCTATAGCTTAAATGAGATGGCCCAGCACCCTGTCAAGCTCAGCCTTAAAAGTGTTGAGTGTAGAGGAGTCCACCACCTCCCTGGGGAGATGATTCCAATGTTTAACTGTTCTCACAGTGAAGCATCTTCTAGAATCCAATCAGAATCTTCTCAGGAGCAACTTGTCCTCATTACCCCTTGTCTTTCCCATGTGATTCCTTGTGAAAAGGGAGTCTCCATGCTCTTGGTAGACACCCTTTGTGTACTGGTATATGGTAATGAGGTCTCCCCTAATTATTCTCTTCTCAAGGCTGAACAAACCCAGTTCTTGCAGCCTTATCTCGTAGTTATTGTCTGGAGAGACAGTACTGGTTGGGTAATCGCTTACTACTAGATACATGTGATTGGGTGATGAAACCCTGGCTCATGCATAGCTTTGAGGTGAGATCCATCAAATCCACCAAAATTATCTTGAATCTCCAAATCTACCATTTTATTAGAACATAAATTAGGACAATAAACTTTTCAGACACAGTTCCAAGCGCCTGGGTATGAAAGAAAAAGCACAACAAAAAAAAAAAACAGGTTTATAAACACCTTAATCCTTGTTCACTCTAGAAATGCAAAGTGGCTCCTTGACCTGCAACAAACTTCTCTGAATTCCTAGCAGAAGGGAGCAGTCACGGTGCCAAGCCTGACAGTATTCAAGAAGATTTTGGCCAACGCCCTCGGACACATGGTGTGAATGTTGGAGTTGTCCTTGCAGGGATAGGAGTTGGACTTGGTGATCTCTGTGGGTCCCTTCCAACACAGGACATCCAATGATTCTACAATTCTGTGATTTAAGCTGTGTGCTCCCTGCTGGCTCTCTCACTCATCCTTTCTGCCGCTCTACCCTCCTCCTACACAAGCTTACTTGGTCATGGGAAGATGCAGTTTTCAGGCCCTTCAGAGGGCTCTTCCATTCCAAAGTGCAGCGGTAGGAACAAGGCCACCAGGTGCTGCTGGGCTGCCAACACACACCAATCTGTAAGCAAAAAACAAACAATCCATCACCTAATGGGTGTGCGGAGCACTGCCTGCGCCATGTCAGCACCGCACAGGGCAGCAGACAGAGCCCTGGTCATTCCTTGCAATGCTCATTTCCCCTTCATGGAGCAGCTACGGGCGTCATCTGCCACAGCTCAGACACTGCTGGCCTGAGCGGAGTGCTGGCTGCATCACTGCAGCGCCTCAATTCAGGAAATCCAAGAGGGAACCACGGGTATTCAAAGGGCAAATTCATAGCTGACTCTAAGGATCATGACAGTCCACACTGGCCGAAACAAACTCCAAGGAGGAGGAGGTTTGGAGATAGAAGCTATATTGGAAATAAGATGATGTTCTCTGTCCAGTCCCAGACAACATTTGGAGAGGGTGGAGGCCAATTTGCCCTTGTCTTGGAGGTTTGGATGCCAAATGCGCCACAGTGTAAATATTGCTACAGAATTTCTTTGCAGGCTGTTCCAGACCTTATGCTATGCTTAGGTTTTGTTTATTTTCACTTATTTTCCAAGTCTTTCTTCTCCTGGGCATGTGAGTTCACCTAGTACTTATCAAGACGTTGTCCATATGTGCAGAAGTGTTTATTGCCAGTGTAAATACATGACAAACAACAGCCTAATATTTTTTCTTCGCTCTGTTCTTTATAATAATGTTACTTCTCCTACCTGTCAGCATACAGACCTCTGAAGACACCATGTTCCCTGAAGAGAGGTGCAAAAGCTCAAGGAAGGCCCTTTTCAAGGATTTGGATGGAGGTATCCTGGACCTGGAACCACCTGTTTCTGTTTTCCCAAAATCAGAATTCGAATGGACACAGTTCTACCTGCAAGCTGGTAAGTACCTGCACCACCTGGAGTGCTTGCAAAGTCATGGATACGTTTGACCAACGACGTATGGGTTTACATGAGGCTTTCATTCAGACCTACAACTGAGCTCGAGATGGTAGTGATTCCAGATTGTTTGATGCCTTTCCAGGATTTATGTAGTGAATTACTCTGGCCTCCAGTTGTGTCAAAGGACGTTTAGACTAGATATTTGGAAAACGTTCTTTACTGAAAGAGTGGTGAATCATTGGAAGAGGCTGCCCAGGGCAGTCATGGAGTCACATCTGGAGGTGTTAAAAAAATGTGTAAATGTGGCACTTCGGGACATGGGTTAGTAGGCGCAGTGGCGCTGGGCTAGCAGTCAGACTGGATGAGCTTAGAGATCCTTTCCAACCTTCATGATTCTATGATTCTAATTAGAGTGTAGAAGTCTGGGAAGTCTCATTGCACCGTTCTGTGGCCACCAGTGCCTCTCCATCCTCCTGCAGAATTATGTTACCTGGCATCCTTAGGCCCTTTAGGGTTTAATTAATTCATTTTTAAGGCCAGAACAGAACTTACCTGCCCTTTGCAAAGTCCTCTGAGAGCACGAAGTACAACATGCCATGGAAATGTTATGTAAGTGCCAAATAATCGTAGTAATTGGCCCAGTGAGGATTTTCATCCATATCCCACTGAGGAGATAATCAAGCTGCAAACCCGCTCCAGAAGTTTAAAGACCCCTCTCTCTGGTTTAAAAAGGCCCATTCTGTTCGGTAACCACTTTCTGAAGGTTCACACAGCAAGGCTCCGTTCTCATCCTGATTAAAACTCTGCTCTTTGATTCCAAACAAACTCTTTAATTACATTAGCATTTCCTGTGCCTGCTGCTGGTGGCCGCTTTGCTGAAGAGCTTCATCGTTTGTGACTCCAGTGGTATGGGAGACTGATGGGAGGGACTGTGGCCAATCCCGTTTTCTATCCCAGTCTAAATCTGATTAAACACGAGAAGAACTTTAATGTTTAAACAAAATACCTGATGTGTAAACAGTGCAGGTTTGTCCTCTAAGGATCTCGCTCTAACTGGCTTCTTACAGGGCTGATTAAGGTGTTTGTCTAGATGCAAACACACTGATTTTTTTACTGTACCTTTTCTGCCCTGGTCATGAATCACATGCAAGCACTGATACCCTAGCAGTATTACCACTTGGCACCTGCATATTAATGCATATTGCATACAGAACCTGGATTTTATTTAGATCGCACAGTTTTTAGCACGCCCTGGCACAGTCACAGGCATGCCGGGAATCTCCATCCTCTGAACTGCTCTGACAGTGCAACCTGCACTCCCCGAGCTTTATCTCCCTGTATAATGGAGATGACAGCATATGGTAAATGCTGCCTGCCTCTCAGGCTATTACAGAATTGCTGCGTTTTCTTCTTGCTGCCCAAATATGAAAGGGGATGTTTTTGCCTCCCTTCCTTCACAAATGTGTGTTAAATTCCTCTGTATTTCTCATTCTGACCTGCGGTTCCTTTTCTTTCAAGGTTAACATTTGGAAAGGCACAGCTTGATGCTAAGGTGAATTCATGGTCGTCATTTTCTCTTCTCTACCCGCTCCTTCCCCTTCTTGATGTTGTAGCACTGAGTAAGTGGCACAGCTCAGCGCAGGCTCCCGTGCCAGGCAAACAGGAGAAAATGCTCACCTCTCCTGCTCCCACAAATCTTCTGTGGGCCCACGTTCCCCTTGGCGTGATAGCGCTTCAAGATAGTGAAGATGGTGGTGTTAATTATGCTGTTGAGCAGAATTTGGCCTTTAGACTTGTGTCTTTCCTCAGTCCAGATGAGCATTTGGTGCTCACATTATCTGGGTGGTCAAGCCCCCCTCGCTGAGCTTCTCACCTGCGCATCCACAGAACCCTGCTAAACCTCAGTAGTTCTGACCACCTCCAGCAGGTTGATCGGAGCAGAGCCGTGCAGCCGTTAGTGCTCTGCCAGCCTGACTAACCCCAAAAACGGGACATCGTCTTTTCAGGTAGCTGCACAACATCCTTGCACTTCCACAGTTCAGGGGTGCAGGTTTCTTTGAGGCTCAAAAGCTCTAGGTTCCCACATCCTCTTAACTGCACCTTTATCCAGACACATACACGTATTCCCTTTAAGTCTGCAGTTTGGACAAGCAGCTTGAAATTATTTGCTCTCGGCCATTTCTAGCTGTTCTGGTTAATCTAGGGGGGAAAGCGATTCACTCGATATATTTTAGGCACACAAAAGCCAGGAAGATGTTTTCTCAGGCGGATACCATGGGGAAGGGGCTGGGAGAGCCACAGCTGGGGCACGGGAGGTTTGTTCAGTATGAAATTAATGGTCTTGAGTTCACATGATGGCTTTTATTGGAGACACGATCGATATAGGAAATATGTAATATATTATTTGTGTATACATATATACATGTGTTTATCTCAAAGCAAGGAAGGACCACTCGGCTTCCTGAGTTGTGCCCGCGGCAGGTGGGCAGGAGGGAGCCATGCCATGCGTATGTGATCACGTACACACTTCTCTTTTCTTTTGTCTTCCCATGTACCTTCCTACCTGCTGTGTTAGCTCCTTGGGTCACAGAACAGTCCTTTGTATTTTGGCTTTCTGTAGAAGCAGGAGTTCTTCACATAAAACTGAAGTTTTATTTTTCTGGATCAACTGCAGAATTCAGAAAAAAAGAAAACAAAAACCCCAGGAGGGAACCAATCCAAGATTTTTGTTATGATTATTTCTACTAAAAGAAAAATGAGCAACAACAAAAGTGGTTTGGAATCAAACAAAGCATGATTACTTTTTAATCTGAGGGCATTTTTTCTCTTTTTTTTTTTTCTTTTAAATATAATGTTGCAAAAATTCAGCAGGAAATGGTTTCCAACAGCCCCCCCTCCCCTAAATCATTTATAAGAAACTTCCACAGTATCATTTTTCAGATTATCCAAAACAATTTAATGAGTTTAACATGAATTTGTAATTACTTCAATCTCTTCGAGCTGCCATTTTTTGGATGACAAAATGTTTTTCTCCCCAAACTCATCTCTGTACCAAACCTCTTACAAAAGAGCTCGGGGCCAGGCCTGGAGCACTAAATGGTACCAGGATAGAGGAAATAACAGAATCACATCTCTATAGCAGAATTTGGCATAAACACGAGTGTGTCTACTGAGGAATGAAGGGTAAGTGAACAGTTTGTGTCCTCTGCTGATTTCGGTGTCCAGGTTACTCTCTGTTCCACGCACGTTTGCTGATCATCATTCTGTAGTCAGAATTCCAAGCATTTGCAGGCTATCTGCAATAGTTACAGCACTCCCTCATCCTACTGCCTCGTCGCAATGTCTGTAACCCAAAAAATGAAGTGCGTTTTCTTCCCTTGGTGGATATGCAGCTGAGGACCAGAGGCTAATAGGAGATTCATCTGACCCCACTTCCATTACCTCCAGCGTTCTCTCTGGTGAACAAAGAGAGATTGACAGGTATTAGGTGGGCTGATACCTGGATATCTCAGAGATGAACCCAAGCATTTCAAGTTCAGATCCAGAGCCTATGATCATATCTATTTTATACCTGCTGGCAGACTTGTTCCTGTCATTTTTTAATGGCAGACTTGTTCCTGTCATGTTAAAGTGCTCTTGAACAGTCGTAGAGTTATGGAATCATAGTACAGCTCAAGTTGGAAAGAACCTTAAAAGGTTGTCTGGTTGAAACTTTCTTGGAAAGGAAGCCTAGATGAGATTATCTAGCAGACTGTCCAATCACATCATGAAAAGCTGCAATGATGGTGACTTTCCCACATCCCTTGCGAGGTTTTTCCAGTGAATGATTGTTCTCGTTATATAAAAAATTACGTCTTATAGTAAGATGAGACCCCCCCCCCCCCCGGTGCAAACTGTACCCATTGCCACTTGTCTTCTCCATGGGGCTTCTTGTGAATAGAGAGCCTCCATCCTCTTTGCAGCCTCCCTTTAGGTAGTGGAATACTGTGTTGGGGTCCCCTGGGTGTTCTCCTGGCAGAAAATACTGAGCTCCTTCAGTCTTTTCTCACAGGGCAAGTTGTCCAGCCCTGTGATCACCTTTGCGGCCCTCCTTTGGACTCTCTCCAGTCTGTCCACAACTTTCTTGAATGGTGGAGACCAGAACTGGACAGCGTAGCCCAGGTGTGGTATGTTAAGTGTGGAGTAGAGTCAGCTGGCAGTGCCTGTGGGGACGCAACCCAGGATGTGATTTGTGTTTGTTGCTCCAGCAGCAGGCTGCTGACTCCTCTTCAGCTTGCTGTGCACTACGACCCCCCAGTCCCTTTAAGCAAGGTGACTCCCCACCACAGAGATCCTGGCCTGTATGGGGCACTTGAGTTAGAGGTGCAGGACTTTGTCCTTCTCTTTGTCAAACTTCGTGCTGTTCTTGCTGGCCCACTCTTCCAGCCTCTCCAAGTCCCTCTTCTGATGTGTCCACCTCACCTGTCAGATTAGTTTCACCAGCGGACTCGGGGAAGTGTTTCCAATCCCATCATTGAGATCATTTATGAAGATGTTGAACAGCATGGGGACAAGTATGAATCCTGGTGAATCAGATAAGCCAACCTGAGTATTAAATTGTCGATAGTGGCAGTGACCCAACTTAGTGGAAAAGTGACAAACAAAAGCAGAAACGAGTAGATATTGGTTTGGTTCTGCGCAGCCAGACACTGAGCATCAGTAACTTCACAACCTGTTTGTCTTCTTTTATCCTGCTTCATAGGAGAGGTGTTACGATGAGGCTATAGACAGAGAAAAGGGAATGTGAGGAGGGGAGCGAAGAAAGGAAATCATCAGAAAATCCGTCTGCTGTTGTCTGGCCTTGCACAAGTGTTTTTCCCACTTGTTAGAGGGGAGAATACGACTCTAACTTTTCAAGTGAATGCAAAAGATTGCAGCTTGCTCTATGGGTTTTTAATCTCAGCTGCTCTTTGTGGTTAAACATTAGGGTGTGAGGGCTCCAGGTGTCAGGGTGTTACAGCAGGCCGGCCGGCACCCCAGACGATATTGGGCTTTTCACGATCAGCTCAAATTGGTGCAGGCAGGGATCCAGCCCCCAGTGACCTTGTGCAGATCCAGAAGTGAGTCCTTCCAATTATTTTTCCTTTTAGCATGGCTTCAAATTTGTCCAAAAGAATAAACTTTCTGTGCGTCATGAAACTGTTAATTATGACTCAGAGTTCCCAACGTGACTGCCGTGCTGGTTTCTGAGAGATGCAGAAAGATCCTTAGGTTTGCGTGGCAGCAGCATCTTTGTGTATCCTACTTTATGATGGTGTAACAGATGGAATCCCTGTTCGCTTTACTTTTATTCGATAGAGTCTTTCTGATGTCCCAAAGGGACATCTTTCTGATGTCCCAAACTGGCTGTAGGATTTAACAGCCAGTTAAATCCTGGGCTGTAGGATTTAACTGCTGGGTAACTTTTTGTTCTCATTTTCAAAATGTGTTCCTTGTACTGTGACCAAATGCATTTCTTTTCCTGCTCAGGCAAATCTAACACCTCCTTGTAAGTTCTCTGGGTACAGTAGAAGCATCAGTGAAATTTAGGCCTGTAATGCCCTTGGGGGGGGAACATATATTGACACAGGCAAAAGAACAGAATTTGTGACTTGCCCGAGGTCAGTCGTTGAATTAATGCAGATCCTTCCCAAATCCTGACAGCCAGCCTCTAAATCTAAAAGCACCTTGCGCTGCTTAGACAGGTTGAAAAGTACGGTTGTATTAACTAGAATCACCCAAAATGTATTTTTCATTCTACTTTATTATTAAAAATCATGCCTGGAGCCTTTTTTTGAGCTTTACTGAACATTTAAATTCTGACTGTGTTTTTAAACAAAAAAAATCCCAAACTTTTTTTTAAGTAGTATTTAAAAAGCTGACGAAGTGCTTTGTGGACAAAAATGAGTCATCTCTAGTGGGAATCTGGTGCTGAGAGGATTAGTGTGTTGTGGACAACTGATCTTTTTATCTGATTAACAGATAATTGAGACTATGTTTTCCTGTGTTGTTTTCAATCGACACAAATCTAAAGCTGTGAACTCCTGCAGCAGTCTTGGTTGCTCTCTAGAATCAATCGGCATATTTTCTAGATCACAAAAGCGTAGCTATTTCATACATAACTGCTTGTCTGAAGCATCTTGCACAGACACTGAAACAGTCAATTTTGTCAACTGCTCTTATAAAAAAATTGCATATCATTGAGACTAAATGTCATAAATAATTATCTGTGTTTGCTAGGTTTCATCGGAAAAGAGAGAAAAGGTCAGATGTAGATACAGACAGCTCAAAATTCCCAGAGATGTGGATCAAGGATTTTTGTACAAACTTCTTTCTTTCAGTAATTTTTATTATTGAAGGAGGAGCAGGCACTGAGCTCTCCTCTCTGGTGACCAAGGACAGGAGTTGAGGGAATGGCAGGAAGATGCCAGGAGAGGGTTAGGTTGGACATGAGGGGAAGGTTCTTCCCCCAGTGGGTGGTGGAACCCTGGAGCAGCTCTCAGGGAAGCAGTCACAGCCTGGCAATATTCCAGAAGCGTTTGGCCAACTCCCTCAGCCCCACAGTGTGAATGTTGGGGTGTCCTGTGCAGGGACAGGAGCTGGACTGGATGGTCCTTGTGAGTCCCTTCCCACTCAGTTCCTTCTATGATTCCATAAATAAAATTCTCAAATAATAATCGAGGAAATGCATCTTGGTGGCACTCAGGCTACTGCTAAGATCTAGGGCTAAAGCTGCGGGAAAATACTGCACCGTATATATTTAATATTCCAAGGAATATGATTAGATACTCCTGCTGTGCATAATCATGTGTACTAATTAAAGGTGTTTGAGAAAGGAATACAGGTTTGGTTGATTTGCAAGGGATGAAGCAGATGCAGTATCAGCCTGAAACATTCATTGTTTTCCTCTGATGTTTTTTTTTTTTGTTATTTTTGTTCACAAATAGAAATTTACTTTTTCTGCAATAATTGGCCCAAGCAAAATGGATTGAAAGTGCCAACAGCAGACATTAAAAGAGCTGTTACCAAGTTACTGTTTTATAAAACCAAACATAATGTGATAAGAAAATGCCTGTAACTTTTACTTAATTTTCCTGCAAGCACAGCTCTGGCAAGGATTTCATGAGACTGTAATTAAGTTGAGACCAAAATCAAGAACAAAGTTGGGAGAATTTTTTTTCATGTTCACGACAGAACAAGGTTTAAAGTAAGCCAAAGAAAAATAAGTTACTTTTATGTCTTTGATGCTTACATGGTAGCTCATCAGATGCGAGAAGGCTGAACCTGCTGAGCTAAGGGATCTGCTTAGCAGAGGGCAGCGAGGCGGAGATGGACAAGTGAGGGTAATGAGTCCACTGGCTCGGAGAGAACACCCGCAGTTCAGCGGGAGGCTCCTCGGGACTCTGCCTCGGTGGACAGTCTGCCAAGGCAAAACACCCCCTGCATCATTTGCTTTGGTAAATCATGGGGGAATAGACCAGAGCTGGAAATGGAGCACAGCAGGTCAGCACTGGGCCTGATGTGACCATATGACAGTTCCATTTTGAAATACTATAAATTGCTTTCTCTCAAACTCAGCTGTATATCAGCCTCTAGTAAACAGTTATTTTCCTTTCCCAACGGTATTTTTTCCTTAATTCTGAAACTGGGATATGAGATGAATGGCATTGTTCACTGTCCATGCAATCAGTACAGAGAAATGCATATGTACAAATATATACACACATGCACAATTGTGTAAGCCTATTAAACTTTATCTTCTTGTTCCCATGGGCAGCATCAAATGCTTTTCTCGTGATGAATCCAAAAAAACCTTGGGCAAACCCATCCATTTTGCATGTTCATTGCAGTGAATGGAATTTCATTTTTTGTCCCATCCTTTCTTCTTAATTTCTGAATTCCTCCGGTACTTTTAAACAGGCATGCACTGGTGTTCGGCTGCATAAAATGTAAAATATGTGTATGTACCTATTAGGAATAATGAAATTTGGAAAAAGTGATAGCAAAGTCAGGTCCCTGACTCTGGGAGATAACCTTGGCCCTTAGGATAGCAATCCTTTTTGAAGATGTGCCAGGAAACAGTTTGCGCCTACAATTGCTATCAGAAATTCTTGGCTTCTCCTTTTAGCCTTAATCCCTGAGGTTACAGCAGGTTTGTCATTTTCAAAACTGAACTCCAGTGTTTAGGAAGCTATTTAGAAAAATTACTCTGTTTTTAGAGTTTGTGAAATCACAGGGAGCTCGTTTGTTTCCCTCTGAGCTAAAATATAGCTCAGTGCCCCCCAAACACCCTGTCACCTTCATTTAGGGGTCAAGTTATGGATTTGATATCCATTTCTCTACCTTTCTGTATATAAATGTTGTCTGAGACTCAAGCATAAGCTTTTTTTTCATAGACGGGATGAGGCCATTATTTCAGGGTAGTGGTTCTTAAGATGTGATTTATAAAGCATTAGTGATCCATGAAACCTGAGTAACTGATGCACACATCACCCGTGCATTAATTTAAGAGCCTGTCAGTTAAAGGTGAAAAGAATCATTAGACATCTGGAAAACAGAAGCTGTGAAGACTGGCTGGCAAAGTTGGGTGGCTCAGTCTTGAGGAGAAGAGATTTAAGAACTGCCTTCAGAAATATAGAAGGCTGCTGTGGAGTAGAGATGTAAATTGCTCTCCAAGTCTGTGGAATCAGAAATAATGGGCTGAAATTCCAGCAAAGATAATTTTAGAAGCAGTGGAGGAAATGTGAGAATAAACACTGGCGTAGCTTGCCTCAGTGTGTCGGGGAGTTCCTGTCAGTGGAAGTTATGCAAGCACTTTTAGATCATAGAATCACAGAGTCATTAGGGTTGGAAAAGATCATCCATCCAGTCCAACTATCAGCATGACCCCACCATGCCCACTAAACCATGTCCCGAAGCACCACATCTACATGCTTTTAGAACCCCTCCAGGGGTGGGGACCCCACTACTGCCCTGGGCAGCCTCTGCCGGGGCTTCACCACTCTGTCCGTAAAGAAGTTTTCCTAATATCCCATCTGAACTTCCCCATACCTTTTCCCGAGGAGAGGGGAGGATTGATAAAATAACTTCAAAAGGTCCTTTCTGGACCTATTTTCAAAATTCTGTAAGGATGCTCTGTGACCTGCAGGAATCTTTGAGGTCTGACAGTGATTTATTGGTCCAAAGGCCAGGGTGCTGTAGTGGGAAGGTCTGGTAATTAGGACTTTCTAAATACTGCTGATGAAGACAAAGAGTGACTGCTAGGGAGGTAATTAGCTAGAGAGATTCTCTCCCAGCCCCTTGCTTCATCCCTCTCAGCCAGTCTGCCTGATCTTGTGGAATGCTGATGTGCTGGAAGCCTGTGCAATATGTAAGTGTAGAGGCTGGTCCCATGCAAAATGATAGACTGGACCTAAACGGAGTTCACAGCACCAGGGAACCAAAGCTGAGGCAGGTTCCTCATCCGTGACCTCTCCTCAGAGATGGGTTTCTCAGATACCATGCCTTCCCTCCCAAGGCACTGCTTCGCTCAGTTGTCATTCTGCTGCACAGAATCAGAGGCTCATAGAATCACAGAGTGGTTTTGGTTGGAAGGGACCTCAAAGCCCATCCAGTTCCACCCCTGCCATGGGCAGGGACACCTCCCACTGGCCCAGGCTGCTCCAAGCCCCATCCAACCTGGCCTGGAACCCCTCCAGGGATGGGGCAGCACAGCTCCCCTGGGCAGCCTGGGCCAGGGCCTCCCCACCCTCACAGCAGAACATTTCTTCTTTATGTCTAATCCAAATCTTGACTCTTTCATCTTCAAACCGCCTCTGCCCCGGATCCTATCCCTGCGCTCTCCAATCACGAGCCCCTCCGCAGGTTTCCTGTAGGCTCCAAGCGCTTCAGCGATGCCCACAGACCTGAGTCATGGCTGGGGTTTAGTGCTTGCGGTTATCATCCAGAAACTTTGCTGGCCTCTTCTAGAAGAAGTTTCTGATATGAACCATCAGCCCAGAAGGCTTCGGGAGAAGCGGAGGGAAGCGGGGAGCGAGGCAGGGGCCGAGGGCAGCAGGCGAGGTGCCTGCGTTTGTGCAATTAAAAAAAGCGATGGGGATTGCATCCTGCAAGGGTAACTCTATTATTTCCCTTAGATCTTAGAGACGTGTCTATGACCCAGCCAAACTGCTGAGTGTTGGTTTGCAGAGCTTTATAGGGGAAGCGCTGCGTTTTGCAACAATTCATTTTGCAGAGGCGGCAGCGTGGGGCCCGCAGCGCGCCCGGGAGGAGGGGCTGTTTGCGCGGCCACCAGGCTCACAGCTGGGTCAGCTGTCTGATAAACAGAACAACAATGCAAACCCGCAGCCTCGTGGGGTTTGCGGGAAGGAGGGATGAGAAGTAAAATGAATAATGCTTACCTGCCAGGGGTGGGTGAAGACTATAATTGTTTAGCTCCCAGCAGACCCCCGCAAGGGTTAAAAATGACAAAGATATTAGTGGGTGACTGCTAAGACTGTTGGTTTGAAGCTCTGGGCAAAACACAGACTGTTATTTACCGGACTCGGTCGATTTACTTCTTAATGCAATAATGACCTGTGAAATGAAACGTGAGCCAGACAATTGTTCCTCATTGTTTCCAGTAAAACATCCTTTCATACCCCATTAAACCACCATTAATTCCATTTGAAAGAGAAGCAGGCACAAACACCCAGGGATCTCTCTCCCTTTTCCTCTCCTCCTCTCTCGGTGGGGCTGGGGGAGCCCCGTGGGTAGCAAAGCGGCTTTCTTATCGGTTTGAGAGGGCGTTGGCCGTTTCCGAGCCAGGGCAGAGCCGTGCCGGGCCGTGCCCACACCTCCTTTCGCGGGTGCTCTTCCCACACAGGAGCTCTTCACTCGTTTTCAACTCCCGTCAAAGGCAGTTGGATACGTTCTCGAAGGGAATAGACTCCTATAGGTTAAGGAAAACTGGGACTGGGAAGAAAGCACTGCCAGTGAATCCCTCTGTCCCTTCAAAGGGGGTGTCCCGTGCTGTCCATTTCTTGGACACCAGAACAAGTTCTTCGGAGAGAAACCTCATTTTGTGCCTTAACTAAAGGGAAAACTTTATCTCCTTGGTAGGCCTTGGGGTTCTGCCACAGCGCCGGGGTTCAGCCACAGCCCCGGGGTTCAGCCACAGCTCTGGGGTTCAGCCACAGTCCTGGGGTTCAGCCACAGCGCCGGGGTTCAGCCACAGCCCCGGGGTTCAGCCACAGCTCCGGGGTTCAGCCACAGCTCTGGGGTTCAGCCACAGCCCCGGGGTTCAGCCACAGTCCCGGGGTTCAGCCACAGCTCTGGGGTTCAGCCACAGCCCCGGGGTTCAGCCACAGTCCCGGGGTTCAGCCACAGCTCTGGGGTTCAGCCACAGTCCCGGGGTTCAGCCACAGCCTCGTGCTAAAGCGCTGCTCCTGCTCTGCACAGAAAGGGTTTCTTTAGCTCCTGACTGTCCTCTGCTGTAGCATATTATTGAAAATGTGAAACTGGAACATTTAGGATGTTCAGATTTCATCCAATGATACCAAATCAAAGCCCCAAAACCTCAATTTTGTCCCCTTTTATCAGAGCTCTGACCTAAAGGAGAAACTTGCAAGCCATCAGAATAATGAAATAGACATGGTTCTTTTCTTCTGGAAAGGGTGAATAAAAGCAGACAGAAAATGTTTTCCTACTATAGTTTCCTGATAATATTTTTTTCCATGAAAAAAGAGGTGTTTAACACTTAAAATATTTCAGCAAACTCCCGTTTTCTTTCAATAACAACATAGAAACCCAACTTCCAGAATAAATATTCAGTTAGCTTTAATCACGGTGAATAATTCAGTAATATTCAAGACAAATTGTCCCTCAGTTGTAATGACATAAATCTAATAGATTCCCAGTGTATCTGAAATTATAAAACTGGAATTATAATATTTTCCATTCACTCATGAAGTGTTGTTACTGGGCTGACAATATTTGTGAAGGCCAGGAATCGATTGATTTATAATGTCCAGTATAAGGCAAAGAGATGCCGTTTGGGTGGGATGTTGTGTTGGAGACGTCTGTTGTTGGAAGGGCTTTGGTAATGCTTGTTTCATACAACACGCTAGTCAAGTCTCCTCGAATCCAGTGCATCTGCATGTGAGGTGGTGTGTTACGTGCTGCACAAACTGGGGGTTGATCCAGAGGGAGTAGAAATGGGGATAGTTCTAATGAAGTCCAAGGTCTAGCACAAGAAAGTCAAAACCTCCTGACACCAAGTTAGCCTTCACAACACCAATGTTTTTCAATTGGTTCTACTTCTAGATTTTGTTTTGTTTGTTGAATACTCTGTATTTTTATGTTATTTAATACACTTGATGTCTTTCTTTCCCCATGCTAGACTTATGTCTGGGGTAACATTTTGTCTGCAAGTTTGCTCAGAAATGGTTCAGCTACAAAGAACAAAATGAAGCTTTTTTTTTTTTTTTTTTTTTTGGATGCATGTTAGAGAACAGATTTTAAACTCTAGAACCCATGGTCTTGCAGTAAGGGGCTGAAGTTTAGCAAGGAAAGAGCTCTGTGGTCGGTGAGATATTTTCTCTCCATAGACCCTGCAAATACTGTGTCCACAGCTATCTATGAAAATAAAC
Source organism: Cuculus canorus (assembly GCF_017976375.1). Classification (NCBI taxonomy): domain Eukaryota; kingdom Metazoa; phylum Chordata; class Aves; order Cuculiformes; family Cuculidae; genus Cuculus; species Cuculus canorus. Next base: position 122,195,692 of record NC_071403.1, on the reverse strand, counting down.
TGCACAGATTCATTATTTTCTGATGTTCTTTCAGCTGTCTCCAAAATACTTGAGTATGTGGAGCCTTAAATCCCGTCTTTGAGTTCCCTTGCATCACATCTGCTAATTAACAGTGAATCCTGGGGAGGTGGTGACCGTGTTGCTGCCCAAGGCACTGTCCCCCCAGGAGGCAAATGTGTGTTACATCCCAACTTTACAGACCAGGCCAGTTAGGAGCCAAGGGGTTACACAGTCACCCAGGGTGAAATGGAGACCAGACCTCCAAGTTTAGCCATCAACAAGCGTGCCATCAGCTGGGAGCAGGCTGGTTAGATGTTGATTAACCAGCTGTATTATTAATGAGAAGGCAAAAGCCCTTGCTATGCACGTGGTGAGCAATGATCTGGGAAAACAAGTCCCTTTTCTCCTTCCTTTGTAATTCTTCCTACGTAGCCATATTCTGAATCCGAATCATGCCCGTGTGTTTGTGGGGGTGTAAGCATGTGTGTTTGTGCACACACTCGCAGATCGTGCCCTCACAACTGCGCTTGGAAGCATTTCATAATTTTTTCCCTCTTATCTCCCAAATATTAACATTTAATGAAATACACATTTCCTTCATTTATTTTGAACCCACTCCAAGGCCAGCAAATACCAGAACCTCAAATGTTATGACAGGACAGATTCTTTATTGGTTTGTTTTCTTTTCATTCTTTCTGTTTTCACTGTGATTTTTTTCTTTAAAAAAAAAAAAAGATTATAGACCCTTATGTTCTAACTCGAGGAGTCTGGCTTCCAACTGAGGTAGACAAATATGTCCAAAAAAATGTCCCTGAGACCCATCCAATGCAGACAGCTGTGCAGCAAACAGGAAATTGAGGAAGTCAGGTTCATCAGAGACACAGGATTTCCTTCGTGGATGTTTCAGATAAAGCATCTTTAATTTTTCCACTCTGGTTCAGTGCTGTAAAAGAACCATGAGAAAAGCTTTATGCCTTGAAGACAGTGAGGTGAAAGCAGAACTGCAAGACAAGTTCTTGTGGGGACCATTGCACCCTGGTCACGTTGACGTGACCTCTTTCAAGCAAGCTCACGCCCGTCTGCCTGTGGCTTGGGATGGCAGGATGTGAGCTCTGAACCAGAAGCTGTTCAGAGGCGCAGAAGAACAGGACTGGCTGAGATGGGCTCATTTCCATGCTGTTGTGGTTACACAGCTTCCACTTCAGGTTGGACATAGTCCTTCTAGATTGAACTGTGGGAAAGCAGTCTCAGGTTTACTTGTATGGGGCATTTTAAGCATCCTTCTGGTTTACAAAATCCTTGCCAGGGGTTTCACCATGGGCAGACTTGTGTCACAGGAGCCAGTGGGTTCAACCATCAGCTTAGGAGGAGTGAATTATTGCAGGAGTGGCCGGGAAACACAGGCTGCTGCTGCAGTCGCTCAGCAGGTCTGAGCTCATTACGGAACTCTGTTAAAACCTTCAGTGACTTTGAAGAAACCGCTTGATAATCCTATGAGATGAGGTTAATCCTTTTCCCCTCCACTCCTTAGTTTGTGATGGCTCTTGATGTTTTGGTGTTGGGACTAAAGAAGTGTCTATGTAGCACCTGGTATGATGTGATCCCAAACTAGTTTGAGGCTCCTATGAAACACTGGGAAAAATTACACACCTCTAATTAACTGTGTGCATGTGGCATTACTGAAGCAGGCAAGCACTTAGATGTCTGCCTCTGTGACCTTAGCTTGCCTCGCTCTCCTGTTTGTGCTTTTAGGTTTTGGCACAGTCTGGCATTATACAGTCACAGTAACAAGCAAGCAGCTTGGACTCACTTAGCCCAGAACGTGATTGATCTGGAGATGGCTCAGGGTGGTGTAGGACCACACGTCTGTGTAGAAGACCTTTGTCTTATCTCCTGGAGAAGCTGAAACGTGTGATGAGTAAGGACTGGATGAGAAGAAAGGAAGATCTAACAGCACCGGTCTTGTGGTTGCTGAAATGCCTCGTGTAAGAGCAGAGTCTGCGATAGTTCGGGTTGTTCAGTCTGGAGAACAGAAGGCTCTGGGGAGACCTTAGAGCAGCTTCCAGTGCTGAAAGGGGCTGCAGGAAAGCTGAGGAGGGGCTCTTGATCGGCGAGTGCAGGGGCAGGATGAGGGGAATGGTTTTCAGCTGAAAGAGGGGAGATTGAGACGAGATCTTAGGGAGAAATGTTTTGCTGTGAGGATGATGGGGCACAGGCCCAGGTTGCCCAGAGCAGCTGTGGCTGCCCCATCCCTGGAGGTGTTCAAGACCAGGTTGGATGGGGCTTGGAGCAACTGGATCCAGTGGGAGATGTCTCTGCCCATGGCAGAGGGTTGGTATGGGATGGGCTTTAAGTTCCCTTCCAACCCAAACCATTCTGTGAGTCTATGAAATCTATCTGAGTAACAGAACAAATTTAAACAAATCTTCTAAACCAAAACATTTGCCCACGACTTTGTCTATGTCCCCATGACATTTCTTCTCTTGCCTAGATCCAGTGATGCCTGAGCATCGTGCTGGAACGTGCTAGCTGCAGGGACCAAAACAGCTCTGGGGAATGTGGTAGCAGTTAAAGTTTGTGGTTGATCATGAGGCAATACATGAGATCATGTGCTAACACTGGTTTACTGGTCTGCGTGTGGTCTGGGTGATACTCGCCCCGCAAAAAGAGCAGTAAGTGCAGAAACCATCCATCTCGGATTCAGCCACACTGCACCAGGACAGGGACTCAATAGGGCATTTCAGCTCATGAAACTGCAAATGTTGACTAAGCCTGGACTGAGAAGTGGTACACCCCATAAGCAACTTTTTGCATAATAATTACTGAACCAATACATGCAAGATCTTAATTTGGAACGGACATCCTTGGAACGGATGTCATTACTCCATCAAGTTCAAAGCACATGCAATTGACACAATGGGCACCTTGGGGTGCTCAAGATGTGTGGCACTACTAATATAACTATTTGTTAAGATAGTTGATTGAAAAGAACATGTGAATTTCCTAATGCATTGATGGAGAAGCAGATCGGTGCTTTGGAAAAAGAGTCAATTGACTGGCATTATGCTTAAGAAACTGGAGAATTAGTATTTGCATCTTGGGTAATTGCATCAAATACTCAGTCTAAGATCATGCCAAGAAAATAGTTATTAACTTACCGTCTAAAGCTTTATATGTGTTTTAATATATGCGGATATAAATATATAAAATTATAAAATCATTCTGCACTCTGCAGTTGCTGGGAAAAGAGACACACAGCCGGTGAGGCAGCACTGTGGTATCGTAAGCTTGGAGTAAAGGATATAAATATATTTTTATATATATATATATATATATATATATAAAAGGAGAGGGTTCTTTTCTTATCTGTGTTGTAAGCATGTTAAACTGGCAACAGTACCTCAGCCTGTCTTGGAAAACAGATTGACAAGATGAGGTAACCATACAACCATAATCTGCCCCTGAATGGGTGTCATGGACCTGAGTCAGATATTGGCCCCGCTTGGAACTTCTGTGTCCTTGTTTTTTACCTTTGTCTTTTGTATTCCTTTTATACAGTTCTGGGTATCTGCCCACTCGTCTCAGTTTCAAGAGGCCCTATTTTCTGGTTGCTTGGATAAGGCAAGTTGAATTAAAACTTTGGCGTAGGCTGTGCTTGAGAGACCAACAGAGAATTTAACTCCTGTGTTTGACAAGTTTATTGGCCAAGGTTTAAACCCATCAGTTACACAATAAAACTGTATGCAATTAATTAAAGGGAGCTGATTATTTTCAGTGAAGCTTTGTTCCTGATACCTCCTCCTACTCACTAATAAACTTTGTTCCTGTGGTGGTTTCTCTGAAATTAATAAGACCATTACAAAACTAGAGTAAGTCTGCCCCGTTGTTTCCTTCCCATGCCCTGAGATACAACAGTTACTGGACTGAAAATGAAGTTTCATCCCTGTAAGGTCTGTGCTGTAAGCACGCTACTTTCCTTCTCCTGTGGGTTGGTAGGAGATTGTAGCGTTAGCTGATCAGAGGCACCAGCTGGGCTCATGGTTGTACCAAAACGGATATGAAAGAAGTAGACAGTGCAGCTCCATTGGGTGAATAATAAGTTGAAGAAGATAAGTGGTAGAAATCATTTCCCTATTAGCTGAGGAGAGTCTTTGCATGTCTGCTACTGATTCAGTGCACCTTGTGACAAGTGGCTTAAACTTTCTCTGTGCTTCCTGGTCTGAAGAGTGGCCACAATAAACACAGACCTCACGTCGAAGAAGGGCTGGGCTGGGATGTATCTGATCTGTATCCCTTAGGAGAAGGCACAACTGCTTTCTTGCCATCTTTGGAGAGGGAGCAGAGAAATAAAACCTAGTAGATCATAGCTTGCTGTGGGGTGGAGGAAAAGGCTGTCTTGCTTGTTGAAGACTTTTCTAGCCCTCTTGACTCTGAATGCTACATGTTATTATTGTTATAAATCATTATAATGATTATTATATTATTATTATTATAAATCATTATGGCCTTAAGCTGTGCCAGAGCAGGTTCAGATTGGACATCAGGAAAAACTTCACCAACAGGGTTCTTCTACTGGCAGAGGCTGAGCAGGGAGGTGGTTGCGACACCATCCCTGGAGGGGTTTAAAAGACAGGCAGATGAGGTGCTCAAGGACATGATTTAGTAGTGAGCAGGTGTGGCTGGACTCTATGATCTCAAAGAAATTATTATCTCCATCTCTCTGTGCAGTCTGCTTCACGTGGCTAGTTTGGACCACTGTGCAGTGAGGGAAACCTGCTTTCTCCTCTGCCTCTCTAGGGCCTAAGAAGACAAACTTCCTCAGTCAATCAAATTTGTTTCTGGAATCAGAGGGAAGCCCAATGGATGTTGGTGACCACACGTAACTGAAAACATCCCTTGCTCTTGGAAAGCCAGAGGGTCACTGGAGGAAAGATCTGACTGTATGTGACCAGAGAAAAGAACCCAGATCCACCCAGAGCTCAAGCGCGAGTGCAGTGCTGCCCACAGCAGTGTCGTGCAAACGGGACTCCTACAGAAATGTAAGAATGGCAGAAAACTCGGGGCCAAGGTTTAGTGTGTTTTTCATGTGTTGTGGAAGGCAGTCGTTACTTTGTGAAGAGTGTTAGGCATTTATAGACTGAGTTTTGTCCTAATGTCCATGCCTTCCAAAGCAACCATTCAAAGAGGATTTGACCTGAAAGCAGATCCAATTCCTGTGCTCTTTGCTGATGTATCTTGTCTCATCCACTTTTTTAGCCATTCTAACCCAGAATTCGTGTGTCTGACAGCTCCTGGGCACAAGGTAGGAACTAGGAACACCAAGCAATGCCTCCACTTTATGGCAGACTAAACAAGTCACTCTCACTCTCTAACATATTCATGTAGTAGTGTTCAATGTTTGCAGGGCTCTTTTTTACTCTTCTCTCTGCAAAGCGAGTGTGGGGCCTGATTCAGCAGTGTAGAAACAAACTTGTCTACTTTGACCGATTTTACTTGTAGATTATGTTTACAAAGAAGCCCTTTGTAACTCATAACTCTTCGCTGCAACCCTGGAGGGCTCACAAGTTATGGGATGGTGGATTATGGAAGAGGGTAGGTGGGAAAAAGTCAATAATAATACCAATAAAAACCCCATCTTTCTGATCAAAGCAGAAAATGCTTGAATAAAGATTATATTATAAAAGAAAAATGTAGAGGTCTTGTTAAAAACTCTGGGTTACTGTCCAGTTATGCGGATTTTCCCTCTAGTGCTTATTCTGGCATTCATTAAACCCTGATAAGTTACATAGAAACACTTGAAAGAATGATTAGAAATGCTATGTGTGAATAATAGAATTGCTTAAAGCGAAATGGAAATTCTTAAAGGAAAATGCATACTGACATGGAAAGTGAACTTGTGCGATTTTCTCATTGTCCAGGGTTATTATCTTATTCCTCTTTTTTGGTGGGTGCTGAATTTGTGTGCTCTCATACTCACAGTCTGGGGGCTGCTTAGGAAAATAATGCTGCCTTTTGCTTAGTGCCACTGGGAGGCAGATGTGTTGAAGGCCTTTCAAAACCAACATGTCTTTTTTGCAAGTGCCTTTCTTTGAAAGGGTTAGACTGGAGTTTGAGGGGGAAGGAAAGATAAAAAGGAAAAAACCCAACCCAGCCAGCAGCCCTAACTGTAAACCAATCCAGATCCTCCTCAAAGTTATTGATGTGACCCTTGGCAAGAAGCACATGATGGCTTTGGCTGTGCCTCCAGTGTAGTGAGTGTACGACCACATCTCCTCAGCTCTTTCATGTCTCTACCTCAACATGACCCATTCAGTAGGACTCAGTGCCAGCCTAAGCTCAGCTGCTTCAGATGTGATCATCTAGAAGTGATATCAGGGTGACCTTGGGTCTGCTGGTGAAAGACTGTATAATGTACGCTGGGAAAGGATAAGTCTAAATCTTAACTAACTTCATTAATAGTTGGACACCAGGCACTCAATTCCTTGTGCCACTCTGCAGATCTCAGTCCATGACTGGGAGTGTCTGGGAAAGGCAGTTTTCCCACCAGTTAGATGTATCCAAGAACTTGAATGTATTGTCAGAGGTGTGAATGATGATCTTGAAGGTCTTTTCGAGCCTAAATGATTCTACGAGGACCTAGGAGAAAAAGAAGGTTTGAAGTGAGAAGTAAAAGTGGATTGTACCACCAGATGAGGAACCCTAACACTGGATTTCTTGAACTGCAAAAGCAGAAGTTCTGCATGCGGCTCCTTGGAGAGTGCAGAACTTAGGCACCACCATACAGCCAGAGATTACCAGCTGTGAGGAATTTACAGCTCTAAATTGAGAAAACAAAGAGCAGGAGGGGAAACTGAGGCACAGCCAGGTCTGTAGGTTTCCAGCAAGTCCATAGCAGGGCCAAAAGTCTTACAGTGGCTGGTCTGGTATTAGACCCAGAGTTTGCCTCTCTGTCCACCAGTCCTTTCTGGGTGAAATTCCTCATAATTCATCTTGAGAGCCCTTTTCACACGTTAGCTGTTTCAAGGTTAACAGAGCCAGTAGGATTCATCCTGGCATGACAAGAGCGTAACCCTGTCTTGGCAAAAGAACTGACAAGGGAATGCTTTGTACTGCAGGAAACAATGCAACCAGCACCTTAGCGAAGCTTTTTGCTTGGGTAAGGGTTTGTTACTTGCTTACTTGGTGTTTCTCTTTAAACAACCAAAGTGTTAGTGCCCGCAATGTCAAGGACTGGAAGGTTAAATCAAAATTAACTTGTTGCTGCAAGAACGTGTTGTATTCCTTTTCTTTGCTCTTCATGTTACAGAAATAATATGTTAGCACTGCAGAGGCTCAGGCAGAGGGGAATAGAGCTGATCCTGTGGCTGAATTATGAAGTCAAGCTATAAAAACCCTAACCTAAACTGTGGGATAATGAGATGTGAGAGGATTTTCTGAGGTCCACTGGTGATCACATCTTGTTTGTTTAGTAAGACAGGAGTGTTTTCACTGAGATAAAACCATAGATTTAATTGAGAGAAGTTTCAAAACCAACCTTCAATACTTTAAGCCACAGTGGTTTAATGGGACATGGACAAGTATTTCTTAAGCCATTCTGAGGTTTTTTGGTCTGCCTAAGATATTTATGGGTATAACATTGACATATCTTTCTTTGCCAGTGTCATCCAATGGAATCTGAGAAGTATTTATTCCTTGTATTTTCTTTTTCAATAGTAAGCTCAAAATATCTCTAATTCTGAAACCCTGCACCTCTGAACCAAATGTCTGTGTTGACACAACCCTCAAAGAGGGATCTGTGGAGAAACTCAGGGCTTGGTGAGCTCCCAGATCCATCTGCCTTTCAGCCCCACAAAGATCGCACAGGCAGATGATGGCAGTGTAGAAACAGCTGCAGCCTCCCTTGGCCATCCAGTCCAGGCGTGCCTCGCTGCCTATGAAGCTTTCAGGCGGACTGAGGTTCACCGCATCACGTGTGCTCTGACAGTTGGTTTCACCTTGTTCCTGGGTCTGTAATTGCCAGTTTATTGCTGCTGTGGTCTGTGGATCAGGTCTTGAAGGAGATCTTGTGCTACAATAAGGAGAATGCATAGCTGTGTCATAGGGTTAGATTGACTTGCTTTCTCAAAGGGAGATTCAAGTCCTGCTTGAAAGATTCATCTTGCCTAATGCAAATAATTATTCTCACCCTAAAACTGGTCTCTCAGATGCAAGGTGTTGTTTTCTCTCACCTGAAAGAGCCAAGCTCAGACTTGGATGCTCACGTCTAAACATTTAAACATGTAAACGAGGTAAGAATTCAGACCTAGGGGACTTTCGAGAAGAATTGCATGAAGGCTATTTCCCATGTGGTCAATGAAGATGTTCTCTGACCTGTTTTTGTAAGTGTCTTGTCATTTTATTGATGAAAATCTACTAATGCAAACCGTGGCCTTTAGAGGGAGGTTGGAGGCATCAAGGCTGGGTTTTCCAGTGACATCTGGGAGAGATATTCACCCTGCTCTGATGGAAATTTTTTGAGAGGAAGTAGCTATTATGGAAACCTTGCTCGATGCACTGTTAGATCTCCAGGCTAGCAGGTGATATGAAAGAAAAAATGTATGGGCAATATAGGAGTGGTTCTGATTCTTTGCCTCAGCCATTATGTTGTGTCGATGTTTTGTGTAGTATGTCAATACCTAGAGTTGATTAATTTTAGTTTTGGGCTTTACTTTTTCCCTCCAGTTTAATCTAGAAAAAAAAAATTTATTTTGATTTCACATGTAAGCTTGAGTTTGCATTTTTGTGTTTTAAAGAACATTTTCAGAACTTTTTTTTAAAGAACTTTTTCATTCTTTTTCTCATTGAAAGTAATAGTAAAAAGAATGCAAAGAGAAAAATCCTACAAAAATTATTTGGAATTAGATAGAATTAGTTATTTCAAAATACGTACTCTGTCAAAAAAAAAAATCAGAAAATACTAATGAATATGAACGTGGGTTTTTTTCAGTTTTCCAGAGAAGGATAAAGTCTTAAGAGCATGAATAACTGGGAACTATCATTTCCTATGGCTTTGTCTCTTGTGACTGATCAATGTTGAAGAAGTTGGAAGTTTTGAAAGCAACTTTTCCTTCAGCTTAAGGACTCGAGGATGGAAGTTTTTTGCTGTCAAAAGGCATTTCTAAGACATCTCCTCTAACCCTTTTAAGTGAAGATAGTGAGTGAACTATAAAATGCTAGGATACATGAAGGCAGGGGTGGATGAACATTCATGGTGCAACTGCATGAGTCTTGCTTCCACGAGAAACCTAGTAAAAAGCCTAATTTTTAACTTAGAAGAAAAAAAAATCTATTAAAAATACCCTAAGTTTCAAGTTACCCGTACTTAAATAACAGAGCTCACCATATCCCAGATGTGTCTGTGTGGTTCAAGGACTGACTTGCCATCCCTGACCTCCAGGTCCTCCTGACCTTGGCACAGTCCTTCCTCCTTTTTTACAAAGCTAAAATTACCTGTTGTGTTCAAACCCAGGAATCTCTGCACCCCAAAATGAAGTGAGTTTTTATCTGAAGAAGCCTCAGAAGACCTGGTTTTCAGCCTGTTCCCTGTCATGGAATCATAGAATGGTTTGAGTTGGATGGGACCTTAAAGATCATCTAATTCCAACCCCCTTCCTTGGGCACTTGGGCCTTGGTCACGGAGAAACTAGCGGATCTCGCCATAGTCTTGCCCCCAGAGATATCAGAGGGAAACTTTGCAGTGGGCTGGAGGCATGCAGTTCACTTGTGTTTTCCTGCGCCTGGAGGCCTCCCAAGCAGCAATCCTCTCTCTCAGGGAGTGTGGATACCTACTGCAGCTAAACGGAGGGAAGGTTCCTTGCTGCAAGCCTTTGTTTTATTCACCCAAGGTCTCTACTCCCATCAGCTTTCACTGAGGCTGTTGTCTACAGTTCCCCTTCCACCACTGAGGCAGGCTAATTCAGTGACAGGTTTTAAGTAGATTGGGCCACGGCAGCAACGCGTTGAGGTGATTGGTGGAAACTGCAGAAAGCTCCTTTGGTTGCCATCACATCCATGCCAAAGCTCGGCCGCATTAAGTAATTGTATTCTCCATTTTAAAAACTGATACCATGCTTAGTTTTTCTATCAAATATTACCAAAAGTACCTGAGATGTGTATTGTAACTGAATATACACATGACATGTGATGTCTTTGTAACACCTGAAAAAACGTATGCATTATGCACATGCCGAGATATATATTTACATTGCGAGGGAATAGATGGCAGATGCATAATGAGATTCTGATGTCGTTGGTGTACAGAGCACTGGAATAATGAAGATGTCTTTCTTTTCTCCTGTTGCCCCAGTCTCTTTGGTCACCATCACCCCCCTGCAACACAGTGATCTAAAAAACATGGACTGGCGGTGACAAAGCATCAGAGGGAGGCTAAAATCCGTGTGGCATGTGACATAGAGAAAAGGTCACATTGCCCTGCATCAGCCCTCTCTCAAGTCAAGTTAATTAATGGTTCTTTTTTCCTTCTAATTCAACCAGATGGGCCTCCAGGCAAAGTGCTGTTTGTAACAGCATCACATTCTGGAGTCACCCAGCCTGATGCCGAGTCTGCCCCTGGATGTCCTCTTGTCTTCAGGCCAGGAGGCGTCAACTCAGCCCTCCGTTTACTTTTCAGGTGTGTGTGTTGCTTCTAAGGCACCTGGCAAAGAGTGATAATGAGCCTGATCTAAGTGGCTTTCCAAGAGGGAATAGCTTTAAGCTGAAAGAGAAGAGATTTAGATTAGATATTCAGGAGAAATGTTTTGCTGTGAGGGCGGGGAGGCCCTGGCCCAGGTTGCCCAGAGCAGTGGTGGCTGCCCCATCCCTGGAGGGGTTCCAGGCCAGGTTGGATGGGGCTTGGAGCCCCTGATCCAGCGGGAGGTGTCCCTGCCCATGCCAGGGGGGCTGAAACTGGGTGGGCTTTACAGTGGCTTCCAACCCAAACCATTCTTTGATTCAATGATATGACTCTATGAGCACCGTGGAGCAAAGCAGACAGGACATGCGAAGAAAGTCTCAAATGAGAGGCCACAATAATTTGTTGCATATGTGCAATGGACTCCGGTCCACTGCAGGAAAAGAACCACCAGTGGAGCATGTAAGGACAGAGGGAGATTGAAACACATAGCCAAGATGTGTCTGCAGTCCTTGTGAGGGCAGCAGCACCTGCCTTTCTCATCAGTTCTACCTCCACCTTGGCTGGGACATGTTTTCCTGCCCTGTCCCTTTAATGCTTATGCACAGACATATGTTGGCTGATAGAGATGTTCATGACACCTCATGCTCCTGCTGTTCTTGCTCTCTGCAAGAATATAGCCCTGGCTGTACTTCTGACCCCCGTTGGCATCGATAGCTGATGTGGATCAGCCCTGTCTGTCTCTGAGCCTCTGCTCAAAGCAAATGTTTCTGTGCACGCTGTACTGTAGGGTCAAAAGAAACAAGGCAGAGTATTTACTGATTTTCACAGTTCTCATTGAAGGCAAGGGCAGACAACAGATCATTCTCTCCACAAAGTACTGGTGGCAGAGCCCTGGTTGTATAACCACTCCTTCCCACTCTTACTCAGCATGTCTGCGAGAAACACTTCCACAGCTAGTTTATTCTTGTGAGGCTTTGTGCACACTCCTTTCACTCGTGTTTCTGAGAACATCTCAATTAGAGGGACACCCCTGCATGATGAGTTGAGGAGGGTGATCACTTGATAGCAACAGTGAGGGCCTTACTGATGCCTTGGAGAGAAACAGCTTGTTTTATGCTTCCGTAGATGAAGCATTTAGAACCTTTGAGCTATCTGAAGGACCGCCCAAGTTCACCAAGGGTTTATTGACACTCAGTGTGTTGAAGCCTTTCATCATTAGCTGCAGTTTAGACAGAAGGTGGTGGGATGTTGAGCACATTAGAAAGCTGTTTTTGTAGCAGAGTGCTGTTCTGGATTGAAGGATAAGTTTGTGCTTGGATCACAAAGATAATGGTCTGGGATTGTATTTCATTTACAAAGCTTAAGGACTGGGATGTATAACGTGAGAGAAGGTGCAGGGATCTCCCCCATCAAGGTGGAAGCAGCCCAATTCCGTGCACCTTCTCTCACGTTGATCTTTGCCTCTGGATGTGAACTCTGCACTCAAAGGGACCCACAATTAATACCGGCTGCAGGTTTCCCTGTTCATTTCCACAGGTCTGAGGTGCCTCTACCTGGCCGGGCTTGTTCCCTCTGTTAAACTTTGCAGGTAAAAGTGTGGTCACAGCACCACTCTCATGGCGGATGTTGATGTGGGCAGGGGCTATGCCCATGCTAAAATAAATAAAGTGATGTCAGGCCACAGCCATGGAAACACAATCCTCTGCTCTGCAAAAACAATTGCTGCAGCCTCTGGCATGCTTTTGTCCTGGGCCAATTAAAGCTCTCCCGAACAATTCTTGGGTGATGTTTGGGAGTTAACATGTGCCGAGGAATGTTCCCTGTTGGTCTGTGGGATGAATCCATCCTGTTTTGAAAGCTGAGATACTTTAATAGATGAATGCAGTGGCCTCAGTGTCTGCGAATACTCCTGGGCACATTTAATTTGCTGGTGAAGATGTAGCCAGAGTGTCTCTTTAGGACCATCCGTTCCTTGTATATCTATGTTGAAGTCGATGTTTTTTGCACTGGTCTGATTGTATCCCACTGCCTCTGGTTTTAAAGCTCTTATTTTTTCCTTTGGCTGCCGTAGCTGATCTGGGATGTGATCTGCTGTCTTCATAAATCTCTGCTGTCAGACTACTCAGTCTTCAAAGATGCTGATTCTAAGGACTGTAGTTTGGGGCTTTTTTCCACTCTGAGGTGATTAAGCAACCCTGATTATTATCAGTTAAAGACATCCTTTCTCTTTTGCAGCTAATGTGTTAAATTTTGAATAGGTTTTTTTCTTTTCTGTCTTTTTATTTTCTCTCTTATATGTTTAGATAGTCACTTTTGACTCAGTAGGAGTATGGATAGTTGGTTAGGAAGAATCTGCGGATGGCTACCTTGGTTTTAACCCTACGAGTGCCTCCCATGCTCCTGAGCTGCTTGAAATGGGATAAGACTATGAAGAACAGTGGGGAGCACAGTGGTACTGCTCTGCACAGTGCGGCTGCAAAGAGCCCAGAACTTCTGTCTACCTTTGTCCTTTGTAGTTTGTGAACTACAAAATACCAGAGCCAGTTTTATGCCCTGGGGCCGACTCTTAGTGTGGTCGTGTGCACAATTATTAAATTCCCTTATCCTCCAGACCACATTGGGTGCATCTAAACTGGGATGATCACAAATCATGCTAACCCTGAGACAGCCCCTAGAGACTCTTTTGGTCGGCATTAGTTGACGTAGGAAAAAAACCCATGCCAAACATTGTTCTAGGAATGTGAAATATGTGTGACTGAGTACCAGGATGAAGGCATCAGCCTTCACAAGTGTAGACTCAGTCTCAATGTATCTTTTTTTGAGGCTGATGGAAAACGTGTGTGTTCCACTGTGTCCCAGAAGGTAGAATCGAGACTGGAGAATATATGGTTAAAGCTTTTGAGAGTTTTCAGCGTGTTTGATATGCCATTCCTACCCCAGCCCCAGATGAAGAGATGTCTCTGTACCAGTTCAGGCAGTTTTCTGTTTGTGTTTTTCTGTCGTCTGTGAAAGAAAGAGACCCAACCCTCCAAACCCTCAGATGTTCTTGTTCCTGGCTGCAATGTTCATAGCTGGTTTCTGAGATGTTTTGTCCCTCTTCAGTTCCCATTGTCATCACTAATGTTGAGAGTGATTTCTCATGCTTATAGGAGAGGTTTGGTGTCTGAGCAGGACTGTGGAAGGTTTCAGTTCCCTTCAAATCCTTCCTATTAATCCCCCTAGAAAAAAAAAAATTAACACCATTAAGAACAAGAGAAGAAACCCAATGCCAAAACCACCAAAACAAACACCCCACTCCCTCCCACCCCCAGGAAACAAAGGAAAGGGCCGAGTGAAGCCTTCCTTCCTGTTCTTACACGGATTTCTCTCGGGTAGGGCGAGGAGGAGGCAGGTTTGGGGAGTACAGCAGGTGCTTGGAATGTCTTCAAAATAGTTTTCAGTGATGCTTCTTGCTTAAATTATATGTAAGGGTAGAACCAGAACTATTCTGGTTAACCATGTGTTCTGTACAGAGGCTTCTTGCCTAAAGTGGAGCGTCTTTACACTTCTTGTAAATTTCTCACTAGTTAAGTGGACAGAATTAATTTTAGTGTTTATTCCCAAACTTACTGTGTATGGTTTGGGATTACCTGGGAAAATATTAAGAACCTGCGTTTAAATTATGTGAAGAATCTGATTATTAAACCAGACTGTAGCTGTCAGGTCCTTGGGAACCTTTCTTCCAGAAGTGGAAGAAGGTACAGTGCCATGCTGGCCCTGAAGGCTGGACCTGGAGTAGGTACAGCCTCAGCTCCCCGCGAGGTTCAGTTCCTAAAAGGTACATCTCCCTTTCTTTTGTGGCTCTCTTTCAACTCGAAGTCATCTGAGGAGTATCTCACTGTCGGCTTGTTTGGGCCATAGCAAAGGGGAGTCCTGTCTCCATAGACCCGCGGCCATAGCACTTCCCGGGCAGATGATCTTTAGCCGTTCTTTCTCCAGAGCAGCACTGTCAGTTTGCACAGATCAGCAGAAGGATCGCTAAATGGTCCTGTAAACACCGTCCGGGCTGAGCGCAGGGTACTGATCTCCCCTGACCGTTCTATTTGGTACCAGCATGGCTGGTAAAGCCCGGAGCTAAAACGTGGTTGTGGTGCCTCAAAGATGCGGCGCAGGCTTTGATGATACAGATCTGATCAAGGCCCATATGCCCCTTGGATGCCCGCTGGATGCTTGTGCAAAGGTCAGGTGTCTTTAGTGCTTTCCCAGAAGGTTTTTAATGGAGTGAGCTGCTAGCTTTTATCCTTCCTCGTAATTTTATGAGGCAGAATCCCTCCCCCTGAGGCAAGCAGCCAGCCTGCCACTAGCTATTCACTTTAAAATTATGATGAAGCTTGAAATAAAACACAGCCATGGACTGAACCCACTAACCCGCAGTCCAAAGGTATTAAGGCTGCTGGTTGATAGAGACAATATCTAGTTCTTGGAAATGCTTTGCTTCTAGCACCCCGGATGATTAGGAAGAGAGGACTAGGCGAAAACGATAATGATTTTGCTGTGGAAATGGCAAGTGCAATTAGAATTGCCAACTGAATTGTGATCAAAATTCTGATTAATTACTTACTGCTATTTCACAGAGAAGAAATTAGTGCGTATCTAATTGGCGTTACTGGAATGTATTCTGAGCCTCACTTGCGTAAATTAAACGCATAGAACAAATCCACTGTGTGTGTTTGAGAGAAAGACAGGGAGCGAGAGGGTGTGCAATACCGGGCGTGATCCTCAGGTGATGTAAATCAGGGCTGCTCCCCTGGTGTCCCTGGATAGTGAGGCTCAGACATAGGGTGCCAAAAGAGGGACTTTGGTTTGGGTGCTTACTGAGGGCCTGTATAAAAAGGGTCTATAAAGAAAGAGGAGATCAGAGTAACGGATCACAGCAGCCTTACTTCTGCTCTTATCGAATCTCACTTTATCAAAAATGGTTGCAGCAATATCAAATCCTGTTTTCAGCTCATGATACCATGGCACCAGCCCTCAACATACCATCAGAGACTTCCTATCACACCATTTTTGTTTGCTTCTTTCTTTCAGTTTTAGCTCTGCACCTGTGCTGGATGTGCGTACAATAATAGCAATTACAGATTGTGCAAAGCACAACAGTAATTTTAGTGAGAAAGAGAAGGAAGGGGCATAGCTACCACTCCAGTGTTTTAACTGGCAGGAGCACATTGTGTCACTGAAGCGGGGACACGGAGAACTGATTAGATAAATCCCCTGACGCAGTTCCAGCACCCAACCCTGAAGTGCCCACCATGTCATTAAAAATGTATCTCCCTTTATTTTCCCTCTGGTGCCTTTTCGGTTTTTCTAACAAACAAAATCTTATGGAAAAGAAAAAAAATACCCCTAGACAGGAGCTTTGGCGGTGCGTTTGCTCTCTGTAAAGAAGTCAGCTTGGTATCTCATTGGAGAGGACTGTCCATGTCCGTGGGGATTAGATGAGCCTCCTTCTCCCTCCTGCCCCTCAGGGAACTTCTATTCTCCAAGCAGAAATGGGAGAAAGGCAGCAGAAGTGTTGAAACGAACAGTTCCTCTCAATTGCCAATCTCTGGAATTTATTGTTGCCCTGAAAGAGGTTATTTTCCTAAGCAGAGGCCTAATTCTGCTTGGACGCTGGAGGTGTAGCTGTACTGAATTTAAAATGTCACTCCAATACCTCCCAAATTTACAATGAAATCAAGGATTGCAATGCCTTGCCATTGTCCATACCTGTCCTTGCCTCTTGCCTGTCCTAGTTAAACTGCCATGGAAATATATATTATAACCACAAAATACCCTTTTTTTCCTCTATTATTCTTTTCATAATTAACTTGTGTCTCACCTTTTAAACAAATATTTTACTTCTGCTCTCTTGAGTCTCAAAGGGCACAGCCATCACCAGCCAATGGTAATGTTCTTTCTTTTCTGCTCTTCCTATCTCTGTCTCTCTTATCTCCATGATCTCTGCCTCCCTCCCCTTCCAGAGAGCTTTATTAAATTCAGATCTCTGGTTCTGAGGCCTCTGTGTCTGAGCTCCTGTTCCATGTGAGCTACTGAGAGGAAAAGAAAAAGAAAAGGGAAAGGTTCCCTTACGTTCCTCCTCTCTTCAATGACCTCGGCAGCACAGGCATCCTTTCTGCAGCCCCTCTTTCTGGTTGGGTATTCAGGTTACGGTCTGCAGTGCTGCCACAATTATTAACCCTTTTTGGATCTCATGGAAACATAATGTAAAAAAATATGTGGATTTATTTGTGACAACCAACAACACGTGCTTGACATAATCGTAGAATCATGGAATGGTTTGGGTTGGAAAGGTCCTTGAAGCCCATCCAGTCCCACCTCCCACTGGGACACCTCCCACTGGATCAGGGGCTCAGAGCCCCATCCAGCCTGGCCTGGAACCCCTCCAGGGATGGGGCAGCCACCACTGCTCTGGGCACCCTGGGCCAGGGCCTCCCCACCCTCACAGGAAAACATTTCTTCCTAAGATCTCATTTCAATCTCCCCACTTTCAGCTGAAAACCATTCCCCTTTGTCCCGTTCCTGCACTCCCTGATCCAGAGCCCCTCCCTAGCTTTTCTGGAGTCCCTTTCGGCACTGGAAGCTGCTCTACAATCTCCCTGCAGCCTTCTCTTCTCCAGGGTGAACAACTCCAACTCTTTCAGCCTGTCCTCATATGGGAGGTGCTCCAGCCCTCAGATCATCTTCACGGTCTTCTCTGGACCCATTCCAACAGACCTATGTCTTTCCTGTGTTAAGGACATAATCATAGAATGTGCCGTATCATAATGTACTGCCCTTTTGGGAGGATTTGTGTTGGAAAGTGGGATCTCCACTGAAAGCTCTTCCCCATGGAATTTATATATAAGCAGAATTTCTGTGGCTTTCATGGAGAATGGTTATAGCCCAGAGGGCCTGATAAGGCAATGCAGATTTAGAATAGGGTTGGACCAATTTTCTATCTTCTGGACTAACCTTAGTACTTAGTGTGCCTTAATTCTGGAATGAACTTCTCCGTGCTAGTGGGATACAAATGCAACCTACAAGACTTCAGCCTGGTGGCCCCTACAATTGCCAGGCCTGTGGAAACTCAGCAAACCCTGCCAGACAGACTCTTTGTAGGCTCTTGAAACTGATTGGGCTCTTTGTAGCCTGCTGGGAGCTGAGAGATGCTCTCTGGTGGACCAAACCAGCAGGAAGGTCTGTGCAGGTTTCTGCTGAGAGCCTGTCAGCTAAGCTTTTCAATTGGTATGCCCAGAAAATGAAATATATTCTGATATTGTTGATGCTAAGGAATAAACAAGTGAAAGTCATGCTTGTGCTTCTCTTATATGTCTGTCTGGCAATGATGGTGTTATACCAAAAGAGTAGACCCCACCTTCTCCATACTGGCAATTCTCTCATAAAAGTTAAATAATATAGACTATTAGGTGTGATGGGCAACCTTTACATACAGGCACGATGCATAAGCCAAGCAGCCTTTGGAAATCCTATATTGCTCTGCCTACCTCAACTCTATTTCAGCACCCTTTTTTTTCACCAACGCTCAGGCACTAAAAAGTCTCAAAGAAACAAATTTGTTGAGTGCACCTGTCTGGGTTCGTGTGCACAGCTGCTGTAATCCCACATGACAACTCTGAATTAAATTTTTGTAGCAAATTAATATTTGTATGCTTAACCACATATTCAAAGCAGTGATAAATACACGCAGGGTACCCCAACACTGAAGAGTCTTAAAGATGTTGTTGGCTATCATGTTTTAGGGCTCGAACATAAGGTAAGGACCCTCAATAAAAATTATTTCATTTTTTTTCCCACAACAGCCTGGAGGATGAAATCATTGCCCCATGTAGGAATGCAGCTTGATAATTTTATTCTCAGATAGGGTCAAGATATCAGCTGTTTTATGTTGGCCTAAGCATCAAGCTGTCATCACATAGACCACCTGAGGAAGTGCCTGCTGGGGATGCATTTTAACCACCTAAACAGAGACATCCTAACCTTTGCCAGCTTAACCACCAGAAAATACAGGGAAAAGCAGAGAACAAATGGGCTTTGGGTTTAGTCTCTTCAAGAACCACTTTCTCTTTTCTGGTTCCCATTGCAGGCTGGGATGTTTTCAGACTAAACAAGTCCCTGTAAGCTGAAACCCAGCCATCGTTTATGGAAGTACCCTGTGCAGCATGGTTAATAAATAAAAAGTTAAGAAAAATAAAAAGGCAACCTTTCTACTATTAACAAAAGACTCTTCAAAGCTATTTTTTTGCTTTGGGCTTTTACAATAATAAGCTGAAAAAATACATTAGAGAGTAGACTCCTTTCTAGCCACTTCATATTTCATTTTACCTCTCACTTGTCTATTTATTTTCACGTCTTTCCTGATTACTTCTCAATTGTAGAAAGACAACATTAGACACAATGAGTTTTAAATATACTCCCTGGCCAAAATAACTCCAAGGGCTGTCTGCAATTTCAAACAGCTCACTAGTAAGTCTGAAACGAAATGTAAACGGAGTGATGCCTACAGTAGAGCAGGACAGTCAGGACCCAGTGGCTGTTTGCGGTGTTCCACCAATGTGGTTATTCTCTTACTCCATGGGCACCCAAGCAGGATCAGTGTCACTCTGAGTTCCTTCACCTTTGTATGAAGATGAAGAACACTGTCTGCTAAAGTGCAAGTGTTACTCCAGCTCCAAACCTACTCTTTCCTTTTTGGAGTTGTCCAGAACACACGATGGGACCAGGAAGAGGCCTTGAACTACTTAAAACAAGCACACATGAGTATAACAACTATTTGCAAAAGTAAGCCTTAAAGCTACTGCAAACCTTCTTGCAAATGTGTGAAAGTGTCATTAGGATCACAGATCTTCTTCAAGCCATTTTCAGCCCCAGCAGCGTCTCTGGATGTGCTCTAAATTGGGAGTTTTGTCCTAGTAAACATGTAAAAGTTTAAAACGTAGGTAAACTATGATTTTTGGTAAAGCCCTCAGAAGCCTGACCTAACTTTTTAGTTAGCCTTGCTTTGAGCAAGAAGTTGAAATAGATGACATCCAGAAATCTCTTCTGACCTATTTTTTCCTAAGGTTTGATGTAAGAATGGTATTTTGGAACTATGCCTACAGATACATTTGATTTTCTTGAAAGTGATGTTTGAAACCAGTCTCTTTCTATCTACGTTCCTGTGTTGGTTTCAGAGGTTAGAAATTAGTTTTACAGACTTCCATCGTGTTTGCTCAGATGTCTGGTTTGCAATCAGTTCTTTATGTTTGTGCTTTCCAAGGCATTTTTCTCAGTGTCCCCTCCTGTTTTCTCTACCAGCTGTGCTGCTCCGGTGCGGAGAGCGCCGCGATCTGCTGGGCGGCTGCACCAGGCGAGGGTGACGGCATCTATATCCAGTGGCTCGGCCATCCCAGCTGCAAAAGCCAGATGCAGAGTTTGCTCCTTTTCAGGCTCTTTCCTAAAAAAGCTGCTTGCAGCCTGTTTACAGGGTATAGAGGAGCTTGCTTTATTATTTTCTAGATTAACATGGTGATGGCTTCATCTTCTTTCTGTTGGTAACTGGAGAATATGACAACTCTAGAGGTGTGTGCAAAGCTATCATTGCCTGGTTTAAAGGACTCCAGGAAAAGCCACACCTCTTAGTCCAACCGTTCTGTGGGCCTCCTTCTCTCCCTCTTGCGGAGCTGGATTCATTCCACCTAACTTCAGCTGTCCAAATACTTCAGTCCAAACTGTCCAGGCTTCCCATATAGCCAGTACAGACAGACGGCTCTAAAAGTGATACGACCCATCCAAGGGAACACAGGAATGAATGATCCTCTAAAACTCGCTGCTCGCTCTCTCTCTTTAATGATTATTGTCCAGATGAAGAGCTGAGACCAGACAATTAGCTTAGACTCGATGCTTAACATTTAGGTAGCTAAAATTAATGTGATGGATCCCCGTCTGCGTGCTCAGATAATGACTCTAGCCTTTGTATCTCAAAGTTTAGCTCTTCAATATGTTTTCATAGGTGTTCAGATTCTGCGCTTTGCTTTCAGATTAATTTTGAGCTTCTATGGCTTAAAATACGTGCCTCCCATTACTGTTCATTATCATAAATATGTCATGTAATATAACTGTCTGTACCTGTAGAGAAAATCCTGCTGCTTTAAGATTCAACTCCATAGCCCACACAGGACTAATATTGCTGAAAATCACCCTAATAATGTCACAGGGATTCCTGCGCTTGTGAATTTTTCTGTCATGAGCACAGGCTCCAGGACTGCGCCTTCAGCCAGCACAGGCACAGAGGGGGTGGTAACGTTTTCTATAACTTACCTGTGCAAAGAAACAAAGAAAGAAAGAAAAAGAAAACAAAAATGGACACAAAGCTGCTCAAGAAGTCACCTCACCTCTCAATTTACTCCAAAGGAGTGCCTCTACTTAATCCGTGCCCAAGATAAGTTAATACAGCCTGATAAAAGAGTCCTTCAATCATGTCATCTCCACCAGGTTCCTGTTGGGTTGGTTTCAAGCCCTTGCTGTTTCGGTATGTTTACAACTGGAAAGGTCTTTTTCTAGTTTCTAACTTAACTCATCCTACTTAAAATATAAAAATCTTTTTTTGTTCTCTCTGCCTTCATGTGGGAAACCACGCGTCTTCCTGCAGGAAAGGTGGGGAGCGGCTCTCGATCGGGGAGTGTGGGGATAGGATGAGGGCAACAGTTTCAAGCTGAAAGGAGGGAGATTTAGACAGATATTATGAAGAATTTTTTCCTGTTCAGGTGGTGAGGCCCTGGCCCAGGCTGCCCAGGGGAGCTGTGGCTGCCCCATCCCTGGAGGGGTTCCAGGCCAGGTTGGATGGGGCTCTGAGCCCCTGATCCAGTGAGAGGTGTCCCTGCCCATGGCTGGGGTGGGACTGGATGGGCTTTGAGGTCCCTTCCAACCCAACCCATTCCATAATTCTATGATTCCTTCCTGATCATTTTTATGAAGTTTCTATAAGCTGATTATACCTTTTTGCTATACTAATTGAAATGTCGGCAGCCTTTCTGGATGGAACTTGGGATATTTGAAATATGTTTGCTTAAGTGTTATATCTGGGGGAAGGAAAAGGCTTTTCAATAAAATACTTTTACAAAAAATTTTACATGGCCCAAAAATAATATAATTTCTCAGGTGAGCTTGAAAACAGTTAAATTTTAGTATTTTACCAAAATGTTTGATTTTTTAATGAATAAAAAAAAGATAAAATGATTTTAGGTCAAATGCTGAGCTCTGTTCTGTTCTCTTCTTCACCTGTGTCTTCTTAAAGTAATCATCATTTTTAAGCTTAATTCTAACCCAGACGCTCCCTAAATCTGCAGGTATTTGGCGTTTTCCTTCTGTCCCGCTTCTAATGGAAAATCATTTTTTCTCTTTGTGAGTCTGTTCCCAGGACCAAAGAACTGTTCTCATTGGGAAGAAATGATAATAATAATAGTAAAGTGAAGTTCCCTGCAAATTGTATTTTGAGGCAGTTCATTTTATCCCTTAACTTTATTTTTGCAGAAGAAAGGGATGATTTGTCTTTGCAGTGACTGCAGGCCAAGGAGGGAAGAGAAGCTGAGAACCTTCCCGTCCATAACAGAATCTAGCAGCGATGGTCTTAATAGAGTTCAAGTTTATTTGACTAATTCTTTCACCACTTGTCAGAGAACATACTTTTGTCTGCGCTAGCAAAACAAGCTCGTTCCTCCCCCATTGCTCCAGTGAGGAGCACGAGCACTTGTGTGGAGCACACATTACCGCTAACCGTTATGATGTTTGCTGTCAAACTCATTTATTTATGCAACCGCTGTGGAAAGGCCTGAGGCCCATAAGCAGCCCTGAAAGATTTCAGAGCCCTGGTGTGGGGTCAAGAAAGGGAAAGTGAGGGGGAGGGCGAAGCCTCCACTGGTTATGAGAAAGGAACTGACACAGGAAATGGTCACATATGGCACAGATTTATTGTGTCCTGGACTTCCCATTCAAAACTCATTATATACACAGCTCAGAGCAGTGCATGGCACGGCCACATTCGGTTTTAGGTCTGGCATCTGATGACATTGCTCTGCTTTCTGGTGACGGAGGTAGTTTAGTCATTCCTTGGCCTGCGAGATGGTGACTGGGAGGACGTCAGCAAGGGCTCTGCCATCCGCTGCCCCTCACCTTTCTGCTGAGCCCTGGGTATCAGTTTGACTGAAGCTTCAGCCAACGTGGTTGCTGGTCAGGAGAGAAAAATCCTTCCAGGTTTTAGATACACCTAAAGGAAACCAGGATTATCCTAAGGGGAAACATAAAGGGAAAAGCTTTGGTAGTGACATGAGAAACAAATTGACACTTGCAGAACAGCATGGTTTTTCAAAGGTGAAATAATTTGGACCAAAAGATGTTTCTCTCTGCATTTTTGTCTTTTAATCGTCTTTCCTGAGAGGCAGAATCCCTTTCACACCCACCTATTGACTCTCTAAGTGATGATTAATGGCTTCAGGAAGTTTGTAGGGATAATTTTTGTGTGTTATCTGCTTCATAAGAGCATCTAAAAGCACCTGTCAGGGCTCCGGGTCCTATTTTCCTAGCTGCTGACCAAACGCCAGTACTTTAACCCCTTAGCTGTGTACCGATAGCCCTCAGGAATCACGGAATCATAGTATGGTTTGAGTTGGAAGAGTCCTTAAAGCCCATCCAGTTCCACCCCCTGCCATGGGCAGGGACACCTCTCACTGGCCCAGGCTCCACCCTGGCCTTGAACCTCTCCAGGGATGGGGCAGCCACCACCTCTCTGGAGGCTATGAAGACCCAAATTCTCTCTCCCATGCTGTCCTATGCGGGTTCACTCTGTCCCATTTGTTCCAGTCCCATGCCCCAGATGCATTACAGTGGGTTTTAAGGTAATGCCTCTATTAGGAATGGTTGGACTCGATGATCCTGGAGGTCTTTTCCAACCTAGTGATTCTGTGATTCTGTGACTCCTGCTTTCTCTGTCATTCAGGGTTTTATTTTAAGGGTGCTTAATTTACTGCACTTTAGAGGACTCTCTGAAAATGCACAGAATCATGAAGTATTGATCAGTTACGCTGCTTAAACCCTTCTGTCTCCACACACAACATAATGCCAGATAATGCTTCTTTTGTCACCATATTGGATTTATTCCCTAAGTAAGCAATATGTAGAACTTCATTTTGTCAGGGTGGCTAAAATGGCTAAAGTTCACTTATCATCAATGATATTGCAGGTAAAAATCCTCCCTGGTTATGCCTTTCTGATAAAGTTTAATAAATGGTGGAGAAGCTGCTCTGGGCCAGTGCTGACCATAGCGGGAACAATGTCTGCCTCTCCTGAGCAGAGCAGCATTAGGGGGTGGACGTTGGAGCTTCCCAGTCACCTCGGCAACATCGAGAGAACAGCTCCAAGCACAGTCTGACCCCAGGCAACCCAGCACTATCCCAGACAATCCCTGGGCACTTTCCAAAGATTATCACAAGTCAGGAGCCAGTCCAAAAGGACATTTTGGAGTCGGTCACTGTCTTTTGGAGGGTCAGTGACTTTAATATTATGGAAGTGCCATGCCAGCTGGCCTCCGGAACAAGGAACTGGCCTTGGCACTGATTGTTTAATTAGTTTTAAAGCATTCAGTGCCACAGGAGCTCAGTTCCAGCCTAGTCTTCTGGGCACAGACAGCCAAGTTACTTCCAGGTGTGGTCTCCTTGTGGTGGCAGCAGGGTATTTGAGAAGTTCTGTGCTATTGTAAGTGACATCCCTTAACTCAGCCAAGATACAAGGCCTGGGCTGGGCGACCTCACCAAAGGGCACTTCAGATTTACTGACCCACCTCCTCTGAGAGGGCTCAAGATATGTTCTCTTGGTGAGGTTATTCTCCTCCCCAACGTTTTGCAGTTTTGTGAGACAGGTTTGATATTTTCTTGCAAATACAAAGACCAAAGATGTCTCTGACTCAAGTGTTTCTTGACCTGTAAATCACTGAAATCTTGAGGAGCATTTTGGATGAACGTTGCTATATGCATGCTTTATTCCCATACTTTTTCTAGATGACTCTTTCTCATCATTGTTGGAGAGTATCCTGGTCTCAGTGGGCTTCTGGTCTCTCTTATTAAGACTTCACTTGTGCATTTATGCTTTAAGGTCAAGAGTGAGTTATTACAATAGTCTCTGGGAACTGGGAAACTGCAATTGTTTTGTACATAACTTAAAAAGATGTGCTATTATCTGTAACACATGTTCCTTACCTCTTAGGCGTGGAGGAGCTTTGAAGGATTGGTGCAAGCATTAAAATAAATGTATTTATGTAAAAGACCATGTAAAAGACACAAATAATGCCCAGTGAATAAATACTGGTAATGCATGTGGCCATATCAACGCATGCAAACAATAAATGCATAGAATCATGGAATCATTACAGTTGGAAAAGACCTCTAACATCATCAAGTCCAACCATTGATACAATACCAACGCACCTGCTAAACCATGCCCTGAACTGCCATATCCACACATTTTTTGAACCCCTCCAGGGATGACTGCACCACTGCCCTGGGCAGCTTCTGCCAGGGCTTCAGCACCTTTTCCTAATATCCAATCTAACCCTTCCCTGATGCAAGTTGAGGCCATTTCTCCTCATTGTGTTTCTTGTTACTGGGGTAAGAGGCCACCACCCAAGTCTTTATTACCTCCTTTTAGGTAATTGTAGAAAGCAACAAAGTCACCCCCAACCTCCTCCAGGCTAAACAACCCCAGTGCCCTCTGATGTTCCTCACAACACTTTTGCTCCAGGACAAAACACAAGGACAGATATTTCACACACTACACCTGTTTTCATATGAATTTCTATGTCAAAGGGAAGGGTCAGTGCAGATCCTGTGATGCATAATAAGAATGAGCTTAGACTACAGACTTCCCTTCAGTGGAAGCTTTAATAACCATCTTTGCTCTCCTTGGCACCTGCTTTTACAGAACTTGTAAGAACCAGGTATGTTTGAGTCCACAAACGTCACTGAAATTGGCCGGGGGGTTCCAAGTTTTTTTATGGAGGAATGATGAGCAGGAGAGCATAAAAACCCACACAGTGTGATCTTATGACATTCATTTCCTACAAAAATAAGTTTCTTTAAAAGAAAGAAGTAACAGCCTAAAGCAATCGCTCTTTCTGTTTACACAGTCCGTGCTCTGAGTACACATTTATGTGTGTATCTCACATAGCGCTTACACAAAAACACAAGGAAGCACACGTGCCACCGTGCATTTCTCTGTGTGCGGTCTCAACACACACCTTGCAAGAGAGCCACCCCAGATCAGTTGGTTGGCATTGCACACCCCTGTGTTCATCCCCCACGGGAACACCTGTACATTTTGAGCGCTATCCCTAATTTCCAGTCAGGGGAATCTCTCCAATCGATGGGGGATACGTTGTCTCAGCACCCTCTGAAGCTGACCGGCATGGTTTCACTCACCAACAGAACGGTTTATAAGACCGGCGTTTGTGGATACTTTCAAAGGACGAGTGTGTGGGCACGAGGACCCCGTGCCGGGGATCAGGCTGGGGAATCGAGGCCAAAATTATTTATGGGGAGCATCTGAACTCAAGAACCGTAGAAAACCTTTTGTACAGAACAAATGACTGACCTCAGAACAATTTACCTTCACGAGATTTCTAAGGTCCTGTTGCTGGGCCCATGTTTTTTATTTCACGTTTGAATGTCAGCAGGTCAAAAGGACCAGTTAATTCTGATGAAGTGTTCCCCCCCAGCAGAGACACGTGCCGGCCAGCCCAAGGCCAAGGAATCGCAATTTCTGAGCAGGGTCCCATTTGTCTCTCCCATCCCCCTACTTCTCCTTCTCACTTTTATATTTTTGTAACTATGATTGTAGTTAAATTAGAAATAACTGACGGGCAAATCCAGCTGGATGGAAAGAAAATTGCGAGAGATTTATTTTATTTTGATAAAAAAATGACATTGCCTTTTGTTTTTGTCAAAAAAAGACTTTATTATTCCTTGTACCATGAATTGTGAAATCTATCACGAAATGGGTAAAAATTATTGAAGGAAATGGTCGTGTTAACCTGAAGGGGAAAATCATTAATGTTGATGTATTTCATTCAATTTTAAATGTAGAATTTGTTTTATTTTATTTTATTTATTTGGCATTGGGGAACCAGGGGAAAGGCAGGAGACTTGCAAAGGACTCTATGTGCCTTTAAGTCAAAACATCTATTTTAAAAGCACTCTTCCCTCCTTCCCCCAGGTTCATTCTTCTACATAAAGGATATGAGATGGTGGTGGTGGTGGTGGTGGTGGCTTTTTTCCTAAGAAAAGAGGACCTCCTCAGCTCATTTTTCTTTTCAAATGTGAAATGAGGTGGAAAATCCTCATTTCACGACAGGAAGGACAAATATTGACACAAAGTTAGTATTTGTCAGGAGCCCTAGAAGCAACCTGAGTGCTAAAATCTCGTACAGATGTTTATGTTTGTGTGTCTGTGTCTGTATGTGCTTGTCTCTAATTAAATAATGGACTCGACTTTATCATAGGGGAAGGTGCAGGAAGCAATGTCTGCTCTCTGAGGCTGAGGAAATAGCTGCAGAGGGTGAGCACACACACTCCCCGTGTATTAATTCTCTGTTTCGTGCACTGTGCAGGATGCACACACGGCACACGTGCCTGTGCAACGCTCAGCATGCACTCGCCTCTCCCTCTGCTGCAGGGCTGAACATCTTCTCCACCTTTCCCACCTATTTGTGTGATCCCCGGCTGACTCCCACTCCCCAGGTTTCGCTTTCTTCCCCCCGTCCCTCCTCAGGTGTATATGCACAAATCTAACCTGTTTCATCCCATCTCACCCAAGGCAGGGGTTGCTCCTGGGCTTTATCGCCGCTATTGTTCATCGCCAATGTAAATAGCACACGTCAGCTCAATATTCAGTGGTCACTCAGCGTTTATTAAGTACTGTCCACTCTGGCCTTTTTTAGAGGAGAGCCCCGGGGCAGATTAGCTGCTGGCCCTGACACGCCACGTCACTTATCTATTCGCATTGATTATGAGAGTCAGCTGTGGCCGGGACTGGCTTTTTTCCTTCTCCTCTCAGACCCCTCTTACAAGCACCCCTGCTTGGGTTTTCATGAGGAAATAATCAGATTAGGGCTTCAGCGGCGAGTTCATATGGAGTTCTCTTTCTGCAATGTGCTACTAACTGAATAAACGTGTTTTGTGGTAAATTGTAAATGACATTATGATTACTAAGGCCAGCATGGGTTTCATTTAAAAGTGATCGAAATTGCAGGCTGCAGGAATTGTGACTGGCAGATAAGGCCATTTGGAAGGAGACAGGCAACGATGCGTGAGCGCAGGGGTGTGTGTGCAGGAAACCCAGCAAACCCACTTTGCAAGGCAGGCAGGGAAAAGGGAAGTCCTGGGAAATCATAAAATATCAGCAAATCTTATTTGTAGACAAGAGAAATGTCAGCGGGGGGAGAAAGGAGGTTTCTGCAAGGGCAGGCGATGAGATGTGTCAGCCTTTCAGAGATGTGGGCTGGCTGCCTGCTGCAGGGCGCGTCCTCCCGGCGCTCCAGGACAATATTGAATGGCTCTGAGTGCAGCGTTTCCCCTTCTGCTTCGGAATGGAGTTGCTTCTCCCTCTCCATTTGCTCCCAGCGCAAGCCGATAGCGAAGTACTTACACTGAGAAAGCGGGGAAAAAAAGGAAAGACATGAAAAGGGGAAAGAAAATGGTAAGTTGGTGTCTAAAAATAGGAGGTTTCTCACAGATCCTATCTGAGTTAGACCTCGTCCCCGAACAAGGCTTGGCATTTATGTAATGTCATCGCTTTCCGCGGTGGCACGCAGTGAGAGCTCCTTGTGGGGAACGCTAGCAGACCTCAGTCTGCACGAGAAATCCCCTTGACACAAATCACGGGTGAGTGTCCACAGGATCCAGGCGTCAAGATGTAGCCATAAGCAGAGCCCAGACTTATTTCTTATCATTTGTTTCTTTTCCAGGACTCTGTTATTTCCTTCTAGCAGTGAGTTTCACGGTCACAGCATTTCCTTGATAAGGGGAATGCCCTTTTATTCATCCAAAACTTTGTGACTCTCAAAGATGTTGCTGTTCCTTTCTTTTTTATCATCAAGATCAGGCGTTATTGATTTGCATGCCCGTCCCCAAAGCTGCTGAATGAGGAACACAGAGTTAGTTTAGACATTGGCTGTGTTTTGCTTAACACGGTCGCGAGCACAGCTAACGCCGGAAGGGGCAGGCTCAGAGTGGGAAGGATGAGAGCTGACTACAGCAGCACATACCTCCTTTGATTTTATTTTGAAGGGAGGAAGGAAAAACAGAAACACACGCTTTTTTTTTTTTTTCCCCCTGAGATGCTCCAGGCAGAAATGTTTATGGTTTTGGTGCCTGTATCTGAACTCGTTTACTTTTATTCTCTCTTTATAATCAGTGATGATCTCATCATTACAGCCTGAGGCACAATTTCTCTCGTCTTAAAGCAGAGACCTAAATTTGGTCACATGGAGCCTTCCCTTGCTCTGAAAAATCTATGGGTTACATCTCCTTTGTATAGATCTTGCCACAAAAGGATCCCACTGACACCTGGGATGGGAATCAATGGCAAATCCTGACATGCATGGAAGTGTCTTAGCTCCTGTTATATTCAGTGGAAGAATACCTAAAATATTACATAAAGTGGCTCTGGCCCTCACGTGGATCGTGTGTTATATCTACAGATGTTGTAGGTACCCATACAAGTCCAGGCAACGTTATGCAGTTGTGTTGAAGTGAGGGGATCCTACCTCTGGTCAGGAAAATCAGGATTGTCAAGGGTGATCCAGCTGACAAAGCAGGTATTTCAGGGTGAAAGTCATTGCTTTCTAAACTGCTTTGTCTGTATTAATTGATTTGGCAGTGTTTCAGTTACCATAAATGTGTCTAGTGTAATTTCAGGTGTTGTGTGGTGTCACACCAGGCCTCCAGCTGACAGCCTTGAAGAACACAGGTCTTCAGCAGACCCTGTGTCGCATGTCTCAGACATCCCATGAGATGGTAGATGCCTGCCTGTGGGCAAACGTTCTAAACTCCATATCACTGCTGACTGCAAAGGAAGCTTAGGACCTTGGAACACATTAACTCCACTATTTGTAGGTGACTGAATCTGGTGCTTTCTTTTAGCGCTAAATCTCTTATTTGTTTGAGATAGAATCCCTGTGAGTGGGATGTGAGGGCTTTGTGTAGAGTTAAATGATCTTCCCAAAGAATTACAGTAGTGCCCTGATTTGTTATCCTGCTACAGGCTTAGAACCAGGACAACACAGAAGACGTAAGGACACAGGGACATAACGGTGAGTCTGGCTGAAGGTCCAGCTACTGTGCCTGCCCTTTCAACAGTGACAACAATTTGATATCTAGAAAGAACAAAACAAGAGTATATGGTATTTCTCTGTCATTCAGTAGCAGTTTTAAATCAGTTCCAGTTCAAGGACACCTTGAGGTAGATGTGGTTTCTAACTATTTAATATCTAACTATTTTAACTTCCTTAAAACCATGCAGAAATTTAGCACCACCAGAAGAGGCTTTGAGTACTGAATGGGAAAATAAGCAGCAATAACAGACTGCTGAAATGATGTTTATAACAATTCATATATTTTTAATCTTCCCATCTCCCCTTATTGTCTTCCAGGAATTTACAGAGATGACAGCAACTGTATCTTCAAGCTCTCGGTTCAAGGTTACTTCTGCAAACAGACCGACCATGCACTTGTCATCCTAGAAAACCTAGACCCCAGTATGGTCAGCCAGAAACTGTTCCCTGTGGTAGCAATATCTGGCAGCTTTATGGACACCTTCAGTGATGGGACTTTGCATGCATCGTGTTACCCTGGAGAGCATCACTCTACTCTCTTTTCTGTGTTGCCATCCACCAAACTCACCACAATTTGCTTCCCAGATCTGGCACCTCTGACTTTCAGACTCTACCTCCTCAGCGGCCAAAACACAACACGAGTGCCCCTTGCTATATTCTACAGTGAACCACTCAGCCTTCGTGTTTTCGTTCAAGGGAAATATGTCTTTCCGACCCCATCTTCTTTTTCACTGAATGAAGGAGCAGGAACCAATTACTTTAGCTTTGAGGACAATCTTCTCTATGTTCTCCTGAGTGACAAGGAACCGGTAGAAATAGTGGCTGGCCTTTCCCTTCTTGTGGCTTTTGCTGTAACTGAGGCTGTCGGGGAAGAGAATGAAGCAAGTCTAATGCATCGATTAGCTGATTTCTTGAAGGTTGGTCATGACCAAGCCAGAGTAATCCATCATGTGCTGGGAGGTGAAAGCATGTTAAAGACAATCTCGGACAATGCTAGCAAGAAGAGATATCACTGCCCCAGCATGGCATTTTACATGGATTCTCATAGTAGATCTGGCTCACAGGAAGCGGGCAGAGGACCAGTGAGCACCCGAGCTCTGCAGCCACCTGATGTGGCTGGTTCAAGAGTGCTAATCATTGAACTTGGTGATCCACCAGACCATCCAAGAAAAGAGTTGACAAGTGACAGCCTAAAGGGCTTGGTCAGAACAATTATCAACGCTCATCAGACTGGAGACCTTCAGAGAGGTCTGGGTTTGTCTATTGATACCTTAATGGTGACTCAGCCTGCCCTACTGTTTCCAATGGAAGATAACAATGGGTAAGTATTAGCTGCAGCGTTAGCAGAGGTTGATACTGGTTGAAGCATAGTGAGGCAGTTCCACCACTTGACCTGCTTATGAAGACAGGCAGTAAGTTCTCTGTTGACTGAAATATGACTAAACAAATTGGGACACTGTGAAGTTTCCATTATGGAGCTGCGTCCAAGTATTAGCTGGCCTCCTGAGTGTGAATTCCCATATTATTCTGCCGGTGCTCATGATTCTCTGTAGTATAGAGATGTCTGTGATGCTTTAAATCCGGAGCAGAGTTCCTGGATGTCTGCCCTGAAACTACAAAGTGTTAGGTAAAGCCAATGAGTCTAAAGAAGTTTAGACTAAGTTTTTTCTTAAATTTTAAACCACTAAATCTAGAAATGTTTATAAATTGATGTACCACCAGAGATGCTTAATGAAAGATGGGTTGTTGCCTTAACTAGCTTGCAGGCCTAAGCATTGATTTGTATACTTCTAAACTTTAAGGCCAGAAAGAACTGTTTAATCTTCTGCTTCAGTCTCCTGCATGACACAGGGCACTGCTGTTCACTTGGATACCTCAGTCTTGACATTTCTTTCTGGCTAAAATTCCAGAAAACCATCTGGTCTTGAAGATGCAAGATCTGGACACGTCCTGTGCTGCCAGAATGTGTGCCTAGATGCTGGTTGCCATCTCTGGGTTTGCTGTCACAAGTACTTGCCCCACTTTCTCTTGTCAGCGTTTCTATCTCCAACTTTCCTTGACAGTTTCTTGTTCTTTCCTTTGCTGTTATATCAATGAGTTCCTGGGTATTGACCCTTCCTCCTCCTCCAGATACCTCCAAAGCAATCTGATCACTTAGTTGTCTGCTCTTTAATAAATTGAAAGGTTTGAGTTCTGGTGACTGTTTCTTTCCTTCTCTGTCTGTGTTCTCTGAATCCTTTTTGAAAGGCGTATGTCTGAAAAGCCAACAGTTTTCTTTGATGTCAGTGCCATATGCACCAGTGGTATTAAACCCCCTTTTCTACGGACAGAATTCAATGCTCCCATTCGCGCATTTTTCCTCAGAAATAGGGAGTGTTTGCGATCCTCTCTTTGTTCACTGTATTCTCAAATTCCTTTTCAGTTCTGTCTATCCAGGATCCAACTCACCCACTTTGTTTGCACAGGCCCATACAGCACATGGCCTACGTGCCCACGTGTTTGACTGTTCTCTCCATAATTTATCAGCCCACCAGCCCTTCTGTGCATTTTATCAGCGGTGGCTTTGTAGTTGTTTCTTGATGTAGATGTAGCACTGGGCCAGAAGCTGATTTTGACAGAACAGTGTAGGACACCCCTTCCCTTTATAACCATTTCCCAACAGGAGCTGCCTTTTGAGCTGTCTTGGTTAACTGGTTTTTGGTCAGGTTTGTACGTACCGACATTTATGGAAGTTCTGCACCCAAGCTCAATTTTCAAAGGCCTTTTTTTTTCCTTTTATCCACAGCAATGGTCAATCCTTTCTGTCCCTCTTTCCCCTTCTAGCTTTTGTCGTCCTCTTACAGCCCCAGTTTGCATGGCCCAGATGGCAGCCCTTATCGGCAGAGAAGGCTGTGAGGAACAGGGCTGGGAAGGGAGCAGACAGCAGTGTATTTCAGCCTCAGATCCTGAATCTGTATTAAAAGCATATGGGAAATATGAAAAAAGTAATTACCCATCTGTTTTTAATAGGGGACATGGGATTTGATGTTTGGCAACCTTATTGTGTACTCTCTTGATATTGCATAATATTATTTTTTGATGTGCACTACTGAGCCTTACCCAAGTATGAGCCTATTCCATCTTTGCAAGAAAGAAATTGGATTTGTCTAAGAATTACTTCCTCTAATTAAGACCATATCCTCTCACATTTACCACTGACCTCTGTACCATCCCGATGTCTATTAACTTCTAATGTTACAAACCACTATTCACACGCTTCACAGGCACCGAGGCTCTCACGGTAGCGAAGCACCCCCAGTAGGGATCGTTGGTCTGGGACTATAGGAAGTTTTGCCTTGTTTTGTTGTTTGGTTTTGGTTTTTTGATTTAGGGGTTTCCTTTTCAAAGTGTGTTATGCTAAAAGCAGTGGGAAATTATTACTTGTAAAATCAAATCTTAAATGGGGGCCAAACTCTAAAGTTCTTCGCTGTTTTTTATCAGCAGAACTAACGTCACTGTTGTCAGCGGGGGGGGGGGGGGTGTGTTACAGTGCAGGGTACCACCAAATGGGACAGCCTGTAACAGGAAAGGTTTTCCTGTCTTTACACCATCCCAAGACATGCCAGAGCCTGCAGACTGAGGCAGGTACGGGACCCCTCGTTCCGTCTGCCTGTTATTGATGCTCTGATCTAGAGGAGCAGTAACAGCTACAGCGTGGGAAAGGAACAAGCTATCATTTTTAAAGGAAATTCACCAAAGCCCCATTAAATGCTTATGGGTTCCTGGGTACTTAAGTGTAATATGACAGGGGAAGCAGAGATGATATGAAGGAGAGGACCTACCTCTTCTCTGTGCCAGGGAAGGAATTTTGTGGCTGCATTTTTTCAGGCATAAATGACATCTTCTCCATGCTGGGGACTGCTCTCTCGGCTGGGAGTTTTTCTTCCCATCTGTGCATGCTCTGTGAAACCAGTCCTAGCATCGAGGATCAGGACAGGTAGCCCTGGAAGGAGGTGTTTTTATCACAGGGACAAGAGCGGTGCTAGCTTAAAGCCACAGATTCACCATGTCAGTAGAAGAACACCTGGGATGCGTATTCAGAAGAATACTGACATCCCCAGATAACAGGACCAGCTCAGAGCTCATCTACCCTCGGCCGCTTGGGCTCCTCTGCAGGGTTATTTATTACTCCTCATCAGTCATAGCTTTTCTGGAATTACTCATGGCTGACATTTCTGATGTGATAAAGCCACAGATAACTTGTGAAATGAAATCAGGGTTTTCCTGTTGGGACATGCAGTGTCCCTGCTGTCTCTCTGTCTCTCTCTAGGCAGTACATGCTCGCACGGGTAAGGATAATGGGGCTGGGATTACAAGTCAAGACAAGTATTCTAGTGTATTTTTCTCTGGAAGGAAAAGAGAAATATTCTCACCCCTGAGTTGTGCAAAATCCAGTCACGGTCTCAGATACACACAGAGCGCGCGCCCCAGCCAGGCCAGTCTCCCTGCAGTTTCAGACTAGTGGCTCCTCTTGCATCAAGGCAACAACAAAAGATCTTTGATCAGCAGAGACTGGGTGTTTGTTTTTGCAGCCCAGGACAGTGAGGCTGAAGGGAGCCTTGGAAGCCTCACTGAGGTTGGGCAGCTAGGCAGTAAACCTAAATGTGTATCGCATTGTCATGCCATTAAAAAAATTGTCTGTTATGATTCGAAATGCTTTTTTACATGATTTTAATTTAACTCCTTTGTTAGGGTCACTTCAAGTAGGACTCATTGGTTTTTCAAGACAAGACAGAAGTGACTGCTGGAACTGCTATAGCCACACAGAGCTGGAGAATCAGAGATGACTATCACGTCGTTTTATCTTCCGGTGAATGTCTGTGTATTAATATATACTGCAATATATTTCCAGATAGAAATCTCTGGTTTGCAAAGTATGCCTAATGTCAATATAAATATAAAACTGCAAGATGGGGAGAGCACAATAGCGAATGTATTGTGTGTGTTTGTGTGGGTGCCTTTATACAAAATCAAAAGAGAGAGTAGAGGAGGAAGATGAAGAGGGTAGGAAAGACTTGGAAAAAGGAGCATGGGACTTTGCAAGCTCTGTGGGAGAAAGGAAGGATATATTGCCATATATTCCCCACACCACCTCGGGTCTTTGAATTTGAAGGGTTTTGTGCTATTAAATCTCAATTATACGTCTGGGGGATCAGCTCAAGAGCAGCTTTTCCCTATTTCCCGGTGTTCCCCAGAAGTTATGGCTGTTCAGTCACATGCAGGAGAGCCGGGAGTGTCCCCATCATCTTTCTCAGGGACTTCAAAGAGCTCTGGTCCCAGCACTGGTATCCCAGTGCTGTCAGACAAAATCTGACTTGCTTATGTCATGGAGATCATTTTTTCCCTTTAACAATTAATGCAACCTGCCGTGAAAGCAGTGATTTACACAATGCGTGCACATGGCAGAAAGGAGCTGCCAGCCACGTCTCCGAGGGACCGATCCTTTCCCCAGTCTGCCTTATTTAACACGTGAGTGGTGTCATGTTAACTAATCAGCAGAGCTTGGCTGCTGTGACATTAGAGTGAGTGATGGCTGCGTTGGCTCCCAGGTCAGCCCACTTTGTTCTCGCGTGGTGCTCTCGAAGCTGTTCTGCATTGGATGGCAAAGGGAGACAAATTCTTCCACATGCTTTGTTAGTGGGAGCCCAGCAAGTGAAGGGTCAAATGGCTTTGGGTGCTAGGTCTTTGTGGGGCTGCGTGTATATATATGCTCACACACACCTTGGTTTGGCTGTAGGACCTCACGCCCGCGGGCTACAGTCACATTATCATCTGGAAATTGGATAACGACAGCACAATGACAAATCCAGGTTGCTTGCAATAAGGTGCTAATCCCTTTGCTTTAATATCGGAGCAGCGTGTAATGATGTTTGGACATCACTCCAGTTTACTGACGACCCCACTGGGGCCGGCAATAGAAGCGTACAACTGTCTAACAAGCCATCAGGTGATCGCCGTCGTCAAAGCAACGGAGGATGCAATCTAATCTTCCCTCCATCCCTTCCAGCTCCCAATAAGGACCAGATTATAGAAGTGGCCCATCAATGCTTGGTAACTCGAATCAATTAACGTTAATTCGCACAATGCTATGATGTATTGTGATCACTTTCATTTCGGAGAAGGGGGAAGAAATTGCTATAATTCACCTAAAATGAGGTTGTCTATGGTGCTGAGGTATTAATTGGGTGTCCATATTAAATGGAAAAGGAGCACGGTAGTGAAGGAAAAGTGGATGAGTGACTCTCTTGGCTGCTATTGACCTATCAGAAGAAGACAGTGCCCTTTTCCTTTGCTTTTATCTATTACAGTTTTCCCTATTGCGTGTCAAGTTGATGTATTATAAAAAATTCATTTGGTGACCTTTCACCCCCCTAGCAGATTAAACAATTTCACTGGGATGGCATCATTAACAGGGCCTTGCATTTAATGATGATTTCTCTAAAAGGCCACGGAGATTCGATTTTAAGCTAACAGATTTATTGCACTATTATAACATATCGTAAAAAACCGTACCACCTACGGTCTGGTTTTAGGATAGAAACTGTTTAAGAGTTTATGTGGAGCTTAAAGTGGTATTACCTTGGGATACGCAGCAGCAGCGAGGCTCTGACCTCCGGCAGGATGCTGTTTGCATTTAATAAAAGGCGTTTTTCTGACAGTAAACTTCAGGAGTGTGTTATGGAGGAGGCCTGGCTTAGCTTCTCGCCACTAGTACTCAGCTTTGGAAGTTGGGGTGTTTCCGTTCATCTACAGCAATTAATGGGAGTCGCTAATGAATTTGGAGGACGTTTCTCCATTCTCTGAAGCACCAGCTTTGTCTCTCTCTTTCTAAAGGCTCCTGGTGATCCCATCTCACCCTTGAGTGGATCCAATAAGTCCTCCCAGTCTCCTTATTTTCTCTTTATGAGGTGTCTTATCACTCAAGACTGCAGGAATGTGGACTCCACCAGCTGGATCCAGCCTTTGGTGCCACTAGGATTGAGAAGTGCTAAGCAAAGGTTGTCTAAGCAAAAGGGAAGACTGACCTTATGGGCAAGACACGTCTGTGTGTTCCTGGACAGCTGTGTTCGTGCTCAGTGTCTGCATTAATTGATTTGTAAAATCAGGAAAAAACAATCTCAAAAGCAGGGCTGAGAGCCATTTGGAGCTTGAACAGTCCCTGGTAAATGGAGAAGTGGAGATCCGATGCTGGTAGTGCCCCAAAAGCTGAAGTCAGAGGATGTTGGTTAGAAAAGTCTGGGTATTTTAATTAATACATACTCCTACAGAATATGTGTTGGACCTTTTTTCAAAACTTCTTCAGTCTAACAGACTTACCTGATGCTCTCAACAGCCATAAAATGGCCATTTCTAGCTGAAGCATCTTTGCTTTTTGACAGGAAACCCTCACAATGATTAGATAAAAGAGCATACTTCTCTCGTCCAGCCTTGCCGGTAGAGGCAATTGGTTTAATTGTTTCTTGTTCCAGTTCACCATTGATGTGGGTCTCCTCGCTATCTCTCCCCGCTTCTTGTCAGCTTTCTGCCATCACAGCATCTGACACCCAGGGCAGTGGACTCATGGCTTTGTCCAAAGCTCCCTGCTGATGCTGGATGGAATATTTATTTAGGTGCCTAGGTTTTTAAATTTTGGTCTCACTGACTCCGCTGCCGATGGAGCCATTGGTGATGTCTGACACCGTGGCTCCTCTTCGCTCTGTTACTGTAGTCCTCATAAGGAGATACAAACAGTATTACAGATGAATTGTTTCTCTGTTAAGGAAAGCTGCAGCCTGCTTTCCACTGGAGTTTATTTCCTCTGGCTTTGGTGTTCCTGGAGGTGTTCAAGGCCAGGTTGGATGGGGCTTGGAGCCCCTGATCCACTGGGAAGGGGGTTGAAATTAGATGATCTTTAAGGTCCCTTCCAACTCAAACCATTCTATGATTATTGTTGTTATTATTATAATTTTTATTAATATTATTGCATTTACTATTTTAATTATAACTAAAATTACATGCTGTCCTTGGTTTTAGGGAGACTTTCTTCCCTCTGCCCCAGATTTCCCCATTTAGGTTCCCAACCATGCCCTAATGCCTGCGGCAGGTTCTCTGCTTTCCATGACCTGTAATTCCCTCTCTCCCAGAGAGCAGGCACTTGCTCTCCTGCAGAGCCTCAGTCTGTTCTGCATCAGTGTGTCGGCGCTGGCGGTGAAAGGATGGGGGATCCTTCCCCGGTGTGGCTGCTGGCTGAGGTACGGCGAGCGGTGCCCGCTGTGCGCACATGTGGCAGAGCCGCGAGGCACTGCGCGACGGCGCTGCTCCCCGTGGAGCTGCAAGCGTGGCCATCGGGGCAGTGACAGAACAGCTCTTGTCGCCCACGGGGAAGGAGGCAGTTCCCCTTGCTCCAGTCCTTGCAGGCACGCTTGTCTGCCCCCACCCTCCAGCTGCGAAGCCGTGCCAGGAGAGCCCGTGCTCCTCGCAGCACATCGCTGGGAAGCAGTGGGCGCTCCATCTCCGCCACGCACACTCCGTGGCTGCACCCCGAGGCAGGGGCTCCCTGGCAGAGCCGGGATGGCCCGTGGGGGGTATACACACCATCTTCTGTGCTGTGTTAGCTGGATTCAAATGGCCTGCAAACAGATGATAATTTTAGCACATGTGCGTGTATTTGGCTCTCAGTCACCCGAGGGAGTCGCGGCGGTTTCCTGCGCCCTCCTTCAGGTGTGAGAGGAGCCCGGCAGGGCTGCGGGTGTGCGGGCAGGGCATCTTGCGCCGGTATTCTTCCTGTTTGTTGGCAGTTTGGAAGAAGCTGGAGAGCAAAAAATACCAACTTGGCTTACAGAAACCATGCCAAGATTCACCTAAACTTGTCGGGACTCAGCTGGAGCCACAGAGCTCACGGAGAGAGCAGATCTCTGCCCTGAGAGCAGCAGTGGCCGAGCGCGGTGCTCCTGCAGACAGCTTTGGTCACAGTGCTGAGTGCACATTTATGGCAGGATTTGGAGAAGAGCAGTCATGAAATCTTTGGTGACTTTGACACAAATTTTAAATCAATACAAATTTTTATTTGTAGAAGAGGTTGAAGGTGGTCATTGGAAATCTTTTTCCTGGACAGGAGGCGTTTACA
This sequence comes from Cuculus canorus, assembly GCF_017976375.1. Lineage (NCBI taxonomy): Eukaryota > Metazoa > Chordata > Aves > Cuculiformes > Cuculidae > Cuculus > Cuculus canorus. The sequence goes on along the minus strand of NC_071403.1, from coordinate 122,156,482 downwards.
GCTTCCACTGTTATCAGTGCGCTGCAATGAAGACTCCGGGGCTAAGATATTAGGTTTATGAATCCATAAAATCCCTGGGTTTGGCACATGCTTCCAGTGTGATCCAAGGGAAATCACTTATTGTGTTCATTTCTCACTTTCCATCTGTAAACTCAGGCTGAGAAGAAAAGGATTTTTGCTTTTTTCTTAACTGGTGCTGTTCTCTGCTCGGAAGCGACGCCTGTTTCTTCTTTCCATACACACTGTGCCATGAGAAGGTAAAACAGTAGTTGTTTCATATAGTGCTCCTTCCTATTCACACCAGACACCAAGTATTGCCACCTGCCTGACTACGGCAGAAAATTCCATGAACAGACAGTACACTGTCATTCCTAGGTAAGATGTGAAACACCTCTAGGATTGGCATTCGGGGGTTTCCTAACAGTAATTTTCTTTTATTTTCTCTTCTCTTTTCTTCTCTTTTCTTCTCTTTTCTTTTCTTTTCTTTTCTTTTCTTTTCTTGTGAAAGAAATGGAAGCAGACAACATTCAGAAACGTCCTTGTACATGAGACCTTACAACATCGCTGTTCATGTGCAGCCCTCGGATGGAGAAATTGAGAAGCAGCTTCCTATACAGCCAAAAGTCATTTTCCTGGATGGGAAGGTATGGTTTTCCGCTCTGTGAATGAATGCTTCTGTTAATTCTGTATAATGTTGACGTTTCCAAGAAGCCCAAAAGCTGTGAGATAGACCTAAATACGGCAGAGGACAGTTCTGTAAATAGACGGGGCAAAGGACAGCTCTATAAATAAGCAGTTATTGGTATTCTGGGAACATCTTCCAGGATGAACTCTCTTTCATGGCTTCCTTCAGCTCTTTTCTACAAGTGTTAGATTCATACAATTGTGTGTAGTTTTCGGATTTCTGCTCTTAAAGGTTAGAAGATATCATTGAGGAATGTGGGAACAGCAACACAATCACAAAGGCTGGCGATGTCAGGTGTGATGGGGTATCTTGGTCTGACCAAGCAGTGCTGTGCTGACATCACTGTGTTTCAAACACAAGTTCTGGAAGCAGCAGGTTAGGTCACGGATATCCTTAGATGCTGATGGGTGGTTGAGCTGAAAGAGGGTAGTCTTGGGTGAGATCTTATGAAGAAAAGTTTTGCTGTGAGGGCAGGGAGGCCCTGGCCCAGGTTGCCCAGAGAAGCTGTGTCTGCCCCATCCCTGGAGGGGTTCAAGGCCGGATGGTGCTTGGAGCAGGTGCTTAGTGGAAGGTGTCCCTGCCCATGGCAGTGGTGTTGGAACTGGATGGGCTTTAAGGACTCTTCCAACCCAACCCATTCTATGATTTTTATGATTCAGTCCCAAAGTCACATGAAATCTGCATAGCACAGCTTCGTGTTATGTTTCTATTTCCATTATACTTTTATGTCCTTTTTCCTATTTTCTATGGAAACTTTATATAACCATTCTCATTTTGCTGGACATGAAAAGTACAGCCACAGAACAACTAGCCCAGGTACAACATTTTTACAGTGGTGACCCTGAAGCACAGTGTCAAATCTAAGCTTCAACAACTTTGTGGACATTATTTCTGGATGCAAACTTGCTCTACAATGAAACCACCTCTGTATATCCATTAGTTGTGAGACTGGTTCTGCAGCTTTGAGGCACAAAACTTTCAGCTTTTTTCAATTTCATTTCTGTTCCCAACATGTAGGCATCTTGTTGTAGGCTGTAGAATACGCTATTTGACCTCCAGCACCTTTCCACAAGCCAACTGTGCTGGACGTCAAACATTGCTGGTTACCTGAAGCGACAAACAACACTTACATGTAGGTAATTGAATCTTCCCTTGAGTTTCACACCCTTCTGCAGACAGGTTTCAGGTTTTCTACTGGACTTGAGAACCAGTAGCTCTCTACCCCTCCTGAAAGTTAATATTTTTATATACAAATAGACTATGGGGTCTAAATCCTGCGCATCTATTATGGCTCTGTAATTTAGATATCAAAATTAGTTACTTGCACGGAGTGTATGAGGAACTTAAATTTGCAGCCTGACTAAATGGACAGACTGAATCTAGTCAGTTCCCTTGGACTTGTGGAGGCACTATCCTTGTAGATATTCAAAAGCCGTCTGGACATAGTCCTGCGCAATCCCCTCTACGTGGTCCTGATTCAGCAAAAGGTTGGCCCAAATGGCTTCCAGAGGTCCCTTCCAACATCAACCGTGCTGCGATTCTGTGAACTTAGATGCCATAGAAGCCACAGTGTCAAAATTAGCTGCTTCTCATAGGTGATGTGAGTGTGACCCTATTGACTTCAAATGAAGCAGCAAAACTTGCTGGACTTTATTGACACAGACCTGAACTTGCCAAAACTGGTTCCTCTGAGCCTAAAGTGTTATGGTGAGCTTTGTGATAGTTGTAACATGTGCCACGTGGATGCAAACTGCTGGGCATTAAAAAAATTATTAGAATTGTTAAAACCATCAAAACTTTCATTCCTTTTGTTGAGGAGGAAAGACCTTAATTCTTCTCTTTTGTTCTTCCTCTCAGGGCCAAAGAGTTGACAAACTGGGGCCTCCTTCAGAACCCTGGGTTGTATCAGCTCACCTCAAGGGCTCCTCGGAGGCTGTGCTAAAAGGTTTGGATGTGTTTCCTTCCGGCGTTACGGCATAGCAGCTGCGCAGAGTGATGCTGATCAGCTTAGGAGTTCTCCCTGAGAAACACTGGACTTGAAAGCCAGTCTTTGGACTGAAAAGGGAGGCGGTAGTAGGAGTCTGGTGAACTGCCTGGTCATGTGCCAGAGAAAGCTCCTATGACGTATTTTCATGCTCGCACAGCTTAAAGGGAGTATATCCAATAGTTTATCTTGAAATGACAAATCTCAGATCAAAGAAAGAACAGAATGAAGAAATAGAAATCCTAATACTTGATTTTCAGCTAATGTGAATTGGGGCAATTTCCTTAAGAGTCAGTGACAATCTGTCCCAGGGAAGGATCGGACCAAGTGCAGACACAAACAACTGCCGATTGTTTGTAATTAGCATACTTCAAGGTGCAAATGTGTCGTCCCGTCCCCCTCCCCTTCCCCCCCAACCCCCCGACCCCGAGGGATCGAAATGTTTCCCTTCCGGTCTTCGTTTGTCGAAGGAGCTGAAGTCATGATTGACTCCCTTGAGGCTCTGGAGGCTGTGACCGCGCTGGGATACAGAACCGTGTTCAGGCACAGTGCTGAACCAAACCTGGGATGATCATATGCCTGGGAACTAGAACGTGGAAAGGATATTTATTATACAGCATCCTAATTTTCATGGCTAAAATCTTCAAATGTAGGCAAACAACACGCATAGGAGGGGCGAGGTTTCATATTAGAGGTATTTTGTTTGCAGTAAACCCGTCTGTGGGTTACCTTTGGCTTGAAAAGGTCACAATTAGAGAAGATAAGCAGCACTCAGGCTGTGGATCAGAGCTTCTCACCCTCTCAGTCCGTGTTCCTGTTAATTAGAAAGCCTTCCTGTGTCATCATAGTTCCAGGTTCACAGGTTAGAAAGGTCCTTTGGTCTTTCCGGTTGTTTTTCATGCCTTTTCAGGGCAGTTCACCTCCGAGGTTTAGGAACTTGGGTCTAAGTGAACCACAGATTATTGAGCCAGCGACTGGCTAAGAGTAGGAGAAAGGAAAGGAGTAAGGGAGAAAGGGAGGAGGAGAGGAAGGAAGGGAGGAAGAGACAATAATGAGAAAGAAAGAAAGGAAAGAAAGAAAGAAAGAAAGAAAGAAAGAAAGAAAGAAAGAAAGAAAGAAAGAAAGAAAGAAAGAAAGAAAAGAAAGAAAGAAAGAAAGAAAGAAAGAAAAGAAAGAAAGAAGGAGAAAAAGAGGGGTAAAAAGAAAGAAAAATCACTGAAGAGAAAAGCACTTCACATTCTTTAAAAGATACATGCATCAAATTAATAGTCAATAAACTCCAGCAAAGAAAGAACTGAGTAGTACAGATGTTCCACATGTAATAGTTTGCTGCAGTTTTCCCTTTGACAAACGTCCTTATTGCACTCGTCTTTTGAAGCATATGAAAGCAGCATTTAATCGAAATGGGTCCCGTCTAGCGCACTGAGACCACTTCATCTGACAGCAGCCAAACTGCCTCATGGAAAGTAGTTTAGCTCCAAATTAGCTTGCTTCTACGTTAAATACCAGCTTGCCTGAGAGATTTTTGTGAAGACTCCCATATATATCTGTAATATTCTGAGCTTTGAAGCATATGTGCCCCAAAGCTGAGATAGTCTCTGTTGATAAGTACAGTACAGAACTCCAGGCTCCATCACGGAATGGAAATGGCAATTGTAAAGTATTTGAACGCAGCTGACAAGACCTTCTATAAAAGCAGTGGCACAGTGAGTATCAGAGCCAAGAGAAGTCTTGGTAGATACTGTCATAAGGAGAATCTTATGCATAGGAGGTAAACAGATGAGCCAGGATCAGGCTGGGGCAATTAGAGAAATCCAGATTCCCACATCGCCACCGAGCCTATTCACAGTATAAATTACTGCCTGTTTATCACAGCTGATCCTGGAGACTCACAATGAAAAGGGGTGCTTGGTGTGCTAAATGCTGCACAACACCAGAGAAAAATATATGTAGTCAAAACTAACTGAGATATTAGTAAATTTAAAAAAATATAGAATCATTAAGGTTAGAAATGACCTCTAAGCTCATCCAGTCCAACTGGGTGATCAGCCCCACCGCTCCTACTAAATCATGTCCCAAAGTGACATATCTGTACGTTTTGAACACCAATAGGATATCATGGGCACACTGGGAAACTTCATCATTTCTGTTGCTAAATCAACTAAAAGTGGTGTGCCTCTGCCCCGGGGACCTTGTCTCAGGAAGTAATCCCAGTCGGCAGCCTGCATGCAACATCTCTGGAGGCTGTACGAGTTCAAGAGTCCAGGCAGGGCATGCCAGTCCTTCAGTGCCAAAGAACAGAATCTGGCACTGTTTAGTTTGTATTATACAGGTATAGGCACCAAAAATGGGATGAAAAGAAAAACATAAATTGTCCTGCAGTCTGGCCTTCCATAAAAAGCCTTGTCTCCACCTGCTGAATACTCCTGTGCATTTGTGACTGCAAGATGTCCCACAAGGATGTTTGCTGCTTCATTGCTTTATGCAACATCCTTGGCAAGGGGATGGCAAAGTACGAATGTCCTCCTCACGTTCAGACTTTATGAACTGTCACCTGTGCAGCTTAACGGCAGTAAAATGTTAAACCACCTGCTTCATAAAGCAAAAAGTTATTACGCGTTGTCTTTGAGCTGGCAAAGGTCTGTGTTCGTGGTCGCTGGAGCAAGTCCAGCATCCCAGGGACTTCTCACCCCCACCTGAACCAACATTTTGGAATTTATCAGTCTTTAGGATTTTACCCCTCTCACTGCAAGAGCCCAAATGGAGCCCAAACCTGCTCAGCGTTGCTAAAGGCCAGGGCTTGGCTGGTGCTCAAAGATACAGACGATAAAATGGAGATCCATTTGCAAAGTAAATTATAACTTTTAGAAAGAGCCTACAAAAATAACAACCACGGCAAGTGTAAATGTTTGGCTCGAATGCATTCCCTGACAGCTTAGCACAAGAATTAAGGTGATGGAGAAACATGCTCACCCAGGTTTCATTTTAGTGCTCCCCACGGATCTTTCCCCTGCCAGGTTTCCAGCCTAAAGTGCCTCCTGTATGGTCACAGGGCAGGCACCACGGGTGTTTTTCATAGCCAGATCTCTGTTAAATCATCTGGCAGGTTTGCAGAAAAATTCAAAATGATTTAACAGCAGGACGGGAGGAGGTTTGCCCAAATGAGGAGGTGACACACCTACAAGTCAAAAAAGGGGTTAAACCAGACAGCTCTTTTCCCTTCCTGCAGTGGCTGGCTCTTTGAGACCATCCTTTAGGAGAGAAAATCGCCCCTCTCTAATACTCTTCTAACCTTGGTGACATGCTGTGTCATGAGACCTGAGCTGAATCAAAATGATGGGCGTCTAGAACTTTCCAGTGGACCTGTACAGCTCCAGCTACCTGTGCTTGCTCCCCATGACATCTGTATTTATGCTACACCCCCCAACATGGGTATGTACAGTAAATGCCATTTCACAATCAGCTGAAAGGACCAAGGTTCAGAAGCTAAAGTCCTCCGGTCCATCAGGAATTTGGTGTCCCAGGACCTCTGAAGACCTGATCCTGTGTGAAATGTCTGGTTTAGATGTTTTAGGGAGGTCACTGAATTTAGGCTTTCTGAAGTCCCTTTAAAGTCACAAGAACTTCTGAGGGGCTTAGGTGGTAATTAGCCAGACACTGTTAATTGCAAGGTGATTTTTCTATTCCTCTGCAGGGCTCACCCAAGCGCAGGTCATAGATGGATGTGCAAGCTTTACCAGTCTGGCCATCTCCAGCCCGGGTATGAACTGGAGACTTGTGTTCACTGTCACATCACCTCCAGGTGAGCTGCATTTGCTGCACGTGTTGTGGTTTGGTGACTGAGCTCCAAACCCAGCAGGTGGTCTCAGTTTATAAAAAGGGGAGTTAGGCTTTGTTTGGATGAGTAGAGCAATGGCAAAGCCTCTGCCTTCTGTTATCCAGCCAAGCTGGTGTTACCCGCCCAGCTGGAATGCTGGGGTTTCCCATGTTATCCATGCCGGGTTCCCTCAATCAAGAAGAGTTAGTACAGAGAAGTACTGCTGGAAGGAGATGCCTCTTTCTCCGTGGATTCTGTAGCTACAGATCCCATGTAGGAAGCAGGTACTTAAAGTCATTTAAACTGTCAGAGCAAACTTTTTCCTATACATTTTATAGTTGGACTCAATGAATTTAAAGCTTTATTCAAACCAAAATGATTCTGTGCAATTCTGAAATTGAGTCCTTTCGTTTCATCTTTTTTTCCCCTGTTAGGATGCAGGGAATTTCTATCTGTGCTCCCAGTTATTTTCCTAATGCCTTTCACCAGCCGTTTGTCTGCACCTGGTCATCTTTATGGCTGCAGCAGGTTATACGCGTTCAGCGCTTGCCTCCAGGGCTGAGCTCTGCTGGCGGTTTACAGGGTGATGTGGGGACCTCTGGGATGGTGCAAGGTCTCTGAGGAGCTCAGTTATGGTGAAGAGGCAGGTGTGCTTGTGCTTCCTTAGAGATACCAGCTGGGTAGGACAGCCGCACCTTGGGGATACGGCGCAACAGGAACTCTGGCTTGTGAAGGTCTTGGGGCACATGCGCAAGAAAAATACCTGTCCAGCTGTTTAGGGACCTGAATTTATCTACAAATATGCTTCTGAAGTTATAGAGAGATTAAAGTGCTGGTTTGTTTAAAGTGCTAGTCTTCTTTCCAGTGGCAATGTGCACTTGCAGCTCAGAAACCGACCCTGTCCTGGGCTGCATCGAGAGAAGGGTGGCCAGCAGGGAGGGGGTTCTCCCTATCTACTCTGCTCTTGTGAAACCTCACCTGGAATCCTGCGTTCAGTTCTGGAGTTCTCAGCACAGGGAAGACATGGATTTGTTGGAGCGAGTCCAGAGGAGGCCACGGAGATGATCCAAGGGCTGGAGCACCTCCTGTATGAGGACAGGCTGAGAGAGTTGGGGTTGTTCAGCCTGGAGAAGAAGAGAAGGCTGCAGGGAGACCCTAGAGCAGCTTCCAGTAGGGAAAGGGGCTCCAGGAAAGCTGGGGAGAGGCTCTGGATCAGGGAGTGCAGGGAGAGGACAAGGGTAATGGTTTTGAGGTGAAAGAGGGGAGATTGAGGTGAAATCTTAGGCAGAAATATTTTCCTGTGAGGGTGGGGAGGCCCTGGCCCAGGCTGAGCAGGGAATTCATGGCTGCCTCATCCCTGGAGGTGTTCAAGGCCGGGTTGGATGGAGCAGCCTGACCCAGTAGGAAGTGTCCCTACCCATGGCAGGGCAGGTGGAATTGGATTATCTTTAAGGTCTCTTCCAACCCAAACTATTTTATGATGATTCTATGGTTCTTGTCTCAGAATGACTGCTCAGGCAAGTCCATGGAGAAGCAGGAATGTCTTGTCTGGCATGTAGTCCGAAAACGTATTACGATATAAGTCTTATAAGACCATGTGTAATGTCTCTGTTCTGGTGTTACACATATGCATACATACGTATATTGATATTTATGTTTGGATATGTGCAACTATCAATATAGATATATACATATAGATATCATCTCTCATATATGTGTGTGTGTATACCTATATAAGCTGAGACCCATCAGGTGGAAAGAAACCTGGGAAGGGCAGAGAGAGATATTCACAGGAGAGGTGAGGCAGCGTGTGCCTCTGCGTGAAGCCCTGATGAGCACTGCTTTGCAATACTCAATACAGTTTTGTTTGTGCACGTACAGAGATGAAGTGTGACTTGGGTCAGCCAGGAAAAACAGAGACAGAGCAAATACATCAGACAGGTGAAGTGCCCAAGTGAAAGTGGTTAATGAAAAAAACCTGAGCTAAAAATTTAGAAGAAGGTTGCTAACGTTTAGACTTTTTCTGTACAGCCTATCATAATAGATAGGAATAGTGAGAGCAGCTCGAACTGCTTTTGGATGGAGGTCAATACAGTTGTGGGTGGTGTTGTACAACGTGGTACACACAGTAGCACGGGATAGCAGGTCTAACCTAAGAAATCCCTTCCTGTCCTGGGATTAAATGAAGATCTAATTTTTTTTTAATGGGAAATCTTTGCTCCTCTCAGTCACATGTAGCAAATCAATGAGTGTTGCGTATGGCTTTGCAAAGGGAGACCTGGGGTGTAGGGAGCACGTGGAGGTGAGCCTTTAAAGGAGGGATTTGCATCTATTTTGAGGGCGTATGCTGCCCAGCACCCACAGCTCCCATTGCCTTCACTTCAGAGCGAGCAGATGGAAAGTCAGCACCTCACAGGATCTGACTTTTGAGTGGGAAGTGCAGCTTAATGAAATGTGTTTGGAAACCTATTTCAGGGAAGTCACCCCATCTTCCCTCTGAACAAAGGTCCAATGGAAATCTGTTTTATGAAACAGTCGGAGTGCTGCAGAGGGATGTTAACATCTAGCAGTGCGTGAAGCTCATGCATCTGTGTAGGCATCACCAGTGTAAATCAGAGTATTTTAATAGGCATCACAAAAGTACCCACTGAAAAAGCAATCTCCGTTGCTTGTTTATAATTGGGGACTGCGCTGGAGACAGAATAAAGATCTCTTTCTGAAGAGATCTGCTTATCTGTTGAGATAAACAAACAAAAATTAAACAATCAAATAGCAAGCGTTTGGGGTACATTTCCATAACCAGGTTTCCATGTGTACCCTGGCATCGTTTGTGATTTGGAGGGAGTTCAGAAGATGCAGCTGATGGCAAATGCAAGAATCCCGGGTGTGTTAGTTCCCGGGGAGAGCAGATTATTCATAGCACTGCTGCATATTCACACTCCTGGTTTTACAGTAATATTCACTTAACTGATAAGGATCCCAATGGGATTGATCCATCCACTTCCCATTTAAACCAATAACAGTCTACTCCTAAAATATTAGAGCAGTGTGAAGCCCATTTAAGCACCTCTGTGTGTGGACTCCTTGTTATCTGTGAGATTACTTGTCTCAGCTGAAGTTCAGGTGTGTCTGTACCTGCAGGCAAACTTTTCCCAATTGGAACATGCTTCCCACATTGTTCTGATGAAGCTCTGCTTTGTTCAAGTGGACAATATTGACGCAAATCTAATTAGTTTCAGATAAAAGTGCTTACAGGGACTTACCCCAGTCTCCATACCTTTATCTGACATGGTTCCTTATTTTTTTTAATGAATTGATGAAAAATTTTACATTTTTTATTAAAAGCAGAACTCAAACAAGTGAAAGAAATATCCATCAAAATGATTAGAATCATGGGGTTAGGAATAACATTGAGCCAAGTAGTAAAACAGGTAATGAGTTGATGTGTTAATCCATATCCTTCAAATTGGTCTATAGAGAATGCCAGGGCCGGTTTTGTTAAACTCTTGTCCTTCCCAGGCGCATCTCCATTCAAAATGCATTTTGGAAGTGGTTCAGGGAACCGAAACCTCTCTATATTTCTGATTTTTAAAAGGGCAGTGTTAGGCGTCTTCCAGTTCTTGAAGCTCAGATGCCGAGGCCCAATGATCTCCTGGCCACAGAAACTGAGTAGTGACTGGCTTGAGTCTGTGTTCATTTACAGAAAACTGTAGGATCTTGGAGCAAAGAGCAGTGCCCAAAGCTTTTGTGCAGCATGGGACTGAGTATTCACCATGCTAACAGCACGGACACTGATTATTTGTGTTTGTGACGCTCCTTGTCAACATAGTGGAGTTTATTAACAAGTTCACTGTGAGCTTTGTGCGTCATGGGCAGCTTAATGCTACTGAATATTCCTAGGTTCCCCCTAACTCACATTTATAGGAGTCAGGAATAGCCTGTGAAAGCTGTGTATGGCTTAGCACTTTTGTGGTTGCAACCAGCTTTTCTGCCTTGCTGAGCAGAATGTGCATGAGTTTGGCCTGATCTGTTTGCACTGAGGAGTAGACACTTTGTGAGTGCGTTTTCTGGGTTTGCAGTCAGCTAGACAGATTCATGGAAGAAATATCGAGGATTGTTAAATACAAAGAGGCTGTGTTTGCTTCAAGAAGCATTGAAAGCTTGAAACTTACATTAGAGAAGTATTGTTCCGTATTTTTTGTTCTGATACTCACTCCTAAATAAATACTGTTGGCTAACGCTGGGTTCAGACGCGTTCTGGGCTGGTCCTGCATGCATTGTTAACAGCAGCATCGCTGTTGAAAGGCTATTACCTGATGTTTCAACTGTAAAAACAGTGTTCTCACTTTTGTAATAAACAGGAGCTAAGTTTACTGTGCTGTCTCAGCCGTTTACCATTTCCCCTGTCCCCATGGGAGTGAAGGCCAGCATGATCCTCGTTGTCACACTAAGCTCAGCAGCAGCTGCGTTCATCCTCACTCTTGCATTCTGCTGGTTCAAGAAGAGCAAAATTAAGGGTAAGTTGGAAATGCTCACTAAAATTTATTCTTGCAGGCACCCTGTTTTGTTTAATATATCTCCAGAGTGGCCACACTGGGATTAGACAATGGCACTCAGAGAAAGCCATGAGAAGTTCAGTGATTCGCAGTGTAGGTTGTAGTTCCAGGGTTATTCAGTTCTGTGCCTGCCCCGGGGGTCTGAGTCCTGGCTGGAGGAAATTCTAACTGTATGTGAAAGATGGTGAAAATCAGATCTCTATAACGCAAACAATTGAGGAACAAAGAAAATATTAGCTATGATTTCAGTGATGCGTTCATATTATGGAGGATAGCAGTGAAGTATCAGCGTGGCGGGGTTAGGCAGAGCCTCGGTGCTGGCCGAGGACCAGATATGGCTGAGGTGTGAACGCTGCGGAGGCAGCAGCACGGCAGCCTCCCAGTACTGAAAGGGGGCCCGCGCAGAAGCTGGGGAGAGGCTCTGGAGCAGGGAATGCACAGATAGGATGAGGGGGAACATTTTTAAGCTGAAAGAGGATAGATTTAGATTAGGTCTTAGGGAGAAATGTTTTCCTGTGAGGGTGGGGAGGCCCTGGCCCAGGTTGCCCAGGGGAGCTGTGCTGCCCCATCCCTGGAGGGGTTCCAGGCCAGGTTGGGTGGGGATGGAGCCTCTGATCCAGTGGGAGGTGTCCCTGCCCATGGCAGGGGTGGGATTGGATGGGCTTTGAGATCCCTTCCAGACCAAACCATTCTATAATTCTAAAATATCCCATATCACACTATTGACATCATACAAGTCACAGTGGTAATCGGAGGGCTATAGCTTCTCTGGAGTTCTCCCCAAGCGAGTCCACACCTATATTGTTTTATCTTAAGGTAGCTTTATTTTTAGTATAGTCCTTAAAACAAATATAGTTACCTCAGGGAGGCTTTCCCACTGCTGAAGGCATAAATCCATTTGCATAAGAGCGCTGAAGATAAAAGGACATAACTGCAACTGGCACCTTGACTGCCAATCAGCCACCTTAAACTTCTAGATAAGTTGGAAGTTACCAAGAACTTGGCCTTTCAGATACATGGACTGAAGTTGGGACCTAGCCAAATGCACGGGTAACCTGTAGTGGAGAAGGAAATGGAAATCCTCGTTAGTAAGACATCTCCCACTAGTTTCTCCAAACTTTTGCCTTCAAATAAATTTGCAAGTCCAGGCTAAAGGGTCTTACTCCAGAACTGCGATGTGAGGACTAGCTGCAATAAGGTCTGAATCTCTGGTATTAGTGAACATGATGACAACATAAGGAAGGATTTTACTGAAGAGAACTGGTGGGATCCCTAATGGCAAAACATGAGATGGTATGAACAAAAAGCCTGTCTCTGCCTCTGGGCAGAAGGAGTGCTTCTAGATTATTTGTTAATACACCAGCAATAAATTGTTGCTTGGATTGATAATTGCTGCTGAGCTGGGGATGCATTGAGTGTCACACCCCGGGGGAGACAGAGTAGGACCCAGAACTGTATTTAAACATTTAGTTTCTTACCTTTAATGTTACAATTCTAAGTCAAGAACACAAAGCCCACGTCTAACCAATACTAGCATCCTATAAGGATTTGTGAGGGACCATACGACCTGTACGGAGTTCGGTGATAAAGTCTTTAGATGTTCTGCAAATGCTCCGGTGTTGGAAGATTGCTGATGTCGGTGGGGCATCTCAGACCAGCTGAGAGGGAGCTCTGATTAAGGCTTACTCCTCTCATTCTCTTATAATCCATTCTGGAGTGATAACATCTCAGGTGCCAGTCTGCCCATCTCCTTCACTTTGGTCAGTGGTGCCTGATGGTATGGGACACAGGGGATTGCTTAATCCCCACCAACTCTGTAGGAATCCAGAAAACCCAGGGTCATAGATAAGGATGTTTCCATCACAAAAACTCATAGTCTAAATCACCCAAGTGCAACATATGTAGATTTATTTTCACAAATCTTATTAATACTTCTGTTTTGAGGATCACCTCTGAGTCTTTGTTCTAAAATCTATGATGTAAATCTGATAAGGGAGGGGATGACCAGGCGCCAGTTTAGTCATCCTGGTGGGCAAACGAGTGGCAGAGGCATAATGGCTCATTCTCCCTGACTCATCCTTGCTGCACAGGTGGGCTTTGATGTGGACGCTGATGTGGAGTGGCCACCAGACCTCCATCTGGCCCCTCTCCACCCCGCGACTCAGAAAAGGCAGCAGCCCTCTCCAGCAGCTTCCAGAGGGGGAGGGATATGTCAGTTGAGTGATGCGACTGTGTGGTTCTTCACAGGAACGGTGACCGAACGGGCTGATGTACTACAGGCCAGGGCCAAGGGACCATCGAAACAACCAGGGCCTCATGGTGCTCCCATCCAGCCTGGCTACAATGAAGGGGAAAATAAAAGTGGCGTGCCTGTAGCAGGAGGTGAGCTGAAGTTTGACGATAATTCAAATCTATTAAGAGACAAATAATAAAAAAGTTGCTTTAGGTCTCCTTACTAACTCTATATTTGTGTAGAATCAATGGCACAGTTCTTGTCTGTCACTTTATTACCTCCTCCGTCTCCTCCCTGATATTTTTCTATTTATCATTTTGTCTCCTTTTTTATATATCTGGTGTGAAATCTTAACTCCACTGACGGCAGCAGAATAGTCCCCTTATGCTCAATGATGTTCACCTAATGTTTTTGAAGTAGGGCAGCAACCAGCATTCCCGCAGTGTCCCCAGCAAGCCCGGGGCCACAGGGTGTCTCCCTGCCCAGGTCTCCAAGAGCTGTGGCGATAACTGCGCAGTGCTCAAAAAGCTCTGGACAGGTTTGCAGGCTGTGGACGGCTGCATGAAAGGTACGCTGGAGGTAGGAAAAGCCACTCAGGTCTCATTTGTACATCATCTCAGTTACCGTTGGTACTCACTGGACCTTCATGCCGTGCTTTCTAAGCAGTGGGTCCACGCCAGCACCCCAAAGCATCTCCATTCCCACCCACTCCCCTCTGTGTCCCCCGTTACTCCCCGGGGTCCCAGCCACAAACACCTCTCTTCGGCACAGCTCCTCGAGACTTGTCTTTTCATCATCTGCTGATCAAACATGACTTCTTCTGAGGTCATGGAAAAGCAGACAGCCTCGGGGGTGTGTGGCTGGCAGCATCAAGCTCTGGCTTCCCTCTCTGCAAGTGTGAAATGTTCTTATAGGAGTTAGGGTTTTTTTGTCTCACCTGCCAACAGTGCAGATCGGAGGGTGTTCGGATAACCCTGATGAACCACCCGTTTACTCTGTTTTGGGAATTTCTTTTTCCTCTTCCTTCCCAAAGTCTCTGTATTTCACAAGAGGCAGGAAGAAGAAAGTTGGAGTTTTATCTCCTTTTAATTAACATCTATCACAAAAGCAGAGGGAGAGAGAGAGAGAGAAGGAGAGAGGAAATTCTGCAGTTTATGTGTTTTGATATTTGCTGTACTCCTCCAAAACACAGCATTCAGCTGTGTGCCTTAGGACACATATCTGCTATAAATTCATTTTTTATCTAATTTGTCTGAGATCTAAGCTTCCTGTGGAGGTCTGAGATCAAAGAATCTGATTCTGTCTGATGTCGGCTCTGACACATAATGCGTGCTGACTTAGTTCTGTCTATAAACTCGCAGTGGGAGGCTGCCATTCTCCCTTGGCACCTTTACATAGTGAACTTTCATTTTGGTTTGGGAGGCTGACAGGTATAGTGTTGATTGGAGCCATCATGTAAATAATTCATGGAAAGATTTTTTTCGTCAGAAAAAGGCGATCCAGCCACTTAGAGTCTTTTAGGAATAGTTGCAAGACAAAAAGATTCCCCAATATGTTCAAATCTACACAAGGATAACAATATCTTAAGTGAATTTAATACATACGACTTGGAAATGTCTAATGTTTGATTTCCCTTTATTTAAACTGCTGTTGGTTTTGGAGAGAGAGAGAGTAGAAATCAAAGCTGCAGTCTTTTTGTTTAGTTTCTGCTCTACAGCTGTTCCCCCCATAAGAAATCCCATCTTTCTCATACAATTAGGATCTCGGAGCCTTTGTTATTAATCACCAGAGTAAGCCTTGCGAGGCAGAGTTTTTCTGTCTCCCAGGTGTTCACACAGTGTAAAGTCACATAGAGACAGGAGCCCTGGTGGTTGTCCCAGAGCAAGGAGCTGAGGGCGCGGATCAGGAGTAACGCCGTGGGCATAGACATGTGGAACTACAGGGGAGAAGGGATCAAACCACTGCCTTGTCTGATACTGGTGTAACAGAAGAACTTCTCAGCTTCAGACAGTTATCTCTCTTCAATTAAATAACTTCTGATTGAGTAGCACTTGGTTAATGCAACAGCACCTGGAGGTGGAGAACATATTGTTTCAGTTTTCTTTTTGCAATTTATTCTGCTGCTTCATCACTTTCACCATTTAAAAGCTGTGTCCTATGACAGCTCACATTTCCTAGCTTCGATTTCCAATCATTACACCTGTTGTACTTTATCCATCCTTATGCTGAACTGCTTGGCCACCATCATCCAGGAATCACTGCTGTATCCCTGAAGAGGCTCTCCCGGTCTGCAGAGATGGTTGGCATCCCTTGCTCAAGGATTGCTCAGATCATGGAGGCAGAGAAGCATAGAGTAGTTCGAGTTGGAAGGGACCTGAAAGATCATCTAGTTCCAACCCCCCCTGCCATGGGCAGGGACACATCCCACTAGATCAGGCTGCCCATCATCTCCTCCTTCTTCCTTTCCACCAGTTTGACATTTTTTCTGCCTTTTACAAAATTTCATTGGAATCAGTTTTAGTTTTAATACCAAATCCTAGATGGAAACAGTGACTATTATGCATTTTAGTGTTCGTATCTGGTACCTCCACATATCCTCACCTCTGAGGATTATTCCCCATATGTAATTACTGCCTGAGCTCTGTTTGTTAGCTGGTATTTAATCCAGTTAATCTTTTGCTTTATTGGTATTGAATAGTTTGTATTTAATTTTAAAAAATCGGGATATTTTAGCTTACCGTGTGTAAATCTCGAGGCAGTATTTCATCCTTGAAACTGCTCATATCCACAAAAGTTTTAGCCTTCTCCATTGATTCAGAAAGACCTATTTTCACAGCTGGAAATGACACCTTTGAAGATGGAAAAGGCATTAACACACACCAAGAAATTACATGAAGCTTTTGTATAGGGGATCATCTTTTTTATGCGTATAAAGAAGAAAACAGAACTTAGTGATTTATGTAATTTGTACTTTAAAACAGCCAACGATCTAATGTTAAGAAAAAACGTTACACACCGAAATGTGTGTGACTCCTGAAAATTCAGGGCAATTTTCCAATGGATTTCTGAGAGGCACAATGCTGCAATTCCGTTCTGGAGTCCTCAGCAGAGGAAGGACATGGATCTGTTAGAGTGCATCCAGAGGAGGGCACAGAGATGTTGCGAGGCCTGGAGCACCTCCTGTATGAGGACAGGCTGAGAGAGTTGGGGTTCTTCAGCCTGGAGAGGAGAAGGCTGTGGGGAGACCGTAGAGCAGCTTCCAGTGCTGAAAGGGGCTCCGGGAAAGCTGGGGAGGGGCTCTGGATCAGGGAGGGCAAGGACAGGATGAGGGGAATGGTTTTCAGCTGGAAGAGGGGAGATTGAGATGAGATCTTAAGGAGAAATGTTTCCCTGTGTGGGCGGTGAGGCCCTGGCCCAGGGTGCCCAGAGCAGTGGGGGCTGCTGGAGGGGTTCCCGGCCAGGTTGGGTGGGGCTGGAGCCCCTGAGCCCGTGTGGGGGTGGGACTGGAGGGGCTTTGAGGTCCCTTCCAACCCAAACCATCCCATGATTCTATGATACAATATGAAAAAAAGCTGCATTTCTTAACAGGAAAAGTGAGTGCAAGCATGAAGAAACAGGGAAATGATAGAAAAAAGCGAAGATAGGGGAAATTTTTCCGGGAAATAGAGTTCCAATTAGTGAATTCTAGAAAAGCGAGGAGGGGACGATTCTGAGCAGAAGGTCTGAGAAATCGTAGGGCTGAATGTCACAGGCTGCTGAGGGTTAAACTTCCAGGACAAGCCTGAAAAATAAGGAGCTGTAACAGCCCGTTTTCTGGCATCTTTTGTGGTGAGGACCTGTAATAAACCTGGGCTGTTTTCATTTTATTTTCTAGGGGGAAGGGAGAGGATTGCAAGGGTTTTACAAATGTTTTTAGCATCCAAATGAAGCCGCCTGCCAATCCTGCACTGAAGTGATAGCACACCCTGTCAACTCAGAAGCCATCTGCTGTAACGCTACAACTGATTGTGATTCTGCTTCTGCCGTTGATAACCATTTGGTTTATTAAGATGTAGACATTTTCTGTTTCCACATGAAAAATGTTTAGTATTTATTTTGGTTTTCCTGCATTTTTGCAATGTCATTTGTTTAAACAGCATTGCAGGTTACAGGCTCTGTCTTCAGTAGCATCCGAGTCTTGGAAACGTGTCTGATCTTGCACTACAGCCTGATACATAGAGGGCTGATGTGTTTTATAGATATGTGGTATTATAATTATTATCATTCCGGGCAACACATAGCTTATTGACCAGCTGTGTTCTGTATGCTTTATCATTAAGCACTTCTAGAGCTAGTTGAAAACCATTGGACCATGCTTTAGGGTCTCGTAGTGCATCAAACCAGCTGGTTTGGTTGATGTGTATTTATTTGTGGAAATGGATTTTGCTTATTTGTTTTTAACAGCTTATTTCTATCAAACTAAAATTTGTGGCCAGCTGCAATTATTATTCCCCAGCAAAAACTGCTTTTTCATTAATGTCTTTAACACAAAGCAAAGGCACAGAAGGATAAGGAAGATGAAGATAGGGACTTATAATTATTGTAAGGCATAAACAAGTCTTGTTTTAACAGATACAGAAGGAACTAGAGCCGTGGGCCATGGCCTGGGACAACGGGAGAAGCTGAACCGAAAGCCCTGTGAAGTCAAGTCAGTGAGAAAGGCGACCACTGTTCAGTCTAATACAGGTAACAGAGACACCATTTCTTCAGCTAGAAACAGTGACAGTCACCAACACCTACATGGAGGAACATCTCCCGGTGACTCTCTGGAACTTCAGCAGCCAACTGCCGTGGGGAGCTGCAGCCAGAAGGACGTGCCCCAGCCTTCAGCCGGTTACAACGAGGGAAGAGGGAAGTCTGAAAGGGTGCCCAGACCTCAGAATGATGTTGGAGAGTATGTTGCTGTGGTAGCAGCAGAGGTATAAGCAAAGAAGTATGAGGTGGTGGACCCCTGACAAAACAAGCTTTGCCTGGCTTGTGTTCAACGTGAGAATGAGTCTTTTGTCTCTGTGGTCAGAGGAAAACATACACTTATTGGCCTGGGAGCCAGACTGCCACGCTGCACGTGTACGGATGAACCGGGTGCTAGCTGGCCAGCTAGGTCAGGCTTGGGATTACGTTTGAAAGCATTCAGAGATTGGTCTAAAAATTCACCAGGGCAGATGATTGGGTTTCTGATCCTTTAATATACTGGCACTGATGTACTTAGTGGCTGGAGCAATGCCCATTGGCATATGTGCACACATATACATAGATACAAGTTTTCCCATTTCTTCTATTCAAAGAATCTCATTATGTGAACAAACCTCTTTTTTTAATATATTAGTTAAATACAAGCATGTATTCAACTTCCATTTCTCTGTGACTTGAGTAAGTACTTCTGTTTCTCTCTAGTTAAATCTGTGTTTGTTTGTTTTTTTTAATTAGAGTATTTCACTGAGTTAAATCTTCACAGTGTCATTTTTTTTTAACACCCTTAAATCACTGGCTTGTTGTGAACACTGCTCTTTATGAATGATGGCGATAATGCTGGTGTTCTATGGTTGCTCAGAGAATTCCTTTGTGCTTTGCTTTACTGAGCTGGAAGATGAGGAACTTTATTATGCCCTCTCTGTACCATAAAATTCTTGATTGCAAGGTGGCCTGGTGGCACAAGTTAAAATTTATACTCCTCTGCAGGAAAAATACTCAAGAAGGAAGGGGAGGTTTCTGCCCAGATCAGCAGTGGAAGAGAAGGCAAGAAACCTTGATTTGGAAAAAAAATCCCCAACCAACCACAAACCAGATCACTTCAAGCTGAAGGAGCTGATGTGCCGGTGCTGTCAGTGAGCTACACGGTTCTCTGGGCTCAAAACCACGTTCACCAGCATTGACTCCTGCATTGTGATGTGTCTGTAAGCATCATCTTCTGGTGAAGTCAGACTGACTCCATGGTGAGCCAAGCTTCTGGCTGACTGCACAGGAGCTTTTCTGGCTTAAGACACTTGAGGGTGAGGGCATTGTATTGTCAAGTGCAAGAGATCAGGCTTTCTGACCTCTTTCTTAAGGAAAAGCAATTTCTTATATTATTCTCTGCAGAGACCAAAATATTTTCTGTGGCAGATCCCTAAGTCTCATGGTTTCGGGTCCAAATAAGAAGATATACTTTGCAGAGACATCCAGGTTTGTTGAAATGATTTGGAGACCCTTCTTTTCCTCCACAGCTGAAATCCAGTTTTAGATGCCGTCACATGGTAGGAGGTCCTTTGCTCTGTGCAGATACACAATTCCTCCATCCCTCGAACTCCACTCTCCTTCAGCAGTTCTGCTCCTAGTAAATGACTATCATATCCAAAGCAGCGTGAAAGCAAATAACATATAATTACAAATGTCAGATGTATGCAAATAATATGTAAATAATGTAGAATATAAATGATTTTCAAAATTTATACAATGGAGCCGCCTTCTTGGGAAAAAAATCAGACGTACTAGAAACAGTTAAGGGCATTAATTAATCTTTTAATTCATAATCCTTGCATTTATCCACACTTTTGTTTACAGAATAAATAATGTCTTACATGTCTAGACTTCTAATGGAATAAGCATGGCTAAAAAGTCTTTAACTGCAGCATTCTCGATCTTGATTTCCCACACTGCTGTGCATTAACTGAGTGAGTGGTGGAGCATGGGAAAGAAGTGAGGCAAAACATGATGAAAAATCAGTGCAAACATGAAGTGAATCCTGAATAAGTAAGGAATTTAGGGGATCTTGTGTTTTGTATAAAAAAAAAAAAATGGCATGGTGATCAAAGAGAAAGAAGATGTGACTGAGATTTAGTGGCCGAAGAACATGGTTAAATGCTAGGTAGTATCTTTTCTAAAAATAACTGGGTTTAGGCGGATTGGATCAGCACTTGACTGAAATGAGATCTGACCGTTCTGTGGCTGATGCAGAGCCAGATGTGTAGAATCACAGAATGGTTTGGGTTGGAAGGGACCCAAAGCCCATCCAGCTCCACCCCTGCCATGGGCAGAGACACCTCCCACTGGATCAGAGGCTCCAGCCCCATCCAACCTGGCCTGGAACCCCTCCAGGGATGGGGCAGCCACAGCTTCCCTGGGCAACCTGGGCCAGGGCCTCACCACCCTCGTAGTGAAGAATTTCTCCCTAATGTCTGTTCTAAATCTTCCCTCTTCCAATTTAAAGCCATCCCCCTTTTGTCTTATCACTGCACGCCCTTATGCTGAAAACTTTTCAATCCATACAGGCAGAGGGAAGAAGTCTCTCGCTCTTAGAGGGACTGTACGGTTAGATGAGCAGATGTACTCAGGCTGCCTCAGGATTTCCTGGCTAAGGCAAAGGAAGAGGAGACACATCTCGTATCCCAAGCCAAAAGCTTCATTAGAAGCTTGAAATACCAGCTTAGCCTGTGGGGCATCTGCACGTCATTACTGTCTTGCCTTCCATACTTCTGGTGGTCCTACTCAAGACTCTTTGCCTTTATATTGTTGAGTTCTTCTTAATCCTTGTGCCATAATAAGGACCACAGTGATTTACACATTTGCACGGATGTTTTATGGGTAAATTGTTGACAGGAAGACATTCTACATTCCAAAAGCCAGAGCAAGGACAGGGCAGGATAGGGGCGGAGCAGGAGGAGCCAGAGGAAAAGGTTTCAATGCAACATGTGGGTTACCCAGGAGGACTGGGATGCCTTGATAAACTTGAGTTTACTAAAGACTTCTAGCCTGGCTGCAAGGGATTTGGCCGAAAGAGTTCATTGTTTAATAGTGTCATAGTCCATCTTCTGGGAGGATGGGAAAAAAGGCAGGAATGGGATTCAGCTCAGCTTTTCAAAGAAGCCTGTAGGCGTGCTGTGGCAGACACACGTTCAGGCCAGCTCTGCGAGGGACACCGAGCCCTTGCAGCAAATCTAGGATTTGCAAAGTGCTAACCTACCCACACTCAACACCAAGGAAGTCTTCAAAGCGCAGACAAAACAAATGCAAAATTCTCTTTATCTGCCTGTTAAGAATCATCCTCCAAGACCAAAAGTCCTTCGTGACAACTAAGTAATCTGTCAGTGAAATGGACAAGTATGGCTCCACTGCAGCCAATGGCAAAAGATTCATTAAGCTTGCTGGATTTGAGGTTTCCACCTGCTGATCTTGCTCTGTGTTCCCATCTCCTACAGGACTTGAGTTCCTATATTGATATAAATAAGGGTGTAGCTGAAAGGAAGCCTTATTTTTAACTGAACTCTGCAGGTTTGTCTAAATTCCTAGGCAATATATGGTCACAATTATTCTTCTCCCTCCCCCCCCGCCCCTTATTTTCGAGCAGTGGTATTTTTTCCTCTTATGTCTGAAGTAGAGGAGTGCATTACAGACAAATTTGCCTAAGGCTTTGGGCCAGAGTTGATGAGACTTCACGAAGATACAGGAACAGGCACATGGATAGAAAAAAAAGAAAGCCTGTGAAAAATTAAAATGACAAGCCTGGTTAGGGAGCAGAGATAACTGGTGATGTAGTAAAATTAATTACAGTCTGGGTTGAAGGAATTGTGTGCCTAAGACAAAATTAAAAAAAAAAAAAAAAGAGAAAAACCAAATAAGAGCAATGAGATTATAAATCCTTTCATCATCTCTATATGGTATAACTCCCAGTCCCTATTTATTATGACATTTATTATGGCATTTATTTCTATAGGATGAGAGGTAGAAATGGCAAATAAAGGAAGGAAGTGTCCAGTCAGAAGGCTTTTCTCTGATTTCATTGGTTCTGCAATGAGTAGCCTTGTTAAGAGTGAAACTGCAGACAACAAAACCTACAGAGGACTGGGAGCTGCTGGAGAAAACTTGCACTGGATTGGGAAGGCTGCGTGATGCCGCACTGCAAGGGTAATTATGGATAATTGGTAATCATGCAGACTCACAGATTTTTTTTAGATTAATTTATTTTGCAATCATTATGAATTTGCCAGGACTTAAAACTTTTGCAGTCTGAGAGAGTTGAGGTTGTTCAGCCTGGAGAAGAGAAGGCTGCAGGGAGACCTTAAAGCAGCTTCCAGCTCTGAAAGGGGCTCCAGGAAAGCTGGGGAGGAGCTCTTGATCCAGGAGTGCAGGGATGGGACAAGGGGGAATGGTTTTAAGCTGAAAGAGGAGAGATTGAGACGAGATCTTGGGAAGAAATCTTTTCCTGTGCAGGTGGGGAGGCCCTGGCCCAGGCTGCCCAGAGCAGTGGTGGCTGCCCCATCCCTGGAGGGGTTCCAGGCCAGGTTGGATGGGGCTTGGAGCCCCTGATCCAGTGGGAGGTGTCCCTGCCCATGGCAGGGGTGGAACTGGATGGGCTTTGAGGTCCCTTCCAACCCAAACCATTCCAGGATTCTCTGTCTTACGCATTCTTTGTCACACATAGCTCTTTTCTCCCTCCCTCTGGACTTGTGTGCTTAAACCTTCTGCCCACAGGAGCTCGAGTTCAGAGCAGAGTCCCCCGTCGGCAGCGCTGTACTCGGCAGTGGGAGGGGACTCTGGTGTTTCCAGAGAGGGATGGAATTTTTTCTGGGGAAAAATAATTTCTCTGAGGCCCTGAAGGAAGCGCGAGACTGGGCTCCCCTGGTCTTGGGTCCTTGAATAGAAACTTAAATTCAGGTGGAAAAAAAATCAGAGATGAAAGGGTTTCATACCAAACTCGGCCACTTTAATTTGGGATCAGTAGGGAAAGAAGAAGCACGAAATGCTCTGCTGCTCTGGGTGTAGGTCAATCTCATTCATTTCCCAGCAGGTCACTTGTCCATCCCCAAGGATGAGTTAGGTGTGGTTGGATCAATTTGTGCTTTCCCTGTCGATACACCTCTCCCGTACAAAGTACATTGACGATGAAGCCAGTGCCCGCAGCACACCAAGTCTGGCAGCCGTCGAAGAGAACGATGCTAAAAATATCCCACCCTTGCTCTCCCTCCCCCCTTGACTGTCTCTCCATGTCTAGGTGCTGACAAAAGTTATTTGTCATATTCCCTTCATTCGGTGAGTGACAGGAGACTGGTGTCAAGTGAGAAAATGAAATGTAAATTTTATTAAACACCTTCTCATCTCTGTGTATCAATCCAGATTCCAGCCTAACGCAGCAAATCAAATCCTGTCTTCACCAGGCCTGAGGGCACACAAAGAATCATTTCTCCTTAATACCATTCCCTCCTAGTAAAATATTTTTCTGTTTAGTAAATGAAAATTTAAAATGCAAACCCTGTTTTAATCCCCGAGAAAAGATGTGCATTGCAGGGAGAAGGATGCTACATTTCCTTATGTTATGCCTCGTGCTTTCTTCTTGTTTTCAGACACAGCAACAATGATTTGCTGAAACATAAATTGCAACTCTCTTTTAAGACTTGCCCGTCGGGACTTTTGATCTTCATGTCCACCACTGGGCTTAGCAGCTTACTCGACCAAGAGTGATTCAGTATTCACTTGTTTAATCTAAAATTGTGTGGTAAATATTATGAGGTACTGGAGTCTGAAACACTATTGCCAAGTGAACGGCATCAGTGGATCCTAATACCTCTCTTTCTTTGAGAATGGGAGTCTCGGTCCACTGTGAGAGGTCAGATGGTCAGAAAAGGATGATTTAATTCAAGGTTTCTTGTTACTGAGCAAAATCATGCTTGATTTATTTTCCTTGATATTCACAAATAGATCACAAAATAATTTTCCTTTTGGTAGCAGTGTGAAGACGTTTATATCTGCCTATCCAGGGTGTTTAGAGGTCAGAATTAGGATGGGTATAATACACAACTGAGAGAAACCCAGAACACACAAAAAATTTTCCTTTACTCCCAAAAGGTGGCACTGGAGAATATTTTTATCGAAGTCACTGATTAACCAACTCTCCTCCTCAGTGTGTGATGCTGGAAGAAGTGGATCATTGCTCTCCGAGACGCTCAGTGGAGAAGCAGAACCAAGACCATCTACCTTTCCTCTTCACTCATTACCCGTAATTACTAAATGTTAGGTGTCTACTCTAATCTGATTCTTCATTGCGTGGGGCTCATGTAGTCAGGTGGGCACTCAGGAGGGTGCTTTGCTTCACTTTTCCTACACAGCTCTTGCAGGAGGGGCCAAAGCCCCCTGCAGAAGGTCCTGACTCCCTGCGGGCGCTGTCTGACCAGCTCAGAGGGGATGGCTGACTTCCAGCCTTGTGAAGAGTCATTTCAGCTTCGTCTGTCTGTGCGTTTACTGCTTCCAGTGCAGTCTATCTCTGATCAGTTCCCAACTCATCACGAGTTCCTTTCTGATGGTGCAACTCCAGTGGAGTGCATAAATAGTGTACAACTGGGTTCTTGTGGCACTTTTCCCCCCCTCTGTAAAGAGTTCCCCCCTCTTGGCAGTAACTCATCCAGTATCAGCTTAGGGTGGAGATGGGTTCCTGGCAGGTCCGGGTTCCCCCACCTGAGGCCACCCTTAAGAGGTGACAGGGGTTCAGGGCTTCAGCCATCTCATGTGGTTAACATGGAAGTTAACCACAGGGTCAGTCGAGGTTCCCATCTTGCAGGTCCTGCACTTCATTGCAAGGAGGTTGAGGTCTACGCAGTCACTAAAATCTCTGGAGAAAGTGTGTGATGATTCTGAATAAAAGGTTTCTGGTGTTCTTTCTAAAGCCAGGCTTTCCCTTCAAGGAGAAATAGTAGACTCCTGCCAGCCCTCATCGCTGCATTTCCTGAGCCCCTTTGAAGCAAAAGCTGTGCCGTTATCCGTGAATCGAGGATAGATGAAATTAAGTAGGGAAGAGTTAAGCGCCTCATTAAAGCTTGCACCAAGAACAAGCGGAAAAGGAATCAGCAAAACCACCCCTTTCCCTTGGCTGTCTGTCCTCAGACAAATTCTCTGCACTGTTTGTATTATCTAAATCTGTTTCAGAGAGGAAAATGGAGGCAGACAACACTGAAAAAGTACTGCCAGGCCAGACTTGCAGCTCATACCTGAGGCTGGACATCAGCCCTCCTCAGCTCAAGTCTGCATCCTGCCACCAATTCCCCTCTGTGACCTTAGGCCACTCATTTCATGTCTCTGCCCCCTCAGCTCCTCACATGCAAAATGAGAATGCTAATACAGCTTTTCTCCGTACCTCAGTCCACTTTGCCCACTCAGGCTTCAGGGTCCTCAGCGCTGAGACTGTTTCTCATTAATTATTTTCCAAGTGCAGTTCAATCCTGGCATCCCAGCTGCTATGAAACCACCCCGGAAACAAAAGAGTAATATTGATAACAATAATGGTGATAGTAAGAGAAAAAGAGACAGAAAGAAATAGAAATAGAATTAGAAATAGGAATGGGAATTGAAATAGGACTAGAAATAGAAATAATAAGTGCACCTAAACTGGTTTCACTTGCAAGGTGCTGAGGGTTAAAGAGAAAAAAGGAAAAGAAAAGTGCAGTCCGTGCAGAAGAGCTGTCATGTCACACAAATTGTCAGCTTCCCTAATATCACCAGTTCCCTCCTCTGCCTCTCCAACTTAAATTCTCCCGTGCCTCGAGGTAGGCGGCTGTTGGGACTCAGTGCTCCAGATCCATCCACACCGGAGAGCAGTCATTTCACACCTGGGCATTTTCGCCGCTGGGCTTCTTTACTATTCTAATACAGAACCGATTGCACACTATGACTAATAATGTTGGCTATATGAAAGAATTATTTATATAGAGACTGAGAAAGGCCTCCTTGGATTTCCAGACAGGACAGTCTTGATTTGGAGAGAGCAAAGCATAAAATAACTTCAGGGCCATTTCAGACCGCTGCAGTCTCCAGGAGACAAGCCAACAATCGGTACTTGAATTTGAAGCTGCTGCTGTTTATGCTGCAGCAAACCCTCTTCCCTTCTACCCTAGAGTCTCCCATCCTCGGAAGAAAAGAAGGGACAGTTAGTGAATGCAGTCAACAGGGGCTTATGGAAAATAGGTCCTGTCAAACCAAATTGATAGCTCTTTTTCTGATGAGATTACAAGTTCAGTCGATAAAGATAACAATATTCAAGCAAGAGGCATCTGGGAGGCATTTGACTTGGTACAGCATGACATTTTGATGACAAAACTAGAAAAAATATACACAAAATTAATGTGGTGCACCTTAAGTGGATTAAAAATAGGCTGACGGCCTCAAAATGTGTTTATAGAAGTCACTGCTGAGCAGGTCTGCTTCTAGTCTAGACACAGAGGGATTAGATATTGTCCTGGTGCTATTTTATCTATAAGCACAAAGAGGGCTCCAAGAAGGCTGAGGAGGGACTGTTTACAAAGGCTTGGAGTGATAGGACAAGGGACAGTGGGTATAAACTGGAGAGGAGCAGATTTAGACTGGACATAGGGGAGAAATTCTTCACGCTGAGGGTGGGGAGGCCCTGGCCCAGGCTGCCCCGGGGAGCTGTGGCTGCCCCATCCCTGGAGGGGTTCCAGGCCAGGTTGGATGGGGCTTGGAGCCCCTGATCCAGTGGGAGGGGTCCCTGCCCAGGGCAGGAGGTGGAACTGGATGGGCTTTAAGGTCTCTTCCAAATCAAACTATTCTATGATTCTATAATCTAGAAGCTGGTATTTGGCCAATTGGCTCATGAGACAGCAATTCAGGGGATGATGAATAAAATAAGAGGACAGATCCCTTACGTTGTGTGATCAGTGGATCAACCGTGTTCAGACAAATGAGATATATCTTATTATAACACTAGAAAAATTATACCTAAGGATAGAGGCTGTATTTACCAGGCAGAGTTCCTTTTCTGACAGCTGGTGACTGGAAACAGCTTGTCATGGTGATAAATAATAACTAAAGATGATTTTTGTCAGGATAAAGGTCTTACAAAGGAGGGAATGTTATTTTGCTGCATAGACACAAAGCTTTTAAATAAAAAGAGGGTGCTTTTATTCCAGGACTGATACTGCTTCTGGTTTTGATGCCTTCAGCTCAATAAACAGTTTATAATTTTGTAGAGGGTTCACAAAGGAAATTGAGATGGGGAAGACACTTTGCATGGCAAAAATGTAGTGATTTTAAACCAGCTGAAAATTAAGTGCCCAGTGTAAATTGGTCGTTTAGGCTTTCTCTGTAAGCAGCAGTGGATACCTGCAGAAGATGCCTCACCTTGCTTCTCTTACTTTTAGCTTAGTCTTGCAATGGAATAGAACACCTCCAAGAGTGCTGATCTTATGACGTGGTCACACTCTAAAATTCCCTGTAGCTGAAGCAGAATTTTGAAACCAAGAGCTTTTCTATTGCGTGAAGAACACACTGCAAGTCAGGCAAATTTGGAGTGGAACTGCTGGGCTGTTAACATTGAAGATAGCAGCAAGTAGTTTAGCAAGGGAAGAGGTGATTGGGGAAGATCTTCACCACGTCTTTGACTAGAAGACTGAATATGTTTGTTCAAATACTTCCTTCCCCTCTTTGAGCACACTTCTCAAAGGTCTCTGCAGTCATCTTTGCACCCACCATCACCCTTGACAGAAGCCAGAAGAGAACAACACAGTCCCTGAGGATTTCCTGGACTGGCCCAGAAATCTCCTTTAGTCTTTCAGAAGATGGCACATCTCACCTCCTCTTCTCATCCCTCCTCATTTCCCCAAAGCCCAGGAGAGCAGGAAGGGTTGCTGGTCAAAAGGAAGATATTTCTTGCAACTTGGATGGTGGGGGAGGTAGGAAGAAGAAAGGGTGAGGAGAGGCTGTATGTGATCTTGTCCCTCATCCTGGGAGAGGTGTGCTGAGGGTGGCAGTGCCATATCGCGCCACAGCACAGAGAAGACAGGAGAGAGCCTGGGAAAGGAACCAAGGTGGCAAGAAGCACCTCTGTTACCACTTTCCAGTGCACTTTATCCACCCAGAGCCGTTTCAGCCCTGTAAATATTAAGAAAAATTCCATATAGTTAAGTCTTTCCTGCCTGATTATGTCATCTTGCAGAGCTTTGGTAAACAGTGTTTGAATGTTCTGACTGCATTACCAGGAAGCTAAGGCACATTTCTCTTATAAATCTCAGGACTTGCTCCTTACAGGGTTCCCCTCAAAGTGAGAGATGTTTCCAGTGGAGTGCTAGATGCTGTCTGTGGAGAAATTATAAGTAATGGGTGCAGCAGCAGCCACCTCTGTCTCTTTTGGGCTGACCCCAAAGCCCATCCAAGTCTATGATGTCCATTTTCTGGACATGCAGGTTTGGATAAGTTCTAAAAGGTGAATGTTGTTAGTTTGCTGCTTATGTTTATGCTGAAAAGAAAAGAAAAAAACCCCACAAACAGCTCCAAGCCCTCACTCCAAACCAACCGTTAGGTTAGCTCCTCCCCAGATCTACAGAGTACAAACAGCTGTGAAATACAAAGTATAATGCCAAGCATGGCTTGGTAACTCCAAAAATGCAACTTCAAATAACCTTCCACTTTTGTAAAATTTATAAGAAGTATGTGTCGTGCATTGAGCATTGTCATGGGCGGACTGTAAAGCCTGAGCTCGGACGTAAACTTGCTCTTCAGCTCAGCTCTGGTCCTGCTCTGTTCAAATGGACCAAAACTGTAAACACTCTTGCATTAAGCTGTCAAATTCCTCCTCTGCTTTACCAAGATATGACATAGGCAAGGCTCATTAATATTGCTTAATAAAATGGGCATATTACAAAGATAATTACGGATTAGAATCATATTCTTGTATTAAGATTGCTGCAGAGGCTAAGCCTGCGCTGCTCTGATCTTAATCACCATGGATATTTCAGAGATAAAAAATCCCCCAGACTACCCTTGAAAAGCACTGCGCACACGCTCCACACGCCTCTCAGGATGCTCGGTTCAGTGAGGCAAATATCCTTCAACTCAAGGTTTATTTATTGGTTTATGATATTCCTGGGTTGCATAATAGAGAGATGTCTACTAATGCTCTAGAGAAAGCAGGAGTTCTCATGAATTTTATACACATAATTTCCTTTGGGAAGTGCTGAGTATGATACCTCCTGAAGGACTCTGTGGAAAATCCATGTAAATGAGGCAAAATGGATTCATGGTTCCAGCCTGCGGTTACCTCGTGAACAGTGTTTTGTGAAACGAAAGCACTGAGGGCTTAAAAAGTGGACATTTTCTGTACACACAATGGGCTGTGGTACATTAAGAATACTGGTGCTGGCTTATGAGGTATTCATGGAGGTAAACTTCTGCCTTTCTGGCACCACGTAGAAGACTCCTGCTCTTTGCACTGGTACGTGCAGTTTGGACTAGCAAGAGTTGCCAGACCTTTTCCATGAAGGATCTGCTAACAGCATCATCGTGTTGAGGACTGTGTGCTCTGTATACCCTCTGCTTATACCTTCTGATCAGGCATTTACGCCGGCTGGTGTATAATTACACTGACCTTCTCAGTGATGCTTCTTGAAATTGCACCTGCATGAACCAACAATTTGGAATGTTCATCAGGAACAATCCCCATTCACCTCGTACAGCCAAAACTTCTGGTGCCTCTAAGCGCTGCTGGTCAAGAACAACTTGAATGCCCCCACGTGCAGTATCTCAGCACTAACAAAGTCACTCTGCTTTCCTGATGTGCTTTCCAAAGAAGGATGTCCATGTATCTCACAGATATTATACAAATGAAGTCAGACCCACGGTCTGGTGTGAGCGGTGCAAGTAGAGACAAAGGACAACAGCTCAGAGGCACGAGGAGAAGAGGCAGAACAAAACAGTTATGGGTTTCAGAGCATTAATGAGAATTTCTGTCTCTCTGCTTAGCACCCACCTTATCTATATCTCCCTGTAGGAGGAAGGTTTGCAGTGTTATGTACCTGTATGGTGGGGGAAGGGGCTGGAGAACAAGTCCTGTGAGGAGCGGCTGAGGAACCCGGGGCAGTTTATCCTGGAGAAAAGAAGGCTGAGGGGAGACCTTATCGCTGTCTACAACTGCCTGAGAGGAGGTTGTGGTGAGCTGTGTGCTGGGCTCTAATGCCAAGTAACAAGTGACAGGATGAGAGGAAAGGGCCTCAAGTTGTGCCAGGGAAGGGTGAGATTGGATATTAGGAAAAATCTATTGATGGGAAGGGTTATGAAGCTTTGGAACGGCTGCCCAGGGAGGTGATTTAAAAGGTATTTAAAAGGTATTCTAGATGTGGCACTTAGGGACATGGCTTAGTGGTGGACTTGACAATGTTAAAGGCTGGATTTGATGGTCTTAATGGACTTTTCCAACCTCAACAATTCAGTCATTCTATGATTTTTCCATTCTGACTTTGCCCTGACAAACCAGAATTATTATGGAAGATACTGATGGTCCATGCTCGATCCTTAAATGAGGATAACCAAAATTTTTAACTTCTTTTTTTCTTTTGATAGAAAATCAAATATTCATCTAAATTTTAACAGTTCCACAGAGACGGGCTGTCTTCTTCAAACATCTCTGGCTTAAAATTTTCTTTAGAAAAATCAAATGCCCCAAGCTGTCAAGGATCCTCTGAATACCAATAGTGTTTGAGGACAGTGACCAAAGTCATCTGTTTTCCAACATTTTGCAGACAGAAATTCTTCCCCTATGTTAGATAGTTTTCCACCCAAATGGAAATGTATCAAAGGAGAATTTCTTTTGGGAGAAACCATATCTCTGCTTTTAGCTAAAGATTCATCTGTTTTAAAAAGAGTGGAAGTACGGGCAAGGCTTGAGCTCCTGGAGCAGAGCAATAGCAGATCTGTTGTAAAAATAGCAAAAAAGATACAAATGAACAAGAACTCCTATCTCATTTTTGTTTTACTTCAAGAATTATGTGTGGGTGAAACGCCGCAGTTGGATAATTTTCAGTAATTATTTTGAATGACAAGAGACTGGCAATGAGGGGGTTTAGGCTGTGTAAGGATCCTCTATCCCTACATTGCTTTTATGGGTGAGCAAGCTGAATCAAACCTCAAGATTCTGTCTATAAAGACCTTCAAAGCAACAGATACACCTCAAATTTTGTTCTGTCTAACAAAATATCTTCTCACAGCTTAGATTCCTATTCTCAAAATGCTGCCTGAAGACCAATGCAGTGGAGAAAAATAAAAACATAGAAATCCATATTCAGGACAAATAAGTGAATCCCTGGAGGGGGTAAACAGGCACAGAGGAGCTCTTCTGCTCTACACCAGCTGAGCATCTGATGCCAAATACCACTAATGAAGTCACCAAGCCAAATAACGCACCCATCCTATTCCCTTATAATAATTCCAATGCCCCTTACAGCTGTTTCCAACGGTGCCTCTGATCTCCTTGCTAAGACATTTAAATCTCCTGTTTCATTTGCATGGTTATCCAGTGAAATAGCTCCTAGTGTTTCTTTTCTTGTTTGCAAAACTGAAGAGAGGGGGGAGGAGGAAGGAGGGGTGGAGGGAGATGCAGAAATATGAGGGTTTATCTACATGCAGGGAAATTATTCAGATCCTACAACTTACTTTTGTTCCACGAGGGAGTAGCTTGGAGGCTCGGACTCTCACAGGGGCAGATAGCCTTTTTTTGCAAAGTCTTACCGTAATTAGTATTTCATCCCATCTTATTTGGCATCCGAGTATTGCGCTGCGTTTCCTTACAGTGGAGCTGCTGCACTGGAAGGACCACGGCTTTGTCTTGTCGGCAGCGGGTTTTCTCTAACCCAGGAATAGGTTCTCAGGTCAGCAGGTCAAGAACTTTGTGGGGAAACTATCTGCAGCGCGGCTGTGTTGAGGAACAAAGAGTAATACCCAGCAGAGAATGGGAAGGAGACGCCTTGTGAGAGGGACCTAAAAATAATTTGGCTGATCCACATCAAAGATCCGTTTAGCCTAATGCCTGACGGTGGCCCGAGTGCCAAGGGAATAACAGAACCAGCGGGCAGCAAAGACCGCTCTTTCTCTGGCCTCTTCCCCCACTATCCTGTGACTTGAGGCTCAGAGCAAACCCATTTCTGTTTAACATCCCTGGATGGTTTCTTGCCTTTTATTTGCCCTACTGTTTTCTTAACCTGTATAAGTTTTAAGTGTCATCGTGTCACCATACAGTAATGAATACATCAATTTACTGATGTATTTGTTGAAGAAATAATCCTTTTGTTTGTTTCAAACTTATTTATTGAGCTTTTTATATTATATTTCCTAGTCCTTTAACTGGAGGAGGGAGTGAATGGTCACTCTCTCTACCTTCTTCTCTCTTTGCCCTCTGTGTAGGTCTGCACTGACCAAAAGGGGGTTATGCACTGGGAACAGGGCATTTTGTAGGACCTAAGAGCCAGATTTTTAACGGCGGGTCAGTACATTGTTTAATATAATGCCCTAAATCCTGAACTGGTATATTATCTTCTACTTTTACCTTACACTTATTTCTCTTATTTTTGATTCCTTGGGCTCCTCTTTCCACAACTCCCAGTACCCTTCTGTCCTGGAAAAATTATCTAGCTGACCTGTTCTTGCTTTCCTCCTGCAGCACACATTTATTTACTACTTGAACAAGTTTCCAATGCTCTAGAGACTCTGCTCTCCGTGCAGTAATATCTGCATCTGACCATGTAAAATAAAATAAAGGAAATAAAATAAATCATAAAAGATAGAAAAGAATCGGGTTTCAAGCCTCACTCTCATGTGCTCTATTCGCTGTCACAATATATTCCAAATTCTTGCATTTCTACATTCCGACTTATTATTTTACTTGAGCGGCAAGTTGAAATCCCACTTTTTGAAGGCAATTTCATCTCACAGAGCACTGATTTCTGCGAGCAATAAGAAGTCCAGTCAATGTGTTTCGTGAATCTATCGTTAAGATGTATCATAAGACGCTTGGGGTATAATTACGGCTTCATTTAGTCAAGAGGAATCTGCTAACAGTGTCCTTAGCAGACTTTGTGTCCTGCAGCATCCTAAATTCCTTTCACACTACACCCCAAGGCAGGCAACATGCATCAGTGTGATGCAATAAAAACATCATTCTGGCCATAAGGCAGACCTTACGCTAAAATAAAAACCAGAAAGTAATATTCATGTCTTAAGGCCCTGGAGGCACCTCTTGGGAACCAGAGAAGCTGGACTGTGATGTGGTGTGGGTTAAATAGTTTCTTTTGGAGGAGGTTTGTCCTTAACCATGCAAACACAAAGCGTTTCTGGGCTGCCTGATCTCAAGACCAGCGTTCACCCCTTCACCCTTCCTTATTTAGCACTGTAAGCATCTTTTAGATGGCTGAGATCAGAATAGGTCTTTGTGCTTACCCCAGTGGTGGTGTATAGAAGTTTTGGAGAGGGAAAAAAATCATTTTGCTTATGGATCTGATGAATTGCTGCACTGGAGAAACTGCAGCGAGCCTTGGGCTGCTGCATTGCTTTTCTTCCCATTTCAAAAGGAGCGAACAGCACTGAGGTTTCATCTCCAGCACAGGAGGAGGAGAGGCGCTGCCTGTGCTCCCACCCCAGGACATGGCCAGCAGGATGCTGGAGAGTCCACTCTCTTCTCTTGCCTTTGTTTGCAGTGACATTGCCTTTTAAGGAGTAAATACTAATCAGACACACAGCGATTACGAAAGGAGATACTCCTAGCACAAAAAAGAAAAGGAATAAAAGTCAGAGAAAGGGCTGTACACTATTTACTGTCTCAGCTACAAATCGGCATCGAATTGGAGTCTAAGAAATGTGCATTAACATTCAGCTGGCTGCTACTGCGAGCCATAATAGACACGAGCATTGACTAGACCCAATATTAGTGATGGTACTGGGAAACCATCCCTGCTTTTGGCTGCCCGAAGGCAGTAGTGATCCCCTGCTTGTCCTATCTGTCAGTCTATTTGATCTCCAAATGAATTGCTTTTGATAACAGCTATATAAATGCAGAACTGTTCCGCTGGGCCTTCTTAAATGAGACTCCTCTCTTTCATCTCCCAGTCATTTCAAAAAGCAGATAGACTTGTTAGAGGTTTTTAATGCAATGATTTATGTTTTATCTTGCCTGGTTTGAGGCAGCATTTATTTAGCACTAAATTCTTCCCAAGCCTATATGTGAGGGAGAAATGCTTCAACACAATATTTGGGACTTAAAATAGTGTGACTATGTGCATATGTGTACAAGAGTATGTGTGTGCGCTCTCTGCTTCATCAGAGAGTAGTAAGTGATGTAGTTTATTTTTAGGAATTCAGTTCTCTAATTCACATGGATCACTGCACCTCCAGCTACATTAAGAGAAACAGGAAGGAAACAATATTTGAAAATTGTCTGACTCGTAGCGTTCAGTCTAGGGCAAATATTGAACACTTTGGAGAGGAAAGGAGTAAGCAAAATGATGTATCTTTATTAGGATAAATAAAAAGACGATCTCTGACCCTGTTTAAGTCTTTGGCATTTTTAGCATTAACAGAAGTCCACTCCAAAGACGTGGGTTATCTCTCTTTTGCATTTTTCATTTTCTTTTTGTTGCTAAATGATGATATGCAGCTATTTGGATCTGCAGATGAGGTACAGAGCTGATGTTTAAGATGCCCGTATTCATTCAGAAAGACACAAACAATACTTCTGCTGATGTCTGTGCAATGGAAAGAATTGGGGTCCTTTGGAGCAACGCAGGACCGTTCACCCAGACTCTCTGTAAAAGGATCAGATAAACTGTCATAGAATCTCATGGTTGGAAAAGAACTTTGAGATCATCGGGTCCAACCATAACTGCCCACTACTAAACCAGATCCCCGAGCACCTCATCTGCCCATCTCTTAAACCCCTCCAGGGATGAAGACTCCGCCGCCTCCCTGGGCAGCCTCTGCCAGGGCCTGAGAACCCTTTTGGTGAAGAAGTGCTTCTTAATATCTACTCTGAACCTCGCCCGGCACAGCTTGAGGCTATTTCCTCTCATCGAGTCACTTGTGATTTCAAGCCTGAGCATTATTGTTTTCCTTTGGTAAATGTAACAATGGTTGCATTGGAGATGGAACTCAGCCTGTTTTTTCCAGTGATAAAAGCTTAGGTTATGGTGAGACATGCACAATGGATGGAAGAGAAAGTTCTTTAAAAAAATTGGCCTAAATATCTTCGGAGCAGGGAACCCGTGCTCTATAGAGGCAGATTTTTGAAAATGGTGAATGCGGCTGTCACTGTTATATAGAGTATCATCCTCTCTAATGAGAAATAGCTGATACATTCAAAATCCTCCTTTCTCCCACAGAAATAAATAATACAATAAAAGGAGCTAAATTAAAAAAAAAGGAAAATACATGTAATTTAAATAATCTGTTTAAAATAAGGTAATATCTTTGATGCAACAAGGAACTGAGCAGTAATAGGAAAATTAGCCTATTTTTCTTTGAAATGGCAAAGCTCATTTTTCGTCTTGAAAGGAAAAGGGAGATCTGAGTTGGCATCAGACAGAAGAGTGATTGGATACTTCCTCAGCTCAGGCTGGGGTTGAAGCGTGAAGACGCTACACAGGAGGTGGCACTTTCCAAAGGTTATTTATCCCACCAAGCTTAGCCACATAGTTTACAGAGGCACTTTAGGGATGATAAACTAAGTAGGGCTTCCTCTTTCCTTTCCTCTTCCTGGTGCTGCTCCAGTTGGCTAAAAAAGTGAGTATTGTCTAGAACAAGAAGAGTGAAATCCTGAGTATCCTGACAGGTGTAGGCTCCAGCTCAGTCAACGCAGGTTCATCGGGATCCTCTATCCTACTGGTTCAAGGCTTTGCGGATCCTTCCCCAGCTTTGAGTCACAGCTGCAGGTTTGTGCTGTTAAATTCTGGGTGAATGAGCTGTGACATGCAGAAAATTCATTTCCTCCTTTTGCTTCTGTTTACGACGCCCAAATCTCTAACCGTATTCTAAAGAAAGGAGCACTCTGGAACATTGTTTTCCCCTTGTTGAGTGTTTGTGAGAATTTGCCAAATTTAACCCTCATCCTCAGATGGTTTCCACTGGCTGGGATTTGCATTTTCTAGAAAATAAATAGTTCAATGAAACTCAGCTCCATTAGATTCATTTAATTAGCAGAAAAAAAAATCAGTGTCATTCTGGAGTTTCACAGTATGACATCGATCATTTCTAGTTTTCCATATGTTTGGAGTCATGTCCTCTTGCTGAGATGTTGAACACCCAAACGCACTTGCGCTGGGATTGTCTGTGCGGTGGCCAGCGGTCACCGTCCTCAGCGCTTCACAACACACCCCCGAGCCTGAGGTCTGAAGAACGACACACGCTCCTGCGAGCTGCAGCTCCTGCTTCCAACAGGCAGTACATACTCCCTTTCCCAGCCGAAAATGCTTGCAAACACCTAAAACAAATACCTAAAGAAATTGTAAGCTTAGCAAGAAATGTTTTGCTGTGAGGGTGGGGAGGCCCTGGCCCAGAGTGCCCCGGGGAGCTGTGCTGCCCCATCCCTGGAGGGGTTCCAGGCCAGGTTGGATGGGGCTTGGAGCCCCTGATCCAGTGGGAGGTGTCCCTGCCCATGGCAGGGGTGGGACTGGATGGGCTTTGAGTCCTTTCTGACCCAAACCATTCATGATTCCATGATTTCTTTAGATATCGTAAACCAAGTGATTTGCCATTCATATTAAAAAGTAGTTTCCTACCGAAGTTTCCAACCATACTTGAACATGCTGTCAAAGCTATGCACACCTAGACCGTTTGCCTTTATGTTCATGTGACATGTGTAGATGTTATTAAAGAAAAAAAAAAACAACAGAAAATTCAGAAGGCATTTTTTTCTTCATTCCATTATAAATGGAATGGATTGCCAAAATATAGAATTATTGTTGGATGAAGGACCTTAGGCATATGTGCTTGTTCTCGGACATCTCCTCTTTCCGAGTGATATAAAGGAGATTGATTAATAAAATGAAAAAAATAAAATTAACAAAAAAGGTTCATTCAGTTTCAGTGGCTTGATTCTGCTTTTATCAAAGTCAGGATAATTAAATTTTGTCATTTACTTCGGAAGAAATAACATTGGCGGAGTCTATGAAGTTACTTTCAATTTAGATGTACATATATGTGTCTATATAGATATTCTAAATATATTTTTAAGTTAGAAATCTATGGAACAATCCAATCGCCTGACTCTTGTTTCACCAATGCAGAAATATCTCCACATCGAATGGAAATGTTGCAAGGACAATCTCTCCTGAAGCAGGCGGAGCGCTGTCTGCTTCTTGTACTTTAAATGACCTGCGTTGGTTTCATTTGGAAATGTTTAAGAAAAGAAACCTAAACATTTTTTGTTCTTAAGGAATAAAACTCAATTGATGCTCATGCTTTGAAGAAAATTCAGCATGGGATGGAAAGTCATTCTTTTTGGAGCACCCAGGTTTCCACTGGAAAAGATCTAAAATGTGTGAAAGGAAAATAAAAAGCCTGTAGAGAAAATAATTTAGTGGGGGAAAAAATGCCATTTATTTTAGTCCTCCTAATAAAAAAAAAGGTTCTCATTGCTAATCTTACTTATTTCCATTTATAATAGTGTGGGAACAGTTCAGGATAAAAGTGTTTTGTTTCCTAAACGCAGCAGTGCTGTCCAAGGCAGCGATAGCAGCTTTTCAGCAGGCAGTGCACCTCCTTTAATAGAATCATGGAGGTGTCTAAGTTGGAAAAGATGCTTGTGATCTTCAAGTCCAATAGGATGCACTCGGTCCTGCAGTCTGTTTAGGATATGAACAGCCAACATTTAATTCCAATGCAAGTTTTGGCACCTCTCCTTTGTGGTACATCGCATAAAGTAGACCCACCCCTAGATCAAACGGGTTGTTCCAGGCCTGTAGCCCAGGCAATCACACCACATTGGCAATTGTCTCAGGCTCAAGAGGCAGCTAAACAACCAAGCTCAGAGAGTGGTGGTGAAATCCTGGTCTGAGAGGTCAAGGAAAAGCTCTCCTGCACTTGATTTCATAGAATTGCTTGGTTGGAAAAGACCTTTGAGATGATTGAATCCAACCGTGCCTGCCCACTACTCAACCAGATCCGTAAGCACATTGTCCACCCATCTTTTAAACCCCTCCAGGGACGGGGACTCCACCACCTCCCTGGGCAGCCTTTGTTTTGGACAGGTAGCCAAGGTCCTTTGTGTTATTTAGATGAGTGCTGAATTTGTAGCACAGACCTTGTGTGATTCCGGAGGAAAAACTAAAGTTTAAGATCCTTATATCAGATCTACAAAATACAAAGGTGCTGTCGAGGCAGACCTTCTGCTATTCAGGAAGTTCACCTTAGAGAACAGGAAACAGAGACTTCCAGGAAAGTTTAAAAATTATTTAAGATTAATTCTGTGGTGGAAGCATTATTAGTCACTTGTGACAGATGAGAAACTTCAGTACGGAAAGACTAAATAGAGAATTTTGTATTTATGTAAAAAATATATAAGTATTTATTTATGTATACATATATATTTGTATATCCATACACACATTTCTACATGGGAGCTCCTGCTGCTATAGACAGCTCAGTGTAACTGGGCAAGTTTCTAAAGCGCACAGTGTGCTGAAAACATGGCCTTAAGCATCACAATAAAAGCTCAGCGCTGTTGATGGCAATAGAAAAACATGAAAATGTTCCATTTGAAATGTCTTCTTGTTGAAAAATGTTTCTTAAATTGGAGTTTTCTATAGGAAATGTTCCTTATGAGAAAAATGGTTTGCATTTTTGGCAACTGAAAATTGGCCAGAACTCAATTCTTTTTCCCCAGCTATTGGCTTTCTGACAGGATTCTAAACACTTTCCAAGGCAAGACTATCTGAAAATGCAGAATTTCAAGTTTTTCTCTAAATGTTATTTTAGAATAAAACACCTTTTCCGCTTTCTGAATATTCGGCTTTTAGGACGGCACCAAGGAACGTGATGAGTTTGTTTGTTTTAAAGCCTTATTGAAAACGTGGTGGGTGCTTCCAGACCAATGCTTGCGTTCCACGCCCACTGTGCCCGAGAAAACAGAGGCAAAGCCATGAATCACACTCAGCTCTTCCAAGCAAAAGGCCCACGCTTTCCTTGCGGTAGGTGCCATCTGCCTGTCCCTTAACTCCGAAGTTCTCATGCAATTTTCTGTACGTACCACAGAGGAGAGAAACGGGAATAACAATTCATGTTGTTCTTCTCTTGCCCAACACAATAGCTCAGAGCACCTTTGCAGGGGAATTTCCACACATGCTGTCAGTGAATGTCCTTTGTACCAAGAGAGCGGACCCCATCGAGGCAGTATTTTGTTGATTTGTTTTGCTTTCGGTCTGCGAGGGGTTCACGGAGCTAATTTTGGGGGGAGAGCAGGGAGAAGAAGGGATGCAGCACTCCAATATTTTCCCCTGTATAGCATCACTTATTAAAATCCTGTTGTCCTGACCATTGTTGTTGCCATTGAAGTCTGGTTTATTTACTTGAAAATCTGATTTGTTTCATTTTATTACTGTGTTTGTGAAGTAACTGATATCAGATTCTGCAGGAAAGAGCTGCCATTTACCAGCAGGCTGTGATGGCTCTGACGCGGTCTGCAGGACGGGCTCCAAGGCTTGCTCTGCCCCGAGGGCTCTTGCAGAAATAAGATTACTGGCAATAACTGCTTCAACTGCTTTGAATAACAGACACAACTCAGAGAGCATAAAATTAGCATAAACACAGCATCAGTGTGTTCCCTCGGCGGATACGAGACAGGCAGGATATGGAAAATTGACTGAAATGGGGTCAGACGCTGCTGAAATCGGAAAGGCAGGAAGCGCTGCCGAGCGGCGAGGTGGCATTGCTGCTAATAAATAAATAAATAAATAAAATGATAGCCATGAAGTTTTAATGATAACACATCCTGGGGGATGGGTATTGAAAACACAGCATCGGTGTAAAAAAACACCCCAAATGTTGTCTTTCCGGGCAAATTACTCTTTGGTATCATTTGGCTTTGTACTCCTGATTGGGTGCAGGGAGGGGGAAGAAATGACAGTGATAATAATAACAGCAATAACAGCAATTTCCTGCAACAAATTTCCTGTCTTGTTTTCTTTGGGGGGGCTGGAAAGAGAAAAAGTGGAGAGAGGGTACACCGTGATAATTTGAGGAGGATGCCCCAGATTTGTTCCTGAGTTGCAGCAAGTATTTTGCAGCACTCCTATCTCTTTATATTTGTCAAATATTAAAATGGGAGATGCTTTCTGACACATTCAATAAAGGAGTACATTAAGAGGGGAAGGCACAGCTGCTCTAATTTTGCAGTTTTAATAATGAGACATTGCAGATACTGCTTGCAACAGATTTACCCTTTGAGCTCTGGATATCCACCCCCTCAAACCTGTTCATGCAGAGAGAGGTGGAACTAAGCACATGCTCAAATTCAGAAGTTCCTCAGACACCTGAAGTAAAGACAAGACCCGTAGTGAACATGTTTATCTCATAAGCAGTGCGAGATTTGGGATACTGTTTTCAAAGCATTGTCCTCTCCTTTGAAGAAGACATGCCAGAGGAGGGTAACCCACGTTGGTGGAGCATAGGTTGTTTTCAGTCAAGAAATAAAATGATTATGACTCTGCTCCTGCTTCTCACTGTTGGGAGTTTGTCCTTCAGGTGAAATGTGGACTCTCTCAAAGTCTCAGGGTTAAAGCCCTTTATCAACCCAGCTTACCAAGCAGAGCCAAACCTTGGTCTCTCTTGCAGAAGAGTTTTTCAAGGCCCAGGCAGGGAAAGATGGGGTGTCCTCAAACATCAATCTGCCTGGAAAGCAATCTGTTGAAGGTCAGGAGTGTTACATGAGTTTTCCATTGCCACAAGTGATAGAGAGGGTTAATGGAAATTCCCAGAAGTGGGTAACTTTAGAATCGTTTGTAGAAACATAGAATGCTTTGGATTGGAAGGGACCTTGCAGGTCATCCAGGATCCCTCTGCAGGAGCAGGGACATCTTTAATCAAATCAGGTTGCTGAGAGCCCCATCCAACCTGACCTTGAATGTTTCCAGGGACAGAGCATCCACCACCTTCCTGGGCCAGTGTTTCATCACCTTCATCATAAAAAAATTCTTCCTTTTATCTAGTCTGAATCTCCCCTCATTTAGTTTATAACCATTACCTCCTGTCACAACAGGCCTTGATAAAACATCTGCCCTCATCTTTCCTATAGGGTCCCTCCTGGAAGCTGCTCTAAAGTCTTCCCAGAGCCTTCTCTTCTTCAGGCTGAACAACCCCAACTCTCTTGGCCTATCCTTGTACAGGAGGTGCACCAGCCCTCAACTGAAACCAAAAACTTCAACTAACCACCTTTGAGACATTTAACTCTTCTGAAAAAATAAAGGAAAAAAAAGAGTCTGGATGAGAGCAAAGCATGGCATACAATCAGATTTTAACTGAGGTCTTCTGTCAATTACATAGAGAAGTTTGAGATGCAGAGAGTGCTATGGAGTGAGTTTTAACATTTGGCCATTTGTATTTCATCTATTATTATTATTATTATTATTATTATTATTATTATTATTATTATTATTATTATTTTAATGACCTTTATAATTTCCGGAATTGACATGGGGTCAGCAAAGGCTCGGAGAGAAACAGTACTGCCAGCCTAGCCAGAAGCTGCCTCAAAAAAACCAGCCTGCCATTGTGAGATTTCAAGACCAACAAAATATAGAAGCAATCTTTGGATGGGAAATGGAGCTCTTGACAGCGTGCCGTCGTCTGTAAAAATAAGCACTAATGACCCTCTGTGCCTTCTGGTGGAGGCAGAGGAAAGGGCAAGTTTAAAAAGGTCCAGAAACTAAACGACTTTCTCACCCTTAAAGGTGGTCCTTTCAGGTCAGAAGGAAGATGTGTGGTTGTGGAGCATGGGTATAGCATGCCTGGGGACAAATAAAAGACTTTGTTCTCCCCAAGGCATCAATCCAGCATCGCTCACCAGCACCACATTCGTTAAACAAATAAGCAGATGAAAGCACCAGAAGAACACGCGAGGAAAAACAAATCAGGCTTCTACGACGTCTTGGAGTCCAGCCATGATTTTCTTATGGAAAAAGACTTAATTCCAATCTCTTTCTCACAAAGGACCTTTTTCTCTCTTTCTATTGGGGTTAACCAGCATTTAATTGATTTATTCAGAAATATAATTGATTCTGATGACAGTGGCAGGACTAAGCCCTCAAAGACTGTAGGTTACTGGCATGCAGGCTATCACGGTCCTCATTCATTTAGCTTAACGGCGTCTCCTGTGTTAGAGGCATGGTTGCCTCAGGCTCCCTCCATAATCTGTGGAAAGAGAGAGGCTTCTCCAGAGTGGTGCACATCCAGACTGGGCTGAATTGCTATCTGACAGCGCTTTTCTCAGTGGCTGCAGCTGGAATGTAGGATGACTACATGACCAGTCCTACGAGGAGCGGCTGAGGGACCTGGAGCTGTTTAGCCTGGAGGCCGAGGGGAGACCTCAACTGT
Source organism: Cuculus canorus (assembly GCF_017976375.1). Taxonomy (NCBI): domain Eukaryota; kingdom Metazoa; phylum Chordata; class Aves; order Cuculiformes; family Cuculidae; genus Cuculus; species Cuculus canorus. Next base: position 122,113,849 of record NC_071403.1, on the reverse strand, counting down.
CTACAACTGTCTGGGAGAACGTTGTGGAGAGGTGGCTGCTGGTCTCTTCACCCAAGTGACAGGGGATAGGATGATCGGGAATGGCCTCAAGCTGCACCAGGGGCGGTTCAGATTGGGCATTAGGAAAAACTTCTTCCCAGAAAGGGTTCTCAGGCCCTGTCAGAGGCTGCCCAGGGAGGTGGTGAAGTCCCCATCCCTGGAGGGGTTTAAAAGCCGGGCAGATGAAGTGCTCAGGGATATGTTTTAGTAGTGGACAGGTACTGCTGGGCTTGATTATCTCAAAGGTCTTTTCCAACCTACAGATTCTACAGTTCTGTAATTCAAGAACCTAAATTTTAGTTTACCAGAAGAAATACAGCCGTAGTGGCCAAAACTGTTTCATTGTGTCTTGCTACTTCCCTGTCTCCACTTGATACCCTCCCACACCACAGACAGATCAAAAGCTTTGTAGTTCAGACTATTCTTGAGGGTTTTTTTAAGGACTCGTGGATTCAGGTAACAAAGTCCTTCACAAATGCAAAGGCTTGCATGCTTTACGATTGTTCTTATCCTCATTGCACTGATGTCGCATGTGTTTATCTTCCTTCATGGGCCTATAGCACACCTATTCCATTTGTGATCTCTCACAAATACAGATCTGAATGATTCGGCTGAAAATTAGACCTCAATGAGAGGATTAAAAAGGTGCTGAAATCACACTTTTTCAAAATCAAATGATCTAAATGTGGAAGTTCACACCTCTGTGTTTCCTTCTCACTGCTTTTCACTCATGGTGGACACTTTTACATACAATATTTCCTTATTCTTAAAGAAAACAAGCGCACAGCTTAAAGGAGATTATTTTTTTTCCACAGAAGGATATATATCAGCGGAAATATCACATAATAAATTTCAGTTCTCTGTTACCAAGCAGCTTTGAGTTATGACAACCTCTGCTAGTCTCTAGTCACCTAAATATGATCTAATTTTTATTTGAGATCATATTAACAAGTTCAAGAAATGAGATGAAATTGGCTTAAAATAATCACTGAGAATATACATTTAATGAAGTATCATGAGGCTTTCATAAACATTTTTAGAAGCTGTTAATGTCACTGTCTGAAATCCACTAGATGCCTAAGAAAACAATTCTGATTCAGAGTTGCCTGACCAACCACACTCAGTTTGGGACGATTAATTGCTATGCCAAGGTGCCAGTCCTGAGACACTGATTTGCCCAAGACATCTATTGTTCATGGCATTAAGGCCACATGCAAATTTTTTCCAAGGCTAGAAACTCAGTGTGCAGGTTGTTTTAATCCCCACATTTCTGGGTGTTGAAATGAATAGCTAAGATCTGCAGGAATGTTTATAAACTTTTCAGTTAAACTGTACTTCAAGGGGGAGGGGAACAAAAACCCCCTCAATGCTTTTACTTGGGAACTATCATGAGAAAAACAATACGAATTGGCCTGTCAGTCTTCTAAATATTGTCCTCGATATGAACGAAGAAAATAAAAATATTGCCTAGTTCATAGAATGGTCAGGATGTGAAATAGTCATTAAAAAACACAAAACATGTTGAGACCCTCACAACAAAGTTCTAGAAGGCAAAATTTCATTGCTGTGCCTCAGTTCCATGTAATGCCTAATCTCCAGTTATCTGGTTTATTCCCTGAGATGTCTCCTAGTCTTCCTCTGTACAACTTTTTCCTATTAAAAGCAACATCAGCCAGTTGTTAGTAAACAGCTTGATACCAACTCAGCTATGAAAACAAAGGCTTGTAAGCAGGTGGCACTTGGCCAAGCTGCCCATGTCATTCACCTCCTCATTATTTGCAGTCCTACTGCTTTGGTGATGGTGTGGACTAGCACTTGGAAGCACCTGTTTGGTAGAGAACAACAGTTTTGGGTACATACTGGCATACTGCCAACTCTGATTGGACTTAGAGCTTGTATGAGACAGGCAGTGAGTCCTGAGCCATCCCAACCATTCCATTTTTGCATTATTTAAGAAATGGTGAATGCCCACCTAAACAAGAAGCGGATGTAGCCCAACATCATAAAGACAAAGACATAGGACTCCAGGTGGGGTCTCACGAGAGTGGAGTAGAGAGAGAGACTCTCCTACCTCACCCTGCTGGCCATGCTGCTCTGGATGCAGCCCAGGACATGGTTGGCCTTCTGAACTGTGAGCTTGCCTTGCCACATCATGTCAAGCTTCTCATCAATGAGCAACCCCAAATCCTTCTCCTCAGGGCTGCTCTCCGTCACTTAGTCCCCCATCCTGTATAGAAACCACAGATTGCCCCATCCCAGGTGTAGGACCTTGCACTGGGCCTTGCTGAACTTCATGAGGTTCACACAGGTCCACATGTCCAGCCTGTTCAGGTCCCTTTGGATGACATCTCATCCTGGTGTGACAACTACACCACTCAGCTTGTGTCATCTGCAAACTTGCTGAGGGTGCACTCAGTCTCACATTCTACATCATTGATGAAGATATTAACCAGCACTGATCCCTGTACGGACCCCTGAGGGACATGACTTGTCACAGATCTCCATCTGGACATCGAGGTGTTGACCACTACTCTCTGAATTGGACCATCCAACCAATTCCTTATGCACTGAACAGTCCACTCATCAAATCCATATCTCTCCAATTTAGAGAGAAGGATGTTGTGGGATGTTCTACCACTTGTTGAAAAACAAGAAATGAAGCCCAAGGCAGCACACCAATCACTACCTTGTGTGCTTTGAAACCAAAGGTGGTAGCTGTCGGGATGGGCAGATATCAATCAAGTTAATAAAAATGGAACAAAGTTAAGTACATTTTTGTTGTTCTTGTTAACTTTATCGCTAAATTTTCTGTCTCTGTGTGAGTTTGCTGAGATCTGATCTGGTTCTTTCTGTATGCCAAGAGACTGACTCCTGCTGGGGCTCTTACATACTTTATTATTTATTTTCTAGTAATTAGTCTGAACCACTGACTCAAACAGAACTAGCCAAGTGAAAAAGAAAATATAACAAAGTCCCCCAATATGTTGTCTTTGCTTAGGGCAATAGGCAGCTGACAGCTAATGGGACAGATGATGCTCCTCTTCTCAGTTCATCCATTTAGCTGCTTGTTTAAGACATGAGAATGTCCCTGTGTGCCTTGACCTACACTTTGGCATTTGAAACTTTCATTTCTGTTCTTGGCAAAGCTGGACAGATATTTAACCTGACCTTCGGTGAACACCAGTTTTTCAGCAAAACTTTGAGAGGAATCTTGCTTTGCATATGCAGATATGCTACCTTTCAAAGTGAAATTAGACGCCCCTTCTTCTCTTTCTGTGGTGATTACAGGGCACTTCTGAAAGCACTGCTCCTCTCCTGGAAAATCAAGAGGTAACCCATCTTCAGCAAACAGGGGAGATGCACCGTGGAGTTAGAAAGGGAGGAGAGAGCGATGGGAATTCTGTAAGCGATGGTGATGCATTAATAAGGCCACAGAAAGTGAAATGTCTGCGGGGTGGGGGCACAAGAACAGCAGCCTGCAACCAGGTAACAACCAGATGATGGCAACCACGGCTGCTTCTGGTCGCGGGTTTCCTCTCCTTAGCCAGATGTCAAGAACAGGTGACAGAAATTGCCCTCTGGAGGTACTTTTGTCCTCTTTGGGAACTATCCTAGATCAGGTGCCTGAGTTTAAGACAGACAAAGTGTGATGACATTAATGTCTGGTTTAATTTTTCAGCACTATCAAAGCAGGGCAATGACGTGCAGTCTGGGGCCAGAGAGGCCCAGTAATTCAACAGACTGTAGTTAAAATTACTGCGTGAGGAGGCATGGATGCTCCCCTAAGCTCTTGGGTTGCCAAAGGGTTTACCCGCTAGAAGAAATCCTGCTATTATTGCATATCTAAATAGTAGCTAAGTGTAACCACTCGGAGGTGGTTTCTATTAACAACTTCAAGGCACAGTGCCTCCTAAAAACCACATCAGTTGTCCCCACCACACGAGTGACATGTCCTGCCTTTTTTTCCCTACCCCCAGCCCTCTGGTACATGTCAGTGCTGTTCCCGAGGTCAAACTGAGTGAGAATCTGATGGTAGGAATCAACACTGATTTTCACATTGACTGTGTTTATTTCTCTTCATTCCCTTGGGGTCTTTGAGGTTTGCCTGTTTTTTTTTTTTCTCATTTTCTTCCAGGGAACTCTACTGCTGCCTGTAAGGGAGGCGCTCCGGTCTGGGCTGCTGGCGATGGGAGCTCGGGGGCTCCCTGCAAATGAGAAAACTCTTTGCTTTCCAGAATGTTTGTTTAAAAAATGTGAGTTTACATAGCTAGCGCTGAGTGCTTGGTACACAAAAGGATTTGCAACTGACACGTACTAAATACCTTCCCAGTCTTCCTTCCAGAGCTCCAACACTGTCTTCAGAATAGAAACTCTCACCTATACAATGCAGAAACTGGTGTTAGAAATCCTTTAAAAGTTCTACAGGAAATTTTCTCAGCAGTGTAACAAAGTATAAGGATACACTCCTAATCCATAAAATGATATAGACTATCTCATAATTATGTCTGCAGTACAAGTTTCTCTGCTAACTCCTCCAAACTCCCTCTTTATCCATATTTACTCCAATCTCTCCATTGGACAGGGAATTCCCATGCCTGAGAAAGAAGATGCTGATGAAATATCACTTTATGTCAGAAAAATTTGTAATTGGACTCCGCGTCTCCTTTTAAAATGAATGAGGCCAAAAAATGAAAAGAAAATGGTAAAATGTGAGACTCTAAATTAGCAGAAGGGATATCCAGTGACTAATTTCTTCCTTTAAGTCATATTGTGTTATGTTGTCTATCACAGAATCATAGAACGGTTTGGGTCAGAAGGGACCTTAAAGATCATCCAGTTCTAACCACCATTCTCTGGATCAGGTTGCTCAATGCCCCATCCAGCCCTGGTCCGGAGCCCCTCCAGGGATGGGGCAGCCACCACTTCCCAGGGCCACGGCCTCCCCGTCCTCGTCGCAAATAACTTCTTACGTCCAATCTAAACCTGCCGGCTCTCAGTCCAAACCCATTACTCCTTGTCCTATCACTGCAGGCTCTGGAAAAATGTTTCTCTCCATCTCTGCATCATTTTCAGGATCCTCCTCAGCTTCAGCAACCGTATGGCCGTCTGCCTGGAGTTATTTGCTGTCTGTCTCTGCGTGAACACCTTGAAGACGCTGCCTTTCCAGAGTGTGTGCCCACAACACCTGGAAAAGAGCAGCCACTCTTGAGTGACCCCAGCTGGGCTGCCAAAAAAACCCAAAACCACTTGAAATCAACAGCAAAGTAAGAAAAAGTCTCCTTCTTGGCTGCCCCCACAGTAAAGTCTGGTCTCAAAAAAATAGGGAAGGAGAAAAGCAGTTTTTTGCTTATGCTATGCAAGTTTTTTTTTTTCTGCTTGAAAGAGAGCTAAAAAGGAGATGCAATGATTTTGTTTGGATTGGAAAACCATGCCACACTTCCTCAGACATTCCTGTCCTCTGCCAATCCCTTTTCTCTGTTCTCTTCTTCCTCGAGAGGCGTACAACAAGCAAAAGACTTGGAAAACAGTGAGCTTGCAACAGCGAGCTCCTCCTTAATTGCTAAATCAGTAATTCCCGTCCCCATCCCCACATCCCCTTCTTTCCCCCTGGGTTGGCATTGCGCATCCCTTTCCGCTGCCATGAAGCCAGACCAAGCTCTCGGTCTGACCTTTTCTTCCCACACCTTCCCCAGCTCTCGCTGGTTCTCATACACGGTCTCATCTCGCAGCGCTCCCGGGACACAGTGTTTGTCTGGGTTTGGGGTTTTTTCCCCTCCTTTCCTTGTTTTCCTGTGTCAGCTGAACTGCTGAAGCCACACCAAGGCCTTCAGCTCTTGGGAGGTGCTCAGCCCCTTCTCTGCCTGTCCATGGGCTGTTGGAGCCACCTGGGCAGAGCGGGCTCTCTGCTGCACTCAATGTTCTGCAGCTGCTGCCACCAGCAGGGCATTCCGCAAAACAAGACACGTTTCCATCCACTGCTTTAACTGCCAGGTCTGAAAAAGAGAGAATAAATAGAAGAATTTACATGCTAATATCAGCTTATTTGCTGTAGCGAGCTCCCTTCTCTACTGAAGGAAGGAATCAATCGCTATGTTAAGGGAATTAATTAGCTTAAGCAATAATAACAATGATGATTAGAATAATAAGAATCAAATCTTGGCCAGCTTGCGGTTAGAAAGAATGTGATCGCAACAGTTTAGCTTTTTTACTAGCTGAAACAAGGGAAAAATCAAGTATTTAAAGGACAGTTGCAGCAGGAACAAAGCACAGACCTGAGCTCACCAAGAGGACACTGAGGAAAGAGAGAAGATGAAGACACAAAGACACTGTGATGTGCTTAGGAGAGTGGGAGATAAACTATGATAATGAGTTCCTGGAAAAGATGGATATGTAAGTTGTTTCCAGCAATCTATATGAATATGTACGTTTAACCAGTATAAAACTCACGTAACCAGCCTCAACAGCGGGACACGTGGGGTGGGTTCCCCCCTGTGCTCAGTACTGTTTATTAGAAGAATACCTGCTTAATAATCGGATTGGCCTTGATTGTTGCGTTTGGCTTTTTCACGGCATCAATACAATCTCTTGCAATTCTCCCTCTAAACAGTCTAAGCAGAACATGATGTTTTTTCTCATCCGGATTGCAAGAGGCATCTGAAACCTTTATATTTAAAATATGCTCATTTTATACAATGTACAGAGAGAAATTAAGATGCTAAGAGAAAGGAATAATGAAGAAAATGCAGAAAATGCTTTTACCTGATTCATTGATCACTGTGACCTAAAATCACTATTTTTAGTGAAGAAGTTCAGCAGTAAAATCTGTTTCTCAGTGGCAGAAAATGTCTGGTTTGTGCCTGTGAGTCCTGCAAGAGCTACTGCATGAATATTGATTTTCTGGAACTGGCTGCCTGACAGTAGGGATGATCTCATGAGTTCACAAGTTGCAGTATTGTGTTAGTACAAAACGCTGAACATCGGTTTTCAGACGCTTTAAGATTTTATAGGCCATTGTCTAAATTTATCCCGAAAAGTTTCAATAGCTGAGTTTTCCCAGAAAGAATCCATTTCTCTATATCCTGAGAAAAATAAAGCCAAAACCCCTTTTCCACTTTAAAAATGAGATGTGCAAAGGTAATGAATTTTCTGAAGATTCTATTCACTATCTCTACAACAAGAAAAAAAAGAAACAGTTTAATAAATTGAGAAGAAAAGGAATTGAAATAAAACCACTCCATTTCAGCTTTATATACAAATCAAATTATAGATTCAATATAGCACTTGTTTAGAGAAAATATCCAGACTGTGTCTTGCACCCATAAAAAACAGAGTATTGCAACTTTTAAAAGTCATTTTGATTTCTTTTTTTTTAACACATACTGTCTTACTACTTTTAGTTTGATGGGAGCTGAACATAAGCCTTCCAGTGCGAAGCCGGCTGGGTTGCCGGGTCCCCGTTAGCCCCAGCTGTATCGCAGTTCAAAGCCCTTCAGAGTGGGGTGAAGGCGTGTTTGTTTTCATTTTGTCAAGAATATTTTCCATAAAAATAACTGGAACCTAAGCTGCTGTTCCATGTTGTCATTTTGTGGATGAGAATTTAGCATGGGATTTAGAAACCTCATGGTTCAATTCCCATGTTGTTGGGATTAAGGCAATTATTGTGCAGGAAGGCAGGATGAGGGCATAGAGCACTCCAGCTGATCTGAACTCATCCTCTGTGTCGCTCCGGAATAGCAGCGCGCACACAAGGCGCTATTGTGGAGCTGCCACTGGGCTGGAGCCTGTTCTGCTCAGTTTCCAGCTACAGGGAAATCGCTTCCAGCTCCCTCGGGCAGCTTTGCAGCTCTGCTGGGGGACACTGAGGAAAATTAATCTGAATTAATATTTGAAGTGGATTAGTTCAACTAAATTAAAATGCCATGTGGACTCTCCTTCAGAATTAAAGGGGCTTTAATTCGCTTTTCTTCATTCAGTTTAATATCAGGTGAAGCAAGACAGGGTTTGGGCTCCTTTAGGATTATGCCAACTGAGTGCAATTTAAATTCCCACCTCCAATTAATTTGGAGTTATTTTGCTGTCTGTCTCTGCATAAACAATATTGTAATGTCCATGAAGGACAGAACATTGGATATGAAGATTTCTGACTGCAGGCGGGACGTGGGCAGCGTAGTGAGTTCCTCTCGCACTCCGGTTTCTCTCAGCCTCTGCTCACAGGAAGCTGCTGGAAGGACATCTCAGCCCTGTTGTACATTCAGTCCCAGACTCTCTTCTCAGCCTGACTAACATAAAGGTTATAAAATGTGAAGTGTGAAATGGACTCATTTCCCAGTCTTTTTTATTCAGTCAAAGGATAGTTATAGCTTTCAAGTCACCGGTGACGTGCACTGTATTTGTAGTGCTGGCTTCCTATCCCATTACAATTCTCCAGAGCCTTCTGCTCCTCTCACCTCTTCAAATGAATAATTATATTAAAAATTATGGACTATTTTAAGCATAGAAGGTAGCTACGTACCAGGAATGGGAGGAACAAAAGAGAAAGCCAAAAGCTTATTCAAGTACTTTGGGAATGTAAATGGACCTATTTATTCATGGGCAAAATCTCCCCTTTTGTAGGTGGGAGTGGTGATGTCCATGTGGATGGTGGGGTATCACTGATACACATCAACAAGAAAATAGGGCATATCAACTAAAAAAAACCTGACTCACATTAAATCAATTAAAGGTATTCTCCATCTGGTTCTACCCAAGAGGTTTGAACTGATTTAACTAAATTGGTTTCTAAACTGATTTAGTTAAATTGGTACATAAACTGTGTTTAGAACAGTCAGAAGTAAGTACAAAAGAGTCAAAGTAAGTCAGACAAGTGAGTGTAAGAGGCACAGGGAAAGAGCTGAAGAGGAGATTAGGTGGCAGCATAACCCCGTAGGGTTATGATTGTGAACACAGATGTAGAACTGAGGAAGTGAACACCTGATTTCTTATCTGGTGGTGAAGAAATCACGTTGTGCACCCATCCCAGTGCATCTGCCGTGGCAAACACCACTGTCGTACTGGAACTGCTGCCAGGGTAGATTTGACACGTCAGACCCTTCCTAGGCAACTCCTGGCTGCATTGTGGGAGTTGCCGTGAGCTGTGGACCATGCCCGGTTTGGGTGTGATCACCTTAGTCTGGAGGCTGATAAAGCCTGATTGCAGAATCACACCCAGACAATGCCAGATGGCTTCAGGGCAGTGTGTCCTGGAAATGTTCAATTTACTCATACGGATATGGCCTTTGTGCCTCAGTTCTCCAACTCTAAAATGGAATATTATTTTTTGTGTGTTTCATGTACATGTGTATAATTCAGGCAATAGGAGGTGGGACAGCTAATAGTAGACATTAGGGATGCCAAAAGATCTGTCCCATTAATTTTAGCTCCCTGTCCTTTCTTACATCAAGAGAAGAGCCAGTCACAGATCGTGTTCTTATGAATGGGTTTTTATAAGGTGTTATTAATCTCACTTGAATTAAGCAAGGAATGAAGTTAACAGCACCATGTGTCATTAACTCCCAGAAGTGCTTCACCAAACCACCCCTGGGTTTTGAATTGGTATTACATTTGCAATAAGGGCCAGCGTTCTCTCTCTCTTTTCATATCTTTACTAATTATAATCTCCCTGGGCACATGCCAGGGTTTTTCGTACAATTTCTGGACAACACTGAGGACATTATCAGTGTCTGTGATGATGGGGAAGAGAGGAATTACGCACAGTATGAAACTTCCTGATGCTTCCTGACGATTTGAGGTTGCATTCACATGACCCGTACTGTTTCTTTTTTGTTCAGGCCTCATAAATCCTCTGGTTGGCACATTGCAAATGCCCATGAACATATTTGAGTCTTTCTTCTTCCCGTGCAAGTCAACTTCCTTCCATTTACTTCTGTACGGGATGCACACAGTGCTAAATCCATTCAGAAAGGAGTACAGATGAAAGCACTCACTGTCTGGACGTTCAGCTACTTCCTACAGCTGGCAGGTAACCAAAGCTTCTCAAATGGATTAACACTGAGAGATGCTCAGATACGGAGTGACTGAGAACACACGGATTTACAGCAGAGAAAACTGGCACGAGTTTGTTAATACTCAGACAGAGAGGATAACTTCTTAGCTGTACTGTTTTTTGCTGGGAGAGAGCTCATAGCATCATAGAATACCGGATTGGAAGGACCTCAAGGATCATCTGGTCCAATCTTTCTTGGCAAAAGCACGGTCTAGACAAGATGGCCCACAAGCACCCTGTCCAGCCGAATCTTAAAAGCGTTTGGTGTTGAGGAATCCACCACTTCCCTGGGAAGGTTATTCCAATGGCAGATGGTTATCATTGTGAAAAAAAATCCTTTTATGTGCAATCGGAATTTCTGCAGGAGTAACTTATACCCATTACCATTACCCCTCATCTTTTCCATCTAAAAAAGAGATTCTCCATCTTTTTTGCATCCCCTCTTTCAATACTGGAACAGTTCTCTCACCCTATCGGCGTAAGGCAGGCCTCCCGGTCCTCTGATCATCTTTGTGGCCCTTCTCTGGTGCCGCTCCAGCCTGGCCACATGGTTTTGTACAGTGGTAACCAGAACTGAACAGAGTATCCGAGGTGTGGCCTGACAAGCACAGAGCACAGTGAGACACTGACTTCTTTAGCTCTGCAGGTGCTGCTCCTGTTGATGCAGCCCAGCGCGCGGTTGGCTTCCTCTGCCACAGCCGCACGCTGTTCACTCACCCTGAGATTGTTGTCCACCAAGGCTCTCAGGTCTCTTTCCACAGAGTTGCTTCCCAGCCAGGTAGATCCCAGCCTGCGCTGTATTCATGGATTATGTTTTCCCAGGTGCAAGACCTTGCTGCACTTCATAAGGTTCTCGTTAGCCCATTCTTCCAGCTTATCCAGGTCTCCCTGCAGGGTGGCTCTCTCTCCTGAAGTGTCCACTCCTGTTTCAGCAGGATACGGATAAAATCTTCAGCCTTTTTATGCTTAGCTTAGACAAAGTTTTCCTGTTTGTTATGTTTCCACCTCCACCTAAAGTGAGTTCAGGCAACTCAGGGGGCTCAGGAATAATGAATCCTGGCAACCAGCTTCCTAAGAGAACAGGGGTTCACCCTAGCTCAGTTAGACTTCATGGCTGGGAGTCAGGACATCTTGTTTTGTATCTCCATCTATTAGGCGTGATTCAGATCCAGATACACAAACCTAAGAGAAGACATCGAAAATGAAAGTATTGATAGGGGCACTGACAGACAGACTTGCCCAGATTGAAACATTTACTTGGTGCCATTTGAGACTGCCCAAAACATTCAAGATATCCGCATGGGAATGAAATTATAAAAGACTTCAGTGACTGTTAGTTAGAGGCCCGCTGGGCTATCCTAAAGTATCTCAAATGGTGCCTAATAAAGGGACAACTGATGTGTCTATGCGCTCATTACAGTCAATGGGGATCCCAACTGTGAAGCTGAGAGAGCAGTCCTGCTAATCCCAAAACAGATATCTACTTTTGGGAAGGTGAATAAAACTCTGGTCTCTGTTGTCCAAGTGTGGGTGGGAGGCTATCCACCCAGGCCTCCAGCTCTGTTGTCAGAAGGCTGTAAGTGTTCCTTCACTCCTCCATTGCATCTACCAGGCCCATGAAGACAACTCTCGGACATTTGAAGTGGCACTAAGTATCGATATAAGTATCTACACCAGTATCGGAATCCCACTGATTTCCCCTGACTAGAACAGGAGCTTCAACACCCAGTTCACATCTATACATCTGTGCATACATATTTAACTGCAGATATTTGAAGCTGGAGGTGAATCCCACTTCCTGAGTGATTTTCAGAAAATCAATTAATCCCTCCGAATCCCTGTTGCCTATCAAAAACACGGAGATGATATCTCCACAAACGCAGGTTCTGATTCCTCAGAGCGCTGCTCAACAAAGCCTTAGGCAGTGTGTCTGTTATTTCCATGTGCATTTTTTTACATGTTACTGTGAAACAAAATAGTGGCAGTCCTTGAGCCACGGCTCCGTCACAGCCCATGCAGAGGGTGAGACGGACGCGTGCACGAGGGCGCGCAGGGGCAGAGGAGCAGGGGGCAGGAATCATCAGAGCAGGGGACACCAAAACACACAATGTCACACCGCTTGGGGAGTTCTGAAATGCAAGAATGCTTGCGAAAAAACTTGCGTTCAGTTCCAGCACTGGTTTGCATCTCTGCTGTTTCTCCTAGGCAGGTTGTATAATATATAAAGGTGATGATATACATCATCCGTAGGCTGGTGCACTAAAGCCTTGTGCCAGCGACAGACCCCCACCAGCAGGAACTCCTTTCCGCCTCCGTATCTTTGGCACTGACGGAGGACTCTGCTTTCTGTCAGTGTATTTGTGCAGTGACACATATTCTCTAGTGATTAGATTAACGTTGGCAAAGGCAATATGAAAAACCTACACAGATTACCACTGTCACTCGCAGTAATTACATTTATTCATTTCCATTTAGCCAAGTTTTTACAAGCTGAGCAAGGGGCCAAATAAGCAATAAACACAGAGGCAAGAAATTAAAATGCTGATCTGTTCACTGTGAAAACAATCAAACCATCATCTTTCTTTAGGCAGCTCATTCATCATCCAAGAGGGCCACAGTGTGCTGATATGGAGGCTGGAAATCTAATGTTATTACATGTAAATTCACTAACATGAAATTACTGCCCCTGATGTGATTTTACTAATAAATTAGTTCATTTCTACCTTTTCGCAAGAGACTTTAGGGACCGTGGAGAATTGTACATGAGTCTCATAATCTTGGCTGCTTTATTTCAAGTGAACAGGCAGTTTAGTTTGTCCCTCCACCACCATCCCCTGCTTCTTTCTGTGGTTCTTGCTTTGGATCTGTTTCATTAGGGGATAAACAGTCACATTTTTACTGTCTTGGGGCCAGTTTTGTTGCCTTTGGTCCAGAAGAAGCATAAGAGGATGGAAGTTCCTTGGCTTTGCATCTTACTGCTGTGGCACTGGTTGGGAGACAGGAGTCCCTAGACCTTGCTTTGAAGTTTTCTGAGCTGTAAAGTCTGGGCAAGTTGAGCTTTAGGCTCCCAGATTTCTTCTTTTCACACAAAGTAGTGGGGCAGGAGCACCCAGTCCCAAAGCTGGTAGCAGAGTCTCAGTGCTACAGTCAGTAGGATCAGACAAAGCCAACAGTTTGTACAGGGAAATAGTGAGACAGTTCCTTTTTTATATCTCTCAAAATGCTTTTGCATCTCCTATCTCATTCAGGTTAAAGCAGCAGCTCTCAAGGGACACAGCTCCGCTGATGTGTAGGGGGTGTAAATGACTTCTGGACAGTGACTGTTCGTCTGTTTGCACATTGTGGAGGATCTGGTCCACAAACTTCTATGAACCTCAGAGTTAGTGTAGCAGACCCAAAAGCTCTGGTAGAGTTACTCCTGGTTTGCAAAGGTCTAAGAAGACAACGAGGTCGGGATTAATTTCCCATTTTTTGCCCTGCTCAATTTGCTGCTTATAAATCCTCAATGAAAGGACCTGGGCAATCTACAGAAGCAACTATACTTTGTTCTTCCAGACATGCATATGGCTCTTCAGTTTAACTCAGCAGCAATAGAATACTTTTCTCACTCTACATGCGTTGCTCCTCTTGAAGTCAACTGCAAGATATAAATTACTCAATGATGAATTTGGTCCCTTGTGCACCTCATTCTTCAGCTGTAAGAAAGCAATTTTGTTGATGTTCCTTCTGTCACTGGTGGGCCAAACTGACTCCAGACCATCAGGTCTCCTTCCTCTGCCACCATGGCTTTGCACTGGTAGCAAGAGTCAGCAGTGAAACCTCCTCTGCTGGTGCCTATGAGATCCACCTGGAGCCAATTCTTAGATCAAAGTTCCAGTTCGACACTAAGCAGCTTTCGGGAGCAGTGGCTAGCTCTTTGTTTCTGAATCTAAGAGATTTAAACACAAGAACCATAGAATCATAGAATGGTTTGAGTTGGAAGGTACCTTAAAGCCCAACCAGTTTCATCCCCTGCCGTGGGCAGGGACACCTCCCACAGGACTGGGCTGCTCAAAGCACCCTGGCCTTGGACACCTCCAGGGATGGAGCAGCCACCACTGCTGTGGGCAACCTGGGCCAGGGCCTCCCCAGCTTTTCTGGAGCCCCTTTCATCACTGGAGGCTGCTCTTGAGTCTCCCTGGAGGCTTCTCTTCTCCAGGCTGAACAACCCCAACTCGCTCAGCCTGCCCTCACTGCAGAGGTGCTCCAGCCCTCAGATCGTCTTCATTGTGCCCATGTTTTCTTTCTGCCTCAAAAAGTTGTCTAGAGCTTAATCTTAATATCGTGAGACCTGAGTAATGTAAACTGAACCTCATCTTAGGAAATAACATCTATTCCTAAATTGATACTTTGACTTAACCCAAGATTAACTCGTGCAAGGTAATGACAGAACAAACAGAATCATAATATGTCATCTCTGTTGCTAGGAATATGGCCGCTGTAAATAACTTCTGAATGAAGAGCCACTATTTCATTAAGGGAACAACTAAAATTCCCAACAGTCTGTCTGCCCAATAAGCTGATTATCCGTAAATCAGCCAAACGTGCTGTCAATATGGACAAGCTGTTGACAAGTTTAGTAGTTTTTCTTATCTCGATCATCTTAAAAATGAAATTATATAGTCAGAAGGACCTCGATACATCAGGAGTTAGTATCTGGACACTAAGATTTACCCACCAGTCATGTCTGAATGAGGCTGGGATAACAGAATGGGGGAAAATGATCAGGACAAGGGCTCTGTGGAAGCAAGGAAGCCTGTTTCTGTCCTTGACTGCTCTAAAGTATATATTAGAGGGTTGTTCCAACCAGGCCTTTAGACTTTGATCAGAATTGAACCAGCATGAGAAGAGATTTCAAGCTAGCAAAAGCCCACTGCATCCAGTTAGTGCCAAAGTGGGACACAAAGTCAAGCGGCAGGTCATGAGATCAATCCACTGCTGGTGGATGTCCTCTGTGGTCATCACAGCCAGGGGGACCTTGGCACGTTGTTGTCATGCTTCAGAGGCTGGTAGGTATCAGAGAATCTAAATTGTCATCAGATCAGTCTTCAGATTACCCTTGGATTCAAAGGCAAGGGTCTTGGAATGGGATGAGTGGCACTGATGCACTTTCCTTTTCTCTTGCAAAGCTTCAGCTCCAGCTGATTCAAATGTTGTCGCACCAATGGCTCTCTGTGTGGAGATTGTTGTAGCTGAGAACATGGCCACGCTACAAGCATGACCATATTCATGCCACCTAACCTTAGGTATCTGAGGGCCCTGCCAGACCTGTAGGTGCAATTAAAAGTAGATGGCAGAAGCTGCTAGCTGCCATCAGCTGTCCATCCCATTCCATTGTCAGAGGTAGCTCTCCCCAAGGAAAGGACATTGGATTCTCTTATGAACTTCTTACTGTTTTCATCATGTATATTAAGCAATGCAAAGCTGGTGGTGCCAGTTAAGCTGAATATGCTGTGATAAAAATCAGAGCATCCAGGTTCTGCTTCAAGAGAGAATCTTCTTCAAGGTGGGATCAGACATCACTATGGTGAAAATGTCAGACCCTCTCAGACAGCAAAGGAAATATTTGGGAGTGTGACAAACGCAGTTATTCCTTTCTGCTCTGTAGCCAGAGTCCATGAAAGCATTCAGTGACTCACCTAAGTGAGCAATTCATTTGGCATAGACATCCTAGATAGTCAGTGGGAAGGTATCTTCTTCAAGTCACCCAGACCTTAGTTTATTGCTGGAGTGGTTATAGTTCCTCCTCTTACTCCACACATCTTATCCCTCCTGCCCATGCTTGCTTTAGTCCTGGTTATTTATGTCACATCAAGGTCTAGAGATACGACCGAGGCTGAAGTTTATCTGCACTAAACCCAGAACGAGACAGCCTTGCTCCCAGATACCTCACCCTCAATCTAGGTAGCCGAGAGACAGTGAGCTTGCAAAAAGGTGTAGGAGACTAAGCCCGTTGTTCAGTGTTCTATACTGAGCAGGTGGTGAAGCCAAGACTGAGTCCAGGCTTTCTGACACCCTGAGCTTTGCCGCGTTCATTAGATCACAGTGCCTTGCTGGGAAAAAGCTCAACATGCACATCAGGCTGCTTTGGCCTGAAGTGATCAAACATCGCTCAATGCCGATCAAGCCTTGTAAGGAATTAAGAAGAAGATATGTAAAAGTATCAAGAGATGCTGTGTTTGCTTTTCTTTATCCCTGGGATAAATCCAAGAGCCTCTCCTTTGCTGATTTTCTATTACGCATTTGAAAGTATTGTTGGAGCAGATCAAAACCCAAGGAAGCGAGAGGGGTATTGTTTTGTGTGAGGGTGTTTTGAAGCCTCGGGTTGCTTATACAGCAAAATAAAGCAGTGCTGGCTTCTTTCTTTTCTTACAAAGATCCTTTAGGAATTAGTCTGGCAATTCCAGCACCAGAGAAGGGCTCTTCCTTTGCTAATCACCTGCCTTTATTCGCCTCTGAAACTCACTCGGAAGCTCCCTGCATGTGCATTAACCGAAGGTATAGGATTATGTTTGTTTAATAATATAGTGGTGTCTTGCTGAACAACTGTAATTTCCATGTACTTATTGATCTTAATTTATAATGCCATTAGCTTTCTGAACTGCCATTAACTAATGATGGGCTCTGTAGGCTTAACAGCTCTTTCAAATCAGTTGCTGACAAGTGGGCCCCAGAAGCATTTGTCAAAAGGGTAATGGATCCCTATCAGAGTGGCAATAAATTAGGTTATAGTCTTATCAAATTAAACAATAGATGAAGGAAAATTAGCTATCAATAAAAATCTATAAAGCTGCCCTGATTATTCCTAGTCAATTATATCAATTAGAGATCAAACAGTGAACCCCCTGCAGTACGTTAAATAGAACTAACCGGGGCCAAAGGCGGCCAAATTGTGTTAAAAAACGCGACACCACGGGCAGCTGTGGGAGATAATCATTACTGTCATTGACAAAGGAGCTGCTTTATTAGAAAGCTGGATGTTGCCTGCAGGCAGGCTTCTGGCAAGAGGATAAAGGCTTTGCAATGAGGAAGGGGAAAGAGGCTTGAACCTGACTGCCAGTGTGAGGAGTGTGTTTCTGGCTGATAGCTCCCCAACTTTTGTCATTTAAAGCAGGCTGGGCTTCATCAGATCCTG
Source organism: Cuculus canorus (assembly GCF_017976375.1). Classification (NCBI taxonomy): domain Eukaryota; kingdom Metazoa; phylum Chordata; class Aves; order Cuculiformes; family Cuculidae; genus Cuculus; species Cuculus canorus. The sequence goes on along the minus strand of NC_071403.1, from coordinate 122,096,594 downwards.
CTGAGTCCTCTGACAACATCGGGAGACTCTTTTCCTTATGCCTCTTTATGTTTTAAAGCTGTGCTGTTGATCTTTTCAGTAGCAAGATGGGATGCTTTAAAGTTGAAACTTATTGCAGTACTATTATGGCCCAGGTTGTAATTGAGGGAAGGGCTAAAAGGTGATGCTGAGGGGCGGTATCCCTGCAACTACCATGTAAAGAGAAGTGTCCTAGAGATTGGCTAGGAGACCTCAGCAGGTCTTCCTTTCTCTGTCGGTCTTTGCATCTGAGGTGGAAAAAGGGCTCTCCTGCCCCTTCCAAGCCAACATTGCTTCATTAGGTTGCTTTCCCAGGACTGTCCGAGACTGAAGTGATCTGCTTGTGTCTGTAGTGGTTTTAACTGCAGCTCATGACACACAGGGAGTTGAGATCGTCTCTTTATTACAGACTGACCATAGGGTACCAGGACCCACGCTTAGATATTTCTTTGAGGGATGCAAATATCACCCAGATAATTCCCAGAAGGCCCCACATTTTTCATCTCTTTTCATAATGCCAGCAATGCACTCCACAGGGATCTGTATGAATTTTATCTTCCCGCACCAGATTCCAGCAAACTGCAGCAGAACTGTATGCTTACGCCTTAGACCTTCATGTGATGATGTTTTAGGCCCCAGATCTCCATGAAGCCACCAGAAGTGGCCACCTCTGTGAGGGAGTACACACGTGTATATGTCCCTGCTCCTGGGACAACTTCCCCTCAAGGTCACTGTCACTTGAAATCTCAGATAAGAGAAGAGCTGCCGCTGCAGGCCACCAGCCGTGACCCGTCTCCTGCTTTTTTTCTGTAGGTTATAGTTCCTTATGGGCTTTCTGTAAAGTGCTTTATGTCTGCTGAGCGGGAAGTACACCTTGAAGATCATTTTACTTCCTATGTTCCCTTTGTAGCTGTCTGTAGCTTTACAGGAGTGAACTCAGTGGCTTAGGTGGTCCCTGTTTCCCCATGTGTTGAGACCTTTCTCTCTACTTAGTCTCATGATAAGGCTGTGCTGCCCAGCACTTAGACTCTGACATTAGACTTTAGGCTACTGCTTGACCCAGGACAGAATTTGGCAATTATCCACCTCCTGGACCTAGACCCACGCAGCAAAATGGTTTATGTTGATCATTGGTGCCAGAACAGGCAGCTGAGTAGTCACTTTTTATTTCTACAGAAAATGTGAGACCAGATTCAGGAGAAAACCGGCTTCTTTCTAAAAATTAAGTGCTGTTTTTTCTCTTCTAAGTAGTCACAGATACACAGTCACATTGGCACTGAATACCAACCCCTCTTCACAGAGGAGAACAAAAAGAGACAAAAGACATCACCTTTACGGGCTGTGAAATGAGGCATCAAGGTAGGAAATGCTGAAATTAAGGTCACCAAAGTATCTGTAAATCAGCCTGTTTGTGATAATATTTCACTGGACAAACCTTGATACTGCAGTGGTGTTTTACAAAATCTTCTGTGAGGCTCCTTGCTGTTCCCCTCTTTGAGCAAAGCCACAGCCCAGCAGGGTGAAAACAGTGCAGCGCAGCTGTGGGCTGGGTTTGAACCTGGTGACCAAACTCTTCCTACTATCACTTACATAAAACTTTTGTTTGTTCCTTGGTTGGCTTTTATATTTATGAGAACTAGAGCTGCAGGGGTGCATGCCTCAGACTCTGGATTAAACTCCCAATGATACCCAAGGTCAGCATAAGCTTCACTTTATTCCCTTCAAACCAGCGGTGCAGGTCCCTGTTCTATGTTCTCCAGCTCAAACCTGCAGGTACGCACATGTGCACACGTGTGTAGCATCTGAAAAATTACATAACAAAGCACACCCCACACTCGGGCATCTTCCAGCTGAGGAGTGTTGAGGGAACAAAAATGGATTGATGTTATCCATATCGCACGAAGGAGTACTGGAAAGCTTTCAACTACACCGTGGTGAGACTAGACTTGACTAGAATACCTGCAATATTTCTTGCTGAGCAAAGCACTTGGGAAATGGAAGTGAAGACGATGAAATTTGGTCCTAAAAGGATGCCAGGATGGAACTACTCAGGTTTTTGATCCCACTCAGACTCTTGAAAGTGCTTTATTGCACGCCTGAGAGTCACCCCTTTCAAGACATAAGATCCCCATCCTTTCTGAAACCGGGCGTATGTGTCAGTACTTGCAGGGCTGGGGTGTGACTGCACTTTGGTTTGTAGTAAAGCCAACGAGAAAAGAGAAATGGGTTTCTGTAGGAATAACCCCCTTTGAAATTTCCTCTTCAGAAATCCTGGGTTGTTGGATTGTTTATTATTTTTGCTTCTGTGGGCCAATGTCAGTATATAAATAAGTATAGGGAGTCTCTCTTTCCATCTTCCAACTGTCATTAACAAAGATGAGGAAAGCAAAATAAATGTACTTTTCATTCAAATTTTCAGGGTGGAAACATTCTGAAATGGAGTAACGCCAGGAAAAATCTATGTCCTTCTTTCAAAAATATAGATTTTATATAGAAAATATTGTTTAACAGCTCTGACATTTTTAAAGTATGATTTAGTTTATTCCATTCCCCAAGAGAAAGAAATGGTACACTAAATTTTTGCAGTAGGTTAAGCAGTGAATCCCCCCTTCCTGTCCTGTAGATGGCCAAATAGATGCTCAGGATCCTTGCTAGTGACTGTGCTGAAACTTTATTGATGCTAAGTGTTAATTGACAGTAGGCAGAAAAGCAGCAATTCCAGTCCTGGGCATCTGAAATACAATCAAACGTTTAGTTCTTGGCTTGGAAACATGGCACTTGAAAACCTGTGTGTGGTGGTGGTCAGTAAAGCAAGATTTCCAGATCTGGACAGCATTAGAGGATGAAAAGTATGAGCAAAATTGCTTTATGGATTACTTTTGCATTATTAAGTCTAATTAAGTTTGATTTTTGCTTCTAATGCTCACACAGAGGAGGGGCGGTTGGTGTTAGATCTGACCTGGGTTTTCACATTCACCTCAAAGTCTGTGCCAGGCAAATTCTTGTTCCTAAATTCTCGCTGCAGGTATCTGAGCTTCACTGCCGGCTCCACCTGGGCGACCTCGTAGAAGTCAGTAGATATCCGTGTTGTAACAGCTTTAACTTTACAGGCAATAATGTAGGTGCAGAGAATTCGAAGTGGTGGAAGATGACCACGACTGCAGTGCGCTGTAGGCATGGAGCCGGGTCTGTGGTGGCCCCTGAGCCAGGCCCGAGCGTTCGGGGGGCGCAGCTGGGCGATTCAGCGATACGACTGACGGAGGCCCAGTGCACAGGAGCTCAGGGACTGCTTGATATCGATGCAGCCCGAGATTCTTCAGGTTATTCCAGTGTTTAAAACATAGAAATGTCCTTTAACCAGATGCGAGTTGGACATGTAATGCTATTTGAATTCTAAATTCAGTCAGAAAGCCTGTGGGAGAGCAGAAAACAGCTCCTCCTTTCCCAAATTTCATTAACACTGGGAGTTCTGGTTTCTGGGCATCTGACCAACTTAAACCCAGTGTATAAGCGTCAGAATGCCATGTGCATAAAGGCACACGGGGGATTCAGAAGAGAGGAGAATGCAGCCAAGTGTTCAGGGGCACAGATAACCACTCCATGCACAGTAAGAGAAAAGTCAGCTTTTCCGATCCCTTCCATATTCTAATGCCAGTCCTGGGGACCAGCTTCCCATGTATATTCCTGAGTAATCTGTTTGACTGTCCTGAGAAAGTTCAGCCTCTCAGATTCCTTCTTTTTGTCTTAGAGATCTGCTCACCCTCATTTCCTTCTCTGACAGCAGTAGCCACAAGACTAACGCTTAGGCCAGAAAGCAGCTAATGATGTAAAGTTTCCTGGAAAAAAACTTTCTAAAATAGCCCAGGGACTGAGAAATTTGGATCCTCGTAGGCAGCCTCTGCTGCAGGAGCCTGGGTCACTAACCTTCCCAGCTCAGAGCACCTCTGGGGCGTGATGCAAGGGCTCCTCTCCAAGCCACGAGGCGCTGCGTTAGGCACCAGGCGCAGAGAGCCGGGTGGGCGTGGGGAGGGAGAAGGGAAAGAAAGTAATTTAGCATCTGGTAAAATGGATTGTGAACGTACAGAAGATGTTATACTGCTAAGACTGTCTCCCTTCCCCTCTCTTTCCTTCTTTTATTAAAGGCCCAGGCAATTTAAAAACGGAGACAGTGCATCCCACTTAATAGCATTGCTGTTAATCTCCTCACCAGTCAGCTCTCAGCTCTAAGTATCCAACACACAGAACCCCTCCTCCTGTTACCAGCTGTGGGAAGGGAGTGACTGTCCTCAGGGGCTCCAAGCTTTAAAAAAATAAATAAATAAAAATTCACCGCTGAGAAAAGGCAATAACAGGAGTCTGCTGTTGTCTAACCTGCCATATAAATGAAACAATCAGAGAAGACAACAAAGGAAACTCCACGAACATCCAGAGGCAGAAGCAGTTTGCTGTAATATATCCTGGCTTGGGGAACTATTTTTAGCCAAACCCCTCTTTTTTTAACAGGCAGACAGTATCTTTTTCTAATTTTGATTAAGAGAAGAGAAGGAAAAAAACAAATCAAACATCTCAAAGACAGGTAGGCAAGAACGTGGAGAGGCAGCCAGTTACAAGAGAAAGCTGAATTGAAAGAAATCCTTGCGTGTGTATAAAGGATAAGCCCCAACATTACTTTGAATGTTTATATAAAAGCAGGTTCTGAGATTAGCACTGTTCAACTCTCTGGAAGACTCAGTCATTGCCAGTATTTAATAATTTTACTGTGATGACATGTAGGAGCTCACGGCCTGAAACCCTGTGTGCTCGGACCTGTTTTGGCATAAATGAAAAAGATTGTTCTGACCTCATGTATATATATACACATACATACACAATTTTTATGCTTTTAACACTGACAGATGCATACTTGCACGTGTGAGCAAGTGCACAGACACATAATAAGTAGCATGTGTTATCTATATAAAGCACTCATTTAAATCAAACTGACGAATCATAGAATCACTAGGCTGGAAAAGACCTTTGAGATCAGCGAAAATGAAATCTCATTTGAAAATCTTCCTGAGAATTGGGATGGGGGTTAATTTTGAGATTTCTGTTTGCAAGCTTGTTTCCTGAGCCATGATTTTCTCTTGTAGTTGTGGATCTCCCAGAGCTAAAAAAATAGCCAGATAGTCTCCATTCACTGTCAAACCCTGAATCAGCAGCACTAGAGAAATGAACTTGTGTAGTAGCTTAAGGCTGCCTTAGTGATTTATGGCTGGCACCCACAATCAGCACCAGACTATCGGGCAATAGTCAGAGAATTCAGCCTGTGGGGACGACCCTTTAGCTCTCCCCCACAAATTATTTGTGGTCTCAGGACTAACTAACGCAGCGTATGTGAGCATCGTCACATCTAACTTTAGAGAAGATATCTGAATTTCAACGAGTTGCCTGGACAATATTTATAGTCATTGTAAACAAGTGTCTGCTTCTCAGGATAAGTTCTTTCTTCTTCAGATGACTTAAATTAATCGGATGAAGCCCTAGAAGTGTTGCACCTCTGAGCAGATGATACATGGTTCTCCACAACAAGCTCAGCTGTAGGCAGGTGAACTTCATCGACGATGCACTGTCTTTTGACTGTACTTTGGTCCAGTTTCAATAGGTGAGACGATTTGTATCCTCTTGAAAGACTACTCAGCAGCACGCAGACTACAGCACATCCAGGAGTTGTGGTTTGAATAATGCCTATTTGAAGTTGATCAGAGTGGTCTCCTCACCCAAGGACAAAACCAAGCTTTGCTCATTAATGTCTCTGCCTTGACTACAAAGTTCCTGGATCAGAAAGGTTGGTGATACCTAACTTGCAGCCCTGGACTGGCCTGTAATCTCTGGAGAAGGACATGCCTTCATCTGCTGTTAGCATTTCCATCACTGAGTACCTGTGCTTTCTGGGGTGCCATTTGGAGGCATCTGACCATCTCCACTGAATTTGTGGGGAATATACACTCCTAGATTGGGCATTCTTGGTCAACCTTTTGGTATCAAAACCTGAAGTTTTATCTATTTATGCCCTTAGGTCTAAAGGTCGAAGGTTCAATACCACATATTGGCCACGAGCAGAGTCATTACCTAGCAAACCTTCAGTATAAATTCCTGTTAATTGGATAACAGCCTCGAGCAAAGCACTAGTTATTAAGGAACTTTAAAAGTAAGTTGGCAGCTTGGAGCCATCAGCCCCTTAAAATCTAGCAGTCATCTCCTGGAAAGTTATTTAACAAAAATATAGCTTTAAAAAAAAATAGTTGCTGTTATTGCTGACAGTCTTGGCCGAGAGCCAAAGCACTGAAATGATTTTCTTGCTGCTGGAAATAAAAATTGTTATCCACAACTGTGGCAGCAGTTGGGAGAAATATCCCCTTGTTTTGTCAGAGGATTCTAGAAGGCAACTGCTTGGGTTTTCATAGAGATACCTTCATGCCAAAGACACATCCTTTGTAAAAGTTTACTGCTAATTAATAGATCACCTTTATTAAAGACGAACCCATTTTTGCTATGCCCAGTGGCTAAATAATGGGAATACCATCCCAATATCCTCTATTCGTGTTCTTATAGCCATTTATAGATCAGAAGACTCACATCCGTGGTGCGCTTATTCCTGCTATTAATCATTCATTAGCCTTCAATAAGATCTTCAACAATCTGTTCTTTTACATAAGGAGTGACAAACTGATAAATCAGGTGCGGGGAATGGAAAATCAAGGTAGTGTTATTTTTACCACTCCCTTTTCGAACTTTTAAAACCATGGTTATTGTGACTTCATTCTGACCATGAATATGGTGTGCTTAAGCTATAGAAGTGAAAAAACTAAAACTGTTGAAATGCAATTCTGTGTGGAAGGCCGGCAAGCAAAGAAAGCAAATGTGAGGAGGAGGGCGAGAGTTGTTTTGTTATCGCAAGCTCGATCTGAATCCATGTAAATAATTACGAGTGATTGAAACTGAATTGAGACTGTTTTTCAGACAGGGCTATCAAGACACCTGAAGCGGCGGTGGAGTCTTCAGGAGGGGCCACCTCCCATCCTCCTGTTTTGTGTCCAGCAACAGGGTTTGGGTGCCCTAGTCCTGAGGAGGTGGGTGTGTGTGGAGTCAGGAGCAGGAGCTCATCCTTCCCTGTTTGTTTCCAGATGATCGAGGTGCAGATATCTACTGTGTCAAATGGGTTTGCAAGTCAAGGATGGATGGAAGAGGGGCACCCAGTTTTGCCTAAAGAAATCAATGTTTCTGAGCTGTCATGGTCCAACAGGCCACCCCACCCAACTTGGTCGCTGATGTGCGAAGTCAGCAAGTGTTTACTGAATCCTACCCCTCTTTTACCCCTTCATCCCCCAGCTGTGTTTAGATTTAAATGCCACTTCTGCAAAGTGCTCAACTTCTTGCTGTTAATTTCCAGCCTGGCTGACAGAGCTCAGCTTGGATCTCGTTCCCGTCGGGAGCCGATAAGCAATTTACACTCACAGATCACACATAGCTGAGTGATGTTCAGGGACCCCCTTGTTCCCCCAGCCCTGCACCCTGCGAGGTGACATTAGCGTTGGGTAATGATCTGTAAACGTGTCAGAACCGTGACACGTAGTGACACGGCCCCCTCGTCCCTTTGGTGCAGTCACACTGCTCGCACAACAGCAAGCTGTAAGATAATTAGTGCTAATTTGGTTTCTCGGTAGCTGGCTGCTGCGGAGCTCCCAGCTCAGTCACTCTCTGCTTCTCCAGGAGACTTTCCTCGGTGTAGTAAAGAGCTCCATTAAGGACTTGATTCCTCCATTTTTGATTGCATAAGACAATTAATTAATTTTTTTTTTTTTTAGGTATTTTTTTAAAATAGATTTTCTGCACAGCAAAGTTAATCTAAACTGCACGGAGACTTTAGCAGGAAGCAATCTATTAGTGAAGGGTGCTGCATTTTTTATACCTAACAACTAGAGCTGACTGGCAATTTCTGGGCATTTTTTTTCCTCCATTATATAGTGCAAATTCCTTAATATAAGATCATTTTGCTTTTGACAAAGTTTCCACTTCCAAATACTGTCAATTCCAGTTTTCTAATTGCCAGTTCCTCCTGTTTCAAAGTCCTTTAAAGCAAAATTCTAGGTTTCATTTCAAAACATCCATTAGAACAATCATGTATGCTGTAAAAGAAAAAGTGAAAATGAATTAAAGGACTGAGGTGGGGGGGTAGCGGGTGGGGGCTGGAACCGGGTAATCTTTAAGGTCCCTTCCAACCCAAGCCGTTCTATGGTTCTATGATCCATTTTACTCTCGCTGATCTAAGCTAGTTTTGGAGGATTATTTTTTATTTTGTTCTTGCTGTTCTTGCTGTGGTTGAGATTTTTCCCTTTTCTGTGAATGCAGTGCAAAAAAAAAAAAAAGTTCAGAAAGATAAATATTTTTCTTGGTTAGGAAAACTATTTGCGGTTCACTTTCCTTGTAAGAGCCTAGGCCAGCAACAGTTCTGTGTACTGTGGGACCTGACTCACACTGACCGGGAGTAGCAGAAAGCTCAGAGAGAATGAGAGAAATGAAGTGAGCAGGCAGCAAATTTAAAATAAACAGAAAGTTGTGCTTCTTTGGTTTGTTTGTATTGTATTTTGTTTATTTTTCATAAAACCGAATCACAATGCAGAAGTCATTTATAAATTATGAAAAAACCTCTAAACAAATGAACCCAAATTCGTGAAGGCTTATCAGAGGATCATAGAATAATGAATAATTTAGACTGGAAAGGATCTCTGGAAGTCATCTAACCCAACCCTTTGCCCAAAGTAAGGTCAGCATGGCTCTCCCAATATTCCTATTTTCCTTCAACGTGTGAGGATGGTGGATAGCGATTGCTTGAGTCATCCCCAAATCTCAGTGGCTGCACACTTTAATGCTCTTGGACCAGGACAATGGCCAGGATACAGAGGGTCACGATGCAAATGTCAGGAACTCTATCCTATAAAACTCAACATACTTTGCTGTATATGATGGTCAAATGAAAATATATATTATTAATGTTTAATTATTTAATTAATAAGAATGTTTCTGTTTGGGTGCAATGTACCCAGTTAAATGTAGGCTTCTCCACATGAGGTGATCACCCCTGACTCCTTTTATAGTTCTTGTAAGGCAATTGGCATCAGTAGAAGTGATCCATCTCAGCTTAGGGAAGAAGCCTAAAATAGGTCAGAAGAATCACACGCTCTAGCAGAATACCTTTCTTTACTGACTGTGAAGGAAATCTAGGATTGACCTCTTTAAATTGCTGTTATTTTGGAATTTTGGGTAAATTTCCTATTTAAAATTGCCTGCAATTTATATTTCCAAAATTGTAAAAATATCATGTTTCCCAGCCTTAAAACTCAAATGTCCAAGTTTCAGCCTGAAACACACTCATTAAAAATATGACTTATGATAAAGAAACACAGATCTATATTGCATCAGAATATGGCTGAGTTTAACTGTACTGATAAGTGTAACTGGTTATTTTGCTGTTAAACTATTCCACTTGTCTTTGCCCATTTGTGGCTGTTGAACTACTTCCCAAAGATCAACGTCTTTATCACTGTTTTAGGGACATGGCAATTGTGGCACAGGGGTCCCAGTATCATAGCAAAGATGATTGGAAAGGATGTCTGAAGGTCCAGTGTCTCGCCTTCTGGTTGACTATTCTGAATACCTTCTTGTCCTTTATGTATTTGGAAATGGTTTGGACACACTAATGACCTTACCAGAAACTACAGGCCTGACTGGCTCATAGTTCTTCAGCTCCAACTTTTGCCTCTCTTGGAGAATGGAAAAGCATTAGCCTTTACCAGTCACCACCAACTCCTCTCGATAGCTACAAGTTTTCATAAAGGATAGAGGCCTCATCCACCCACATCCACTAACCACATCCTCAAATGTGTCCTGTCAGGTCTAGTAGATCTGATAGCATCGAGGTTCCCCAAGTAATACCTTGTCTGTTCCTTCTTCATTCTCGGCTGCCCTTCTCCCCACCGAGCTGTGCCAACACACACAGAGGTCCTGGAATGGGCTTTACTTGTGAAAACTGACACAGAAAAGGCATTGTGCACTTTAGTCTTTTCCACACCGCTGATGATTAGGTCGTCCCCTGCATCCAGCAGTGGGCTTGCGTTTTCCTTGAACTTCCTACTGGCAGACCTATGGATTCTCTTCTTGCTGCTATTTTTCTCTGTTTCAATTCCAGCTAGTCGTTGGTCTTCTTCTTTCAGAGCCCAAGCAAAGCTTTTATGCTCCTCCTTTGTTTCTCTTATTTTCACTTCGTATATGTTCCCTTTCAGACTTTTTTGTTCATCAAGAAGCTCCTTGATTAACTAAGCAGACCTGCTTGAAGCTTTCGCTCTGTCTGCACAAACAGCATTTATTCCAGAGCTCTCCAGTAAGTGTTCTCTGAAAGCATCTCAGCTCTCTGCAGCATCTGCCCCTTTCCTGACCACTTTCAGGGGTGTCCACATGGCAGTTTCCACTGACCTAGTCTGCTCTCCAGAAGCCCACTGTTCACACCCACCTTCCCAAGCCTTCCTCCAGGTCCTGCAGCTTTGCTCTCACTGCTGTCCAGACTACCATCTATGGTCTTACTCATCACTAGTTCTCCCTTGTCAAAGAGCTAGCAGAGCACTGACCCTGGTTGCCCTTTCTACCCTTTACATCATAAAACATCTTACCCAAGGCCACCCAGAGCCAAGAATATAATCCAGTTTTTCATTTTCTGTGCAGTCTTAAATGAAAATAGTCTATAAATATGTGCAAGCAATGAGGAGATTGAAAGCCTCTGAAGACATGTTCCCATCTTTGTGCCTTATTTACTGGAGAAGACAGTTTAAAAGCATCTTATCTTACTTGGGATAAATAGCTGTACATTTGCCAAGGTCAGCAAGATGCAAAGAGATTTGCTGAGGGCTATGTTCTCCTCTCTGATCCATCCTGCCAATTCCCACTTCATAATCAGCAATATGTCCACACATGGGCCTCCTAAGGATGTCAGCAAGAATTCTACAGCCACAAGAGCTGGGCCCTTCAAAAGTTACTTGCTCAAGTTAAAACCACCTCAGGGCAATTTTGACTTATGCATTCGATTCCTTTGACTTACTGCATTCAGTTCCTTTTGATAAAATTATAGGTATTCACAAGCTGCTATTTTGTCTGTCAGAGCAGGAAAAAAGTGTACGTGAGAAGAACATAGGGTTGAAATGGATTGCTTGGATCACTGAGGGTAGGTCACGCTTTAACACAGACAAGCATATCATATGATACCTTTTTTATCAAGACCTACCTTTAAACTAGCTAAATATGTCATGTCCTGGTGGTCTTACTGAAGTGCTGGTCCAGAGTTTCATTTCTTTGGTGGCTGGAAACCTAATTTCCAGCCTAAAATTACTGCTCGGTTGTTTGTAAGCAGTTGTTCTTTACCAGATTTGTCCATTTGTTTAAAAATATTTTCTCCCTTCTGTCTGCTTATTCTCTTCTCTCTTCTGTAAACTTATTCCTTCAAAGCCTTCTGTGTAAAACTAATAGAGTCCTGCTCCTCTTATCCCTTCACGTGTCGGAGTTTCCATTCTCTTAATTAGTTACAGTGGCATGCTTTCCAACTCTTCCAATCCAATTTGCTTTAACTTGAGTGTGAGTGAGCTATGTGAGGCACATTGCTGCGCGCAGACATATGATGAAGCTTTGCACTTCTTAACACACGTTAAAAGTCTTGCTGAGCAACACATCCCTTCCTGAATCCTTTAAAACACTTTTTGTATTGCCACCTCAGCGTTGTTGCTGCCCCTTTGCCTTACTCTGATTAGCACATTCATATTTCTGATACCGCGTGCGTTGCACTGCCCTCCTTCTTCGCCTTCTCTGAGTACACTCATCTTGACTATTTTTTCCCCTTTGCAGATCTATTTTAAACAAAAGAAAGCACCTGTTTATTTGTTTTTAAAGAAAAACACACAATGTGATTAATACTGTAATCACATATTTTACTCAGAATAGAACAGAACAGGACAGATAAAAATAGTTCAGTTGGAAGGGATCTGTGATGATCACCTAGTCTAATTTCAGCTGGGCTTGATTTTAGACGCTCAGCCTTGGTTCCCCCTGAGATTTTTGCCATCCCTACCATCATGTTTGAATTTGAGAAATGATTTGGATATTATTTTGCTTGAAGACACAGCTCTGATTCTGCGAAGATTATAATTATGACACTCTGGATAACCCTAAAATCTGTCTCCTCTGGTAGCTGTTACCCAACTGTGGACTAAACTGGAGTTTTTAGAGGAGAGAAGAAACTGTGATAAGCCGGCACGAGGAGTTCTATCTTTCCCAAAGGAAGCCTCATTGCTGCTACCTCTTTAGCTTTATCTTTATTCTTCCTTGTCTTTCATGAACTGTTATGAACTATTCTTCTTCCCCAGACCTTTCTGCTTTCTCTGCACCTGCACCTCTCCCTTTGCATTCCTGAACCTAACCTGCTCCCACTTTCCACCATCTCCTACCCCCATGCCCTTAACTCAATACCTTAGCAGTGCTGCTGCCTTTTCTGCCCTGTACTCTTTCCTTTTTTGAACTATTGCTGTTTGATCCTCATTTGTCAACTTATTATTTGCTCGGTTTTGCAGACCTTGCAGATTTTTTTCCGCCTTGCCACGCTTTCTCCCTGTTTCCGTGCTTCCCCCTTCAACATCCATACTTTGCTTTCTCCTGCATCTCCTCTCAATCCTATCTTTCCTACCACCAGCTTGATGGCTTAGAGCCCATGTTAGCTTTTATTCTGATTCTGGATATCACATATACATATAAATAAGTGGTGCTATGTGAATAACGCTTTCCATACACACTCTTTCTCATTGCTGTGCCTCAGTGGTTGACTAAGGCTAAGTGAGCTGGGAGCTGGTTAATGCCCTGAAAAGGTTTTCAAGCCTCCCAGACTTTTTTGTGTTTGTTTGCTCTTGTTTTCTACTGAACGGCTGACGTGAGAGCCCCAGGGGATTTCTCTTCAAGGCTTGGCCAGGAAGAGCAGTACTCAGGATAGTGATAAAAACGGCAACTCTTCTACCTCACAGAAGGTGGAGAGATGTTTATATGAGCAGCTGTAATTTGGTCAGAGTTCCAGTGTTTAAATTCTTATGCCACTCATGAGAGACACCAGAGGCTTCTTAACTGTAAGTGCCAAGAATCTCATGCTGGTTTTTGGGTTTTGGCAGAGTCTGAAGCCTGGGCCAAGACTGGGATCCATTACACTGCGCATTGAGCAACGTATGGTGAAGGCGAGACCCTGCCATGAGCAGCTCACACTCATTTAACACATTAAATCCTTTGCCAGAATAACACTGATTGTACAAACAGTAGTAGAGCCTTCCCAAGAAATGAGTGGGTGAGAGCACTGTCTAAAACCTCTTTGTGCCTCTTCTCATGGCTCTTTCACCCAGTGGGGTTCAATCAGTCAAAATGACAACTCCACAACCCTAGACTGCACAGCTATGGGTTACACAGGGAATGAAGAGGAACGAGAGGTGCTATTTACATGTCAAAATAACTGATGTGAACATTCCTGTGACTACTTCAAAGGAAATTCTTGTAGGCTTCTGCCTCATAAGGATTTAAAGAATAGCATAGCCAGACTTTAGTCTATGCCTTCTAACAACTCATTGGCCATTTAAGAAATCAGATTGTCCATCTAAGCTGCAAGCATGTGGCTCTGGTACCCATTTTGGCTGCTCAGATGCCAAGCAGTGAACAGCAGAAAAATAGTAGTGATATCATAGTATCATGTAGTGAAAACACGGATTGCCCCAACCCAGGTGCAGGACCTTACACTTGACCTTGTTGAACCTCATGAGGTTCTCATAGCCTCACTTCTTCAGCCTGTCCAGGTCCCTCTGGATGACATCCCGTCCTTCCGCTGTGGCAACTACACCACTCAGCTTGGTGTCATCTGCAAACCTGCTGAGGGTGCCCTTGATCTCGCTGTCAATAACATGGATAAAGATATTAAACAACATCGGTCCCAGTATGGACCCCTGAGGGACACCACTTGTCATGGATCTCCATCTGGACTTTGAGCCATTGACCCTTGCATTCTGAATACTACCATCCAACCAGTTTCTTATCCACCTTACCGTCCGCCCATCAAATCCATATGTCTCCAATTTAGAGAGGAGGATGGTGTGGGGAAGGAAACCAGAAATATGCTTAAATGATTTTTGTGCACTTAGACTCTTCACGCCTCTCAAACCAACACAGATAAGGTATAGGTCTAGGCAAGAAAGCAAATGCATGGTTTAACACAGAGAGTGACACAATTTAAAAGAGACTTTTTGAGCAATAAATGCTACAGCTTGTGCTTCGAAGCATCTCTGATAGAACATTATCTGTTAATGTCCCATTCAGGAGACTGTTGTTTTTATTTATGCGCACATGAAAAGAAGAAGAACAAGAACTTTCAGTGGTTTATCTTCTCTCTTTCCTGCTGTCTTGTTTAATCTGAAAATAAGAGCAGCTTCTTCTTCAGGGTCAGGATATGACAGTGCTGACAGCATTCTCTCAGTGCAATGTGTCTGACGGGACTTATGCAGAGTCCAGAAAACTACTTCAGCCACCCAGAAATGAAAGAATGACCAGTGAGAATGATATCCCAGTTTTGTCCTGACATGGAAACCCTAGATTCCTGCTTCCATGAGGTGCAGGCTCCAAAACTGTGTGATTGCTTCCCCCCTCCAGAAAGAGAATAGTCTCTGCATGGTGCAGGTGTACATCGAGACGCGTGGAGTACGTGAGACTGGGAATGGTATCAGACCACTCCAATGGCTATCTGTGATTTTATACATATTTGGGGAAAAAACCAGCATTTACTGGTCTAAACTTCAAACCCAACATAACATGCATAAGCAGAAAATCTGTTTTTTCTCTAATCCGAATTTCAGGTAGTTTTTCAGAAGGAAAAATGGGATGATCTTTGGGTAATTCATAAATATACAGAAATATAATATTTATATTAAAAATAAATATAATATTTATAAATAAAGTAAAAATCTAGCTAATGCTTTAATCGCACAATTAAAAATGACCAGAAATTACAGTCATGGTTAGTTAATACAACAGGAAAGCAAAAAGTCTCAGCTAATGTTTTGATATATTCTTTATTCTGTGAAAATAGGAGGTCATTCCTGTTCCCAGTAAGACCTACATTTATACTTAACTCTTGGGCATTTACAAAAGAAAGCTGAAGAAGCCAAAGTTTCTGTTGGCATCAGCTCCTGCAAGCTGTGTGCGTTAGGGCAGAGCACTGCATTTGCAGCTGCTGCTACTCGAACAAACAGATGCAGCACAAACCCATCCTCCTCCTTGAAAGAAGGGCTTAAGGTTGGCAGGAGACTGCAGTACCTTGGAGCTTAAGCTCTTACAAGTCAAGCCTCAAAAAGTATGAGATTGTTTTAGCAAACATGATCCTGAATAAAGGCGTACACTATGCTTTCGTTTGCCTTCCAGTTTCTGAGCCTTGAGGGTAGCCCATATAAAAATTAAGTCCTCAGTCTTTATCTGCAAATGAAAAAGCCGAACAATTGACTCTTATAAAGTACAACTGAGTTTTCATGATGCTTTGGACAGGAAGATTTTGAAAGACACAGATCACGTATGGTTTTAAATGGTTTTAAGCTGTTTTTTTATTGTTTTAGGTTGGAAGAGGAGATATTGAGATGATATCCTCAGAAGAAATATTTTCCTGTGAGGGTGGGGAGGCCCTGGCCCAGGCTGCCCAGGGGAGCTGTGCTGCCCCATCCCTGGAGGGGTTCCAGGCCAGGTTGGATGGGGCTCTGAGCCCCTGATCCAGTGGGAGGTGTCCCTGCCCATGGCAGGGGTGGGACTGGATGGGCTTTGAGGTCCCTTCCAACTCAAACCATTCTGTGATTCTATGATTCTATGTGTAGCAAAAGTCTGGAAAGGAACCAGAGCTGCTGAGATTAGTAATTAATTAACATCAGAGATTACTTCCAGGTTCTCACCAGTACCAAATTCATATTGGGTAATGCTTTATGAGGGTTTAAAAAAAATTTAAACCCCCATAAAATAAGAAATAGACAGAAGACTCCATTTCTTTGCTAAGGGAACATTGTAGGTGAGCAGTTGATCTCAGTTAGAGATCTTTGGGCCACCATTTCAAAAAAAGTTCAGAGGACTCATCCACAGCTCCCCCTCTAACTGATGAAATACGGATTTATACTGTTCTGAAACTCAAAACTGACCTCTGTCAAATCAGAAATAGGGCATTAAGGTGTCTTAAATTGTCACTGTTGAAAGTCCAGTCTTGATACTGGAGATACTCAGCCCTTTGTGTGGATACAAGAAAAAACAGATCTAACTGGTTTTAAGCTAAGAAACATTCCCTTCAAGGGTTTCTTTCTTCAATATATACAGTTAAGGAATGACTGATAATGAAAATATGTGGTCAGATTTTAAGCTATCTGCTCATGCTTAATAACATCTTTACTCCGCAGTGTTTATCCTATTGATGTAACTATCACTGAAGTAACAGTCCTGCTTCGCTTCCAAGCAGATAAAGGACCTTTCCTGTTGAATAAAGGAAGGAGAATTGTAATCTGGCCAGTTTTGGCATCTGTGCTAAAATCTGTTTGAGATGACTTTTATTGCTCACTGCGACCTTGCTGTGTGTGAAAATATCACCCAACCAACCTTCCACCACATGCCATGCCCTGGAACCATGATGCACCATAACCCTCTGCATAATACATGGGCAAAAGCTGAGCTGGTTCAGTAGCAATGATTGACAGTTAAAAGGCAACAGAAAGGAAAACAAACAAGTGAAAACAAGCCGAAACATACCAGCTCTTCAGCCTCTGTCTGTTGTTTTTCTTGGTTCGATTTCTTTAGCAAAGGTCTGGGCGCTCACTGTAGGACACTGCATGAACGGTCGGGCTGAGCCGCAGAGAGCTCAGCGTAAGCAGGAAGGGAACAGCTCTCCGGGGTTGCTTCATCACCTGCTTAGGGTGCTTTTGATAACCAGAGAAAGCAATTTTCGTGCAGGTTTATTTCCATTCCAGAAATGCCATTATGCCACAAGGGGGTAGGGGTGTTCTGTTGAAGAGCTGGCAGTGTGTTCCTACAGACCCAGCCGTTCAGAGAAAACAGCACTGAGTATTATAAAAAGCAACAGAGACTGAGTCTACACAGACATTTTCTATGCCATCTGCATTTCAACTATTGCTTTCCTTATAATTAACATCTGTTCGCAGATATCAATCTGAGCAGCAAGGACGAAATTGTTTAAGAACTGCCTATCTTTCAGCCTGGTGTGTTCCTGGGGATGGGTCTGGAGGTGGAGAATGGATTACCCCCAGGAGAGAGGATTTGGTTACAAGGAGCACCTTTCCTTAATCTAAACAGATTGCCAAAGGCTTGGCAGCACCAAAACGGACACAACTGGATCTCATCAGAGAAAGTGCCCCTCCAGCGTACAAAACTCAGATAACATTGGTGGGGTTGGTGGGGTGTGTGCGCTCACTCAAAAACCCAGGCAAGAACATACATGCAGATAAAAGGCCAGAGGTGAGCCCCAAAGATGCATGTTCCCGAGGACAACGCAGGCACACTCTTCTCTTAAGCGACATATTCTGGGGTTTAAATTAACGATTTAACACTTTGATTTTGTTTCAATCTGGTATGAGCCTTCCAG
The DNA here is from genome assembly GCF_017976375.1 of Cuculus canorus. NCBI lineage: Eukaryota > Metazoa > Chordata > Aves > Cuculiformes > Cuculidae > Cuculus > Cuculus canorus. The sequence continues at coordinate 122,078,854 of NC_071403.1, read as the reverse complement.
AGACCTGGCAATTTAGTGGCAGAAGAGGATGTGGCACCTGGGTGTAGCAATAATCTCTCTTCTAAGCTGCTTACACTACCCAGGAGACACAGCTGTGGCACACGTACTCAGCGCAAAATGGAAAAACTCAGGGTAAATATTTTCAAAATTTTTAGGATTGCTGCTCCTTGACACAGTTATTACAGGGTTAATAGGATCCACCTGCAGCCAGCTTTCTGTTCTCTATTTCTCCTGGCAAACAAGCAGTTGAAAGCCTTCAGCCCTCTCCTCGTGAGACACAGAGCAAACCTCTCCAGTCCTTCTCAGCCAACAGTGTCGAAAGCATTTTAAGAGCCCTAACAGGTCACACTTATAACACCAGAAAAGGAAAAAATGGTCTTTTCACATATTTTTTTAGAAATATTGATTCATCACCCTCCAAATTGTCTTATTTGACCACACTCTCCATAGACATTTCTTCCAGCAGTCAGCTTAATTTCTGACTTACTTAAGTGAAACAGTTGGATTTTCCACACTTCAAAATGTCCTTTAGTTTTACTTTAGAAGATGAAAAGGCAAAATGAAAATGTGCCATCAATACTAATGTGGTCAGAGCCTTCTCCTGGTTTCTTTCCTTTCAGTTTTACATGACCATTGAAACCAAAACCGGTTTTGTCCTTCAAACAGAACAGCACGTATTTTCTGTTTCCACAAGTCGTCCATAACCACCCACAACCTCACCCTCCTCCGCTAGGAGATGGGCTAATCTTGCCTTGTTGCAATGAAGGAAAGCTGATAGTGTCTTTAGCAGGGGTTGGGAACGGGGCATGGTCAGCCCAGCTTGCTTTGGCGGGGAGTCGTTTTCTCTGTCTGCGCTGGCGTCGTTGCTCAGAGCCCCCCGGTTCTCAGCCCGCCTGGCGTGCCGGGGCACCCGCATGGCACGGGCACACCACGCTGGGTCAGACTGGGGGTTGTGTTCTTGAAATCCTTGTGCCATGCCATCCGTGTCCCCTCAGCCATCTCCCATGCTGCTTCCCCTAAAATTGTCCTCAAGGAGTAGCAGGGAAGGGGGGAACACCTACTGCCTTCCGCTCGCAATAAAGTGCTTCAGCATGACCTCGAAAGGGAATAAAGCAACATGAAGGCTTCATAAATAAATAATCATTTTCCAGAAATTATTTTAGAAACTGCCTTCTTAAAATCTTTCACTGAAAATGAAACACTTCCACTTCCAAAAGGAAGACTTTTGTATATTTATTTTGGAGAAAATAATTGTCTTTTTAAAGATGTTCCTGACATTTAGTCAATATACAGAAACATTTGATGTTAACCATCTTGTTTTTCCTCCCTAAATTTGAGACCAAAGCAGTGAAATATATTTTTAAGTGGAAGCTCCTCTCCTGAGTGAGAAATTGAATTGTTTTGTCAACATTTCTTTGCTCAGATGTAACGACTGATCTGAGAAACCAAAACTGGTGGTAAATCCGAGGAACAATCATGAAAACCTGGTAATCCAAAGTGTTAAACAATACCTGGTGAAGAGAATTTTTTAGTGGAACTTTTAAGGAAAAGGTTTGAAAGTATCTTATCATTAATTTTTTTTTTACAAATGTTGATATCATTTGCTGGAGGAAAAACAGAGCACTGGCCATTCCTCTCCCTTAAAAACTGTACTCTATCCAGACCCTTTGCTCAGTTTTGTCCTGCAAAGAGGAAAATAAAAAGACAGGAAAAAAAAAAGAAAGAAAAAAAAAAGGCTGACAAATTCCAGCTCTACTCCAGGAGGAATTTCATATGGAGCTAACTAAGGAAAAGCAGGGTCTCAAAGCTCCTTTGGTCCTGTAAGTGAGGGGGTAATAAGGGGCAGATCCAGCGGGGCGAGGGCGGCGAGGGAGCGGGACAGGCGTGCGGGGAAGGCAGGTGCTGCAGTCACTCTGCCCTTGCCAGGAAACACAGGAAGAATGCGTGACCAATTCGGTTTCAAAGCAGAATACTCTCTTTAATGTACAGAAAACACTAACCTTTTATTTTTTCTCTTCCTCTCCTTCTCTTTTTCTTTTTCCTTTTTTTTCCAGTTTTAACCCTTTGAAAGGACAAAGCTCACATCTCTATTGCAACCTATTTCCCCCCTCCAATAGCTTCCATCTTACCTAGAATCCTGGACAACTGCACTATTGTAGGAAAACAAAATAAACAGCTTGAGAGGGTCGGATTATCTGAGTGAGATGAAGCCAGTGTAAAGCATACAGAGTACTCTTCCTGTTAACTAAACACCTGGCTTTTTTACTTGCTGTAAACCAGCAGGAATCACAGCTCTGCTGAGTGCCGCTGGTATTTAACATTTGGCTATGAAGGATGGCAGATTAGGAGAGTCTTCTCCAAAGGAGAAAGTTTCTGAGGTTGCCCCATCCGACGGGAAAACATGGCTTAGGTAACTGGAGTTTGATACGAGAATTAACTTCGGCTGTGCTGAAAGCAAGGGCCAAAGCTGATTTGTGCAGCATCAAACCTTGAAGTGGTTTAGACCAACCAAATACCTGGGCTGTCATCATTCGCAGCATCAGCAGCAACTTTTCTTCCTGGGGATCCCGTCTGCGTCAGTGCCTGTTAATACGTGTGTGTTTTCCAAAATCCATACCAGTGGAAGCCCACTGGTAGGTAAGAGGCGGGAGCTGCCCCCGGTGTGCACGGGCAGGCACACAGCCACTCGCCCAGGGCACCCACACAGCCCGCAGACACAAAATCTAACATTTCTTTCCTGGCCAGACTGTTTGTTCCCAAATATGGTTCAGGTTTAAAGCTTCTGAATATGCAGGATCGTACGGTACCACTGCACACAGATTCTTTTTTCCTGTGATAAGCTTGCATCAGTCCTGCTGGAGTTAACGGGGGTGAAATGGGTGGGCTTCTACAAGAAGGACTCCCTCTCCAACATCCCCCGCATGCCCACTGAAACTTATCCTCCTGCCTACAGCTCGCTCAGAGCTTTCCAACAGCTGAAGTAAGGCAGCATTTAAAACAAAAATATCACCGAGAAACAAAAGATTAATTTTATGACTCAGTAGTTTGAAGTAGAGCCTATGACAAACTCCAGCTCTTTCAAACACAAGCAGGAGCATGACTTTACTGGATTTTACTTTTGGAATGCTCTTGAATCACAGAGATTCCTGGTTTTTGTTTTGGATGCTACAGCAATAGAAAAGAAAGAAAGATTTTCTGCTTACGTGTACACAAGTGCATGCGTATGTGTGCCCGAGCGCCTGCGTGTGCCTAACGTGAATCATACACTGTCGGTTAATGAGTGTCTGAGTACATGCATGGGCATAGGTATATTTTTACATACACTGTAATGCACAGGCGTTAGAGAAAATTAGTGGTTCGTGCGCACGCTTTAAAATAAACTGTTTTGATTTCCCATATTAAAAAAAAAAAAAAGAGAGGCTAATGAAATTAAGGGTTGTTTAAATCAAGGGCAATTAAAAAGCACACATTTCTTTTCCTGGGGTATGCAATTGTGTTCAGTGTTTGCAGCACAAGGCCTGCCTGTAGGATAAATAATGTAATGGGTTTTGTGATTTGATACTAAAAGCATAACAAAATCCTACAGCTGTAGCCTCATTTTTCTCCACACTCGAACTGCTCACTTTTTTAAATTGCATATTTTGTACAATTAAGAAAAAAAATCAGATTCTTTGTCTAGGAGAACCGATTTCCAGCATAAGACGTAATTGCATATAATTACAGGAATTTTAGAAAGTGAAACAAAGAAAGAAAAAACCTAGGGATTGCAGTGGTGTTTTCTGATTGAGATTAAATAAACAGCTGATATGATTCAACTTTTATGTTTTCTATCCCTTTGCAACCACTGAATGCGAGTAACTTTCACACGTTTTCTATGCAAAAGCTCCAATTGTTACTGGTACCAGGGACAACATTTTTAAAGGAAATGAGATACCTAAAGATACAAATCAGAGATCTCCCAGGATTTCCGATGGTAACTCAGTGCCTAAATTGCAATTTTGGGTGCCTGAATATCTTCACAAATTCTGTCCTGAACTTCTAAAAAAATTTATTTACATTTAACCAATGCACAAGCCCTGCTCAGAGAACTGAGGATTGGAAGATACCATCAAGCTAATCCTTTCATAATTTGTTGTTTCCTCATTAGTTTAGCAACCATTTTAACAACATCAGAGCAACTTCCTCTAAGTCACGTAGGAAAAAATCTTTGATCTCTAAAAACTATTTGGCCTTGCGTTGACATAGGCCTTTGACATACGACCAGGCCTTCCATGTCCAAACAAATTCCCATTTTTCAACTAAGTGGCAGGAACTCAAAGTATGTATCCTACTCCATCATGGTCTAACCATGCTGTGCCTTGTGTCTGCCACAGGTTGTGGTCACACACTGACGTTCAGGCGGGGCACACGTATCTGCATCCAAGGAATATTGTGCACCCTCCCGCGCTCCTGCATTTGGACACAGAATTTAATTTTGGGCTTCTTAGTTGGACACATTTAAAGGAAACTTAACAACTCAAAAGAGAGTAAATGGAGAGAGATGAGGCAGCAACACAGACTCCATGGTGGTTTGATACAGAAAGAAACATGGAATGAATCCTGGCATGTCTCTCTTTAACCTCAGAAGAGAGTTATGAGAGTGGATCTATTTGTTTTCTAGATGAAGAAAAACTCAAGCATCACCAGGATCAAACATTTTCTCATAAGGTCATGAAACTTCCCACCATCATTGGAAGAAAGTTCAAGTAATCCCAACGACAGGAAGCTGGGAATTATTGAGGAAATGTTTTTCATTTTTAGTGTTATTGTAAAATGCCAATGACTCAAACTGCAGCCATTCCTGGAGAGATTTCTTCCAACGGACTCACCTCTCCTACTGCAATTTGCAACACCCAAAAAATGTTCAAAATGTCCAGTACTGAGGATTTTATAATGAAAAAAAAAAGGTCCCTTTTACTTGAAGTGATTTTTCTATCTTGGAATTGAAGTTGTTCAAACTTTAAGAAAAAGAAGGAAGGAAAGAAGAGAGGAATGGAAAGAAAAAAAAGAAGGAAAGACAACGAGAAAGAGAGGAAGGAAGGAAGGAAGGAAGGAAGGAAGGAAGGAAGGAAGGAAGGAAGGAAGGAAGGAAGGAAGGAAGGAAAACAAAGAAAGAAAGAAAACCTATTTCTAAGTGATTTGGTTGTCTTCAGCGGACCTCTGAGAGAAGCAGGTCTGTGCTTGCTGCAGGAGTAGCTGATGCCTGGGAAAGCAAGGCAGGTAAAGTAACAAAAGGAACCACAGCTTCCTCTTCTCATGGGCCAAGAGTGACTGCCTTGGCCTAGGGGATCATCGTTTCCCCAGGATAAGTTAGAAATTTCCTGGAGTCAGCAAAAAATCTCTCTTTCTCATCAATCTTGCCCTTTCATATGAGGGGACCCTTTTGGGAACACAAATGTTGTCACCCAGTGATCACCTACACCCTTGGAGGTGAATTTTCATCACTCTGAGCTCTGGCAACTCTGTCTTAGCATCGCTTCTGCTCTCTCTTCCTGCCCTGCTCCACACACTAATCCTATCCAGAGATCTGACTAGATGGGTGCCCTTCATGCTCCAAAGCCCTCTTGCAACAGCAATGACTAAAATGACTTTATCTTTCCTTAAATAATCTCACATGGGTTCTCACAATTCAGCTCTGTTTTCACTGTTCAAATCCATAATATCGGGCTGGAGCGACTCCTCAACAAAGCTGCTCTTTCCTGACCCCTTGACTTCTTGGGCAAGGAATATAATGCCCTCCATTGATTCAGCTGCTGGTAGCAAGAGCGAAGGGGCAGAGGTTTCCCGTTTCCTCCCCAGTGAGTCTTCTAGGTTGGTGGAATTGTTAAAGGATTTTATTTTCTGTCCAAAAGAGTCTTGTGCCAGGGTTGCGTGCAGGAATGAAAACAAGGAACAGAGGCAAGGGGGAGACAAGTAATTTAGACGAGGGAAAGATCTGCTCTGTGCAGGATGTCCATCTATTTTGAGATAGACGTAGCTAGAATGAATCTCAGTTTGTAGAACGGCCGTAACAGATGCAGAGAACCGAGGGAGGGCTGCACAGGCAGAATGAAAACTCCTATTGCCTTTGCAGCTCAGTGTGATAACTCAGGGTTTGTGCTGGCTATTAAAGAGAAGTGGAGATCATACCTGAGACTTCTAATGACAGAGCTGGGAGAACAAATATCTGTCCTTCAGGCTGTCCTACAGCGGTCTGGATATTGCCCTATGAGGGCTCCTTGAGAAACAGTCTGCACCAAGTGAAGAAACACTCCAGAAGGTGTAGAAGCTGTTCAGGCCTATCCGTGCTGTTACCCTCCGGGTTACACCCTTAGCAGCAAACTTACACGGCGTCTATTGGTATTTGCACCTTAACAACACGGCTCGTAAGCATAACTCACACCCAGGTAACAAAATGTATTTGGTAGAAACATAGAAGGGAAGAAGGATTAATAAAACATGGCTACTGGAGGAGCTGGTTGCCATCTCACTTTACATGCTCCCACAGTTAAAAATAAAAACACATTAAAGCCGGTGATGTATTTTCACAGCCTTTACAAGGAACTCTCATGCAGACTGAATGAAATAAAGGAATCTTGCTATAAATACGAAGCAGGACCACAGTTTTGATTTTTGTGATTTCTTCTTTCTTTGTTTCTTTTTTTTTTAATTTTTTTTTCAATTGTTTATTCTTGATAGCGCTACTTTTTAGGAATACTGAGAAATACATAAGAGGATCAAAAACTTCTGCGGTCTCCTCAAATATTTAGCAAGCGAAGTGTAACTGGCAAGGATTTCTTCTTGCTATACTTTTTTCTCTATTAATTTATTTCCTATTGATTAGTGGTAGGTGCTCACACATTCTATGGTGCAGTTTGCAAGGATGTCTTTCATGAGTTTCTTCATTATCCCGCGGTGACATCAATACACACTGCCAACTTGCTGTCCCTCTTGTGCCAACACGTAAGGAACCATGGAACCATGGGGCAGACTGTAATCCTCGCTGTAAATCCACGTTGTATATCCTCTAGATTTACACTCTTTTAATGGAGATCACCTCATGTGTCCCCCTGAATTAAATCAGAAAAGCCCTGTGGAAAAGGCCTGTGAAAGGACCTGAAGACACCCCCTCAGCAGAGCTTTGATGCCCACTAATGCTTAGTTTCTAAAACCTCAGCCCAGTTTCCTGTCTCGTGAACAGGGTCTTTCTCCGCATGCTGATCCGCAGGCTAAGATGTGTTCATTTGTCTATTTCAGTGCTCATGCATGTGTCTTGCCTTCTAAAATCATCTCACGTGAAGATTTAACATCCCTGAGCTGCCCTTCCCTTTGCTTTGTATGGTTTTGCCTTCCAGGTGAACTGGAGAGCAACCACAGGTTGCGGGACATATTTTCCTTTGCATGAAATTCAGCTCACTCACTAGCAGTGTAGGATGGAGAGGGGATCAAGTTCTCAGCATGTAGTGCAAAAACACAGCTGAAAAGGCATCCGTGGGAGGAAAACAGGACGAGCCGCACGGGCCAGGTGTCTGTCTGCTGAGTATTGTACCAAACACATAGAGATTTGGGATCACAACAAGAAAACTGGACAAAATTAGACCTGATGGGTATTTATTCTTAGAGGCTTTTATTGGTTTCAGCTCCTGACACACTTTGAGACAGAGGATTTTTCTTCCTGGTTTGTGATATGGTGATTTTTAAAGTCTGACTGTTCCTGCAGCGTGGAGAAGCTGTCTGTGCGCAGTAATGCAATCAATAGGAGTTAAAACCGGTGTGAAACATTATGTTTGTGAGTCAATTAGATTCATCCACCAGAGGTCATTAGATGATCAAATGACACTTTCCCACTGTCTTTATAAGTAAAGGTATCAGCATTCTGTGCTATAAAATATACATTCTCATTAATAATAAAAACCTTAAAGGAGAAATAAAAGTGTTATGAAGTAAATTATCACACAGTGAAGTTCATGATTTTAAATAGCTTTGATAAGAAAACAAAAATAGGTTCTGAATAATATTATCAAGAGAAATTACAATGCTCGTGAATTCTTATTCCAAAATGATGGGAGATGCTTAAAAGGTAAGTTTGACTCTTCATTATTCAAATGACACATTTCTAATTGTCTACTCTATGAATGGCATAAACTGCCTAGAATGGTCCATGACTATAGAAAATATGAGGTAATATGAGAGGGATCTAATTGTGCTTGTAATGAGGTGGAATGAATTTCTCAGGCTTTGTTCTTCCATACCTTTACACCAGTGGAAATCAGAAGTCCCTCTGTCAAATGAAAGAAGGAGATTTGAAAGCAGAGGAAAGCTTTCTGATTTTTTCCCTTTCCGGTTTCTCCCCCATCCTCACTTTGACTTGTTTCTTCTTTCCCTGATTTTCTCTACTTGTGCTGACACTTTGTCCTTCTCTCTTCTCAAACATTCTTATTGCACTTCATGTGTAATCTAAATGTTTTTGTCTTATGCTCTTCAACTCTTATCTTCCATTTCTAGTTTTAGTTTTGCAGTTTCAATAATTTTGGATGGCATATCATCGTTGTTCCTGGGAAAGATTAACCTCATGAAGGATTAGTGATGTAGCTGAGGATTTCAAGTCTCTACCTGTGCAAGCAGCTAGGATTGCTTCCCAAAAGTGTAATTGTCTTCTCTAGTGGATTAAAATAGGTAGAGATAATTGGTAGGAGATTTTTGTGGCAAAGAAATTCATAATTGATCTCTGCTAGCTTTCCAACCAAGTCCTTTCTTGGCTACCGGGATTCCTCTCTAAGCCTTGTTAAATCAAAATGAATGCTGTTGTTAGTGCTTTGCTTTCTTTTCCCTCTGTGAAACCCAGCTCCACCACATGTGCACTGCATACATCTGGTTCAGAACTCTTTTATCCAGGTTTCCCCCAACATGTTCTCCTTTCCTTCTCACCAAGGCCGAAGTGTGTCGTTCACAAAGACATTGACACTGGGAAAGTCATTTTAAACCAAGAGTGAAGTCAGAGCTGCTGAGAGGGCTCTGGCAGCCGAGAGCTGGGTTTGTGTCCAGATATCAGGCAGTGAAAATTTCATTTTCAGGCACAGTGAAAATGAGCTGGGATTTAGGTCAGGAACAATTGTAAGGTTTGCTCAGCTGCTGAGACTCCTCTATCCCAGGAAAATAAATGATATGGGTGTTTGGGTGCAGCCACCGCAGAGCCAAGATCTCCAGCTTGCCTAAGAGGTCAGCCTTGTGGGATCTCATTGTTTGGGCCTTCATCTTTAGCTAGGAATATTACATTTTAGGCTCTTTAGCCAGGAAAATTTTCCAATTTTGATCTCCATGTGTCATCTGCTACCCTTCATGGCTTGAAACTGTCTAGGTGCCGTGTCCCAGCTGTTACTGGACAAAGACATGTCTGCAAAGAGGTGAGAGGACGGGGCGTGCTGAAGCTGGGAACCTCAGAATGATCCTGTGACGTCAAGGGGCCGGGACAAGATCAGCCCTAGGACTGGAGAGTGGGGAGCGTCTGGTGGCAGATGATCTCTGCGGATGGGATGGAGGAGCCAGGTCCAAGCAGGAGGGGGTGAAACACAGTTGAAAGAATGTTTTAGGGCTTCCATGTTCTCTTGGTGTTTAAATATAGTGACCCATAAGTGTATAAGCATTCACCAAGACAGGGGCAATATGAGAGAGCATTCCATGAATAGACTATAACTTTCATTTGTATTTATTTTTGAGACTGATTGTATTTCAGACCAATCTGAATCTGTGCAACCTGCCCTAAGAGAAGGGCAGCACACGGCACGAGCAATGCTACCGGGCAACTGTGGCTATGGTTACAGCAGTAAATTAGCCAGTATCGCGTCATATATTTTGGTCCTGGTCCTATTTTGGCCCAGGTGAGCCAATACTCTCTTAAGAAATTCCCAGAGAGATTCAAGAGGCATCCCAGGCCAGGAACCGTTCCCGATGAGCGGCTTGGACATGGCTAAGACTATTAGGAGGTCAAATTATGCCAGATGGCCTCAGGGTGAGTGGACAGGCTCTCTCATGGGCTAAACAAGGGGTTTGTAGAGATTTCACCTGAATTACTTCAGTAGTCCTGCAGTTCAGGTGTAAACCCATGACAGCACCTGCAGAAGTGGGTCAGTGATATTCTGGAGAAAAAGTATAATTGGCTTAGGAAGCCTGTGTTCTTTTTATCTGTTTGCTTCCAAGCCACTGTATAAAGTGACTGATACGAGTGCTTCATGCCTCAGTTTCCCTTTCAGAAAAAGAGAATGGCATTTCTTTATACTTTCAGCCACTTCTCAGCCTCTTAATTATAATCCTGCAATGACTTGAGAAGATGTTTCCTTTTTCACTTCAAATTCATGAGCAGCAACAGCAGCCCTGGTGGGAAGATAAAGGTGTTTGTATATCCTAGCAGATTTGGGGACAGCAGTAAAGACCAAGCTACTTCACAAGTTGTGTCTCCATGAGGAAAAATAAACTCTACAACATCCATGGTTGAGTGTGGAACTAAGGAGAAGGATTTCAGCATTTCTGTTCTAAATTTGGGAGCTCCTAAAATTTCTGTACTGAATGTGTAATTCCTGCATGGTGAAAGTAAGCGTACTAGCAGAAGGAGAAATCTTCTATGTTACCTTCACAACTCTTCCGGAATGGGTTCTTCATTCCCAAAGGCTTACAGATCACCCGCTAGACACCACTAACAGAAGAGAAGCAAGTCTGTCCATATTATCTATTATCGCATTTAAATTACTGAACACTGGGAAAAAAAAACCATGGAAGTACAAAAAAAAAAAAAAAAAAAAGGAAGACTGAAGACTGGTCAAATAACTGTTAGCAGTTAAGGGAAAAGCCATTCTGGATGTGATAATTTAAATGTTTATTCACTTAGATGTATAAAAATATGGGGGAGAAAGTAGGCACCTTATTACCTCTTAGGCACACCTGAGGCTTCAGGAAGACATGGCCTTACCTGTTGATGAGAAGCTTATTATCATGAGTAGTCCTATTAGCTGCAATGGATTGAATCAAATTAACATGATCCATACCCAGTAAAACTGGTTGGTCTGATATTGGTTTGAGAAATGAAGAAAACATGGATATGGATGCATACATATGTATGGAAGTTTAAATTAAACAGCACCTATTATTTTTTTTTTCATTACCTACCCAAAATAGGCACATACAATTTTTCTTTTCCCATCATGAAGAGACACTGTTCTTTCCCTACAAATCTGGCTGCAAACCGACAAGTCTGGAAATGATCAATTCATAGTTCTTCCCCCAGTAACCTCTTAGCAGTGACTGCCTGCAGCAGTGAGCCTTCCTCAGTGCATGTCCAGTCAGTCTGGACTGTTCTGTCTGTTTTTGACCCACATTCCTTAATCTATGTGCCTTTATCTAGTGGCCTGGTGCTCAAGGCGGTGCTGGAGATGCGCTCTTTGTAGTCTGCATCAGTATCTTGGGGGAAAAAAATAAGTTTACAAAATATGATGGGCTTTAAACCCCAAAGGGAGCTTGAAACAGAACTCAGTCAGCTCTCACAGTGAGGGGCTCATTTCAGCCTCTTGCCAAGACTAAAATCACACAGTGGACATAACAAAACATTTCTATTTTTGCCTTCTAAATGTGCAGTTACGGTAGAACTTCACTAATTTTAATTTTCCCGTTGTGCAGAGTTTGTGGTGGACTGATATCCTAACCCACTTATTTTGCTGCCCCCTTGATCAACCACAGCTCTCCCAACTTGTTCAGGGATGCTCAAATATCGGCTCTGCTATTGTTTCTTATGAGTTTTTGTAGGCACAGTAACTACTCTGAATATGATACCCTGGTCTGGCTCACTTGCAGCTTGACAGGTAATTTAAACTACAAAACGCGTGCTAAGTTTTTGGAATCAGATCCTTCAAAAATAGAGAATGCACCCTGAGTTGAAAACGGAGAATGCACCCTGAGCTGTAGAAGTCAAACTCTAATCATGATTAGAAACATATATTGTGTATTGCTCAACTGCACCAGATTCTTCTTGTCCAATGGCTGGACTCTAACTGTAGCCAGAGTAGATGTTTCAGAAGGAGATCCCAAAGTGGATGGTCGTAAGGTGATTTAATCCCAATAAGTACAGGATATTTGTTTATCTCTGTGTTACTGCCTTTTTGCTACATGTTACTTTTTGGTTGGTTTCTACATTGAAAAAAAAGAAGGTTAAAGCACAATCTCACCTCACTCTAATGAGCTCTCCTGGGAGCTCCATAAATGTGTGTTATATCCGTGTATTCATTTTAATGGGGCACAGCAATTTGCTGTATCAGAATAATGAAATAGAGACTCTTAAGGCTGGAAAGGACCCCAAAAGGTCACCTCTTCCATGCCCCGGCCCTAGGGCAGGATCAGCTCTGCCTATGTCGTTTCTCAGAGATGACCCTCTAGCCTGTTTGTGAGGGCCTTTAATGAAGGAGATGCCACGGATGATCTAGCTTGAACACCATCACAGAACACTCCACCAAAATTATTTGGCACTGAACAGCATGTAAGTGACATTTTAAATATAAACCACGCAAGTCATAACCAAAGAAATGCAGACAACTCTGCCATGGGAAGCGCTTGGGAAAAGGAGGAGTACTATGAGAGTGCTTAGTTTTGTGGTATTTTTAACAAGAGCATTAAGAGACGCCAGACCTCTCCTTTCTGTGAGAGGTTACATTTCTCTCTGCCCCTCAGTTTCATTCCTAGTTGGTTTCAGCTTTTCAGCCTCTTTCCAAGCAGACAGTGTATCTTTCAGTAGCTAGGAGAACATCCTGCTTGCAAATCACAAGAAGAATTAGGTCACGAGGCCACGTGCACCTAGGCAACCACCAGTGTGAGTTCAGCAATCAATTCAGCATCATCCACCCCTACTAGGTTTGTTAAGGCTTCACGGCATTGCTGACGGATAGAAATAGCAACCTGCTTATTTATTTTGAAGGGATCTGCTGAAGCATAAAGACTCTGAGGCTGCTTCTGCACCAGGAAATAAAATGGGACAGAGTAGAGGCTGAAGCACTGAGCTGTGGTTCTCCTGGTTTGTCTGCTAGCCCAGCTCTTATTATCATTTTGGAACTGGATGGTCTTCAAGATCCCTTCCAACCCAAACCATTCTATGAAGGGATCAATCCTGAACAATTTGTGTTAAAAAAATGCAGGTGCAAAGCCATCATATTGCAAAGGCAAGGTATGATGTATTGTCGCACCATTTTTCTTTCATCTTTGAGACACTCCTGTTGCAGAAGGCTTGTTCTGAAGAGTGGTCTGACTGCTGATCAGTGTTAGATTAAGCTTTGCTACAGCTGGATCTGTCTGCACATTTAGCAAACACGGTGAAAATAACTTGAAAAAAAAAGATGAAATTTGTTTGATGCAAGGCTGTGCTTGACTTCAGGAAGTCAAGAAGGCAGGCTCATAGATTTGTAGAATGCTTTGGGTTGGAAGGGACCTTAAAGATCATCCAGTTTCAATCTCTTCCCATGGGCAGGGACATCTTCCACCAGTCTGGGCTGCTCAAAGCCTCATCCAATCTGTCCTGACCTCATCCAACCTACCTGCCTTTTGGCAGAGACCGAGTCACCTCACATGCCCTTGAAATGTAATGCCAACACCACCTCTCTTCTCTGCTGACTCCAAAGTCTGAAGCTACTTAAAGATATTTACAGCTATCTGAACAGAAGCAATACCATATCACATTATGATGACTTATAATAAATATTAACCATATGTGATAAGGAGAATGATGTCTTCCCAGGTACCGTGAATCTTGCAAGTAAACCTGTGTATCTGTGTATGTGCATATACATCTGTACGCCTCTGTACCCCTATACTTACCTAACTATAAATACACAGCGTGGCAGACACACATGCAATTTAAATATTAATGACAGATTCTACTCTGTAAAACATCTGTGTAAACACTGTGTTCCTTACTGACCTCATTGGAAATGCAGAGAACAAAATGCCCAAATACGTTCAACAGCCACAAAAAGAAACTGCACTGACGGCTCTACAATCAGTACCATTAAAATACAGAAACAAGGGGGTTAAAACAAGTCAGATGGTCTGTGCCAGCTCTGTGTTATGTATTATGCATGTGTTTTATACAGTTCTGTATGTTGGCGGATTGGTATTCAAAGAAATAGGTTAAAGTTGTGACCTGTCTGCTTTTGATTTACTAAGGTCAAAAAGAGCGGATACCTCTTCTTCACGGGGAGTTATGGATGCAAATCAGTGCTCAGAGGAGCCCAGCGTGGCTGCCCCTCCTCGATCCTTGGGGAAAGGCCTCCTTGGCTCCCTGTTCCTGCACCTCTGATACAAAGGTGGATTTGCTAAAGGTTTGTTTTTTTCTGGTGGAGATTTGCTGAAGGTTTATTCATTCAAATCCTGGATGGGCTGTGAGTGTTTTATCCTCCCAAGTGGGGCATTGCTAAAAGGGACAGAAAATGAGCTCTGTGCGAGTGTTGGTGGCACGCTCAGCACAGCGCTGTGGTAGTGAGTGAGAGTCCTGGGAAGTGTTTGTAGCCTCACAACAACAGAAAAAAAAAGAACGGGGTTGGTATTTGGGCCAGAGGGTGAGAGCTGTTACATGTGTCCCTGTCTCCCGCTGCTTGGGGCCACCAGAGTTCATGGAATAACAATAAAGAATTAGAGAGCAAGAGGCACGTGTGCCGCAGCTGATCCTGACTGCTCCAACCGAGCCATCCGTCGTGCCCCCGCCAATGAGGTATCGGTCCAAGCAGATGGGACTCCGCGTGACCATGTGCGTGTGAGACAAGGAGAGTCTGGTGTCACTTAACTTCTGCTTTATAGTCAGATCGTCTCTTTTTATGGGATCTTCTCACTCTTGACTTCTTTAATACATAAACATTTCACTGGCAAAGTAAATGTGAAAGCCTGTGTGCTGCCTGTCAGAGGAAAACACAAGCAAACAGAAAAGCCCAAGCAACAAGCACTTACCAGACCATGATAATTGCATTTACTGTGACACTTTTGGCATTTCCTCTTCTTATATGGGGAAAGCTGCATCTAAAGTGACAACGGCAAACAAAGAAGGGCTTTAAGCACTGATCCTTTGTTTTAATGGTGACTGTGGTGAAAGATGCAAGGTAAAGCCTCTGGGTGTCACTGGAAGAGCTCTGTTGGCACCTCCTAGCTTGAGTTCAGACTCAAACCAGAATGAAGTGGTAATGTGGGATTAATCCTTTCATTAGCTACTCAGAAGTTAAATACCCAATCTAAGCTAGTTGTCCTCTGCAGTTGCAGAAGAGACAAGTATATAAGGGAGCAGGTGACTGACCCTCAGCAGGTACCTCTCGTTCTCACGGCAGTGAGCTCAGGCGACTCACCTGGCTCGTGCCACACAACGTCTAGGGGAGAGGAAGTCACATTTAATGTTGGATCTCATTTAAGACAAGTTATTAGCAAACTTTTCCTTTTCTGCTGGCAGGCTCAGTGCTGGGAATCACGTCCAGAAGTGGTGGGCGCTGTGGCACATGCCTGTGAACGGTCTCAACGGGGCCGCTGGCAGCTTAAAAGCCTGCAAGAACTCCAACATGTGCACGTTCCCATGGGCTTTGTGTCTGTCCTGAGAAAAGCTGAGCACTGACCCTGTGTCATGATGACTGGGAAATAAGGCGTGAGCACAACAGGGCAATGCAAAACTAGAGACAAGGGGGGGAGTGGATTTTTCAACAAAATATTTAGGAGGGGCTGTCTGGAAAGTGCCAGTTTGTGGAACCCACAGGTTTTCTCAGGAAATGATTTATATTGGCTAAAGAAAAAGGAAAGGAAAATAGAGATGACAGGAAGTACCAAAATAATATTTTTTAAAAAGATATTTTTGGTCAGGAGAGATTTTAGGTTACGATTTTTGAAGTAATTCATAGCAAAAGGAAAGACTGAAAAGAAGAAATAATTTGAAGGTATTGAAATGGAAGAGTTCAATGAACAGATATCTATTACTGGAACTGTTTGAATTTTTATTTTTCCCAGTTTCAGAAAGGTCAAAGACTCATAATTTTATTTAGCTTTCTGAACACATAGGCAAGGATTTGACCAACATCTTGGCCAACAGCAGACAAGTCAGGAATGGAACTATATCTATGGATTGAAGTGATTGAGCAGTCTGCATCATTATAACCTTTGTGCTAGTCAGTACTTCGGGATCTTAACAGGTACATGTCCATGCTTGTATATGGATATAATCCCAACTTGTGTTTCTTTTTATAGAAATAAGGATATTCTGGCATTATTATAGCAATAAGGATACTCTGCATCATTCAGTCCAGTAGCTCTTTGGGAACCTGTTCACCTACTCAAAAAGCGAAGAATTGAAGCATAGAATAATTAAGGTTGGAAAAGACCTCTAAGATCATCCAGTCCAGCCGTCAGCTTAATAGTCCTCATTCTGAAGGGGTTTCCAAAGATATTCTTCAACCAACCATAATTATTCCTACTATTGACCCTCTTTTCATATCAACTTCTGCACGAGAAGGAAAAGACTACTTCTTTCTTGTTAAACTTGCAAACATATCCTATTATAAAACTGCTGGTTGTACCCTCTCTGCTTTAGAAAATTAGTTCAGCTGACAAATTGTTGCATTTATTCCCAGGATCAAGAGAATTGTCTAAATTCGAAGAAAGCACAGATCTTTTTTTTCTATTTTCACTTTCAGTTTTATTAAAAATTACCTTGACTATTGTATTTACTTCTCTTATCTCCATTTCTTTAGCCCTAAGGAGGAATATAATCAGTTTGATTCTAATAATGCCTAGTGGGTCCACTGTAAAAACTCTTTGTAAAAATGATCTCTCTACCCAAAAGACAGCAGCTTAAAAAGGAAAAGCAGATAAAGTGTGATTAGAGCGGGTTCTCTTTTTTCCTGAAATATAAACGAACCTTGATCTCAAAAGCTACCTTCTTCTTAAAATGCTGACTTGTAGTAGCAATCTTATTGAAATCCTCATAGAAGATATTATCAGAATATTTAACAGAATTTGTTGAGTATTGAAAAGCAACTTTAAGTGATGCTTTTTTTCTGTCCCACTTGGGGGTAGAAAAAGTTACAATGAACGACCAAAAGCTGGTATTTGGATAACAGCAAACTGGAGCACAGAGAATAATGAAGTGACAAAATCCCTGTCGTGGAGCCCTGAGATCCCACACTGGAAGGAAAAACACAGAGGCATTTGGACACAGTCTTAAGGCAATTAAGTGGCATAAACTTGATTTAAAAGCCAAAAAAAAAAATACGCAGCAGGGTTAAGTTGGGACAAAATCTTAGAAATGGTGTTTTGGTTTGGTTTGGGTTTTTTGTTCTAGCATGTCATAAGGCTCTGGGGGTTCCCTGTGATCCTGGCCTCGCGGGATCCTTATCAAATGAGATACTGCCTAACACCGAGCATTTTGGGCGCTTGAAAAGCCAACAATACAGCTATGTTTCAAAACCCCAGCTCTAAGCTGTGAATCCGGGCTTGATGATCTTTAAGGTCCCTTCAATCCAAAGACAGATATTTCAAGAAGACTGCAAGAGAACACAGTGACAATGAAATTGGAAAGCTGATAGAAGCTCAAAACCAAAATAGAAACTCATAAAATTATGACTGAAAGTATATTTGTTTCTTTTAAAAAAGAATATTTGACTTTTTTTCACTAAGTGAAAGTATTTATTCAGGTGCTATATTTTTGCGGTTTAAATGATTGATGAATACATCATCTCATTAGCAATTTGTTATGGACCGGACTGGACTGTGGATCCATCTCCAGACTGCTGAATCCACTTTTGTATTGAAGTGTTCTTAAATATTATGCTTGTTTGGAAATAAACTTCTTTTTTTTTAACTTACCAGGAGTCAGAAATTATGCAGAGCAGAGCAGTGTGTTTCCTTCTGGAACTTGTTTCTAATTCTTATTTCTCAGTCCCGTATCTTTGCACTTTTCGGACCAAATCCGTTAGGTAAGCAAAGCATTCAAGGCAATAAAGTTACATCTTTTTGGTCTGAATTTCTGGTTTGAAGGAGTTCAAAAACCCTGCGTGGCACGAGCCTGAAAATAAATTGACTCGCTTTAATATCAAGTGATATTGAATTGATGAGTAGCATTTTGCATAGCTGGAATAAGGCCAATGGAGCAGGAACTTTAATCCATGACCAGGCATCCAAAAGTTTTTGAAAGCTCTGAGATCCCTACCTCACCTTCAGTGAAATAATAAAAGTAAAAATGGAAGAACATAAGGAAAATTCTTTTTGTATTCTTTCTCACATCCTTGACAAGGATGAAAGAAGTACTTAGCTTAAGGTGGGTAGTCAACGTCTAGGACATCGTTATGGCTTTTCCTGCCTTTTACCTAAAGATCAGAAACAGACTGTTGCCAGCAGTAATTGAGGGGGTCACCAGTTCAGTCTGGTATGACAAATCCTCACTTTTGTGTGTTCTGTATTAAATGGTCATGTTAGAGACGACCCGATGGCTCTGATTCTCGGAGTTCCCGTGCACCTTACCTTTCAGTGCCCCGCAGCTCGCAGACGGGGACAGCGCTGCGGTGTGCCTAGCTGTTCAGTAATTATTAGCACGAATAAATTCAAGGAGACCGTGGTACCATTTGACGGCGGAGAAATGCTCAGCTCTGACAGCTCATTAAAGAAAGTACCATCTTTAAAGGAACTGATGCAAAAGAGAACATATGAAGCTTAACCCCGAGGTGGATTTGGCAAGGCAGAGCAATGCCAAATGTCCTTTATGGATTGCACTAAGAATCTGGGGGCTGAAGTAAATGCCAGGTCAGGTGTATGGAGTCTGTGGCCTGTGAAGTGTTTGCAGTGGATGGCAACCAGAAACTTTAAATAGACCGGAATTTTCCTGAATAAGAACAAAGCTGCTGTGCAGGAACATTAGGACACAGGAGGTCACACAGATGACAGATTAAAGAAAATCTAAAGCTACATGTACACAGGGGTCCTCCTAATATTTCACCGGTCTGTTGAGTAACTTTGATAGATAAACCAATGTGGCTTTACGTGAGACTTCTGCTCCCAAGTCACGTAGGTGCCTCTGAAAATCCCACCTTCAAATCTTTGTTCTTAATTTCCCCCTTCATTTAAATGAAGAACGATCATATTTGTTTTATTTTCAGAGTAGTCTGCTTTGTTTTAATGTGGAAAGGAGTCCTAAAAGCAATTCAGAGAAAGGATTTGGGGGAGGAGAGGCTCTTCTCTCCTTATAGGACGATCTATCTCTATTTTTTCACAAAAATCAACAGAAAAACCACCCCAGCAGTCTATCAAATCAAGCTAAAAAAATCAGATTATTACAAATGCAAACAATTTTAGTTTTAAATTAATGCCTGGTAATTTATATAACATAGAGTCCATTTAAAAATGAAAACTCATTAGAATGATGAAATACACACTATAGATCCAGTAATGTTAGAACTTCAATGTTATTTTTGCTTTTATTCTTTCTATTTTTTTAATTTATTTTTTTCTTACAGAATGGGAATTTATGGCCATTACAATTCCATTTAGTGGAATTTGTGTTATGAACAAAATTGCTTTTCAGGAGAAAACATCTAAGCAAACATCTGAGCAGATCCAGAAGACTAGAGCTACATCAGTAAATTGAACATTTACTACCACTGTCAGGCACTAGAAGTAGGTTTTTTACACTGTTAAATATCTCAAGTGGCTCCTCATCATCTGTAACTGTCCCCCAAAACTGATGGGCCTGGCTTAGGAGGTGGCGACGATCCTAGACCCTTCCCATGGGAATTCTCATGCTCACCCTGATCCAGATGTTCAGAGGGTTGAGTATTTTGGGCGCAGGGTGGCAGACAGCTCTCTGCAGCGAGGCAGAGTATCGGCAGTACCAAAGATTACTTGGGAAGCTTTCCGTGCCGCCATGACTGGCAATCTCCATCTCGCACGAGTGACAGCGTCGGACTCCATTTCATCCCACAGTTCTCTCAACTCTCTGCGTACGTCTATCAAAACACAAAGAAACGGAGCCACACCTGGGCCTGGCCTGTGCTCCTTACCCAGGGATGTTTAGAATCAGCCTCAGTAGGCAGAGGCAGCAAGAGTTAAAGTTTGATTTCTACTTACTTTTACTGCATTGCTGTAGTTTTTCTTCCTTCTGACTTAATTTCTCTCTGTCCACACAGGAAGAGAAAATCGGTTTTGACCTGCAAGCTGTTTCAAGCTTCAGCACAGGCTTCCTCTCTGATTTTGGTCAAATTAGCTAATCCTGTGCAACAATTCCTCCTTATCTACAAAAAACAAGTGGTGAGCAGCGGCAGTTAAGTCTGCTTTTACGGATTTCTATCTTGTGAGGGTAATTAGGAACTGCACAGACAGACAGGAAGGTACCTAGATAAAGTTTGAATTTTAATACACATAGGTAGAGGCTTCGTAGGGCTTTGTTTCCTAAGGAAATTAATCTGAAGAAACTAATATAAAGGACCAGAGGTGGTAATATCTTACCTTATGATGGTGTAATAACAAAGGTTACATTGGGGACGCATCTTCCAGTACCTCAAATATGTTCTTACACTTGGCAGCAGCTGTGTCGCTCTGGAGGAGTAGGGGGTTTCCATTGATCCTGCATTTACCAATCCCACAAGAATGTCTGAGATACCCTAGAGGATTTCAGATGACCGTATCTATAAACTTGAGGGCAATTGAACTGAGTCCTGCCTGGTGAGCTGGCTGTGACAGTCATGCATCCCTCCTACATTCTCTTTCTTTCAGAGATAGTGTTTGCACCCTGCCTGATGTAGTTTTCTACCCTTGCAAGCATCTGCTCACGATCAGTGTTTTACCTTTAAATACTCAATGTTGTATCCAGTAACTACATACACCTTTTTAAAACAGTTAAGTTTTTGTGTTTAAGATTTCTTTTGGGGATAAACTCAGTGATCTAATTGTATGGTTTTGAAGTTGCCACCTTGATTTCTAATCTCCTTTTTGCACTAAAGTTGAAGTTCTTTATGCGGTCTCTCTAGGCAATTGACTGTTTTATACCTATACTTATTGTCCTACTCTGTGTGTACTTGGCCAAACATAGAGAACCGCTTAAAATTACACACATGTATTTGTATTTCCTAAGATGGAGGTAATATATTTTTATAAGCAGATATATAAATGCGATGTACTTATGAAAAGGTACAGAAAGATATTGATGTGACCAGAACACATATTTTATTTATCAACATAGTATGTATAATTCCAAAGCGTCAGACTCAAAATCTAGTTCAACTCATTAATTTACAGCAGCTTGACTAATATTACTATTGTGTGGGCTGATAATGTAATGAAAACCCACGGCAAGAATTTAATGAAAACTACTGCTTCTTTGAATAATGTGGAGAACTGTTTAGCCATACCAGTGAGATCCTCCTGCTTATACCACATAGCAAGATAAAAGTTGGAAGTTCTCATTAATGGTCTGGAAGAAGACAATTGTAAATAGTATGTTATAATTGCATTTATGAAATATCGTGAACTGATATCTCTTTGAAATGAGGATGCTTCGTTAAAAACTCTGGGGCACAATAAAATACCCGTCTTAGTGAGACAGTAGCATGAATGGAAAAGTCATCTCAGGTGAAAGAGAAATAATAGAGGCAAACACAGAGAATATGCTTGCAAGAAATATGAAACAAAATTCAACCTGAAAAAATCAAAGTGAAGTACCCAGAAAAAAACTCAATTCACGTATAAAGATTGTGAGAAAGTGAGACTCGGAAGGCAAAAGTAGTTGAGATAAAAGTACTCTGCAAAATGGTCACGAGGTGCTTATGTTAGGACACTGAAAATGCTTTTGCAGAGATAAGATCAGAGCTCCAGCTCTGCTAACTCTTTTCTTTCTATCATTCACCAAAGGGAACCACATACAAATCCTGATCTGACCTCTAGTGAAGTCAGGGGCAGTTTTTATGAACTTGGCAAGTTTGGGATTTTGCCTGTACCCTTTTTGGTCCGGATGGGTTAATGTGGGAAAAGAACTGAATCTCTTCCAGAGTAGCAGTGAAAAGCAAGGCTAAGAAATAATTAAGAGGGTGAGAAGGACTGACTTATAAAGATAGATCTGAAAATCTAATATCCATGTAGCTTGGCTAAGAAACGACTGAAAAGAAACAGGAAAATTGCCTACAGTAATTTGAAGGGTTTAAATGCCAAGGAAAGCTGAAGAATTATTTAGGGTGTGGACATTGCCATGAGCAGTGGAATTAAATTAACTAAAGGAACTATAGGGGAAAAAAGAGTCCTAAAGTAACTTTGAAACAGCCTGTCACTGGTGGAGGCTCCATTAACGGGGTCATTTAAAATTGAAAAAAAGATAAAGGGAAGAAACCTGTTGGGGATAATTCTTCAATAGTATTGGACAATATGATCTAAAGACTTCAAGGACAGAGGAGATCATAATAATAATCAACTTACTATGCAGGAGGTCAGACAAGAGAATTATAATGATCCCTTCTGGCCTATGAATCTATGAAAGCAGAGATGGACAAGGACTTCAGGACAGATCTCAAAATTGTTACTAAGATAAGACCCCCGCTAAGGCTGAAACAGACTGCGGTTCTCTGGAATGGGAAGGGAGCATCCCAGAAACCTTCATCTTTTCCTCTTCGCTGTGTGTACATATGGCCACATTTCACTCTTTCAGCCTAAAGATTAGATTCTCCTGCTGAATTTGTTACAGTTAGCACAATATTTGTGTATTAGGAACCGGAAGATCCTCACCGGTGGATGGATCCAAAGGATTTCAGCCTGAGTGACGTGGCTTGTATAAACTGAAGTTGAACATGTTCTTTATTTTCCTAAGCTCATGCTTGCATTGACTTAGCTTCAGCCCACAGAACTGCCCTCCTACCCTATACCGTTAATCACAACAAACAGAACAGGAGGCCTGAAGCTGCGAATATTGGACGCAGGGAAGAAAATACTATAAACTGTAAATCAAAGATGATGTCTAGTTCATGAGAATTTTGCCTGAAGATATATTTTTTATTCCCAAAAGCCTCTTTGCTAAAGCATTTATTACTGATCCTAATTCCTCTTGCAAATTTAGTTAATACTCATAGATATCTTTTGCATACAGAATAGAACACATGCAGTTACACTAATGTGTCTCAGTTCCTGATGCGGGACAGAGCAGAGCAGACTACAAAGTGGCTTGGCAGATAGATGAGAGGAATAGTCACCTTAAAATAAAAATGCTCTTACTTGCAGAAATAATGTTGCATTTAGTTAAATTGCTATTGTTCTGATTAGAAATGTCATGACTGTGACATAGCCATATAGGAGTCCTCAAATGTCATCGATTTAGCTGTAAAGTGGAAAGGTGTCCTGTTAATGTCCAAGGGATATTGTATAGAAGAATAAGGCATTGACATGACTTTAATTTCCTGGTTTAAGCTAATGTTCTAACACATAGGGCATTTCTCTAACACCACCAGATTAACTGAAGAGTTTCCTCCATAAGCAGCCTTTCAGTTGCTTTGTTGTGTGTGTTTTTTTTTTTTCCTGGCATTCCTTTATGTTTAGTAAAATACTTCACATTTTCAGAATTCACAGAGCTGCTATCTACATAGAGAAAAGCCCAACAGGCAGGAAAAGCACCTGAGCGATGAGGGGCTCAGGATTAGTCCCATGTCTGCACAACCTTGTCTTACTTTAACTGCTCTGTGCAGAAGGTCTCTGTTTTCAAATGAGAGTGGTACTGGGCTGGAAGACAGAAAGATAAGGGAAACTGATACAATCCTACAGTTTGCATTCAGGAGCATGTTATATCACAGTTCAGGAAGAAAGTACCTCAAGATCGGTTCTGGTAACTTCACCTGGGATAAGGCTTTATCCCTGGCATCATCAAAATAAAAAGGTGCTGACAGTATGCAAGAATTATTCCAAGAAGAACACAAAGATCAAAGCTGGGAAGAGCTGAATTACTAGGAATGAGTGCAAGGGTAGAATAAATATAGCTTCACTCGTAGATGGTTAACAGAAGCATAATAATGGTATGCAAATATTTGAAGAGTGTAAATGTCAAGGCTTGAACGGTGAGTCTTTAGGAACTGACAAGAAGCTTTTTTGAGATGAACTAGGATAACAAGTAAAGCTGAGGAACCAAAATAGCATTTAATTGGAGAACTATGCAGCTGTGCAATAATTCCCAGTCAGAAGAGGTGAATGCTCCAGTTAATGGGAATTTCAGACCTCAGGAATTTTAAAGTTCAGGCTGATCGAGTGACCCATGTTATGCCAGTACATGGAATAGTATCTTGTTTGCAGGAAAAGCTAGATACCATAAAAATAGTTGAGAACAACTTCCCTGAAAAAAAAAACCCTGCCTGTATTCTCTGTGTGGTTGTGTGTTGCAATTTTACTTGTTGCATTGGCAATGGAAAAGTTTCAATGATCTCATGTTCCTCTTGCCAATTTATGTGATTTCCAGAATTTTGGATCCGTGATGGCACTGTTATCACAGTTCGATTAACCCGTGTGAGGCGTGTTATTGTTCAGAGTCTGTGGGCAGAGAGGGAACGGAAGTATTACCAGCCAGACGTCTTGTTTTAACAAGGTTAAAGATAAAAGGAACCTTTTGAGATGCTATCTGACTCTGGAAAAGTGTCAAATTTGTGTGCCCAGACTGAAAGTAGATTATTTAGTTAGTGGGTAACGTTGTGAGAGTCCACACCCTACTCATTAAATCTCGAGTCTTGAAGTCCTCCAGGAGAAGGGGTTGATGTGCACTTGGGCTTGTGTTCAGTGTGATGTTTCTCAAACACTTAGATGTGTCCTGTAAGGGCAGGACACCAAATGTACTCGTTGGAGGAGGAGGAAGGGGAGCAGAGTATAAGTTGGCTACCACTACTAAAATAATTGAATGCCTCAGCCTGAGAATGGTCTTTGGCATTGAGGAAAGTCACACGTGTATCACAGTTGTCTTAAGTGAAGAGTGTGGGACAAAATATCTTTATAAAGTAGTACGTACTGGGGATATTGCTTAAAAGGTGTTTTTTGAACTCTGCATCCTACAGCACTCAGTGAAGAGCACTGAGAGCACGCAGTGGCCAGAGCTTTCTGCGCCGATCGAGAATCTCAAAAAGCTCGGGTTGGTGTTAAGTGAAGCAATTTGTGAATACAAGTGTAAGTCAATAATTGTGCTGGTTCATAGGGTTAATTTTCTTCATCGTAGCTGCCGTGAGGCTCTGTTGTGCATTTGTGCTGGAAGGAGTGTTGCGAACACAGAGATGTTTTCACTACTGCTGAGCAGCATTTGCACAGAGCCAAAGCCTGTTCTGCTCTTCACCCCACCAGTGAGGACACCGGGGTACTCAAGGAGATAGGAGGGGACACAGCCAGGACGACTGACCCCAACTGACCACAGGGGTATTCCAGAACATAGGAGGTCACGCTCAGCGTGTGAAGCTGGGGGAAGAAGGGCGGGGGGATATTTGAAACGATGGCATTTTGCTTCCCAAGTAACTGTCACACCTGATGGAGCCCTGCTTTCCTGGAGATGGTTGAACATCTGTCTGCCAATGGGAATTAGTGAATTAATTCCTTGCTTAGCTTTGTTTGTGTGTATGACTTTTGCTTCACCTATTAACCTCTCTTTATCTCAACCCATGAGTTTTCTCCCTTTAACTCTTTGGATTATTTCCGCATATTCCGCTGGGGGAGGGAAGCAAGAAGCTGTCTTGTGCTCGGTTGCTGGCTGGGGTTAAATCACCACATCAATTATTTTAGTGAAGATACATTTTTTATATGTTTCCAAAGCAACAAAAATGTAGCTTTGAGGGCAAATTTGATTTCTAGATTTAAAAAAAACCCCAAACATAAACCAAAAAGAAGATTTTTAGTACACAAAATTAACTAACCAGAAAAAGAAACTTGGAATTTAATGTTCCTGTCTGGGTTGAAATAAGTGTTAACAGCAATCAATATGGGTTTTTTTGGTCTCAAAAAAAAAAGGAGAATTTAATTTGGGGGATAATACTGAATCTTGAAAAAAATCACCTGAAACGCAGCCATATTCTGATATTTTGTGGATGAGGGTAATTTTTTTTTATGTGCAGTAGACCTTGATCAGAGACAACAAGAAGTAAAATAATAGATTTTATGAAATATTGAAGTCAGAAGAGACAAGACATCATGCCAAGTTCTTCACCAACCTGTCCAATCCACAGGCTGCATAATTTCTTTCAGTGATTTCTGCTGTATAAAGAAACAAGAACATTCCTTTTTATGGGTCACACTCTCTGAAACAGCATGGGGTGAAGCCATCTCATGAAGAAGTTGAGGGGTGCAATAGTGCTAGAAAGAGCAGTTGAGTTCCACAGCCTGACTCCCTCCTCTGACATGGATCTGGCCTGTAGAATGTCCCTTTTCTCCAGCTTATTTCTGCCAGTTGGCTTGCCTTTTGGAGCATGAGAGAGAGAAATGAGCACCAGTTTGTTTGCAGGGACCTCCTCATATGTACTTTGGAGAGGACCTTAGCCAGAAACAGGCTGCTAGAGAAACGTAAAGGTGTGAAACTTCAGCCAAAACTCAGTCTAGCAGGTGCTCCACCCGTTGGCTTCATTGTGCTTAGTTCCATCTTATGCAGGCTTTGTAGGTAACAATCTCCCTTAGTTATTTTTTTACTTTGCCTTTCGCCCTGGTTGCAGATTTGAAACTGGCCCTCTTCCCTTTGTATGAGCTCAGTGATCCTTATCAAATCATTTCTTTGTGATAAACAAAGGAGATCAAGTTTCTCCCTCTTACTTCAAGACATAATTTCAAGACCTCCAAACATGAGCACAGACCTGAGAAGAGTTTCCCGGCCGTCACGTCCAGCTGCGGCAGCGGAGAGCACCCACGGCCAACGACCCCTCCTGAAAACTTTAAAAATCCTGTCTTAAAGCTTAGATTTTATTTCCTTTCCCCACTATAGGTAGTAATCTCTTCCGGTACCCAGCACTTTTCATGGTTGCACACTTTTTATTGTACTGTGCCCTCAGGCCTTAACAGCAATAAAGCAAATGCTTCATCTTGGGTTGCGTATGGGATGTATCCCTTTGCCAATGAGGTTAATTTTAGCAGTATCTTCTGTGAGGCAATCGCTCTTAAGGCACCCACAGCCTGGGTGCTGGATATGAGAGTTACCAAACCTGGAATTCTGCCTGCTCATTTTCATTGTCTGAATCTCACCTCTTTCAGAGAGTTAATGAAGTTTTTTAATACGACTCATAACTGAATTTGTGATACTCAGGCCGGTACGCAGATGCTCCAGCACTTTGGTGCCAGGCAGTTCCGAGGCTCAGGTCTCCAGTCCATCCTACATCACACCTGCAGTTCCTGTTTGGGTGTTGGAGATACTCCACTGGATCAGTAACGAAACTAGTGACCTGGACTTTGGCACAGGCCTTACACCCCTAATTTCAGATTACACAACACAAACCTCAATGCAAATACAATGCAAATGTTCCAATGAGGTTTAATTTCTGGCAGAGATCTGTTATAATTTATAAAAACTTCCATCTAGAGGTATACCTCTAACTACTTCTTTTCCTCTGTGCAATCTAGCACAAATCACACTGCAGATCCACTGTCATAATACAGATTCGGGGTATTTTTAGGTCAAGTTAGATTAATTTCATCGAACTTTTAGACATAACACTGCATACCGCTGATCAGAGGTAATTGCCTGAAATCATGGTGTAGATAATGCATGGAAACAGCCACCTTCAAGAAAGAAATCACTAGTAATTTTATTTTTCTTCTACAGGATGAGAAAACTCACACTTCTGCAGTATTTTTTCTCCCTTTTGACTGGGAGATGGCTGTCTGTGGCTAGTGTTGGTACAGAAATTTAAACAGCAAAGATCTGCTTTCGGTCAAATGAATCTTGCTCCTGATATCTGATAAAATAAGGTTGCCAAAAAGAATGAAAGCTTATGGGGAAGATCCAGCAGATCAGGAGGAACCATGCAGAGGTCCCAGAGCAGGCTGGAGGGTGGCCGGATCCTGGAAGCACAGGGATGAGAGAGCAGTGTAGACATGCCTCGGTGGAAACCCTCTTCTTCCAATGCTGGGAGTGAACTACGAGCTCATGATTTCTGAAGGGTTTTTTTACATAAACTCTCACCTCTGTAACCTTTTGGTTTAGAAAATTTCCAGCACCCTATTTTAGAAGGATAGAAGAATCATTGCCAGATGTCAGTTTACAGAACTAGCTTTAAATTTGCTTCGTCCTTTTGCTGAGTGTCTCTTTCCTAAAACCATGGTGTGGCCATGGCCTATCAGCAAGTGCGTGATTTCTACCACTAGAAGTGGTTGTACCTCACTGAGAAATGATTGTCCCACCAAAACAAAATCAGCTTGATCAACTTCTGCTGGCAATGAACAGGACTTGTGCTGGTCTGTTGCGGAGAGGAGAATTTCATCTTCAGGTTAAATTCCCTTCCTAAATGACCTGAGAGACCAACATAGAACCATAGAATGCTTTGGGCTGGAAGGGACTTTTGCAGGGCATCCAGTCCCAGACCCCTACGTTGTTCAGAGACATGTTTGACCAGATCAGGTTGCTCAGGTCACAACAGGACATGCTAAAAAGTCTGTCCTCATCTTTTCTTTAGGCACCCTTTGAGCATGGGAAGGCTGCTCCGAGGCCTCTGGCAGCCTTCTCTTTTAGCAGGTGGCTGATTTCAACCACTAGAGGTGGTTGTACCTCACTGACAACAGTAAGCGTTTGTTTACATCGTCCCACCAAACCCAAATCAGCTTGATCAACTTCTACTGGGGATGAACAGGACATGTGCCGGTCTATTGCGGAAGGGAGAATTTCAGCATTAGGTTAAATTCCCTTTCTAAATGACCCGAGAGACCAATGTGTTGAAGGAAACCAAATATAATAGCAGATGGCTGATAAGAAGGTTTTTGAAACATTTTGTCTTTAAAAACAAGGGATGAAAATTCTAAAATATTGATTAGTTTCCAATATTTAGATGAAAAAATCCCAGCACACAATCTGTTTTATTTCACTGGAAATTATGAAGTGAAAATTAAAGATTGAAAGTGAAAAAGCTTTAATGTTGATCACTTTAAGGCGACCTGAGTATTTTTTATTTTGAAAACCAGAATTTTTCAAATAAATACATTCATTCTATTTGAATATTTAGATTTCAGTAGATTTCCTCATCAGTTTGGTTTTGAATTTTTTAAATGAATGGTTTATGAAACACTTTGGTGACTGCAAATTTGCAAAGTTTTATGTGAAGCACAGAGATGTGAGACATAGAAATTATTCCATTTTGTGCCTTTTTTTTCCTGGGGGTGAGGACTGTGTCCATTGGTCCTGAGCACCCAGAACTGAGCGATTCCTCCTACCACATCTAATAACATTAAATATGTAATGGGGGGAGGCACAGGTTTTGCCAGGCCCCACTCCACGCTGTTCCCACATTTCTCTAATAGTGTAAAATAACAGCATTGATCAGAGCGACTCGACAACAAACAGCAGACCAGTTATGGGATCTTACAACATTTATCTGTTACAATATCTTCTGGGAAAGTTTCGTCCTGAAGTGAAATTTTTACTGCTTGTTACATGTAGTTAAGGGCAAAAACACCACTGCAGCCTCGAAAACAACTTAGTTGTGTTCATTAGAGAGCGCCAGGGCGATCTAAGCACAGAATCGCTATGTTTCTCAAGAGAGAAGGCGGGATTTAACATAGCCTCCAGGAGACTTTTAATTCAGAGGCACAAACAGTTTGATGGCCATTAAACGTAACAGCTGGCAACACAAGGAGCCAAGATGGAATGCAGAGCCAAGGAGTAATATTTCTGCCTTCCTGGGATGAAGTGTGAGAGAGTCCACTGATACTCCACACTGCGTGTCCAACAGATAGCAATAGCAACCGAGACACTACATGAGTCACCCTCTGTATCTTCAGCATAACAGTGATGGAAAGTGAACTTTTTGCGTTATCGGCTGGCAGAGGTAACGCCAACCGCAGCGCAGTGATGCTGTGATCATCAGCAAGGTTGGCAGAAACACCAGTCCTTGGGTTTTACATCCTTAACCAGCCCCTGTGGTTCTTGTGCAATAGGAACTTATTCTGTCACAGCTTCTGTTTCACTTTAGTACCACGTTGTGGTGACCATCAGTCCCTATTTAGACCCTAAATCTGGTATAATCCTTATCCCTCTGGAGGAAATAACTTGGCATCTGTAAAACGTCAGAGAAACTGATGGTTTATAAAGGGCCATTGTTGGTATCTATCAAGTTCTTTACATAGTGAGTTATAAATCAGTGTCTGCCTTGAGACTGTATAGGGGATTTCAGGTTTCAGTGCCAGCGGTAAGAAAAATAAAGCAGGATTATTGTTATTTTATAGTTTCACCCATATCTTCATGAGATTCTTTTGGGAGAAGGAGGATTTGGAAGCAGAGTTCAAGGTCCTTTCTCAGTCCATCCCCTATTTAGAATCACAGAATCATAGAATCATGGAATATTTTGGGTTGGAAGGGATGTTAAAGATCATCCAGTCCCACCTCTGCCATGGGCAGGGTCACCTCCCACTGGATCAGCCCCATCCAACCTGGCCTGGAACCCCTCCAGGGATGGGGCAGCCACAGCTTCCCTGGGCAGCCTGGGCCAGGGCCTCCCCACCCTCACAGGGAAACATTCCTTCCTAAAATCTCACCTCAATCTCCCCTCTTTCAGCTGAAAAACATTCCCCCTCCCAGATAAGAGTCCCTCCCCAGCTTTCCTGGAGTCCCTTCAGACACTTGAAGCTGCTCTAAGGTCACCTCAGAGCCTTCTCCTCTCCAGGCAGAACAGCCCCGACTCTCCCGGCCTGTCCTTGTGCCGGAGGTGCTCCAGGTTTAGTCCGAGTCTGCTCTGCACCACTCAGGCAGCGTAAAGGGGAGTTTAAAATGGGACAAATTATGCTTTTGCTCATTCTAATGGCTTTTCTTCTTTTGCAATACTAAAGATGTATCAAGAGGTCTTAGTAAAAATGAGAATCAGTTTTATCTCTTTTTTTCCCTTCTCTGCTCTGTGCACTCAAAACACGGATGAGCGCTGCTTAGTGAAATCTGAAGAGGGGGTCACACCTGCATCAAAAGCACACGTTTTTTGTTTGATTGGATTTTTTTTCCTTTTCTTTCTTTAGGTGCAACTATTAGTCCTGGAAAGGGAGAGATGAAGATACGTGCTGGCGGGGAGCTCCGCAGCATTTGAAAACCTGCTTTTCAGTAGAGTCTCAGAGTTTATCGCTCAGAGTTAACCTCTGATGCAGGAGGAGTCCTGCTGCTCCTGAGGGATGAAAAACATCTTGAGAAAGAAGTTACCTACAAGTACGAGCGCGGGCACGTGTGCGTGTGTGCATCTCAGTGCGGGCCCGGGTGGTGGATGTGTCTTATGCTGAAACCTTCACATATAAAAAATGTAAAATGTGACATCTCATAATATTTTCATATTGGGTAACTACAGAGAATATTTTGGCAAGGGTGCTTAATCTAAAATGTTCAATTTTAATCAGCTTGAACTATGGTCTGTCTTTCTGCGAACTGAAAACCACCAATCAATTTTCCTTTATCTTTTTTTCTGTTTTTCTTACCCAAGGCAATGCCTTTTGTAAAAGGGTATTTATTTTTAATGGATTTTTTAATGAATTTTTCAGTCAAGCTATTAATAATGCCATTAATTATAGGCAGCTTGTATTAAAGTGCATGCTGGCCTCTTAATCCTGACCCCCAGCTATTGGCTTGCAGCTAATCCAGCCCGGTGCTTGGCAGCGGTGCCGGCCGCAGCCCGTGGCTGCTTGGGAACAGGGGGAAGACGGGACTAAAGGATAAGAAGGAGGGGTGGGGAGCGGCATTTTGAGTATATACTTTGCCAGAGGGGGTGAAGTTTAAAGCCAGATGATATGTTAGTGCAGTGGGGATAATCCTAGAGATGCCGTGCCAGCACTTGGGAGGACCTTTCCCGGCGGAAGGCTTTGCTCTGCCTGAAAGCCCTGGCCGGTTTGATAACCCCCAGGAGCCCCGCGACGCCTTACCTGGGGCGGTTGTGCGCAACGGTCGCCCCACTTCAATCTGCTTAAGAGATCGGGCAGACGGAAGGCCCTGGCCACATAATAGATTCCTATCCCTTCCCCGGGCTGCTCATCTGACATGATTGTTACGAAAGTTGCTAATTATCGGCTGGTTGAAAGATAATGAAGGGGCCCCATCCTGTGCGGTTGGAGGAGAGAAACTCCTGTCATTAGGAGCGGGACCAGATCCAAAGAGTTTCAAGCCTTTGTGCATGGGTGCACATCTCTGCGTTTCATCTTCTGGGGCAATCGGAGGTGTTAGAGAGATCTTAGAATTCATCAGTTTGTGCCCATGAAGTTTTAAACATTTTTTTTTTAAATCTATAAATATTCTTTTTATTCCTGTAATGAGTTTTGTTTGCTTTGCTTTAGCTGTATTTGCTTTCTACACGTCTTAGAAAAAGCATATACAGTTACATTATCCCCTTTTAAAATGTTTGTGGAACAAAAGACAGAGTGTTTGCCCCTGTGCAGAGCTGTCTCTGGGCCACTCTCCACAGCTGTGGGATGCAAGTTTCATATTCACAAGCTCAAGGAGGAAAAATGCTTTCTCCTGAAGATAAGGCACCCACGGAGATGTGAATGTGATATTTTATGGTGATTAATTTGAGCATTTAAATAAGTGGTTTGGCTACTGGGTTTGTTAGTGGCTTTTAAAAGCCAACAATGCAGGGCATGAGGCAGCAGGAAAAGGCTCCTCCTGTCCAAAGAAACAGCAAATTTGCACCTGAAGGAAGCTGGGACACACCGAGGAGGAAATAATCTGAGGGTTTATGTTCATTAGGTTTTTAAGCATTTCAGTCTTTTTCTTTGATTTCTTCCTTGCATTTATTATAGAAGTACATCTTCGGAAGGTACTTGGACACCAGTGCAAATCTGGGACTTCACTGCTCATCACAGCCTTAAGAAAGTTGTAGAGCGAAGCAGTTGGGGCAGTCCGAGCCCAGATATTCCTGTCTCCAGCACCAATATTCCCCTGTCTTTCATTCTTTCCAATCTCTGAGCAAGTTTTTCATCTGCAACCCCAAACCTGGGGCTGTCTTAGGAAAAGCAGTGGCAGGTTTGGGAAGCGCCTCTCCTCTCTGGCATTGCATCCATCACCCTCTGTTACTTCTCCGTCCCAATTTGCTTTCAGTGGAAAAGATTTGTGTCTCAGTGATTGTCTCTACAATCGGATATCAGTACTTAATAGTGTGACTACTGATATGATTTCAGTGACAGCATAAGGAATCATACCTGGTAATCATTTGCTTTTCACACAATATCTCTGTTTGCTTTTTCTTTTCCTTTTTTTTTTTTTCCGGGCTTTTCTCCTGCCAATAGATTACCAGGACTGCAGTAGAGCCATAAGAATAATCAAGCTGGTATCAGATTTTCCCAGAAAAAGGCTAGCACTGGGTTTTATAACTGATATACCTCAGTTTCCTCAGCATTTTACAGTTTCTGCAGGCCTTCTCTTACTGACCAGTGCTGCTGCTGCCACTGTGCCCCTTTAGAGAGCAAAACCAGGTAAGAAATAAAGGGGAGAGTCTACCTGAGGACAAGCTTTCCCTTGTGGAAGAAGAACTGAGACAAATGTATGATCTTCTTGAAGTGGGTCCAAAAAACACTTAAAAAATTATAAAAATTGCTTCAACAGACTGCCTTTCTGCCAGTTTTCTTAAAGGAAGTACAATGCAAGGCAGATAGAGCTCTGATATTTTCACGCACCTTATGTTTTCATGGTTGTTTCTTTGTCAAAGTCAGAAGAGCAGATGCACAAATACAATAAACTAGTGGGAGTCATGGTGCTTTTGTGACCAGTTATGGGCCAATTTTCAAATCCAAGACCACAGCCTGAATAGCTGCGGTGACATCAGCCGTGTCCCTCCTCCCACAGCCAGCTCCTACCCTAACAGATGTATTGGAACTGCTGAATCTATTGAATGACGCCCTCTACAACTGCCTGAAAGGAAGTTGTGGCGAGGTGAATGTTGGTCTCTTCCCCCATGTGTCCTCAGGATGAAAGGAAATGGTCTCAAGTTGTGCCAGGGTAAGTTTTGATTGGATATTAGGAAAAATTTCTTTACTGGAACAGTGGTGAAACATTGGAGGAGGCTGCCCAGGGCAGTGGTGGAGTCACCATCCCTGAAGGGGTTCAAAATGCATGAAGATGTGGCACTTAAGGACATGGTTCAGTAGACACCGTGGGGTTGGGGTGATGGTTGGACTGGATGATCTTAGAGGTCTTTTCTAACCTTAATGATTCCATGATTCTATGAATTCACTGATGGGTTTGTATCTAATTTTCTTCTGAATCAGATATTTTGAACATTTACCCAAAGTTCTGAAGTTTTGGGGAGTCTCTTGTTGGCAGCGTCCTCTCTGTTTGCCAGTTCTCGGAAATAGCAGGGGTTTACGGTTCTGAATGAAAGGGATATTAACCCCTTATTGCAAAGGTCAGACTGAAACTAAATTTGATCAGACAAGGCTGAATGAACAGCCATATGTTCTGACAAGATAACTGTAAACATATCTAAGAGAAATGAGTACCATGGTCTCAGCAAGCTTACCTGAGCAATGGGATTTTTTTGCCATCAGAAAGTTATAAATTACTTGGAAATCATCCTGAGCCGCCCAGTTTGGCCCCAGCATTTGCTGTCTTTCACTAAAATCACGCATACACACACATCGTTGCAATGAAAGTGCAGACTGTGCTGACTGTCGGTGGCTTTAAACTTCAGTTTGATTTTTTTTCCCCACTACTGAAGGAGAAATTTTACCATTTTTATAGAAGAATAATAGGGACAGGCGAGGATAAAACTGATTCAAATTAATTTTGGGAACATTTCTGCTAACTAGAAAGTTTCTCCCGCAGGACTCCTCTCAGTTTGGGGTATGTATTTTTTTAATTATTTTTTTTAATTCACATTAATTTAGTAAGCTGCATAAGTGAGTGCCTAGCTGTGAGGGTAAAAGGCTGCTCAAGTCCTCGTTAAATTGGATCTTGATTAATTTTTGTAAACCTATCTTATTTCTAGCATAGCTCAGGAAAGCTGTCAGCCCCTGTCTGGAATGGGAACCCGAAGAGCTTGCAGCACGTTAGAGAGTTGTCTTTTCAGGTCAAGGCTGAGATGCGGTGGAAAGGAGGCAGGATTGCATTGTGCTTGCTTGACCTATGCAATAGTTTATTTTTGGATAAACAGAGCACTGCAGCTTCCAGGTTTTTTTTCTGATCCATCAGTCTTCACAAAGGCTGCATTCAGCAAATAGGGCGCGATGTTTCAGTATATGCTCTGTTTCTCTACCCATCTCACTGGTATCTTTTCTTCTCATAACTCTCCTCATGGACTACGCATATTTAAATGCAGGTCTCATTTGATTCCCTTTTTTTCCTGTTCCTGGTAGATGAAATGAAAAAGAAAAATGATCATTATTGATTTTTCTCTACTTGACTCAGCGTGGGTCAAGGATTTATACCCTTTGTACCAAAAATTGCCTTCCAACAGGAGTTGTTTAGCTGAAATCGAGCAGTTGGATCATGTAAATCTGTGTAACTCTATTAATTTAAACAGAGCTCCTCAGATTTATACCAGCTAGAGACCTGGCTTAGAGGTAAAACTTTTAAGAATAAGTGTTCTCTAGCTGGGATAAGTAGTTTGGCCCCCAACAGCACATTTATTTTCTTTTTTAAGTAGGAGGTAATATAGTGTAGTTGTAGGATACTTTTCCCCTGGCATTTCCATGGGAGCCAGCTTCCAGAAGCCTGGATTACACAAGGGAAATAGGACCAAGCAATGAACACCGTGGGTTTATTGCCGTTCATGCATCATTCGCACACTGATCCTGCTTTCTCAAAAAAAAAAAAAGATAAAACATTCCATATTTGCCATCGAGAAGGAATAAATGCTTTTCTTCCTGTGAATTATTTGCAGCCCGTTTGCTTCAACTGGCATGAGTGCTCATGCCGTTCCTATGGAGTTTGTCTCCACCTTATCTGACTGAGCTTTTCAAGACCAGATCTGAAAACCCTCAGCAAAATAATCACTGGGGTTATAAACGGTGGGGGTTTTAAAGTGTGGAATAGTTTTCACCTGCCAGGGTGCCATATAATTTGCAAGTAACCCCTAATGAAACCGCACATAGGATAGTGAGGGGTCCCCCAATCTCCTGAGAAGCTTCAGTGCCTGAAATGCTCTGTGCTGAAATGTAACAATGCCTCACAGACAGGGCAGACACTGAGGGAATGACCATAACAGCAGCATCTCAGGCTTCTTGTTTTTTCAGGATGGTAAACATAAACATTGATTCTGTCATTTCTGTCTTTTTACCCACAGATCAGAATAGTTGTGAGGTTCTGTCATTCATTGGGAGAAACAAGTTTCAGTCTTTGCGTCCTGCTGTGCTGCATCTCTGCACATGCCTAAGAAGATGCTATCACGGAAGGTTGCAAGATAGTGGACAAAAACATAATCTATTCTGGAGATTTACTTTCACTGGAGATAGAATTGCAGTCTGTTTTTCTCCTTTAACTGCAGTGGGAGTCTGTGGTGTTTCACTCATACGTAGAAGATGCAGATCTACATTGGAGATAACTGAAAATAGATGAGAAGAGCCTGACCTTTATTTTCCAGTCCTGGCACGCTGTTGGCTGTGCTGTGGTACACAATTCACATTTTTCAGGGTGCCATTTTTCTCCTATGTAAGATAGGGGTGTTTGTACACTGCAACACATTTCTGTTACATGCTGTACACTATGAATGTCTAATCCACAAACCATATATTTTTATTGCTATTTGCAAGCCGATATTCAATGATTCCATTCTGTAATTTAAAAAGAAAAAAGTCCTGTAAAGTACCTTATTAAGTAGGGGGGGAGAAGTCAGATATCGGCACATTAACAGTCTCTGTGCCTCTACCAAGTCTGAAAGAATTTGAGGGTTGAAAATGGTTTCATTTTTCAACAGATGGGAGAAGTTCCTGATTCTCCTCTACTGAATGAATGAGCTGTTGAAAGTCCAAAAAGCTGTTGAAGAGATAAAAAAGATCAGAATAATTTGCTAAGCATTTCGACACTGTGCATGTCCATCCGAAGTTATCCCCTTCTGGTGTCGAAGACAAATGGCAGCAAACCAAGATCTGATAGTGACTCAGTGTTTGCTCTGTCTGTGATTGGAAATGACTCTTTCTGAGGCTAAAGGAAAATGGGCTCAGCCTAACAGAACACTTTCTCTTTTTATTCTTTGCATCTTTTCCCCCCTATTTCTCCATTTCTTTGTCTGAGATGGGCTTAAGAAAATATAAGTGAGACCTGAATGACCAATAGGAATCACAAAGCAGCATTTTCTAGCGTTA
Organism: Cuculus canorus; assembly: GCF_017976375.1. Classification (NCBI taxonomy): domain Eukaryota; kingdom Metazoa; phylum Chordata; class Aves; order Cuculiformes; family Cuculidae; genus Cuculus; species Cuculus canorus. Next base: position 122,041,399 of record NC_071403.1, on the reverse strand, counting down.
ATGTGCAGTATACACTACCCAATAAACTCCTTTTCCCACAAACCTGCCCAATGTTCTCATCTTCTTGTGAGTGTGGATGATGTGCCTGAAATCCAGGATTTTGGTGGCAGGTAACCAAGTTAGAACAATATGAGGGCCTGTCTGGGGAAACATGGTAATGGGTGCTGCTTAGATATATGTTAAGAGATATTCCCTTCCCCAGAGAAACTGCAGTCTCCTGCAGGACACAAGAAGCTCCTCACTGGAGATTCTATAAAGGCAGATTTTCCCATGAAGGCTTTTTTCCAGTATCTTTCCTCTGCAAACAACATCAAAATCTCTCTTATATGAGCAATGCTCTGACTCTGGAAGTAATCACATTTTTTTATGGCCAGAAAAAAACCACATTTGATTGTTGAATCTAATTTTCTGTGTAAAACAGGTGATAAAGTTTTACCTATTAACATCTGGTTTTGAGCTAATTATGCATTTCTGGCTAAACTACATCCCTTGGTGAGCCATTCTTTCTTTATATGAAAATATCAAAAATGGAAGCATTCATGCCACCTTTTTGATGTTCTCTGTTGGATCTTGGCTGTACTAAACATTAGTCCTATCTCGGGCTTTTTTCTGCTTGTTTTACTTCAGCTTCTTACTACCAGGCTCCCCTAATATTTTCCTCTGTTAAATAAAAGGGTTATTTAGTTGCTGATATTTTATTTAAGAAACACAAACTCAGTGAAAGTCCTGGCAATTTTCATTGCAGACAATTAGCCATACTGATCTTAATTATCTTCAGATCAGCGTAAGACTTTTCTCTGAACCTTGTCCAATTTGTCATATCCCTCTAAGGGGCAGACAGTGTAAGTGGACCTGGTGGGCAGATACTCATCTTACCAAGGCAGTCCACAAAGGCAAGACTTGATTGTACACTCTATTCCTGGGATTCCTTCTTCAAAGGTTCAACTTGCTTGACACAGCACAGTATTAAGGTCAAGCTAGGGAACTTCTAAATCAACTGGACGTACACAAGTCCATAGGACCTGATGGGATGCACTTGTAAGCACTTAGGCACCTGGACAAGGTTGTTGTAAAAGCATTCCCATTTTTCCTTGAAAGGTTACAGCAATTAGGGAGGGATCCTGACGTCTGTTAGAAAGGTAAGGTCACTCCTACCTTCCAGGAGGGCTTGAAGAACGTTCCTATACACCTCCAAGAAAAAAATATCTCAATTTCTCAATAATTCCAGCTTAGTTGAAAGCACTAATTAGATCCTTGTTTAGCTTTTTGTTCTCCAAGCTAAAAAAAAAAAAAATACAGTTCTCTCAGCATCTTTTCTTTGGATGTTCCAACTCTGAAACTGTGTTAGCAGCCTGTCTTGGACATTCTCCAGTTTTCAGTCTCTCTTTTCTTCAAAGAATCCCCAAACTGAGTAGGCTATTCAGGCACAGCTCATGAAAGCCAAGCAGTGGGAAATAATCCTTTCTTTTGACCTACTGGCTGAAGTCTTTTAGTGGCAACCTCTGCTTTTCGGATGGCTTCGAGCAGCTGCTCTATACCTGCACAGACCCAGATATGGGTCAAATTCTATTTACTGTCATAGGCAGAATAAATTTGAAACAGGTCCTTTTGGCTGCAGGGTGAGATACAGGGGATGGCACATCAATTTATCCTTATCAGCTGTCCGTGGGCATGTTCTTCATCTGTGGAAACTGCATGGGTAGTTTGTGCCATCTTACACTTATTTCACTGGAAAGTAACGTGATTCTCATTAGCTCACATATGTCACGGGCTAAGAATGCGGAGAGAAACTCCTACTGTGGCTCAGCTGACTTACAGCAACACTCTGTTCTGTGTCTGAACCCTCGGTCCCAGTTTTGTATTTCTTGAACCCTGGCAAAACAAAAGAGATGAAAGAGGATCTCTCTGATATGTCACAAACGCTTCAGACACAAACCCTGAAAGCGCTTCAGATGCAGATTTGGTTCTGAGCATCCGCAATGGGCAGTTGCTTTGATGAACCGATCCCAAATCCTGACCTCAGTCACACGCAAAAAGTGGCTCCAGTTCTGAACTGGACTCTGCCTGTAATGTGTAAATTCACAACTGTCTCTGTTATTAACATTTCGGGGTCTGATTGAAGCTTGGCCAGATTTCCTCTCATCTCTGTTTCACTGCTATCTACTGAAAGGAGCTTCTTGCCTTCAAAAGCAGCTTTTCTCTTTAAGACACCACCTCTTTGCATGTGCTATTTTATGCAGCCATAAGACTGGAAATTCATACACTTTTCAACATGAAAGTTTGGCTAACTTTTTTTTAGTAAAGGAGGTGCAAAAAAAAAAAAAAAAAGAATAAAAGATTTAATGATTTTCCTCCTGACTGTCCTAAAAAGCAAATGTAACAAGCAGAGGGAAAACGTGCTTGCATAGAGCAGACATATTTCTGGGCATCTATGTAGTTAGCAGAGGGAGGATGTTCAATTAGTCTCTTTACCACAAGCTCCCCAGTTAGTCTCCCTCTGGAAAATAGGTGAGAAATTCTTATATTCCTCTCAATATGTTAATCAGACAACTGGTATCACAGTTCTCTAACTGAGTAATACCAGTCCCCCTTGGCAGATATATTTTATTTGGATAATGATGTGAAATTTAAGATCTACGTTTCAATTGTAGAGAGCCATAGGCAGTTGTCAATTTTAGTGACAGACATGAACCTGGAGCTAAATTCCTGTGCACAAGCAAAAATTCCAACAGGCGTAGCGCAATTCTGGTCCCTTAATAGAAATACATTTTCTCCCATTGAGGGGCAGTATTCTTAAGTCGTGCATCGCTTCTCCTGGTGCTGCCACATCACAAATGCTCTCTAATGCTTCCTTTTACTCGTACAGTTTGCTGACCTCAGCTATCGAGCCATTTGCTGCAAAATCTGATTTATCTGCTTTTCCTGCCCATTGCTTTGGTACGGAAGCACAATCATATGAATCTCCTGCTTTTCTTTCCCATTGCTGAATGTCGTTCTGCCTCCTCACATTCCTTTGAGTTCGTGGTCTTCCCGGGCAGATGTTATGATATTTAATGCACATTATACTCTGTCTGCCTTGTCCGTAGTTACCAGTTTGCCAGTCGTATTCATCAGTTGGGGTATACTTTCTTTGACCTTCCTTTTCTGGTTGATGGACCTGTAGAAGTCCTTGTTAGTCTTTGCTTCCCTTGCAGAGCTCAGCTCCAGCTGCGCCTTGGCCTTCCTGACCCCATCCCGACAAAACCGGGCAGCATCCCTGTACTCTTCCCTGGTTCCCTGTCCCTGCTTGCACTGCCTGGGCGGTTCCTTCTTGCCCTTTGGTACAACCAGCAGGTCTTGACTCAGCCACTCTGATCTCTTGCCTTCCTTTCCTGGTTTCTTACACCTGGGGACTGAGAGATTTTGTGCTCGATGGAGATCATCCTCAAAGATCCACCAGCTCTGTGCTGCTCCCTTGTCCCTGAGGGCAGTTTCCCAGGGAATTGTATTGACTTACTCCCTGAACAGCTGGGATCTTGCTTTCCTCTGAAGGAAAAATCTTGAAGAGTAGTTTAGGGGGGTTAGTTTGACCTCTCATTCTTTTTTTACTAGCAAGAGCCTAAGAAAAAGCATCCTTTTCTGGTAAATACCAAATCATAGGTGTATAAATTTATGTTTCTTTCTATTGTTGTTGCTATTATTATTGTTATTATCATTATTATTGTTTTGCATAATGTTTAAAGGGGAGGTTTTCAGTTAGCAGGAGTGAATTTTTCTTTAAAACTGGTGGGCGCATGAGAAGCCTGAGGAAAGCATGAGCTGCATTCTATTAGTTTGATTTTCTTCCTCCTCCAGAGTTGATCCAGCCTGACTGAAAGCTGTCCCCAGAGCTGTCAGTCAAGAACAATGTGAATAGCAGCAGCAGTGGCACAAAATTCCAGTGTATTATATCACAAAAGACAAGGCCATGGCTAGGACTCAGGAGTAAGAGTCTTTAAACTTGATTTTTCAGCTTTGCTTTCTGACCAAGAGGAAAATAAAAAGAAAAAGACTTGTATCAAGTCAACCTAAAGCTACATTTTCTTTTTTTCTTTTTCTTCTCCAAATACCTAATGTAAAAAGTTGTTTGCATTTCTTCTTAAACATTTTTTCAATAAAACTTAAGAGCTTCTATTAAAAAATTAAAGATGATTTGGATGCTGTCCTGTTTTCTGCAACATACATTTAGGATGCTGTGGTCCAGATCTCTTCCCTAACAACGTCAGAACAGAGAAGTAAACATAATCCCTCCGCTTTACCGAGGTGCCGTAGTGAATCCTCCACGGAGAGGCTTGGACTACAGCTCTCGCCAGGTCTGCTTGGTTTCATGAAATGTACTGAAGTACTCCTGAGTGCTGGGACTGGAGCTGCCTTTAGATACAGTCCTCAAACACTGAGCCCTGGAGTTATTTGCACACTCTGCTTGGCCAAAGTGATGTCTCCTGTGAAACTGAACTGCTCCAGTTGTGACAGCAGAGGGAAAGCTGCCTCCCACAGCCCTTCAGATCAACAGCTCAAGCACAGTGATAGAAGGTCAGATCCCGTTTGTGAGTCTGGAAGAAACAAAATTTACAGTCTGAGATAGAAGGGGACCTCTGGACATCATCTAGGACAGCTACCCTGCTCAGAGCACGGTCAGCTAGAACCAGGTTTCCCAAGACCATGTCCAGCTCTGTTTCAAATAACTCCAAGGATGGACGCTCCATAATCTCACTGGGCCACCTGTTCCAGTGCTCAGTCACCCTGACAACAATAAGGTGGTTTAAGCAGAATTTTCTGTATTTTGGTTTGTGTCCACTGCCTCGTATCCTTTAGTAGTATTTCTGAGAAGAGTCCGATGCTGCCTGATTTGTTCCCCCGTACAGTGTAGGTATGCACACAGATAAGATACCCTGGAGCCTCCTCTTCTAAAGGCTGAAATGAATTATTCAAAGTCTCCTCACTGAGAAAAAAAATCCCTTGAAGAAGCATTTCTGCAAGTGGGACGAGTGCTAAACTCTGGGCCAATTTCTAGTTCCCATGTAGACTCCAAGACCTACTGGCTAGGTCCAGACTTAGGCATCTGCTGTCTCCCAAAGACTCCTTCTAGAAGGTAGTCTGGAAGAAGCCACTCTCCTTTAGAGGTTGAGAGGACTCAATGGTGTGATCAGAGCTAGCTGGTGACCGCTGGGTCAGGATCCAGCAGCTTTTAGTTTACTAGTATAACTGTAATTACTGACCACACGGATGCTGGGTGGGTGTCACCTGTCACCAGAACAGGCATTTGCATCTGATCTAACCATCTGAATTGCCTTCAGAGACATAGGAGTGAAAAGAGTCCTAGGATGCAGTTCATGTCCTCCTGAGGCATGTTTCTAAAGCAGGTCAGATGGGTCAAGCCCTGGAAATGTCTGCTTCTCTCTGTGACTGCAAAGTGATTAAAGCAGACACAGCTGACTGCGCTGTAGGCATCTGAAGTCAGAGGGGAACAGCCACAGCCCAGGTAAGTGTGGTTGCCTCCTTGTTCACTGCTTAAAGTCCCCAGGCAGCAGCTATTGAGACACGCTGAGGAGAAACATAGCCTTTGTCACAATAGGTGAAACACTCCGTGCCCATGCCACAGTCCGGCACCAGCCCTAAGCAACGCCTCCCTGGCTGTGTGCCGTGCTCAAAGTCGAATTCTGCACTGGGCCACTGATGAGTACATGAAGAACTCACCTTCAAAAACCTCAAATCCACCCCACCTTTCTGTGAGGCCACTGCCTCAGCGGTGCCTACAGAGCCAAGCGGGAGCACTCATGTGGTGCAGCACCACCTCAAAACCTTTGCAGACCCCCACATTTACCAAATTGTTTAAGTACTGACAATACAGAATTAATATTCTTTGGCACCATATAGAGCTTTACAAGACTGGCTACCATCATCTGCATTTCACAACAGAAGTTCCTCATTACGGGCACAATCCTGCCGTGTCAACATCTCCAGATGTTTGGACATAGCCGTGAAGGCTGCAGCGGGACATGTCACAAAAATCCTGGCACAGAAGCAGTTGTCCTCTGAGCTGCTTCCCCACAAAGAGCCCAGCACTTCAGAAGAGTACAACGTGTGCTAGAAGCGTTTCCATTTCCGAAAGAATCAAGGAAGCTGTGGGCTTTAATCATATTTATGATACTTTTAAACCAGATTAGTTGTTCCTGTTGTTAACAAGACCATGGTGCTTTTTGTCACGTTCAAAGTGTGATGTGCTTTGGCATACTCAGATTTGAAAACAGAAGCTGACAGGCTTTTCTTTGCAATTGTTTTGATAGTAGATTTTCCCTTTTTTTTCATTCTTTCTTCTTCAGATTCTATCTCTATTGATCTTTAATGGCTTCCAGATGGGATCACGTTTGGCCATTTTATAGGCTGAGTTCTGAAAGACTAAGAAAATACGGAGCAAGAAAGCAGCCCATTAGCTAATAAAAAATAAAAAGGCACTGCAAATATACTAATAAAGTTTGTAATGTCGTAATATATTAAGGAGATGACAACTGCACAGGAAATAGGACTGGCCTGGCTGCATGGAATAATGAGGGAGTTTTAACAGCTTATGGTAAAGGTAACAGCTGTCGAGAAAGAGCAAAACATTGCTTACATTTTACATTGTAGCTGAAACAATGCATTAACTGCCCTTCCTGCTAAGAGCTCGACTGTCATCTAATCCAGTAAATTCCTCTGTGGGAGAAAGCATCTTCTCGCCCTTCTGGTTTAAACAAGGATGAGGACGCCAGCAGCAGAAGTGAGTGGTTGGACGTCGCAGTGTTGGCACATTGTGCAATACAGTTTACCTCAGGAACAGACTATCGGAGAAGAGACATCTTAAATACCCTCTAGTGCCTTACACGCCGACGAGAGTAGTTTGGTCCTGCTTCCCATGTGACATACATTGTGTTGCTATCAACGCCAGTGTGAATGGAGTGTGAAACATCACTGAATGTGACCATTAGTTTCCAGAAAGCCAAGATTTTACACTGACACGCTACCATGTGTGCACATACGTGCATATATATTTCACTCTTGTGCATAATATGTATCATTAGGTAACCACAGAATTATAGAATTACTCGTCCAGAAAAGATCTTTGAGATCATCGAGTCCAACCATAGCTGTCCTCTGCTAAACCAGAGCCCTGAGCAATTCATCTGCCCATCTTCTAAACCCCTCCAGGGATGGGGACTCCACCACCTCCCTGGGCAGCCTTTTACAGGGCCTGAGAACTCTTCTGTGAAGAAACGTTTCCCGATGTCTGATCTGAACCTGCCCTGGTGCAACTTGAGGCCATTTCCTCTCATCCCATTGCCCCTCATTTGGAGAAGAGACCAGCACCCACCTCTCTACAACCTCCTCTCAGGCAGTTGCAGACAGTGATAAGGTCTCCGCTCAGCCTCCTTTTCTTTAGGCTAAACAGCCCCACGTCCCTCAGCTGCTCCCCATAATCCTTGTTCTCCGGCTGCTTCACCAGCTTCGTACAGATTGGTACAGATCAAACCCATTTGCACTATTATCATCCCAGCACTGAGCACAAGGCTTCTTCAGTTCCTATTTCTGATTCTGTAAATGTTGTTACAGAAGCTGCTCGTTACCTTTCATGCAAGGTGCCACTTGCACGCCTACAGGATCACCAAGGACATATCCCTATTAGAAGGCCTGTTTCGACATAAAGTCATCTGAGAACGGCTTTTCCTGCATAAAAATTGCATGTGAAGAATGCAGTGTCTTAGAAAAAGTTTCTTTCGTTTGGAGAAGTGCATAAGTGCATCAGTCTGTGCATGTATATGTGTTTGAACACGCATGGGGTGGAAGAATGTCTGTTCCAGAGCTCTTGGAGTCCACTTTGATGTGATGGCATGGGATGTGTGCCATGGAAGGTCTGTGGATGTGCCTCTGCAGCTCCAAGTACACAGCAGGATCAGGGTACTTCATAGCTTCTGATGGAAGGCGACAAAGCTAAAGAGAAAGAACCCTCTCACAGTCCCGGATAGGCAGGAAGCCAGGAGGAGCTGCTTGGGTGTTGCAGGCAGATCTTAACTCCATCTAAACCACACGGCTGGGATTGTCCACCATCTCAGAGACTGGCAGCATTCACATTTTACTCTTCTGATTCTTTACTCATAAATCTCAAATTTCTTTTGTTTGGAATAAGCTGTATTAGATACCTGAGATACAGGTTTAGACTACCTGACACTCAGGTCTTCTGTGTCTTTACAGCATCAGCCCTGCATATTAGGAAATATTAAAGGTTTCTTGGCTTTGTTCTGGTTTATTCCTTGACAAAAATGAGCATTTGGTTTCCCAGTCACTTCCGGACTCGTAACTGCCATCCTAATATGAATGCATACTACAGCACTGGGTTTCTACATCTGTAGAGAAAAAGACAAAAGATAAAGAACACGGGCTTGATAAGGGAGGAGCCATCAAACTTTGGCATAATCGCTTTCACCCTTTCCCTTCAGAAACAAATGGTGCCGCCGTTTGTTTTCGGCTGCAGAAATCTTCATTAAAGTTGAGGAATTAAATATAGCACTTTAGCTAATTAATTATGGTTTGATCATTTTGACACCTCCAAATGACTCAGCCACATACCTGGAAGCTTTGTCAACTCAATTGCATCTTTATTTTTGTTGCCTTTAACCAACAATGAAGACTAATGCCACTCTTTCTAGTTTTCAATCACCTCTACAGAAGGGCTCCCCTGGCAATGTGCAGGGACAGACCTAATTAATCCCTCATCTGCCCTGCGCTGTGTCTATACATCACACTGGCAGTTGGAACTGCTGCTTGTTTTAAGGCTATTTCTGGAATGAAATGCTCATCTGTTTTTCAATAATTTTACCACAGGTGGTGATTTGTAATTAGAAAGCATAGAATTCAAATTTTGATTTATTATTATTATTATTATTATTATTATTATTATTATTAGCAAGGGTAGGGTGGGAAAAGATGTGAGGAGGGTTATTATTATTATTAGTAGGAATAGTAATAACAATACCAGCTGCACAGCAAGGAGAGAGCAGTACCTTTTGCACCACGAATGACAGTATATTTGGGGATTATTATTACGTGGTGATACAGGTAAATGTTTAGATCCAACCACTTGCTGAATTGGCCCGTGGTGTCTTGTAAGGACAACTCTCCTCCTGTTTCAGGGTGAGGCTGTTCAGCTTTCCATAAGGCAATGAAATACGAATTAATCTAAGGTGCATAAGTCCCTAGCTCTTAGATTAGCACAGTCCTGTGAGAGATCCAGCTTACAGGCCTCCCTTTGTTAACTGTTCAGTATGAACTGGAACAGCTTCAAAAGCAGAGGCCCATCTCCCACCATCCATTGTTCCAGGAACAGTCAAGTCTTCAAGGAAATAGAAAATCTGGGTGCGATTCCAAGTTCCAAAACAGAGAGAGGTGAGACTGAGACATCTGTTTGCTGGTTATGAGGAGGGTGCCACTCCTCTAAGAGGTTTTACCCCCTCAGGGGGACACAGAGTTGACTAAAACCCAGCTTAAAGATTCCTATTCTTGATGTGTCACTGGCAAGGAAGGAGAGGAGTAGCCTCATTTGCGTCTTCTGCTGCCAGTGAGGACGGGAAGTGCAAGAGAAATTTATGAGGTCCCAGCTGGGCAGAGCCTTCCTCCACCTCAGCAGCAATCAACCTGTTTGTCTGGATGTGCCTTAAGCAAAGTATTCCTCTGGCTATTTTCCATGCCGTAGCCTCAGCACCTTCCTGGTTTTCTCAGGCCTATACCCGGTCTTGGCTGGCCTGTTGTGGTTACTTTGTTCTAGGAAGGGCTTCCCAGCAGGTCTTCCAGGTGAGATGGATTTCGTACCCGCATTCACAATCCCTTTTGTAATGTTCTCAGTTCAACCCCATCTGCTCTCCTTGGTCTTCTGAACTGTGATGTCTTGCAGTTCTCTGCCTAAAACCCACCAGGGCCCATATCCGCAGGACCTGAAGGACACAGTTGTGCTGTTCTACATGGCATATCTCAGTGTCTCCTAGAAGTTAGATCCTTGGATTTTGATGTTTGTTTGTTTTAATTTTGGCCTACTGAAAGAGAAATAGCTTGGATTGGAAAGAAGAGTCCAGGAGGCAGGGAACTGGCCCTGATCCTCAACCCAGACCCAAACTTAATGTGTGAACTCAGCACCCAGAGAAGTGACAGGCTCTGGGAATTACCAGACAGACCCCATGAGGTTTCCCTGGCTCAGCTCTTCCAGAATACTGCTTTTCTCTTACACTTTTCCTCTCTCTCAGGGCACTTTGCCCATTTCCTGGTGCCCTGAAATCTCTTTCTATGTGGCCAGGCATTTTGTTTTAATTTTTTTTAATGAATTCAGCTCAGCGCCCACACAACCCCTTAACCATGGATTTGTACGCTCAAGAGAAGACATGGAGAGATGTTGATGTTTTTGGCTGGTATTCATGCCCTCAGTACCCAGGGTTTTTATATTTTTTTTATGAATATACATGTTTTCTTGGCTGTTTGCACTGGAGCCCATCTGTTAGAATGGCACGGTTCCTGCTCACAAGTGGAATCAGCCCCTCGCTGGAGGGCGTGGGTTTCAGGCAATGACGGGTTTTTAAGCGGAGCAGCAGGAGCCCTACAGGAAGGCGGTCCCCTGCGTCAGGTCTGGCACCACCTGCCTCCTTCCACATCAACACACCAGTTGACACAGTTGCACCAAAGGCGAGAGAGCCAAGCAGGTCAGAGGAGGAAGGGACAGGGTTCAGGGGCTGCCAGGAAAACTGCTGGTGTTGCTACAGTGCCCTCAAAGAGCATGGAATGCTTAAAATTCCCATATTCTCTAATAACTGAAAAGGAAAATAACACTGATGTGACGCAGAGCAGGAGACACCGATTCCTAGAGAGTTTAGGGCATCAGGTTAGATGTGAGCAGCTAATTTCTCTGCTTTTGAACAGACATCTGAGGCAAATTGCTCACGGCTGCATTGGAGGAAGCGCTGTTTCGAGGCAGCTCTCAGGAAGCGGCTCTTGAGTCACCCTCAGTCAATTAAAATAGACACCAAAAACTCTGCTGAGCCAAGTGGTGCAGGAGGAGTCTGAAGTGTAATGATGACTCCAGAGTATCTGATTCTCCTTTTAATCTGTCCATTTTTTACATCACTGTAAGTTCAGACGAACTTCAGAAAAAGCGTGTGGGTCTGAAAACATCATTAAACGGCAACTTAAAAAATAGTCAATCAGCTTCGACTGTGTTAAGGGGAGAGAGATCAGGAGAGCACCCAGGACACATGGCTGTAGGAGGAAATCCTTAACACTGATTGTGATACAATCTTTAGGTTTTCTTAGCGAAGTTCAATGTCTTCCTTTACCTGTTAGCTAAAAATTCTCATATTTGTCTGATTTTTCATCTTTTCTTGCTCCTATTCCTCTATCAGTTATCAATCAAACTGAAAGTGGAGAAAACATAGTAGTTGATAGGAAAAGAAAATGGATGAACCAAAATACCCATAGTATGACCCTTTCTTCAGAATAAAAACTAAAAAAAGGAGAAGAAACGGTAAGGGTAAAACACATGAGGCAAAATGAATCATACTCCCATGTCATCAAAATAACAGCAAAATTCAAAGATGGGAGAAAAGGAAGTTGCTTTTTTTCAAAATAAAAAATGTCAGTGAACAAAAAAGCCTTTGGAAGCTCTTGCCTGATTCCTCTAAGTGAGTAACAGTCGTGCCTCATGCATGACAGGTAGGATTGTGCAGGTCGGAATTCCTTTGACACCTGCATGGACCTTTGCCAGGAAAAGGTGCAGATCTGGACACAGTCAGCTCTCAGGTGTAGATTAACTCCTTTGAGACAACGTGTCTCATAGCTTGGCCAGGGCAGCAATATACACATTTTCCCACTAATACTAAAGATAATTGCTTCACTTTCTGTTCCCACTATTTGAGACTTTGAATTTTCAGACTCTTCAGTCATAAATGCAAACTTTACACTTCATGAGAAACAATCTGGAGCTACTCACAGACCCACCCAGGCTTCCCTTTTTAGGGAAATAAAATGATAGAATCATGGAATGATTTGGGTTGGAAGGGACCTCAAAGCCCATCCAGTCCCACCCCGGCGCTGGATGAGGGGCTCCAGCCCCATCCAACCCGGCCTGGAACCCCTCCAGGGATGGGGCAGCACAGCTCCCCGGGGCAGCCTGGGCCAGGGCCTCACCGCCCTCACAGCAAAACATTTCTTCCTAATGTCTAATGTAAATCCCCCCTCTTTCAGCTTAAAACCATTCCCTCTCATCCAGTCCCTACGCTCTCCGATAAGGAGCTCCTCCCCAGCTTTCCTGTAGGCTCTCTTGAAGTAATATGAGTAAAAGCTTTTCAGGAGAGCAACTGAGGATCTCTCTAGGTGGCTGGAGAGCTGAACTAGCTGTGGGAACCAGACTGTAAGGGCCTGGAATAATCCACAGACGAGTAAGAACCAAACCCAGGAGTTCCCCAGTTTAAGAGGCTTTTTTCAAGCTTTATTCCTGGCTCTGTCAAAGAGAGAAGACTGACCTTTGAGACTAGTGAGCACAGATCGATACTTCTGCTGTTTCATCAGGGGTAAATCTGTGGGCTTCATTTACTTAATTTAGGGTTTGCTTCTTATTTTTCATTTTCAATAGAGAATTTAAATTGAAGTAGAAGAAATGACAATGAAAATGACCTGTAACCTTGTGGGGGTGGTGACCATATTAAAAATAATACCTGTTGCCAATCAGCTGCCTTATAGGACATTATGCAAAAGGCTGAGTAATCAGGAGACTCAATCACTCCCTGGTCTCCAGACGGTGGGTGGTGGGACCAACTCTCTCCATAGCTCTAATCTTGCTTTTCAGCTGCTCAAGCACTATTTATTTAATGTCCATTAGTGAATTTCATGTCTGTCCTCCTGACTCCTTCTGCTCTTGAACTACAAATGTGAACAGGGTCTTAAGGGGAAAGGAATAAGAAATCCTACATTTTTAAGATGATTCTTCTGCCCCAACATCTCCTCTTACTAGAAAACAGCATCCTGATTTGTCCTTTGACTTGAAGCTAAGCAGCTTCTCAGATGATTAAGTAGCTGCCGTCTTTACAGTTTAGCCGGTATAGAAGGAATAACTACACCTGTTCAGCAAACATCAAAGCCTCTTCCTACTGCAGCTTTTTGCTTCTCTAACCGTAAGACTGATAAATATTAAGCAAATATTTTGAGTTCAGTTATGCTTAATTATTCTCATCGTAAGAGTAAGAAACATCTGCTTAAGGATTTTGTTGAGCTGAGTCCTTGTGAAGCAGAGTAGCCTGTTCTCTTCCCTCAGTGGAGCAAGAGCGTGGTTCCTCCATTAATTCAGGACATTGGTGGGACAATGAAGGAATTGCATGTTGGCAACTCACATTTCCTCTAGCCTCTGGATAAAGGATTTGAGTTTTGTGCATGCTGCCAATCCTTTAACGATCTTACACACCCTATAATCACCCTAAAAATTTGGAATAAAAGGGGGAAAAAAGAAGCCTGAAAAGGAAAAGAAAAATCCTGCGGGCTGCCTTAGCGAAATATCTTGGACTTGAGAGCTATTTGATCATTAGTCTAAGTATGGATAATCGGTGTAATGCTAAATAAAGAAATTATACACTGAAATGGAAAATTCACTTGGTAAAAGCCCAAAGAATTATTTCTTTTCTGGAAGCTAACATTCCCAGTGAAAGGCAAATGCTATTTTCCCCTCATTGTGTACTGCTTCTTGAGGTGTTTAGCTGGTGTGTGTGTCTGTATTTTTGTAATACTTCAATGCTCGGATTCCCCTATGAAGTGTGGCTTCACAGTCTGCCAAGCAGTGTCAAAATGTACAGAAAAGGGATGTCTTCATCGTGCAGAGTTAACAGGGGTTACACTCAACTCAGGTTTTTGGCATTACTTTATCTCCCATATGTATTTGGTTTTCCCTGACTCTTTTCAATGTTTTAAGCAAGGACACTAGAATAAAATTCAAGAGATACTTTCATTCATGTTGGTATTGCTAATTTCTGCATTGAGGTGCTCTGGTAGACTGGAAAGTGTTCACAAAAGAGATTAATTCCCCAGAAGCCACTAGAAAAAAAAATCTATTAACGGCAGAATTACAAACACACGCACATAGAAAACAGGGAGTTGACTCAGAGTTCTTTGCAGTTGGGGTAGGAGGATGCAATGACAGCATTTGGCTGTTGGTGGGCAGGGCATGGGGGTGTTCAGACTTTGGGCCACCTCTCCAAGTTATCTCTGTGGTTATAAGGAACGGGACAATCTTTGCCCCGAGTAATTCACAAGCCAGAAATGAACAGGATGGGGGAACAAAATGAACATGCAGAGAGGGTGCAGATGAGATGTGAGAAGATAGATGAGGAAATGGGTTTTGTGAAATGTGGGGAGAAATGAAGAACATGAGAAGGACACATTCCTGAGGACATGACTGGAGGGGTGCTTTTGGAGGAAGATGCTCCATGCACAGAGGGGTGCAACTCTGACAGGACTGTGACCATGGGTGACCCACGCCAGGCCAGGAACAGATGTCTGCACATGACAGGTATCAAAAAGGAATAGTTCCAAGGGACAAAATATTTAAATCCTGTTGTATTGCAGTACACTTGTCTGGATTGAGGCCTTGTGATACAGGCATGTGATACAGTGAGGAGAGGCCACACTTGTGTTAAGTAAGAGTACAGTGATGGCCATGCAGAAATATTAACCTTGACTCTAGAAATACAACAGCCGCTCAGCACTGTGTCTCCCACCACCAGTCTGGGTGCTGCTGCGTGATACCGAGACCATACTGCTACTGATTCCAGCAACAGACTGCTCTGGTGCCTTCTCACGTTCACCTGAATGCCCTCCCACAAGTGGTGTGACCGTATTTCTGGTGACTTGCTTGACCTTAATGGAAGAGTTTATTGGAGCAATGACATTGAAAGTTCTCCTCAGATTATCTGTCAAATACCCTAAGTACAAAATTAGTTTTCTCTACCTTATACAGCCCATTCTGCTCTGACAGTCTGTTTTACCTCACCACCAAATATTTCCCACCTTTAATAGACTACTAGACTTTAAAGCACAACCCTTTACTATAAAATCATTACTGTCTTTAAACTTCTGGAGATGATCCATATCTTTCTCACTGACTAGCTACAACTCTGAATCTTCCACCTGTCTCCATCTACTTTTTAGTCTCAGCATTTGTTTTGCCCAAATTTAGATCACTTAAATTTGTCAAGCTAGAGAACAGAGGAAGAAATTCAGCTTTATTCCAGGAACTATAACTCCATAAAGGGGCAATAATTAACACTAATGTGCGGGTCACTGCGTGACACACAAAGGTACAAATTGTTTCCTTTAGTAAAATGGCTCTACACAGACAAAGGCGAAAGGGCCAAGTGGGTTATGGAAGATCATACAGTACAACATAAGGCTCCACAAGTCCTGGCTTTCAGGTGTCTTTCATCTGCTCTGACTTTGTAGCTTCTGCTCATCCAAGTGCTTACCGAGACCTGTTGCAGCATAAAATAAAAAGATGGAGGTTGGATAATGACAGAGACTTTCCAAGGGTGAGATCTGTGGGAGTAATTGGAAGCCCAGTGGCATCCTGCACACAACTAAATGTGAGTGGACAGGGGGCTGGGGGACATACCCATCAGTGCCTAGAGAGAGCGACCCTGAGCTGTCAGGAGTGGACCGAGCAGAGGACCTCAGAGGCTTTTGCCAAATTTAATTTTAATGGTTTCTTGAGATGCACGTCTTAGAAGTACAGGGACGTGTGCTTAAATGATTCATGAGCTTCGCATACCCAAGGAATTCTTTAGCCGTCATGACATCCCTGTAATAGGCTTGGCGCAGACCACGGCAGGGAAAACAAGCCATCATCTTGGCCTGACTTTGCCAGGAAAATCTCCAGTTTCTCCTCACTGATGGCAATTGTCATTTTCTGGTATTTCTCAGTGTGTGTCACTGGCAGAGGGGAAAAAAGGAAAACCTCAAATCCTAAAAGTCATCCTAACAAACTTGCTGCCGAGTGAAGTTGCTGTTTGGCTGAGCGTGGTGACTGCTGTGCTGTGACAGATGCTGTCAGGGAGGCACTGCCCCGGCTCGCAGGTGTAAGCATGACCTATCAAACTGAATGGGAGCTGACAGAAGGGATTTCTGCAACGTGAAACCGAGAGCTGACATGAAAACAGTGACGTGTGAGGGACCGAATCACCGCAAGCGCAACTGTCACAGATGATGTCCAGAGAAATGACAGGAGAATACTAACTTTACTTGATGTCAGTTTAGTTGTCCTTTGTGTTTGGAAGAGTAGCTGCTAGGAAGGGGAAAATTCTAAACGCACACAGGAACAAAACCAACAAAAACCCCCACATGTACGTCAATTTCGGCTTGACATTGAAAGCATTTTTTTACCTTTTACCTTTTCGCAGAAAGGGGTGGGTATTTTCAGGGTCTAATTATCTGAGGGTAAAAAAACTCTTCTAAGGCATTTGAGATTTGTATTGCATCATGTTACAGACTTTCTGTGTTGGACAATCACTTCCTATCTGTTAGTCCTCCTGATGTGCTTCTATGTAGTTACCAACTCTCTGGATCAGTGGCAATCTCCAAGCGCAATCAAATCTCATCTAACCCTGGAACCCCAAGCTGAAGTCTAGAGTAGAAATGGTTTTGCCATGTTGAGATCACAATAAATATATAAAACTCTTTATCATGAATTATTCAGCAGTGAACACCATCAGCACTGGTGATGTTGGGTGGATGCTGGAGACATCGGAGTTCAAGAGGGAGCAGACTAATCACGATCTTACTACTGACTCTGCCCATGAATGACATGACTGACACGAAGGTAGTGAGATGTGAAGGGCAGGACAGGCAGTCCTTGAGGCAGGAAACAGGGCTCTCACTTCTCCCACACTTCTGAGTTGAACAGCAGCACCAAATATGTTCCTCTAAGCTCTAAAACAAAGTGGTTTAAAAAATCTTTGCTTTCCCTGTGACAGGAGTGCCATGAAGTAGATCCAGTCCCAGATCCACAGGGCGGTTGAACGGGATGACTTGTAAAGGTCCCTTCGAACACAAAGCGTTCTATGGTTCTACTTTTCTTTTGGTTAAAGAATAGCTAATTAATTGTTGCTTTTTCTGAGCAAGCTGGCAGCCTCTAGGAGAAATTACTGTTGATGAGTGACAGTACAGGCTGGAGAGAACCCTAAATGATAAATTGCTTATTCTGTTGGCTTGATTACAGTATCTGATTTTGTGTGGTTCAAAACAAATCAAACCAAACACACAAACAGACAAAAAGCCCCCAGATAATTCAAACAACTTGAATAAGATCCAGTTCATATAATAGAAGAGCAGAGACTATTATAATTAATATATTCGAATGCACACAGTATTAGAATAGTAACCGGCAGTTTGTCTGACCTTGGGTAAGGTCCCTTTTCTTGCTCCACCCTCTGTCTGCTCTCCCAACATCAGCTGCTTGAGGCAGAGATGCACTCTCCCTCTGAGTCAGATTCAAAGTTGGGAAGAGTCTGCAGGAGTATTTCCACCTGTTTCTTGGGCTCCGAATTTCCATCCAGGGCTCTGGATCAGCCCATCATCAACTGTACACTGTCTCGTTCAGCTGTGGCGCAGCTGCATTTCCAGCCCCCAAATGTTCCCACACTGCAAATAACAGTAAATATCTCATCAAATCAGATCATTATTAGAGACAATCAAAACCTGAAATACTTATTTCTAAAGTTATTTCTACTTATTTCATTATTTTCTTTTCCAATTAAGAAAAAAACAAAACTCCAAAATTTCAGAAGCTTCTCAGAGGGCAGAATTAGTGAAGCATTTTCTTGCAGGAGAATTAAAATAACCCTCTTGAAACTTCAGATAAACACAATCTGAAAAACCTTCTTTCAGGTGAATGACATATTGAAGTAATAAAACCAAAATTATGAACTTTGAATCAATTGAAACTGAATGTTTTGAATTATTTGTGGTATGCTGAATGTTGTTGAGTCACTGTGTCTGAGCAGCATGTTGGGATTTAGCAAAACCACCATTTTCTGATAAAAAAGCATTTTATCCAAAACCAACTCAGTCTCTTATAACACAAATGAATTTTGATCATAGGACAAATCACATCACAAATGGTACATGTGATCAAAGGTCTAACAAATTGCTCAGAAATGTTAAGATTATTGAATAGATTTTCTTTATTTGAGAATCATACGCATATACGGCACCAGCCACAGTATGATAAAAGACTCAGAAGAAACTAACTACATGTAAACATTTCTCATTCATTATCTTGGATTTCTGCTACTGTGTGACAAATCATTAGTCGTAGTGTAAGGCAAGCTTTAAAAATGTAATTACTTAATCATGCAGTTAGTTCCCCATCAATCCTACCAGCACTTATTCTTAACTAGCTTTAAAGAACAAAATTAGGAGTAATTTGTAAGCAAAAGTAATTGAGGAAAGGCTGATATTGCCAAGGTGTTGACAGCACTGCACATGGTGGTGTTTCTTTTAATTCCTCAGCAAAGCAGTGGTCTGCAAACTTTGCTGAAGAGCGCTGTTGGCTGCCAGTGGAGCCTTAAAACACACCTCGGTATCCTAGCGCTGAGGGCAGGAAGGAGAATTTTCCTCATTTTGTGTCATTCAAGGGTGGCAGGAAGGAGCTGTTGGGTCAGGCAATGGGCTGGAGAGAGGCTGAGTCCGTGCTGCCTAAAGGAGAGCCTTAAAATTAATGCTGCTTTATTTTCAGAGATCTCAGCATCAGGAACAGCACAGACCCAGAAAAGCCAAAGGATATATTGACAGCAAGAGGTGTCAGTGCTTGCAGTCAGTGATTTTTATACTTTCATAAAACTACAGGGATCTAGACGATGGTAAAGCCAAAAGGAGTGGGGAATGAGACTATTTTGACGTGATCTGTTTCATTGGAGAGTGTAGATTCACCAAAACTTGAACTGCCACATGGAAAAGATTATTTTTAACACTCTTCTAAGCTGTGAAAATTCTGAAAAACTTTAAAAAATTATTTAAGAATCTGGTCTTCTCATTTCCCAGGATGAAAAATTCTAGTGAACCACAATGTATGTATGTTTTCAATCTGCCTGTCTGTCTATCTACCTACCTACTCATCCATCTGTCCACGCCAAAAAACCCTGAAACAGTCCAAATGAAAAGAATAATTTTGAAAATGTTAAAATAAAATACTTAAAAACTGGAAGTGAGGTTAATTTTGACACGCTTATTCTTGAAATAACAGTTATTGGAGCTAATTGGAAATTAGTTTATCTGTCCTGAAAGCAAGTCAGTTTGCTCAGGAATACGATTTTGTTGTGGACAGCAGTGGTTGGACTTGGTGATCTCAAAGGTCTTTTCCAGTCAAGCAATTCTATGAAAAAAAAAAAAATTGATGAAGACAGGAAGGAAAGAGAAAACAGGAGGGATTTTGGGAAAAAAAAAATATGGTCTTGTTCCCAGGATTTCTTCTTCTTTGGCTTATGAAGTTTCCATGCAGGGGGTTGCACATGAAGTTAGACTGTTGACGTAGATTCCTCACCTGCTGTGTAAGTTACTGAGGACAAAAAGGCTGAGGACAGCCTGGTCAATGGGCAAGAAACTAAGGAGTCTCCCTGTGGAAACTCGCCTGCTTCTTACCAAATGTTTCATGAAAATTAGTGTCAAGGTGTGTCTCTTTTGAAAATCAGCTTTTAGGGAAAATTGGTCTTAATTTGCGAAGGGGAGGGATCGAGTCAGTTTTCACACTTTTGCAGAAGCCAGTGAGGCACTGTGGGCTCTCAGGAGAGAAGGACACAAAGAGCTCCTCTGGCACTGTAAGGTTGCTCCTCCCAAACACTTGCAGAGGGTCAAAGGAAGAGTAACTTTTCAGAGCAGTGAGTGCTTCTGTCTGAGAGTGAGGGGTGGAGAGGGACATTCAAAGGGAACAAGAGAATAGAGTGAAGATTAAAGCTTGTTGCAGAGGTTTCTACCCCAGCTTAACAAACTGAGTGCAATTATAATACATTTCTTTTCAATAATTGTGCCTGTGGTTTGTTTAAGACATAGTATTGAATGATCTCTGAAGGCACTGTCCTTGGGACATCTGATATGACAACAGCGCACTTGTGCCAGCCATGTCTTGTCTTCACCAAGGGACAGGAGGTCTGATAAGAACCATGTGCTCATCCCACCTCAGTCACTTCTAAATCACTTACTCTTGCTGTTGCAAATCCTGCTTTTACATCATACACTTTTCTTGGCTCTGAGATACAAATATGGAGGGAACAGAAGGAAAGTTACTCTGATTTTATACAAGTCATGCACACTCACGGCTGCAACCTGGCTTTTTGCATCAGGGCAATTCAAAGTGGTGGAGAAAATCACACCAAGCAGTGCACCCAGGTAATTTAGCTTTTCCTTTTCCTTAGAGACATTGGTGAGTAGATTGTGATTTTCATTTGTTGTTTTAGCCAACAGGTATTTTAGAAGCAGAAAAAACAGCATTTGCCTCTAGGGTTTCTACCCAAAAGATCAGGATGCGAATAGCGTTTTCCTTGTGGTTATCTGAATAAGGACAGACTCATATTGCTTTTATTTTCTCAGAAAAAAAAAAAGCAAAATCTCTCAGTTCAGCTCTTGAGTTGATGTGCTGGTACACAGCATTGATCCAGGAACTCTATAACTGTTACTGAAGCCCTGGATGAAAATTGACAAAAGAACTCTCACATGCTGAAAGTGTATTAAACGATGGTTCTGAATGCTGCTATAAAAGCAGTGGGACAGGGACAACTCTCCACAGCCAAGTCTCTGCAGGGCAACTCTCCAGAGGACAACTCTCTGTGGGACACCTCTGAGCTGCTGACTCTCTGCAGGGACAACGATGTGCAGGGAGCCCTGACCACTGGGTTGCGTTGGTTTTCTTATTTTTTTGTGGGGGTGTTGCTGTTTTTTAAATAGAGGGACTTAAAAGCATGGTGTCCCAGCACCCCAGCATCCTTCTCAGCCCCAAACAACTGGGAACATGCAGAACCAGCAGTCCCTGTCACCATGCAGAATTGTCCCCATGGAGAGTCAGCCACCTGGAGGTGTTCTGCAGTAGCTCGGCAATGGAGGGTTGTCCTACACCCGAAGCAGTTGCTGGTGCCCTTTAACCTCCTGGGATTCCATAGGAATGATATGTGAACAGACTGAATATTGGCCAGTTTTCCAACTTATTTCAAAATCCTCTTAGGGGGAAATAGGAATGGGACAGATAAGAACCGCTGTGATATAACTGGTTTTAGTGCTTGGTCCCGCTGACTCAGATTAGGATTGAAATGGTGGAATTCATGTTCTTCTCATGCTAGACAGCTAAATATTGCATACCTAGATGTAGAGTAGTGGGGGTTTACATTTCTTGTACCAGTAGACAGAAACTAGTGGCTCCTGAGAGCTCTTTACCCGTCTCGTTGTAGAGACCCATGTTAGGAAGAGAAAAGTTCTCAAAGGAACTCTTTATTGACTGAAAACACTTTTGAGTGTCTAGCAGGGACTCAGGCAAATAACCTTTAGACACCTGAGTGGGATGTAAAGAGAAATTTGAATGTTTTAAGTCTGTCTCATGACGGAAATTGAAAACCTAAGCTCCAGCGGAACAGGTCTCTCTCCTCTTATTTTGCACTGATGTATTTTTGTGCTACACTGAACCATTTTTGCAAATATCTTCTCAAGTGTTTTCATTGTGCAGCGCTGTGGTATTGGCACAAAATTAATATTTTGTATTCAGTAACATCCAAGGCATTTGAGCAACCTGATCCAGTGGGAGGTGTCCCTGCCCATAGCAGAGAGGCTGGATGGACAGCTTTTAAGGTCCTTTCCAGCACAAACCATTCTATGGTTTGTGATTTGAGGGAAGATGAGCCAACTTCACACATCCAAAACCTAGGAAAAAAGGTAAAGCGAATAGAGTTGATTAGCTGGGCGGAAACCTCACGATCTCTAAACCTAGAATCCAGACCATCTAACCTCTCATCTAAAACCTGAGTAATGTGATGATATCCAGTATTTAATAGAAGCGCTGAAACTGCTACACGGTGCCACAGATTCACTTGCTGAACATGTCATGAGGCAAAATTTTATAGGCATTGTAAAATCTTTTTACCACACACAGCTGCATTACCCAAAATTACTCAAATCTGCAGGGCATCTGAAATGCTCAGTACAGCAATAATAGGCTTTGCTGCTTAAAGAGTGATTATGACTAATGCACAAAAACAATTAGCGCTGAGCTTCGGTGCAAAGAACTAAGCACAGTATATATGTACATGCACACACACACACGTATATCTAGACATGGCATTCCATATCTAGCTTCTTAACAGAAAACAGGATCAAACAAAAGTAAAAATGAGGAGAATATGAGCATTTGGGGGATGGGGGAGCAAAAAGAAAAACAACAACACAAGAAAGAACCAGAAAGAACTTGTTCCGCTGAAGATATGGAAGACAGCCAGAAAGGAAGACGGGGCTCTTGTGTTAAGGGTAAAGAGTGCTTTACTGAGAGTGATCTTGGGTGAGTTGGAGCTAAATATCCAAACCGAGCATGACAGCACACTGATTTTGGGAGTGATTCACAATGGATCCTCAGGTGAAAATTATAGCGCAGGAAGAAGCCTTTATTCTATCTGTTCCATGATTATACCTTCCCATCCTCCAGGAATGTAAGTCTTAAAGATTTTACAAGTTGGAAGTTCAACCTGTGTCTTTATTTTTCGTAAGTTTGAATTAACTTTTCTTCCATCATTTTTTCTAACTGCCTTCTGAAAGTGTTTATGGTTTTGGCCTCAATGGTCACGTTGTCACGACCTCCCACACCTGAGTTATCAGCCTTGTGTGCTGATACTCTTTCAGGCTATCGAGATAGATGGGCTGAATGATCTGGAGGAAGCCAGTGCTTCTGCTACCCCGGCTAAACTCAGGGCAGCGTGCAGCACTTCATGCCTTCCTTCTACCCAGCCCTGCCAGGCTGCGCCAGTGCACTGTCAGTATAAAGTCACCTTATGAACTAGGAGAGCAGGTACCCACTGTTTTATTTCCATCATTGTTTGGAGGGGTTATTGTTATTTCTTGTGCACTTCCAGCTGTGGCAGTCCTTAAAGAAGGACAGGGTTGTGAGTAAAGCAGAAATAATTAGGAAAATGAGATAAACCTTCAACTGTTGCTGGCTTCATTGACTTCAAGAAAAGTAGGGCAACTGGTGTCAACTGGGGGCCCCACCAGTTGAGTTAGCAGCTTCTTCTGCTTCAGGCTTTTGCTGTGACCTTCAGTAATTGCACCATACAGCAGGCACACAAGTGGAGTGACTAACTTGTTTAAAGTGTATAAAGCACCAGAAAAATACAATGATTATTATTAGTACAAATTGCAGCGAGGCCCGTAGGCTGGAAAAGGCAATATTTGTATTGTGCAATCAAACATGGGTAGGACGATGCCTGGGAACACGGTTGTGCTGGCAAGGCTCTGTCAAGCAATCCTTTCACCTCTGGCTGTGGATCACTGTGTTAATAACAGTGTCAAAGCTTCCTTGATTCTGCAGCTAAAAATGAGTCGTTTGATGCTGCTTGAGACTCTGCGGCTGTCTTTGAACTGATAGACCTGGAGCAGTGGGTCACTGGCACAGCATAGTTCCTCCCAATAAATTGTTAGCACACTGCCTTGCGCCTCGCTGTATTTTCGCAGAAAACTCCCATGACATATTTGGGTAACAGCGCTGGAGCACCCCCCATCGGGTGGTTTGGCTTTGGGGTGATAGGGAATGGCTGTACAGATATAAGCCGTGCTGTGCCAGGCAGTCTGAGCCCCAGGACTGCCCTGGCTCAGTATAAATACTCAGTCCGTGAGGCTGAAAAAAGCGCAGTGTACCTCTGTCATACCTACTTACCCTTTACTCAGATATCTCTTGTTGAAAACTAAGGTTCTTGAATTTATAATGAAATCAAAAAGCATGTACTGATATGAAGATTAGAAAAATGCAGGCTTTCTGCTTGGCTGCAGTACAGGCACAGCCTTGTGGGGTTTTGACTGGATGTTTTTCTTAAAAATAATTAGAAATTAAAAAATTTGGAGCCCATAGTGATGCTGCAATATTGATACTATATTTAGGATTATTGTCACTTTTAAGCAGGTAATAGTAACTCAATAACTACTACAGTAAAAGAAGAGAGGCAGACTTCTTCAAAAGAAATTTTACCCCACATCTCTTAGCTGTCTTTCTCCAGACGTGACACGTTGCCTTCTGGAGGTGCCCATCCTCCTCTGTCAGCCGTTGAGGGAGTCTGTGTCACTTAGAATGTACACTTGGTGTTTCAATGATAAAATTAAGACATGACTCACGTTCACAGACTTTGGGTTTGCTAAAGGAACCTAGAACATCCAAAGCTCCATGAAAGCCGATGGGAATTAAATGTCTAAAGCCACGTGATCCTCACCAAATGGAGTGGGTGCAATAAGCTCTGCCTTGGAGGGGGATTCACAGTCTTGTTTTCCCTATGTGATACCAGATAATAGTTAAGCAGTAAAATTTGATGCACATTAGTCAGGACCCTGTATGGAAAACTACCTAAATTTACTGGTAAAGCAGAACAAGCCCCGTTTGCCTTGTTTGATACCAGCAGCTCAATTTTAGGAAGCATCAGAGAACTGCATTGCTTGGATAGGATCACCCTTCAAAATAAACCCGCTGGAATGTGTTAAGTAGAATACACAATTTGTATTTTCTCTTCATTCTGTGGTTTGTACCATATCACCTCTATAACAGCTCACACAGATCACACTGTTACTTCTGAGAACTCCATTAACAGACGAACAGTAGGAAAGCCTGAAGTCTTCAGACATAAACCAAGACTCCACATAACTACGTGCTGTACTGTTGTGGTTTGAGCTAAATTACAGTCAGTTTTCTGTCTGTAACTCAGTCTTGTCTAGGTAACTTCATTTTCTGAAAGCTAACTGCATGTTTTTCAGAACAAGATCATCCTTGAACTGGAGGAAAAAGGGCTGCACCTGCAGGAAGGGACGGAAAGGAGAAGTGAGCCCAACCGGAGCAACAGAAGATTGCATTCCATCTGCCTCATAAACGTAGATAAAAGTGAGAGATCACGAGGGTCTCACCCTCTTCTGCAATTGTCGACATCCAGTGAGAACCTCGTCTGTCTGTCTGGTTGCTCCTGGTCCATGTATTCCTGAATCCGGTCCCTGAGCCCAGATCCCTCCGGCCCTGACCCTTTCCTTCATGTCTGCTCTGCAGCGTCTGTGGTGGTGGAGTCATCAAGGGGTGGGGGCGCGATCTCAGATAGGTGGTGGTGTTGCTATTATTATTATTATTATTATTATTATTATTATTATTATTATTATTATTATTATTATTACATTAAAGCCATAGTTTTAGTTTCCAACCCTCAAGTCTTTTTCCTCTCATTTCCCTTTCTGGGCTGGGGCTGAACTGTGACGTGCACACATTAAAGAGAAAAAACAAGCCCTACTCTTTCATAAAATTCTTGTTACATAGAACTATACCTTTAACTTCTGAAGCAAATTCTAAATACAGTAAATTCAGCTGTTTGAAAAGCACAGAAGTCGTGCAAAACTTTCACAATTTAAAATTTGTGCTTTTATTATTTTCGGGGGAACTGGAACACATTTGTAGGAGCCTTTTCGCTTTCATTCTTTCATGTTATATCTGAAAAATTATTTTTGTGGTTTTTTTACTGGTGATAAACTGAAGCTTTTTCTTGCAAATCTGGCATCTTTTAAAAATTCAAAGTTTGAAAAAATGTCAGCAGAAAAATCTGATATTTCACTCGAAGGCTGCTGTGTTTTGCATTTGTGATGAAAAAAATCGGAAAAAAATTATTAGCTCTTTAGGAGAACATCTGTTTGTGATTGACTTAAGTCATTAGTCTGCTGGGTTGTTTTTCTCTTGAGAACCAATCTTCAAGCTTGTTTCTATCCTTTCTAATAAAAATCTGAACTTGTCCTAGATCAGTTTTGAAGAGACCAAAATGTTCAGTTTTCACAAGAGGGAGAAAATAGTGGTGATTAAGTTGAGCTCTACACCTCCCAATAGAAACCAGATATGTTTTAGGGAAAGCGGCCCCAGCTGCACATAACAACATGCATTAGTGCATCTCGCAGGGAAATGAAATCGAACAGCAAGACACGATCATAAGCCTGTCTTGGAGTGTAGACAACTTGTCCAGTAAATATTGTGGCATTAACAGTTTTATTTGTTGATCATTTCTGATGTTAATGGTAATGGGCCCCTTTGGTATTGGGATATTTATGTCTGACAGTGCAGTGCAATTTACATTAATAAGACTCATTAATTTCAGATGGTTTCTACCACGGAGGAAGGAAATATTAGAAGCATTTTGTGTTTTTTTAAGCATTAGTCTCTCTCTCTCCGCACAGCACAGAGCCACTGAGCTACATTGCTGCACAACAATGAATGCCCCCTTGTTGTTGTTATTAATGATTTACTTGCCTGCCAGTGCTGAGGGTGGGGTCCTGCCTCTTGCAGCAATTGGCTTTCTTTCACATTTCACTTACACTTTTCTTTTTTCTTCCTTCTTTTTTCCCCCTTTTTTTTTCCTTTTGGTCTGTGTGGAACTCACAATTCCAAGCAAAACTAGAAACTTTTTTGTCTCCTTCTCCCATTTCCTACATCGTCTTTATTTCCATGATGACGATCCTGGCCATCAGCTGCAATCTGGATGCTAAAATTAAGCACAATTTTGTGGGAGGATCCATGGCAGAAATGACAATTCCTTCCTTGAAAATAGTACAAATGACTCAGTTCTTTAGTGTGTTCAATTTTTATAACAGGAAATAGAAAGCTAATTACTGGTTATTAAGGGCTTTCTAAATCTCTCTCTCTTTTATTAGCTGGACAATGAACAGTTACTTTGTATGAGATGGGAAAAGTCAAAGCAAATAATTTATTAGGACTGATTTCCATAATGGGTTTTCAGGCCCAGGCTCCTGGCACCGGCAGCTGACATCACTGCCCCCGTCCTGCCTTAACATCAAAATGTTTTTCATTCTTTGCAAAAATGGAAGATTCAGCTTTTCAGCTCTTTGAAATCCATACATATATAGTGGAAAAAAGTGCACAGCCTTGCAATGTCCACCTCCACAATGCAAAGCTTCTGGTTTGGTTTGGGCTGGGTTCTTTTTAATCTTCTTTTTCTTAATCTTCTCTCATTTTATTTTGCAGTCTCTAAACAAATAAATTTCAAAATGTGTTCTTCAGGGAACCAGAAAACATCAGACCTTCCTAAGGAGAAGGTGATTAGTTGTACAGGTAAATCTGAAGAGTAGGATTTTGGAATTAAAATGTGAGGTTTTAACCCTGGGGAAAAAAAAAGGAAACACATGATTTCACTCAGATCCAATTGAAAATATTCCCGTTACTATTTACTTCAGTCCCCAAAAGTCTTCATAACAAAACAGAAAGGTGTGTGCTTTTTCAGCCGTTTCCAGCTTTCTCACCAGTGTCTCAGCATCACAAGAAATATATCTCATATTTCTCTTAATATCAACTATGAAACAAGGAGTGTGTTCAGTACTCACTAAAAACGTATTAATGTGATTCTGAAAAGGATCACAACTGGAAAGCCCATCACCTAGTTCAGATAATTATTGGGGCTTAAAAAATCATGTATAGAAAACGGTGTTGTGTACATTTATGCAGGTGCATAAAGTTTTTGGGTCTTCCGTTCCTTCTGAATCCAGGGTCAGCAAATGGGCATGCAATAAAATACATGCTGAGGTGCTAAAAATCAGTATTTAATAAATGGAAAATGGAAAATGACTACAGACTGGCAATTAGTAAAAGACAGTAATGGACTTAAGGAACTGAGTGAAGTTAAGGACAGCAAAAAACCCCAAGTTTTATTTATTAGGGAAAAAAAGGGAAGGGCTCAATAGCCGAACTGAAATCTGGGCTACTTTGTACCTCAAAGTGTGAAAGAAATAAAGAAAAAGATCAGAAAAATATTCACAGATGTTCACAATTGACTTTAGACAAAACTGGCAAATGACAAATAGCCCTGCTCAGAATTCCTCCATTTTCATTACTTGTTGACAGTTTCATTATTCCTGTTGAAATGAACCGGAAGCGTAAATTCATGCTCTTCCCTTTCTCCTGACCACAGGCAGGTGCTTAACAGCAGTGGGAAAAATAGCTGCCTGCCCACCTCCCTGAAGGAAACCAAAACTGCTACCCCTGGAGCTAAGTGGGAAACGTCCATTTCTCATGATGATGCACTGGTGAAACCTCCCACTTTGAGTGTGCGAGTTCTTTATTTGAATCAAAGGCAAGAGTGGCCCTTTCTGTAAGGCAAACTCCTCTTTGAGAGGTGCTTTCTAAAGCCCCCAACAGAAAATGTAATAAAACAGTAAAGGGAGACAGAAAATAAAAATAACAACACAATGGAACGAGTAGAACCGATGTCCTTGTGACGCTACAATGTTAACTCCCTGTTTTGATATTTACACTGTGGCTGCTGTCACATGTAAGTTTTGTTTATACCCC
This sequence comes from Cuculus canorus, assembly GCF_017976375.1. Lineage (NCBI taxonomy): Eukaryota > Metazoa > Chordata > Aves > Cuculiformes > Cuculidae > Cuculus > Cuculus canorus. Next base: position 122,012,781 of record NC_071403.1, on the reverse strand, counting down.
GTGACCCACTTGTCTGGCAGCTGTGCAGTTGTCGCGCAGATGAGCCTTCTCCAAGACCGTAACTTTGCTAATACACCGCACAACACCAGAGCTGGTCCTGTCTTAGGAATTCAGACTAAGCCGTGTCTGCTTTGGGTCCATCACGGATCACCTAGTGCTTTCCCAAAGATTTCCTTGACTAATTTGTCTTAGCAAGGACCAAAAGCATTCCCAACAGGAAATTCAGGCTCATCATCTCTGCTTTGATGAAAAGCAATAGTATGGACTGCTTATTCATATACAGCCAGCAAATTGTTTTTCCCTGGAAGACCCCTTGGTTATTTCTTGAAGCCGTATCAGCCCTTAACACAAATCTTATGCAGTGTGGGTTTTATCTCCTTAAGTCTCAATGTCTTTTCTAGAAGGCAGATCCCTCTCATCCCACCTTTTCCCCTCAGTCACTACACACCGTACTTTCTACCCTCGGAGCAGATCTAACGGCGATAACAGGAGAGTTTTGTCCACTGCAGCACATTTCAGCCTGTAGTTTGCAGTGTGCAAATATGACATCCTGTCAGTTAAATTCAATCCATAAATTCACTCCCAGCCCAGGCTTCTGGCTAACTTCTACGTCTACGTTATAGGTGAATCTCACGGAGCCACTGCACGGAGTGGACCTGCCAGCAATCTTGGCCGTGAATAGATTTTAGAATTTGGAGAAGTTTTAGTCTGGAGAAGAGGAGGCTGAGGGGAGATCTTATTGCTCTCTACAACTACTGAAAAGGAGGTTGCAGAGAGGAGGGTGTTGGTCTCTTCTCCCATGTGACAGGTGATAGGACAAGAGGGAATGGCCTCAAGCTGCATCAGGGCAGGTTCAGACTGGATATTAGGAAAAATTTCTTCACAGAAAGGGTTATCAAGCACCGGCAGAGGCTGCCCAGGGAGGTGGTGGAGTCTGCATCCCTGGAGGGGTTTTAAAGGCGGGTAGATCAGGTTCTTGGGTATATGATTTAGTAGTAGACAGGTACAGTTTGAGTCGATGATCTCTAAGGTCTTTTCCAACCTAATGATTCTATGATTCTTTGAGTTAGGAGCATAACACAGTATTTAGACTATTGTCTACCATGGCACTTAACACTTATTCAGGCATTATTACTGTGTCTGCATTAAAAAGAGGGGTAGGAATTCATCCCATGGACCATGAGGAACTGCCAGAAATCAAGGAACAGAGGTTGTCATGTACACTTTGGATGCCTAATAAGCGCGATGACTCTTTCTGTTGGTTTAGTAGCTTGCTAGGGTTCTCAACTGTTCACCCCTCTCTTGAACTCTGATACTACAATACTGGTTAATGCCAATGAAAATATCATGTTTTAATATATCTGTTAAGAGTTACTATCAAACATTGTAAAAGCAATATGGCTTGGAGGATCAGTTGCAGCCTGTTTAACACAGATAGAAGTTATCATAGCTGGATTACAGACCCTTTCAGGGCTTTCTGTTTAGTGAATTATTCTTCACATTACTGGGGGTTTTTTGTAGAATGAATTAATTCCCACAGTTAAAACATGTCTGAGTTTTGCCTTTGTGCATGGGTTTAAACCGTGCTGCTGTGAAGTTGCAGAATGATCACACAACTTGATACCACCCATGAAAGAAAGAGCAACACACCAAGGTCCAATTTAATTGACTAATGGATTTCACTTAAGATAACATATGTACTTGGGGGCACATTCCCCATCTATCATAGAATCATAGAATCACTAGAAGCATAGAATCACAGAATCACAGAATCACCAGGTTGGAAAGGACCCACTGGGTCACCTATGTAGAGTAAGACCTGATTCTGACTGTCCCCTCTACTCAAATCTTACCATTACCTGAAAGTGAGATAGTGCTTAATGTGGAAGATTAAGAAGCAGAGAAATATTAGTCACTTTTTAGGATATGCACAGCTGGGAATTGTATCAGATTGCCTCCTAGTATAAAAAACTACTATTGAGAGTTTTCCCAAATCTGAGCCATTTAGCCAGAATAATTCTGTTCCTAGACTTTATACCCAGCCATTCAGGAGTTTGTTAGTTTAGGGTTTCAGGTTTGGGTTTTTTTTCGATAGGTGTTGCATTTTCTTATTTTTATGTTTAATTCTTTTGCAAGGTTTCCTCTGGAAGATCTTCCTATTACAAGGAATAAACTGAAAGAATCACGAAGGCACCATTAGTCCTGCTTGAAGAATCACCTAAAACAAGGTCAGCGATGTTGTTCATGCGAAAACCTTCCCAGATTTGACCAAACTATGAGTTTTTGGAAGCTGCTCAGAAATAAGACAGTGCAATTACTCAGTGATTTAGTCTGAACTCAGCATGATGCAGTCCCTCACATCTCCTAGAAGACTGTAGATCCTTGTCTACCTTTCTTGATCTCAGAGCTCGGCAGCCAAGGCCTGGCAGTCTGTGAAGGGCATGGAGACAGGGGAAAACCTCCTGAGCAGCTCAGCAGGGTGCTTTTGATGTGGTATTAGAAAATTACAGCTAGCTCTTGCTGTTGGCTACCTCAGTCAGTGTGAGCTGAGGGTTGAATCCTGTTGCTAAATTCATGCTAGCAAAGTGCAGATAGGAGGAAGGAAGAAGAAAACTTTAAAGTCCATTAACAAAGGATGAGATGGATGCATATGAGTCAGATTGTTGTTTCTAGATTTTAAACCTTTCATAGGCTGAGAAACCATTCAAGTCATGTCCTACAGGAACCAAACCACAACATGGTATCATATAAGTAAAAACTCTACCTTAATTAGTAGAGTTATGCAAATAATCTTCATCCAGGAACTGTTAAATTTTAGAATTTTCATATATAGCTTTCTTTGAAGATTCATTCTTTGGTCTATTTTTTGATCTGCTACTCTCAGACGCCAAGTGAACCCAGCGATTACTGTTTGTGATTCTGAGTCTGTCCATGGCCAGTTTCAAAAGGAGGCACTTGACTCTTGGGCTTCTCACAGTATCCTAAGAACTGTAGCCTGTCCTCTCCCAGAAAACTGAAGAAAAAAACCCAGATAAACTGCAACCACTCCCAGTGCCGATCCCCAGACTGTGTTATGCATAAATATTGCATTTCCCATCCAAGCAATGACACCGACAGCTGCTCAGATGCTGCAGCACAGCAGTCACCTTCTGAAAGGTGTTTGTGCCCTTGAAGAGAGCACCAGGATACTTTTGAGGTGTGCGACAGCTGCGTTTGTGGTTTTTCTCCCATATCTGAACAAATTCTGTAAGCAGAATTGCTGTTGGTTATCTGCTGAACACGAGGCCCCTTTTTCAGTGGGGACACAGCTTGAAATATATCTATATTAGTTAAAAAAAAATCACCCTTAAGAGTAAATTAAAGCAGAGAGGCAGTCTTTGATCAAGTTACAAGCAGGAAGAAGTGTTAATATACTGGAGCATTTTCACAGCGGAAATGAATTACACCATAGGCCATGCGACCGTAAAGTCAAGCGGAAATTGTAACAAAAAAATCAACGACTGAGTCTAAACTGTGAAGGATGTTGGCAAATGTCCAGGAAAAGGTATGGCTGGTGCCAAACTTACATAAAAGAATGGTTTAACAGTCAGGCCAATTGCTGTAACTGCCTCTTTTTTTTTTTTTTTTCTTTTTTCTTTCCTTCTTTCTTTTAGCTGTTTTTCCTATTGTAACTAATCTCATTAAATAAGACCCATTGTCTCTCCCCCTCAGACAACAGGCTCATTCAGGAGGGCTGTGCCATGTATTGAGATCCTTCAGCAGGATTTGAAAGGGACAACAGCGTATCATGAAAAATAGGATGGATTGAGTGTGTTCCACCCTGAAAAGACAGAAAAAGCCTTCTCAGCATGCCTGAAATCCTGCACCATTTGAAGACATCTCTTGAAAAAGCTTGTGTGAAATCCTATCAATGTTTAAGATTATTGGAAGGTGGGAGAGAGAAGTATTTTGGGCATGTCTGATGATTCCATAAACCGATGTCAACATGACAAAAGGAGGGATCAGTCACCAGTATTAGTGCCGAGATGACGGAAGGAAGGCAGAATTAAATGCAGAAGAAGGTCAGGTTTAACAGTTTGTTCCAACTCCCTCAGTGGGAATGGGAATTTTCCCATTAAATTATTAAAGAATTAAAACAACTCTACTTGTATAATACCTCTTCACTTATCCACACCTTTTTCTTCTTGCAAGAACATTTGGAGAAATGAACAACGGTCATGAAAAAGCTTCTCAGGAGGTAAAAGAAATCGCCCAAAACTTAGTGATAACATCAACACAGAGACAGACAATTGAAAATCATAATAAATATTATTATGAGTAACCAGTATTTGCAACTAAAATTCCAGCACAAATCTAAGTGTTTGGACTCAATGATCTTCTGGCTCTTTCTCAGCTTAAATCATTCTATGGTTACAGCAGCTCTAGTGAGAAACACTCGCTATGCAGAGCTTCAGTCTAAACAGGTGAGAACTGCAGAGGGTGGAGGAGGGAAGGGAGCAGAGCCAAGTGCACACGTTAGCTCCGATCTGCCTCTGCGTACAGCCCAGAGCCTGCAGAGCTGCGGGAGCGTATTCAGGTACTCCCGACAGCATCACACTGTCAGTGTTAGACTGTGCCTAGAACAATGCTCCCTGCTTTTCAGCTGAGATAAATTGCTTGGGCAGAATGCAACTCATCCCGTTCCAGGGTCCGTGGAAGCTCTCTAAGAACCAGCATGAGTCTCCGCGTTGCCTCATTTTCTGCCCAGGGACACACTCCACGTCTGGAGTTTAAACGGTGACTTCTCATGGCTGACTAATGGAAATACTGATAATGATTTACAGCCTTAGGCTTAAAATTCATTTTATTTAAAAACAAATATATAAATGAACGTATGATTACCTTCAGTTCCCCCAGTTTGCACCCCCTTCTCCCCCCAGGTAGTGACAAAGGCAACAACAGCCCAGGCTTCTCAGTCAAAGGTCTTGTTTATTTGTGGGCACCATCAAAACAAATTCCACCTGTTTGCTTCTGTGCTTACATTCTTCTGTCCTTCTCGCTGTGTTATCATCCTCTTTGACTTTGTCCCTCTGTCTGTTCCATTTTCCACACATGCTCAGCCAAGCACTCCTGCTCCTCTGCTAAGTCTGTGTACAGAGCCCACTGAGCTCAGGGAAAAGGGAGCCACGGAGACACAAATTGAACAAACCCTCGGCTGATTGAAACTCTCTGAACCTCCTCTGTAGGATCTTATAGGCAAACCGATAGTTAACAGACTACACGTTATACTTTAAGGAAAAAAATTACAAAGAATTTGACTTAAAAGTCCTTAAAATTCCTTTTATTTTTTCACCAACGCCTTCCAACATTACTACAGACAGTCATGACTTTTTGGAGTTTGGATCAGTACTGAGCAGCAAATGATCGAGTTGTCCTGTGAAAAATTTCTCCGGTTAGTTAAAAACCAGCATATGGATGGAAGGATAAACACATGGATTTACAATCCTCATGTATAAATAGTATCCTCAATGTAAGGGGAGTCACAGTATCAACTTTCAGGTGAGTTTCCATTCAGCGTTGCACCTCTTGAGGACAAGAAGTGCGATCCAGGTGAACTAATTAACTTGTATTCTGGAGACAGAGGTTCTCACTATGGGAATGCAGTATAAAGCAAAACCTAAGCATCCGGGACTCTGGCCTGTAGCAACAGGAACAAACCAGAAATATTAAGTAGATTAAAAATAAATAACTGTCATGTTACATCACAGAAGCTTTATCCCTCTGCCCTGGCACAGCTTTACAGAGCAGTTATCATTAACGGTTGCAGTTAATAGCAGCAAGAATCTGTTCTTTTAATTTCCATTCATATCTTAAGACGCAGGCATTGTGGGCAAATCAAACTCAGCTGGAACATGAAGTAAATCCCTCAGCCATAGCCAATTTGGATGTCGGTTTACACAGAGCTAATCTAGATTTAAACTTACTGAATTAGAATGGAGGTACAGTCAAGTCAGCAAGAGCAGACCCAGAGTCCTGAGTACCAGGTCTGAGGCTCCGGATGTTTGGTGTCACCTGTGCCCAGCACTGCCGTCAGCTGAAATAACTTGATTCGTACAGGATAATCTGTTTCTTCAGTGGTTTCCATGCTTTACAGACATGTTTGTTGTGTTGCCTGGCATTCGGTGACAAAGGTGATTCCATTAATAGTGAAACTATTTGCACAGATAGGAAAAATTATTCTGATTATTTTCAATCTTTGTTCCTCCAGTCAAACTTTTAATTTTAATAAAGGTACTTCTCTTGGTTCAGACCTCTTGTTTGTGATGTTACATTCATAATGTAGTAGTAGGTAGGAATTCATTGTAGAATTATTTGATAACATCCTGGATCTCTCCTGCATATTTTTATACAGGGGTAAATTTTGTATTCTTTCACAACAATTCCGTGGCTGTAAAAATGTGTGGTATTAGTACTTATCTGGAAATTTCTTAGAGACATTCTGAGACCTTCCTAGCAGCTACTACATTGGAACTGAAGTTCTTTCAAATATTTACTGTGTTCTACCTTCATTTATAGGAAGTTATTTGGTTTGTTTTTTTTCCTTAAAATGAAAAGAGGTCATCCACTGTGTAAAGATAATGAGAGTTAATCCTGTGTAGGTTGTAAAGCCTTTGAGAAAGTTATTTTGTTGCTTTTATACATAGAAAGGAACATAAAGAAGGCCTCCTTCATTAGGCACCATGAGACTAAGAATAATATGGATAATAAACAGTAGTAGTTCACCCCAGGGAACATTATTAGAACCATAGAACGATTGAATGGTTTGGGTTGGAAGGGACCTCAAAGCCCACCCAGTCCCACCCCCATGGGGCTCCGAGCCCCATCCAACCTGGCCTGGAACCCCTCCAGGGATGGGGCAGCCACAGCTTCCCTGGGCAGCCTGGGCCAGGGCCTCACCACCCTCAACAGGAAGAATTTCTTCCTAATATCTAATTTAAATCTTCCTCCTTCCAATATAAGCTCTTAGCACCGCCTCTTATTTAGACTCATGCTGCTCATCTTGTTTCCTCTCTCTGCTGCTGAGCTCCAGAGCCGCGAGACTCTAAGTAAGATCTGCCTGTTCCAACACCTCACCACATGTTAGAAACTTTAAATACAGATCATCAGGATAAACAGTATTGTCTTAGTGACGATATGATTATTTCACATAAGAAGTTCTTATCCCTCTCCTATTTACAGATGACTTTTCTATGCATTATTCATGGTCCAAATACAATTATCCATCATTTTACTGGTATAAACATGTCAGCAATTCCTGATGTCGCCATTCCACCCACTTCCAAATAGTGTATGATTATATTTGGGACACAAAGAATGAGATGGACTTTTAGCTAACTCCACCAACCACAGAAACAGGCTTTTGTATCTCAGCTATTTACCACAATCTCCTTTTAAGTTATCTCTAGCAGTAATTCTGCACTGAGACTGTTGGTTTATAGCACCACAACTTCCAGCACCTGCGGGTGTTCCCACACACACTGGGTGCCCCACTCCTGGCAGTGGGGATTGGGACAGGGGATTTGGCAGATTTTGGATGACATTTCAGCAGTTTCAACATACATTCTTCCTTTAGGATTGACTGTGTCAACCTTCACACCCTATTGACTCAATTAATTCAATCTCAGCCTTCATCGGGATCTAAAAAATTGCACCTCTGGACACCAATGCCAGAGATGTCTGAGGCTGAGCAGGGTTGAGTCCCAGCTCGATGATTGGTTTGATATTGCTGTCTGTGTTTGGCGTCGCTATCCTGTCCAAATTATGAACATTAATTTTTTTTAATCCCTTATTTTTTCTGTGTCAATTGCCTCCCAGCACAACAGATCCCAGCTCTGCGGTTCAACAAACGGATTCAAACCGTGGCACATCTGCAGCCCTGGGACTGACCTGCAGAGCAAAGCTCCAAACCCAGAACAAAACCTGATCTCTCCTAACCTTGTTAAGGAGAACACACCCTCTTCATTGAACTTCATACTCTGTTCTGGCACACTCTTATTATAAACTGTTGTTGATTATCTAATTCTTCTGGGCATATAAGCAATGCCAGTTTTACATTAAAAGGATGCAGTTTAAAAAGCAAAACAAAACACTAAATACAGAAATAAAATATGTGTTTAATTAGGGCTTTAATCTTTCCTGAGCTCATTAAAAAAAAAAAAAAAAAGTGGGGAATGGATGCCCATAGGGTCTGATAATATTTTCCTATCATGAAAACTGCTTCTACAATACGTATTAGTAAACATTCATTTGTGTTCATAATCAACTTCAGTGTTTGGATATCCATTTATTTCTCCTGATTGCAAGTTCAGGTCCAGATCATTATTAAATAAGCAGCGCTGTAATAGCATTGATAGAAGTGTTTGGACAATTGTTTTTCAGTTAAAGTTGAGAAATTGCCGCTGTGGAAGTCAGCATCTTTCCTCCAGGACAAGCGGATCTCTATCAACTGAAACACTTCACTGCTTCTGTGACTCAGGACAAAGGTGAAAATGTTGATATTGTTCCTTAGAGCACCAAAACAGGATCACACATACCTGTATCCACTGCCCATATCCCCTGCCCGCCCACAGAATGGGGGGGGCTGGATTTACTCGGAAGTGAACAAGTGTGTGCATTGCTTCAACAGAACTGAAACCCACTACTCTCAGGCTTCATGTAAGAGAAATATTTCCTATTAATAATTTGTTTTGTGAAAATATTGGCAAAATTGTGAAGCAAAATATCTCATGAATGTAAAAAATGTTGTCATTATAAAAAAAAACGAGGAGGAGTTTTTTCAAACTGTCTTCTGCAGTCAGAAATTTCTGTTCCAATTAATTTGTTTCAGTTTACACAAAGAAGAAAACCAACATAGGGGAAAGGTGTTGCAGGAATCTCTTATCAGCATGCAGCATCCTAATTTTGTGTTCAGGGGCAAGTCAGTGATCCAGAGGGGTGTGGGGCTGAAGCAGCAGAGCTGGCTTCCTCCAAGGGAAGAGTCCTTCTCATCTGCCTGGCATGGCCATGGCCTGCGTGAGCCCTCAGGCTGAGCCTGCTCGTTTTTCTGGTGGCTACAAGGCAGTTCTGTCCAAAACTTTGGCAGAGAGCAAGCCAACGATTGGAGTCTATAGTAGATTTTGGAAAACATATCTCAGCCCATGCTCCAACTCTCATTAACTGCAGCAGACAGACCAGGGTAATGCTAATTTTCTGTGTAATATTGGCTAAGCCAATTAGGTTTTCAAACCTTCTCGTGCCTGAAGTTAAGCATATGAATTATTTTTCAGGTATTTAAATAAAATTGGCTCGGTTTTCTGAGAATCTTCTGAGTCAATTTTCTTTAGACTTCATTAAAATTTTAGGTGACCAATAAAGCAGCAACTTCCATGTCTGGGTTGAACTGAGACTTTTTATTTCTATATTTTAAATCCCAATTTGGATTAGGAACTCAATTCTGAATTATGTCCTGAGCTTATTTCTATACTTGCCAACAGCAAAGTTATTACAGAGCATCCCAGACAGATATCTTGTTCAGGACAGGGACTTAATCCATATAGGAAAATAAGTATTATCCTGCATATTTTTAAATGGAAATTTCACTATGTATTTTCATTTGAAACCAAAAGTTTTTATATTTTTCTTAGTGGAAAATATGAGAAACTTCTTTTCCCTAATGCTTCTGATGCTCATCTGGGAAGTGGGCACAGGATGCAGGCTTTTCCCAGAATCACAGAATGGTTTGGGCTGGAAGGGACCTCAAAACCCACCCAGTCCCACCCCTGCCATGGGCAGGGACACCTCCCCCTGGCCCAGGCTGCTCCAAGCCCCATCCAACCTGGCCTGGAACCCCTCCAGGGATGGGGCAGTCGCAGCTTCCCTGGGCAACCTGGGCCAGGGCCTCCCCACCCTCGCAGGAAAAATACTCTTCCTAAGATCTAATGTAAACCTCCTCTCTTTTAGCTTAAACCCATTCTCCCTCATCCTATCCCTGAAATCCCTGATCAAGACCCCCTCCCCAGCTTTCCTGTTGTCCCTATTTAAGTACTGGAAGCTGCTCTAAGGTCTCCCCAGAGCCTTCTCATTTTATCCAGAATTTTAGGCTTTTGAAGCCATTTTGCTTGGTTACCTTCTTGGGATCACCCACACTCATTTTGAAGATCTGCCTTCAGCAGGACCGGGTCCTGCTTCTCCGTTTGCAAAACAGACACAGGGAGATTGAATTTATACAACTGCTGCCACACTGTGATGTGATCCCATTTAAATGTACAAACCACACACAGTAAAGTAGAGACGCAATTTCTTATTAGACTCTGTAAGTGCTATGACACAATAAGCAAAAATGATCACAAATAAAACAGAGAAGTACCCCCGGTGTTATTAGAGCAGCCACAGCTCCACCCGGGGTTGAAGCTCTGTTGCTTTAGGTGCTGTTTTAGCTGTAATAATCTGTGGTCACTGCACCAAACAACAGATTGGCAGAAGTCAACATGTGATCACGTAACACCCACAGTAGTTAAGTCGTTGGAACAACTTGCCAAGAACTCAAGGAAACTCATCATCAAGTGAGATCTGAAAGTCAAATATATCTGTGTCTTTCTGAAAGCTGTGTTGTAACTAAATGGGAAGTGATGGGCTTCATCCAAGAACCTGAAGCTTCAAGCTGTGAGACTCCTCTTGCATCTTGTTGAAAAGCAGTGCACCTAAGACCAAGCTCCCCCCATAACCTGTGGAGGTAAATCCTCTTGTCCTAACCTGAGGGTCTCAGATAGAACGGATCGCCTCCAGCAGCTTGTCCTTCTCATAACATTAAGGTGAGCAGCAAGAGAGGAAATGAATCATCCCTTGTGATCATCCTTATGGAGCCCTGATCCCTTCAAGACCATGGACAAGCTTGGCCCCAGCCATACCGTTCATTTTGATGGGAATTGCTTAGCAGCAAGGATCACCGCACTTGGTGGTGATGCCCTTCACTGATGAGACTGGCTGGAAGACAAGCCCTCGGAGTATGAGGCAAGGACATTTAATTTTTAATGTGCCTTTCCTTAACAGGGGATGGAATTTTAATGTGATCTGGAAGTTGAAGCAAGAGCTCAGAAACCTCGTTACTGCTATTTATATCACTGTTTAGTTAGCGTACTGGGAGGTAATAGTATCACCTTCTGCATTATTAGAGTGAAATAAATGTTAAGAAATGCTGGTCATGACAGAATGAAAAAAAAAGAATAAAAAAGTGAAAAATTTTCTCCCTCCTATTTTTTCAAATAGCATTAAAATCTATAAACCAATCCAAATAATAAGAAACATCACGTTACAAACAAACATGGATATAAAAATAGTAATAACAACAACCACCAAATCTACTTTTAAGACAGAGAACAGGGTAATTAACTGCCATCCTGATGGTCTCATTTGAATTTACGCAATTTCCTTTATTTTCTCCTTTGTTTGTTCTATTTTCCTTTACCCGTGTGCTTTTATCATTTCTGTTGTTTATTCATGGCAGAGCTGGCTGCAGCTTTCCATCAAAAAAGAAGAAGGAAAAAAAAAAAGAACAGAAAAAACCCAACCGCACCACCCTCCAACTGGCCAACGTGGAGGCTGGAGACCACACGGGGATCAAAGCGATATGAGGACAACAGGGGTTTCATTAAAATGTTCTCCTCACTGCCTGAGGAAAGAGCAGTGAGGACAGAGGGAGAGGGGGAGGGGGGAAGGGAAATCATCTGGCCCAAACAAGTTTAACTAAAAAAAAAATCCAAGCAAACCACCTGTGGTCTCCTTGGAAACTGGCTTGCAACCCCTCCAGCCACCTTTTAATGAAACCCCAGAGCCCCTTTATTAATTTATTAAAGAATCTATTTTCTGAAGATTCATAAACCGCGCATAACTCATATTCCAACACATCTCTGCTATGCTAATAGCGCGTGCTGCCATGAATAATTAATTCTTTAATTAGTAATAATTAGAGGTTGTTGTATAGGTCAAACCATTGGGCTGACAGCATGCTGCTGTCAAAATGTCATTTGAATTAACAGGACGGTGTCCCTTTCTACACAGAACGATGCGTCGTTTGGGGTCAGTTGCCCCCTCCTCTCCCAGCGTTGTTTTCCCGGTGCGTTGCTTTAGAAGGGGTGCAATGTGCAAACCCAAACATTCGATAGCGTTTATGGCACAAAAGAATAGGCTGCAGACCTTCAGTGGGTTCTTGTAGCAGTGACTCTTGATCTGGACGGTATTGGTTCTCCCTGTGGAAAAAAACAAGACTGGGATGAAAGTAATTGCCCTGACATTCTGCAAGAAGCCAAATGATGATTTTTTTTGTCAAAATCACTGCCCGTTCTCTACATCCAGGCAAGGGCTACAGTTGAGTTCTTCTACTCAATGAATGACTACAGGAATTTAATCTTTGGAACTCATATATCACGATCTAGGTTCAGTCTTTCTGCTGTTTAAAGCCTGAGGAATTTTGAACCACCCTTTTCCACTTTCTCAGGGCAACACAGAAGCCACTGCTGTGGACAGGTTTGAAGACTGAGCGCTACGTACTGCTCTGCACTATAAGAAACAAGCAGCCACCACCAAAAGAAAAGGATAATAAGTTTCCCTACAGGTTAAGACTCTTGATTGGAAAGAAGGGCTCGGGCAAAAAGAGGGATCAGAAAGGAAGAAAAATCAACACATTCATGAGAGCTGAATGCTGGAAATACTGATTCTGCATCTATTTATCTCACTCCTGGGTACAGCACCTTGTACAGAAGGACAACAAGTCAAGCTAAGACTGTAGATTTCCTAGGAGAGCTTTTCACAGACCCCTGGGACCTGAATTCTGCCAGAATTTCTCATCTGAGGAGCAGGTGACAGGGTTTATCTAAACTCGCTGCAGCTACAAGGGGAGATGACAAACATCTATGGTGAACAAATGCGTTGGAGATCGCCAAACACATGGAAACTACTTCAGGACTTGTCAAGTGCCAGACTTGGAAATGCCAGAAGTTGGGGCAGTATGTGAAGGAGTCATCAGATACACTCTTTTTTATTATTCCTGTAATAAAGGCATATATTTTTGACATCTCTGAGACACAGGATGATGTGTTGGTTTAACCTTCAGCCTGACCTAATGTAGATTTTATGTTAAAAAGAGGAATTTCTGTATGAGGAATCTGACACACTTAACACCCCTTTATCAGACTCTTTTGTGTCTCTTCTGATGGAGGGAGCAAACATCTTCAGGCAGCGCAATAATGAAATTAGAGGAAACTCCTCCCTAGTTTGAAGAGGGAAAGAGGAGAGAGATGGTTTTCAGATGGGCAGTTGCAATAGTAGCACAAAATGGAGGAAGAGATGTGCATCAGACATTGTAGGGTGAATCACCTAGGCAGAGTCCCACACTATCGCAATTCCACGGATCTTGGTTCAGCTCAAATACTCCGCACGGCATGGCTGTACCCGACAGACCCATACGTTAAGCGCTGCTGGAGCAAGGGATTTGATTCATGCATTTCATTGCACTTGAAAGGCACCAGCTTGAATGGATTGGTGCTGTTGCACTCATCACAGAAATACAAGCACACAGCCTTAATCATAACCAAAGTGAATGAAAAGAAGTCCTCTAACTCACGGCAGAATGAATTGGAGCCCAAGAGCCCAGTCTTTTCAGTTCCTGCTCTGACTACAAAACACACATTCTTTCTTTAAAGGAACAACTGTAGCAGCCTTTTTACTACTCTCTTCCTTGCCCACCAACGTAAGAATTAGAAAGTGGAGGCTAAGCAAATGCAAAAAGGGCTTGAGTATGTTTTCCAGTTAAAAGGAGATAAAAACCAACTCTTCTTGTAAAGAAAAAAAAAAAAAGAGAAATATGACAAGAAAACAAACCCATAATATAGGCAGCGGAGTGAAATGGCAGTTATTTTGCTGCCAGTCAAAAAATGATTTTATCAGAAATCCTTTTGTATCATTACGTATTGATGTTTAAAAAAAATAATAAAATGAAAAGAAAGTCACCAGAGATTGTACATGAAAGTTTCTTGCTGTTGACAATGCAACAAGGTCAAGCAGGATTTTGCATGAAAGCACTTTGAAATCTGCATCAAGGGATCTGGTTTGCAAAGGGAAACAGGCGTGTTGGTGATGGCGAATATTGCGACCGATCTGCTGCTCACAATATAGGGGACAACTCACGTTCTCCTTCCGAAATAGTACAAAGGCTTATTGGTGTGCAAATGTTTAAATTAATATGTTAATTGCATTTTAGAAGCAAGAACTTGTGACTGTGCTGTCAAAACAACCCCGCTATACATTAATAGCAATAATAGAGTATTGGCAACGGGGTTCAAAATGTGACAGATCTCAAACCTTTGTCACTGGAGAAAGCATAGTGTGAGTACTGGTCTTTGAACAGTTATTAGCCCAAAGCCAGACAGAGGTTGTTTTATTCATACTCTGCCTCTGCAAGACCAGCAGCACATTAATTAATCTATTTGCCTCATTTTCCCCAGATGGAAAAAGCAAACTGCCCAGGAACTTGCTGGGAAAGAGATAACCGGTGGATTCTTCTCATATAAGTTTATTTTGCTTTGCCCCTTCTGTGCCTTCTCCTGGCAGAAGACACAATCTTTTGTTCTCTTTACTCATTCTTGTGATGATTCCTACAGTTCTCCCTAGTGAAAGTCCACAGCAACACACATCTTTGCGGATCTACCATGAACTCTGTGAACCACAATCTGTCTCTTCTGCTCCTCCTTCTGTCTGCAGAACTTTCCATTCACTGTTCTCTCACAACAATCTGCACACAAGTTACGTTTCTTCTTAGGATTTTTTCCTGTGCCTCTTAATCTCTTTTTGTAAGACTAAATTGTTCACTTTTTTTTTCTTTTACACCTGTTTTTTTACCTATTTCTTTCTGCCATCCTCTTGTTCAAAAAACTTGTTTTTCAACTCACTCTTCCAACAAAGAAACTCTTATTTCCCCTTGTTTTTGTAGTTTTGAGGGTATTTTCCCAGCCCCTTGCACTCTTCTTGTATAGCGGTTATCAAAACATCCTGAATTACCCACATATGGGTTTGTCTCTTCCACTACGACCTATCTCACCTTATCTTTGTATCAGTAGCATCTTTATGCCCAGATCTTCTCAGCTATGAACTCTATGGACAAAACACTCCCTGCCTTAATACCTTGACTCAGTATGTGTGAAGGGAGACAACATATCCTCCAGCTTCTGTTTCTAGATCTCCCTTGTCACTGACTCTC
The DNA here is from genome assembly GCF_017976375.1 of Cuculus canorus. Classification (NCBI taxonomy): domain Eukaryota; kingdom Metazoa; phylum Chordata; class Aves; order Cuculiformes; family Cuculidae; genus Cuculus; species Cuculus canorus. Next base: position 121,997,513 of record NC_071403.1, on the reverse strand, counting down.
TGTGTATTAGTTTGGGTCAGGCTGTACCATTGACTGACACCAATTTGTTGTCCTTCACCTAACTATAAGGTGTGAATCGTGACCATTTTCCTCAGGCTTCTTTCAGTTTTCAGTGGGACGCTACTTATTCCTCTTGTGATGACCTACAGCTTATGAACCTCTCTAGTTAAAAGCTGCTTGCTCTTTGTATCTTTGGTCTAAGTCAGCCTATCCCTCTGTTAGGACAGGATTGTAGCTGTGCTCAAACAGCTTCTACCCCACAGCAGCCCTCAGCTTGTTTGACACTCCCCCACAGGCTGTTTATGATGAAAAGTCATAATTCTAATGCACTGGATTCCAGCATTTAAGATTTCTTTTGTCCTTATGCTTGCAGATAAACTTGAGATGTATATAATACAGGATAAAAATAATTCAAACCCTTCCAGTGGGCTTCACTTGAAAGGACTTATGTCCATGCAGAGAACCGTAGGCTATATTAGTGCACAGATCTCTGTGTCCTAATGATACACCACTAACCCTATTCTGCCTGTATAGATACCCTCTCCTGCTATCATGTGTTTGAGGAAGGTGTAGATGTGATGCTAATTATCTATGCATGTCATTGGACAGCCTAATGAATGCGCTCGGCTCAACAGGAGATATAAACACATCCCTCCAGTACAAGGACACACACCATAGAGAGACAGACCATAGGGGTTTCCCAGGTTGATTTTCCCAACTCCATCCTTTCATCATCTTTCTACAGATAATATACCTACATTTCCAAGTTTTAACTTGCAGAGAGCATTGTGTATGCTCTTCTCCTTGACAGCCTGTTTTCTCAAATTCACAGGAGCCTCCGAGACCTTCCCACTCTTGGCCCACCATGAGCCATGCCCACGACAGCTGCACAAGGGGTACATGTTGGCTGCTCTCCTGACAGAAGACTAGAAGGCTCCTCTGCACTGCTGCTCCTGTCACACAGACACAATGTTCCTGTTTCACTTCTGCAAGATGAAGCCCTCATATCAAGGAATGAAATCAGTCCCCCTGTTTGTTTACGCAAGCGGTGCTCAGCTTTACCTTACTGCCTTTTCACCTCTTTGGCGCAGCTGTGGTTGGGGTGTTTCCGGCTGCTTTAGCTGATCCTGGCTCCCAGAGCCACAGCTGGTTGCTGAACCCTCTGTTAGAACCCTCTCCCAGCATGTTCTACACAACCTGTAGCAACCACCACCCCCTCAGATATCCCTGCTCCTTCCATGGAGGCCTCCTCTCCTCAAAGTTGTTCCTGTGTGCTTGGTTTCTTTAACCAGGTATTTCCCCCTGCTCTTGGCTATCAGGCTTGGCCCTGGGGGCTCTTGCCCTGACGAATACCACTACAGGTGCCACCAGGAAGGACATATGGAGGAAAAAGGGTCTGTTCCATGCTAGATGGATGGACTATCGTAGTGCACTCCTACTTTTCATGTACCGCCCTCTCTCATCAAAGTACTTTTCAAGAGAAACCTGGGTTTCATCACAGCTCACAAGGGAGCCTCGACTTGCAGGAAGGTTTGCAGTGTCACAGGTATTTCAGGTGGGTTGGGAGAGTTCTGTTTAGTGGCCTTGAACCAGCAGAATGTGCCACATTTATCTTTCATTTTCGGCACGAGAGATGGCACAATTAGGAATACAAACCAAACCTTTGGGGTCAGCATTGGACAGACATCCTGTAAAAATACAAGAAGACTACTTCTGGCAAAAGCTCTCAAGCAAACGTTGGATTTGGCTTCCTATCCATGCCGCTGGCTTGACTTCCTTTAATTTGTCTTAAGAAAATCAAAATAGGAAACATCTGTACGTGGTCTGACCAAAAGCCCACTTAGCCCCTTTTTCTGTCTTCTCTGTGAGGGGCAGTAGAACGGTGATCTACATACTCAGAGCCTATAACATACCTGCCCCAAACGCTTCCTTGTCTTCATTCTGCTAATGTGTATCACACAAAAGCAGATTTCAGGGCTGCATTGAATTGCTTCTCTCCCAGACTCCGGAAAAATTATCACAAAGCTGAGTTGGGCAAGAAGTTAGTTATCGTGGGGGAAAAAAAAGGCTGTATAGTTCCTTCTGGCATTCAGGTTTAAGTCAGCCAAATGTGTCTGAGTCAAATTTCAGGGCTACTCTTCTGTGCTGGAGCCTGAAACTGCTGTCTTGCACTTTAGCCCCTCCTGGCTTTTTGCAAAATCTCTTTTTTTGTTGTGGTTTTGACTCTTTTCCTTAGTTTCCTGTCCATGACCGGCAGAAGGCCCCAACCACTAGCATTAATGTCTTTTGTAATTTTTCTTTTTTTCATTTTCTTCTTTCTTTTTCTGGTTTTGCTGTTCCTTCATTCGTTTTTATTTCTTCTTTTTTTCCTCCTGTTTCTCCTTTCTTTTTTCCTGTTTCTTCTTTCTTGTTGTTCATTTCCTACCAGAAAGGATGCAGTTCTTCAGGTAGTTTATAACATTTATTGGTCTCAAACAAAGATCAAGGAGGCCTAGAATCCAAACCCACCAGTTCCTGTCTGAATCCCAGAATTATTTTGCTTTCGTGCTTATTGTATAATAAATGAACTTTCATCTTGTGCATGAGATGTGTCCTGGTTAATAAGGTATCGCTTTGGCCTTGACAATTTTACTTTCCAGTTATTATCAGAGCTATTACGGATGCACAGGTTGATTAAAACATAAAAAGCAGTCACTGCCCTGAGGTACCTATTTTATTTTTACCTCAAAGGAGACACAATAGCTTTCCGTAGCTTCTGTGTGGCTCCTGAGGGTTGCTCTCATGGTTCAGGCCTCCGGGGACCGGGGCAGCCAACTCAGTCGTTGCTGGGACATTGCTGAGCATCTCAGCATTCTATGAGTTCTGCATATTTCTTCCCAAAGCTTTATATGACAAAGACCGGGTGACTAAGGAAGGGTTTTCTTACATTTCACTCTTGATCAGGAGTTCCTGACTATTATCTTTAGATAATAGAAAGCCTGCTGCTTTGCACTTGGGTTGAGCCACAGATTGTTTATCCCTCCTCCACTTTCTTTAAACAGAGAGCAAAGGTACAGGAGCATTGTGAAGAAGTTTGAAACCCTCTGTTTCTGGCCATGCCAAGGATTCTCCTGGTAGGAAACACAGAAAAGCAGAAATTCTCAAAAAAAAAAAAAAAAAAGGAAACACTTTAATGCATTTACGGGGTTTTTTAGAAGTAATTTCCTTGAAAATGAAATGCTCATTTTGCTCACTGGGCATTTGGTGACCATTGTTCCACCGCGAGCGCTGGCGGGGGTGCAGCAGTGATCGCTCTGCTCTGCTTTGAGGTTCCAGTTGGAACAGGTAAAGTCAAAACTCCAAGCTTTAAGCTGAAGAGCGAAAAAGAAATCAGTTTGAAGAGTGCATCTCTAAGTCTTAGATATCTCTTTTGTCGGAATCACTGTTTTCTTTATTCCAGAGAGTATGTAGATGACATGTAAATGTTATGTAAATTGGGTCCATAGTCCATTAAAGCGCAATATTAAAATCACTAATACCCTATAGGCATGGACAGATCAACCAACCAAGTTTTATTTGATCTTTGTCAGAGGCAGTGAGCCCTTTTATGCAATATTTTGTGTACATGCCTTTATTGTGAAGATCATCATTTCAAAATGTGCCTGCGTGGGATAAATAGATGTTGTTGATGTGCTTTTCTGCAGCAAAGTTCAGCAAGTACATTACTAACAAAGAGACATTTTATAAGCTGACCAAAAGAAAGGAATCCTGCCTTCCAGTGAGAGTTTCCATCTAAAGCCATCACCTAATCAGTAGACTTGAACAACCTCAGATCGCACACAACGCTTACCCTTCAACACTTGCTACGTTCAGCAGCCAAATTAAAAGAAAACAAGTGTATACAAAAAAGACTGGAGGGCTGTTTGGCCCTTGCCTAGGAAAAATGTATTCCTTACTAATTGGCACAACACTGTTAATAAATATTAACTGGTTTACACAGCCTTTGCATTTACTTAATGAAATGGTAGTTGAGGGGTTAATGGGTTAATTGGGGAAAGGAAATGAATCTTCAAATGTATCAAAACTTGATAAGTGATTTAGCCTAATTAATAATTTACACGTGAAGACAACAGTTTTCTAGTTGGCATGTGCACTTTGGAAGATAAAGGTATAAATAATAAAAGGCCAAACCTAAGTAAATTCACAGTAAATGTGAAGTTTACAGTTTAAAGAGGTGGGGTAATTAATCACTGCAGCAACACAGCGAGCATTGTCGTGGGTCCTTTATCACTAGACTTATTTTAATCAAGATTGTTTTCTTTTATTTTAGTTATGAAATTAAGAAACCCAATGAACAGGTGTGACATATGGAATCAAACTCTGTAATGCCCTTTTCTGGTGCTCACACTGAACTCCAGTGCTATTCATTCTTTCCAGTTCCCCATTGTCATCTGCCAGGCTTTACCTGGTGGCTGTTGATGATGTAGCTTGGAAGAGTAGGCTATGGCTCGTTGATCCACATGATGATCATGCATTTGTTGTTAAAGCAATTGTTAATGCTGTCTTGTGAATGGAGGCACCGTCTTGGGGCTGGGGATGTGGAGTGGGATTTTGAAGAGAGGGTTCACCTGACCTTGTAGTACTCATTCAGCATTTCCATGTCTGTTCTTGATCGATTGTCCTTCTGCTATGAATATTGGCACTTTCAGAGGGCGAGTCATCCCGTTCTTCGATAAATACCTAAGACAGGAGGGAGTAACCACTCCAGGAGTTACACATCTTTCTCCATCAGCTCTAGATGAAGAGTATCTAACTAATCTAGACTAGACGTAGGGCTGACGTACGGACAGCGAGCATGTAACATAAAATTGTCTACCCATGCACCACTGGCATGGCCACGATGTAGCTGAAATTGCTGGTAGGATTTCTGTTAAGCTCTTCCTTGGTCCTTCTGATGTGTTCACTAGGAGTTAGGCTGAGAGTACAGGCACAATTCAGTGCTCCATATGCAAGACAGTGCTCACACGCCACGAAAGCAGGAGGTGAGCAAAGATTAAAACGAATGTGCAGCCCTGTACACAGCAACCTCTTCCCCAGGGTTCTTACAACATTGTTCTTGTAATAATCAGTGGCACATGGGGGGGTGGTAAACCATCTTCTCCTCTTTTCTTGCACACTTGTTCAAAACTCATGAGCAACTGGGTCTCCATCCGTCTGAGTTATGCCAAGTGCTGGTAATACTTGGTATTTCGACACTCAGTTCTAGAATATTAAAGATCCAAGCTCATGAACAGAGAATTGTCAAGCTGCTTTCTTGGATATATGACAATTATATGTGACCTAGAAATCAGACACAGAAGATTGGTAGTCTGGGGTTTCAGGAGTAAGTGACATGATTAAATTAGAAAGGCTCTACTAAATCAACACATGCAAACCTGATCTTCTGCACAAAATGGACTAATCTGTCCACAGCCACACTGGATTTTCGTTGCATTATGTATTATGCAGTGTATAATGTAAAGCTACTACAGAGCATACATTCGCACAAGTAGATCCTTATCTTTAATTCTCCTTTAAAAATAATTACCCTCTAATAAATGTAACATTTCTGAGCTATATTTGAAAACCTCTATTGTTCAGCTTCCAGATTTCCGAGAAAAGCCTAAGATTACCCTTGAAAAATTTACTGATACATAACGGATCCTGAAGCTTCTATTAGACATAACATGACCTTTCTCAGGCAGATTTGTAATGTTAAAGAGTTTGGTCCTCTATTGAACACAACACATTTATTCTATCCCAAGATAGCCGAGTCTTAGTGGGGGAAGCAGCAAACCCTTCGTATGTCCCTAAACAATGAGATGGGATACACGAGGGGAGGGGCAGAAATGATAATGAATTCAATGTTAACAGCTGTTAAAAACTATGGATATACGAGTTCTTTCTGTAGTGAAAACAAATGAAAATAAATTTATATTGAGAGATAAATGTATTTGTCTAATGTCTTCCTATTTCAAGGGCTTCTAGAATGTCTGCTGTGAAGTATCTTCTTGGCTGAAGGATTATCTGGCATTCTGTTTGTCTGAATGATGGGAGGAAAGAAGATGCATTTCACTATCCTTAAACCATCCCTGACACCACCAGATGAATGTCAGGTTTAGTCAGGGGAAACAGAAATGATAGGCATTCCCCTGCCTCCTTGAACAACTTGCTCTATTGGAAATGACATTTACCCCTTATGAATGGGTCCTGTGCAAAGGCTTTCGTACCGCAGACTTGACACAAACTTCTTTGCAGCTCTCCAGCAGGGACTCCTTCATGTCCAGGAGGATGGGCTTCACTTCGAGAAAGTCTCCCACAGGTCTGGTTTGGTAAAGAAATTCAGGGGCTCAACTCAGACGATGTGTATTTTGTCAGTAATAAGTTCCCCAAGTGAGGAAAATACCTGTAGACATACGTAACTTCCAGACTGTGACGGTCCCACCATGTGATGGGATGGAGTTCAGAGGTACCTCAATTGGCTTTATATAGATTTTCTCATTAAAATAATACACTTGAATTTTGTGCTAGTAATGATGAGAGTAAATTTTAAAGTAGTTAGAACTACTGACATACAGGACACTTGAGACAGCAGTTAATTAGTGTATTACTTGTTGTCCTGCTCACTTTGTTGATTCCCTGCCTGCATTTCCTGTCTACCTGTTTGTCAATCCATTAATGTTCAAAGCAAACTATGAAGTACAGCTGAAAACACAAAGATCTCATTCAGGGCTCTGAAGAAGAATGTATGTGTTAGCTTAGGTCCTCTTGCACACAATTTATAAAACTTTTCTTCCTATTCTCTGGATTTTGAACACGTGCCCTTGTCAGGACATGTGAGGTCACTGACGTTGTCAAAGATGATCTTTGTCAGTTATTGAAATGAGAACTAATTTGACCTAATCTAAGCTGACAGACAAAATGGTTCATTGGTAAAACAAGCCAGTTCCAGAAACTGGCGCTGAAGAATATAGGAGGAAAAAAATGTGGATTTCATCTCTCAGTTCACGTTTTGAAATCCAGACTTTTATTTGGGTTCAGCATAACACATCAGCCAGAGCTGCTCTGGGAAGAATGTGTGCTAACACACTTCTTACATTATATTTACATCTTCCATATAGTTCGTTGTAACTTGTTCTTTTGCGGTGCTATACAGTTAATTGCACTGTAATAAAATTATCGTTATGATTAGTGGCATCACTGTGGGCTCTGTGGGCACTGGCACCGTGACCAGAGAGTTATCCTAAAGAGCTATATCCCCTTTATTTTTCAGGATGCAGAAAATGACTGCTGTGTGGATCATGTAAACCAGTAATGCTTCATCCTGAATGCATCAGAAATAAAAGCACTGATTTTTCTTCAAGGGAATAAGGCTGTTTGGTTTTTATTCAGCAGGACGCTTGAACTTGTGCTAAACTTTGCTGAGCAGGAGTCGGTGCTCTCTGCAACCAGTCCCAGCCCTCCTGCCTGGGTGGGTAAACTGAGGCAGGAACTTCAGCGCTCGTGGGCTTAAGGATGGGGAAGAGAGGCGGTGTAAGAAAGATTAATGGGACTCTGTCTGCGATTAAAATGAATCACTTATAACTAAAGATCCCCTGTCTCCTGCTGCCTCTCGATTGTTGTGGATGTGACAGTGTCATAACTGATATATTCAGCTCGTGTGTATCTCTTAACAGCTAAACTGAGATGTTCTATTCCTGTACAGTCCCAGTGAGAACTGAACCAGGGACCTTTCAAGCGTATGTGCACATTTCTTATATATGGCTCTGATTTATAATGAGGAAAGGAAAAGAGGTAAAGATAAAATAATATTAAACATTAGCACCTAATATTTAGCAAGCAGCTGCCTTTCCCAAGGATCCTGTAAAGCTGTGTGAACGTGACATCTCTTAAGAATTCACTTCACCCATCAGTGAAATGCAGTCACCTAAGGCTGCTTAGACTGCTCTGAACATTTTCCTTTTAAGCAGCTTTGAATGGAAATTGGCTCTTTGTTCAAAGTGAGAATGTTTATGGAAAATATTCATTCATCTCACTGAACAACAAAAAAAAGTATTGTTTTCCACTGTCAAAACAAGCTTGTTTTGTTGTTTAGATTTTGTTGGTTTTGCTTTGCTTTGGTTTTGGTTTTTTTTTATCTAAAAGTAGACAACATTTGAAAGTACATTTAGAGGTAAAGATCCCTTATAAGAGAATTTACCAGGAAAAAAGGGCAGCTTTTTTGTTAATTGCTGACACCTTGGTGTTAATGGCTGACACCAAGCTGTGCTGCCTTGCTCTGCAGGGTAAACTACCGTGCCCCTATGGGAAAGGATATTTTAAGTAACAAAACACTGAATACTTTTCCTAGTCCTGCCGGGGAAGTCACAGGATCTCCAAGCATTCAGGATTAAAATCAACAATTGAAAGGTATTGAAAATAATTCAATAATTGAAATTATTCAAGAAATAATTCAAGAACTGAAAAGTATTTAAAAATGAGAGAGCGAATACATGAAGTCTAAAGTGGCAAATGGTTTAGTTAGGGATGGACAGACTGTGGATTCTTGCCGTTTGCCAATATATGTACAAAAGGTATTGTCTGACAGAAATAACATACTGCAGAATAAAAAGGCAGAGAGCTCTTCACAAGGAGCTGAACAAACTGAGCTGTTCAACTCAGACGAGAACCTCAGTTTCTCTTCTGATCAATTATATTAATTTTGAACTTGTAAAATGTAACTTAAATATTATTTTAAATTGAAGTTCTTCTAAATGAAAGAAGAAAGTTAACAACAGATTTTCAGTTTATAGTTTCCCTCTCACCAAACTGAACCAAAAAACCCCACTCAAAATGCATTAAATATTTCATTATTCATGGGAGTCTTAAGGTTTTTCTGAGAAATTTTGATGAAAATCTTTCCTCCAGATCCAGTGCTGCAAATCCTGGGAAAAGGTATCATGTATGTTTTATGTAGAGAGATCATCCCAGGACTGTTTGATGTTGGAGTCTGAGATGACTTACCTTCCCTCAGAACTTAAACACTGGGGTTTCTTTGAAGTGCTGCTGTTCTTCTGGCATCTTGGCCCAAGACAGAAAGGTCAGGGAAGTAGCGTTAGATGCTGAGAACCAACCTACTTGTTTCCCCTGAACAAGGAAAATTTCAGGGGGTTCCTGTGTATCAACAGAAGCTGCTTCTCTTCTTTTTTAATGTTTTAGTGACTGTATCAAAAGTCAAGGGAATGCCCTGTGAGTTGGCAAAGGAGAGACTGAGGCAGACAGAAAGCCTTATCAATGCATTTCCCTGATTTTTGATTCAAAAGGCACAGCACAAAAATCTGTTTCCAAATGTGCGTATGTGTTTGAATTTGTATGTATGTATTTACAGTTTTATGTGGTACGCATTCTTCTCCAGGCAGGCTCCTGTATTATGCATCAGATCCATTCTTCTCCCTGTTTTAGGTGTGTAATTTCCCATCACGGTACAACAAGTCAGATTGTAACAGCGATATATTTAATAAAAAATTAGGTACACTTCTACTACCTCTCATTTCCCTCCCCCCCCATCTATCTGGGATACTGACCACATAAAGTCAGTGTTTGAAACAAAATGGCTCAAATCACTGCTGAATAAGGAAGATACTCTGCACACTGCGGGTTCTGTCTCAGCCATGAAGAATGAAGATGTTTTGTGAAGTGCTAACGCCTGCCAGACTCTTGAGTTATGGGTCAGGAAAGAAGCAGAACACTTACCCTAGGGACACAAGCTATCCCACACGTAATATATTTTCCAAAAGCGCAATGTGCTCATAATTTCTGGATGTCTGTAAACTCCGAGTTATTACTGCTGCTATAGTTTGGCTCAGGATTACTATCCAAACTCATAACATTTCTATGAACTCTCTCTCTCTCCCCCAGCAATTAGTGTACGGCTTAAAAGGACAACCAAAGAAATAAACCAGCAAAACACACACTCACCTTCCAACCCTTTCAAACCAGTGCTCTTGAGCCACTTTTATTCTGGGGAGGAGTGAAAATGGACACTGCCTGTCATGCTCTGAAGATCAAACCCCTTGGGTTACTACAGATCCAGGCCTGGGAGTGCAGGTGCCGAAACTGGTGGTGTCCCATGTACCGCTGCCTGCTGCCAGCTGTCTTCTACCCACCACCTCCACCTTTTTAACCAAGAGTCCAGCCTTAGTTCAGTGTGCAGCAAGGCAGCCTTCAAATTTGTATATATTCAAATTAATCTGCAGGTCTGATAGGCAACCTCAAACTAATTCCCTGGTCAGCAAGCTGATCAGTGTTACTAATGCAGTAACTTCTTTAATGTATTCCCATCATGAGGCAGATGCCTGTGTGCCTTTGTGTTTGAAGCCAGAGAGAGGATACCCACCAGAATTAGTCTGGGTAAAGAACCGGCAGAGGCACAGGGTATGACCCAGAACAACCTGAACCAGACGGACTTGCTTTGATGGTTGGCTGGACCACAGCATCACCAGAAGTTACCTCCAATCTAAATTATCTTGTGAATGTATGATTGTGTTACTTTAAGCTGATAGCACAAATTCCTGTTTTAATCTGTACTGTTTTGAGTTCAACAGCAACAACAGAAAATGCTCTGAAGTAAGAAGTTATTACAGAAACCTCTGGGGCAGGAACTGGGGAACTACTATAGAAAAGATTAAGAAAGTCTCACAGGACACGAGAGCAGAGACCGTGAGAGGATCACTACAGCTAAGAAAGCAGCGGAGGCCCAGAGCTGAAAGAAGCTTGATGTCTTTTCTAGGCTAGAGGAGTTTGGTTGTCTTACAGAACACTACAACCTGCTCTTAAGTAGTGTTATAACGATAGGCAAAGCTGCTCTGAGAAGACTGAGACCTGCACGAGTTGGTGATTTATACAGCCGTACCATAGAGTCGTGAATTGGTCTGAATGGGACAGTGAATATACAGCCGCATCTACACTAAGAAGTAAAAAAAAATGCTGATATAGAAACATGGGGAAAGGACCTTGAACATTCTTGTTGTTAAACTCGTAGTATGGTGCCTGCCCTGCTGCTGACCTTCTAAATCATCCCTGGGCACTCCTGGGAATGAACACAAGAAAGGGACTCTCCTCAGTGGATGCAATCATCTGATTTTAGAGGCTAAGAGAAACTAACAGCCTATGCAGATAAGAGATAGCAGATGTATTCAGGGCCAAGGAACTGGTCCTGGCACTGGCTAAATTATCAGATAGCTTGGCGTTAATGTACCTGTTCTGTTGCATTGGCTGTCAGAGAGGAACACGGGCTGAGATCCAGGAACGGAGAAAGATCTGATTTCAGTGTCTGGTTTTTAACCCTTTCATCTTTTAGAAAGTGCAGTCACATAAAGACACCTCTGTGCTTAGATATGAATTTTTATTTTAACTCCTTTTATACCTGGATCACTGCCCACCAGAATTTACGGCATTGAAAGTTAAAAGAGGAGCCTTTACTCTCACTGTAGCAACCCCTGATACCAGTGGGAATGTCTCTGGGTTACGGGAATTATCAAGGGATAATTGCCTCATTCAGGCAGAAAAGATAAAGGAAGGGAAGTAAAGTCAGACAACTGGTTATTCGCCTTATACTAGAAGTTATTCATCTTATACTATAAACAAGGGAGGACAACAGGTGATTCCAGAAGGCAATACCCCTTCTGGTCTCCACTTTCTGGTCTGGGACTCTCATAATCTTACCCTGTAGTCACCAGTAGGTATTCTAAGGCATCCAAAGAGTTGTTGACCCTATAGAAAGACCATCATTACTCTTTATATTAGAAGATTTACATTTATCTGCTTAGCTTTTGTCAAGCTCTTCAGGTAGGTCTGCAATAGTCTGTTATAAATCTGGGCACTATGTTCAGATGATGTCAATATTTTTTGAAGTGAGTTAATTCATTTAGGTGGATCAGAGGCAGAGAAATAAAATCAGTCAAGTGCAGACTTTATCTGTAACTGAGTCCCATGCCTCTAGGAAAGGAGAGGACTTTAGAAACTCTGTGTTGTGTGGGTATGCCCTCATGAGATATTGCAGAGGTCAAGAATACCAACAGAGCTACGTTTTCATTATGGGATGGCTTTCAGGAGGGATGTGGCTGGGCTGTAGATGTCCTCAGCGGGGTAAGATGTATTCCTTGTCACACCAAGGGACAGGGCTGATCTTCTGACCAAGGATTCCTATCCACCTAGCTCATGTCTTTAGTTCTTGCTCTCGGTGGTTGGACTCTATGATCCAGTGGGTCCTTTCCAACCTAGTGATGCTATGATTGATTCTATGATTCTGCACTATTGATATGTACCAGACTCCCTTCCCTCTGCCTGAGGATGTGGAACAAAGGCCAGCTTGAGTCCGCGGTGGGATTCTTTTCCCCACTCAATGTGATCACATCAGTGTTGCTGCCTGGGAATCAGCGGGGCAGGTGCTTTTGCCTGGCTGATGCTGGCACTGTTCAGCATTGTTCCTTACCTACGTCACCTCTTTCTCTCAACAGACACTGTGCCAACGCCTTCAGACCATCCTTTTGTGCGATTTTGCCTTTCCCAGGGATAGAAAAAAGGCACCGTGCAGTGCTCGTGTCTGGCAGGAGCTTGTAGCTGAAATCCACCCTCCGGAACCACTAAAAATGGGCTTTGAGTCTCATTGAAAAATACCCTTCAGACACAGCAGTTTGCGACAATATCAGAGCAGGGCTGTTGTCCGCTGCCTGTTATTCTGTTGCACGCTGAAGCTTCCCCAGGTGTATCCCCCCCAGCTAAGGTGTGGGACCCTGCCAAATACCAGATCCCTTTGTTGCATATTATCGTGTTAGCTAAGCTGTCACGAAAGTTGCCAGTATATATGTAGAAAACAGAGAGTAATCCAATTAAACCTGCACTGACTTTTCCACATTCCTCATGTTACAGCCTATAGCTCCTCACAGGTAGGCGTTAGAGCCTGGGTGAGATTAATCAAGTGATGTTTACGGAGTGGCAACCCAACAGAAAGCGTGACATAATGAGAGGGAGAGAGTGAGTGAGTGATTAGCAGCTGAGCTTTAACCCACCGTAACTGCTGGTGATCCCTAACCTTTTGGTGTCAATTTTAATTGTAAGGATGGACTTAAAAAATAGAGCTTTAAGGTAAAAGCATTGCCCTCCCTGACCTGAAGTGTATGAATAATATAGGTTTCAGGTTTTTTCCAACATCTGAAGAAGACCCCTAAAGAGAGTTTAAGGTTTATATGATAAAAGCTGATATGAATAATGGCTTTAGTGAGAAAAAATAAACATCTGGAAATTAAAACTGACATATATGCTCAGATTTAAATGTATGTAGTCTTGTAATGACACAGATGGCAATTTTTACTGATATCTATTTTTCCCTGGTGGAAAACACACAGTTGCAATCCAGCATGACAGATTGTATCCCAGGCTAAAACTGTGTCAGACATAAAGTAATCGTAAGATGCTATCACAGAATTTGCACTGGGGCAAGCCTGAGTCTTGCAAGCGTTCTTTGTTCAGCTACATTAAGTTGTACTTCAGTTGAGTTTTCATTTTGTAAGACATAATTCTCATATATTTTACTGTTATAAATGCTTCTTTTCACTAGTTTCAAACAATGATTCCCCATAGGTAATAATAATTAACTATTATCTCTGCTTTCTGCTCCTCATTCCTTACAGCTCTGGGACTAACAGGAACTGGGAAAAAAAGCTGGGACCTCCCTATTTCCTAAGCACACGTGCAGCAAAGCCCATTAGTGCAGGAGGTAGAGCTGCCCATCCCGTAGGAGTAGATCACTGCCTAAGAACTGCTTTTCCTCGGATATTTTTGCTCAGCGAGTGACATTGCAAGCCCAGCTTTACACAAATGCAGCCTGTTACTGCTGCTCGTTCTTGGCACTCATTGTAATGAGTTGGAGCCATAACGGGGTAAGCTGTGAACTTGCAGCAATAATAGTAATAACACAGAAAACTCAGTCTATTTTTAATGTCCCCATATTTACTTCCTTTGTTCAATGGGGCAGTTAGTTTAGGGAAAAGAAATTAAAGCACAAGATCTGCAGCAGGCTGGAACAATACTAGAAGGCCGAACACAGAATGACAACACAATAATAATGACACTGCAATAATGTTCACTTAGAAGATGGCTCTCATCCAAAGCTCTCAAAGTTCTTAACAAAGTTTGTAGGCAGAGAACAAACTGAACGCCTTGTGCTTTCAGGGCTAAGGTATGAGTGGGTTGCTGTGGATTTCTAAGTATTTTGGAACATTGACCATTTTACTACTTAAAGACTGCTGGATGTTGTAAAATCAAGAGGCTGATCGAGCGCGGCGACAGAATTAATGTGATTTTAGGGACTAGAAAAGAAGGCCAAAGCTTTTACAGGTGGACATTACTTATTTATAGAGGGCTGAGGGCTCTGCAATTTGGCACAAAGAGGCTTCCCAAAATCCAATGTCGTGGAGTTGGATCAAGGGATTCCAGACTGGAACCAGCAACAAAACACTTAGCAGTGACAGTAATTACCTATCAAAACAGCTCACTCAGGAATACGAGTAGACTATATTGCTTGAAGTGTGTAAATCAGAACTATATGCAGCTTGTGAAGGAAGTTGTAGCCCACAAAAGTTATGGGCCAGACTTAAAAATAGAATTAAAAAGGCTGTCCTCAGGAGAGGCTCAGCCAAGACAATTGTAATGGTCCCTTCTGGCCTTAAAAATCTATGAATATATGAATCTATTTATTTATTTATTTCCAAAAGGGCTAGGGAAGAGGATAAATGGGAATACCAAAGATATATTTGTTTAATGGGCTAAAATAGGACTGTTTCTGGTTCTGATATTTTGACCAGACTGATTTAATAGTGTACTTGTGTATGTTTGCTATTAATTAGTAGTAAAATTTGTAATTAATGGTAAAATAATAATAAATTTTTTTTTGCATCTAATAGTTATCTGTTCTATTCCTTTGTTTCCTTCTTCTTTCCCCTGTGAGCAGAATGGTATCTTAGAACACCTGGAGCTTTTTTGGCTCTACTTTAATATTATTTCCATTCAAATGCCACAAACCAAGGAACTCATGCCCTCCATTTCAAATGATGCTCATTTTCCTGTCTTTTTCACAGTGTCCTGTCAGTGGGAGGCTGTTTGTCTAAAGAAAGATTTCAATCCTGTTTTTTCCAAACACTTGTGACGTATATTTACATTTATAAATACAATTTCAAAAATACGTTAAAATCCGCGCATGTGAGAGCAGAATCTGAATACACTGCTAAATGTGCTCTATTTTATATCTGTTTGTATGTTCAACAGATACACAGTCAGATCTTGGACCCTTAAAGCGATGTAACCTTTGTGATTACACAGCCTGCTTAAGGGCAAGGTAGTTCAGCTAGGACCGTGCTTCTCCGGCTGTGAATTTATTGGGCCTGAAAGAGGAGGTCCAAAGGAGGCTTTCTCTTTCATAAAACCACCACCCAATGCAGTGAACACAACTTCCCAGGGTATCTTTGTAGCTATTCAGTTCTCCCAGCCAAGCACCAGCTCTGGGAAAGATTAAACTAATCCAAGTCGAGTGTGATGTTCTTCTCTCCTCTAGTGTGTGCAGACCTACTGTCTCCTCTTGCAGTGAAAGAAGGTAGTGAACAAGTGTCATTGGTAAATAAAAGTTAATATATTTCTTGCTTCAGACGAGTTTTCAGCCAGATTACCTAACCACAGCTGGATTACCTGGCTCGAGGTGGGTGGGAACACGCGACTGGGAGGTCAGAACAGAAAACCACAAGCCTATGTTTAAGAACAAATCTACACTAATGAATAAGTAGAACAATTCTCTAGTTATTCTAAAGCCATAGGATATGACACTGCTTGCACGACAGCAACCAGACTTTCATGGCACACCAAAAAATCTAGTTTACCAACATAAACCGCTCTTCCATGCTGGCCTTGAACCATGACCAACAACGAGTGCGCAGCTTGGCTTGGATCAGAACCATGACAGCTGTGCTACGTGTACAGATACAGATGATAAGGGGCACCGACTAAAGCCTGACCTCAGCTCAGTTTAGGCTTTTTTAGTATAGATATTGCCAGACAGGCTTAGACTGTGATGGAAATGCATCTCAGGTCACATCGGTGTCCAGCAGCAGATCAGAGTGTAGGCAGCAGCTAGCTTGTATCCAACCATCTTAAAATGCTAGCTTGCATCTGTCTGCACCTCTGTGTCGGGCACTAACTACCTCTCCTCACCTGCATTTTCTCGGTAGAGATCCAGTTGTAGCTGCGGGTGGAGTGCTGGCGCTCGGGCTGTCCTGGTTCCTGCTGACAACTTTCAAAACTTATTCATTCTTCTCATAATGATTCGTAAAGGTGTAAAATGGATCTGTGTGGAACTGTAGGCACCAATGCTGTCAATTACTAGTGAAAAAAGTCAGCAACAACGAAGTCAAGGAGTCAACAATAAGCAAAACCCGCCTATAAAAGCAACTGCTCGGCTGTATTCAAGCGGCGCGACTTTGACAAGCCAGTGGGAAGGGAGTGAGGCTGTGGAGGTACTTGCTTAAGGAATTTCATATGCCTGGCCTCTGCCGCATACACACATGGACACATGTATGTGTGTGTCTCTGTACATGCACATCCGCACGGGCTTTGTCTCTGCCAGCAAACAAACTGGTACCATCGCCGAGAAGCGAACACTGCAACTTGACTGCCCGATGGTCCCTGGCATTTTCCAAGGCTAGCCAGCACTATCCCGGCCAATTCCCAGGCGCAGCCCAGGATCCAGAACGTGCCGGGCACCGTCTGCAGTAGGCAAGACAGAACTGGCTATTTTATTTTGGAGGTAAGGTTGCTTAATACTAAGAAAATGGCCAGACCGTGCCTGCTGGCCGCGGGGACAGCTGATGCAGACACTGCTTATCTGACTAGCAGAGAGGGAGCTAAAAAGTCTGCCAGGAGATTTGTCTTAGTCCTGCTTCTGCAAGCTTGCCTGGCACTAAACACACGAGTTCCTTTCTTCTCTGCTGTGGCTCCACAGTCAGGAGCTAAAATACTGAATTGTGATGTTCCAGGTGTGAGGAGAGAGCTACATCTTCAATGGAAGGGAAGAAATGAAATGAAGGGGCCGATCTGAGACAGAGAGCTGGAAGAAAAGCCATGAAAAAACAGCTCGCTGTGCTTACTGCTGCCAACAGGATGGTGGGGACGGGAGACACAACTTTGCTTTTTGATTAAGCACTCTGAGTACACAGGATCTCAGTCCTTACACATCTGCAGGAGCCAGTTTGTCCTTCCTGACACAGACACAATTAGCATCAAAACTATGTTCATGTTGTTGCCTACTCCAGCTGAGTGCTAAGAGCTGGCATCCAACCGCTATAGTCCTGTTCCTATTACAGTCCAAGATTATCTGTCTAAAAAAAAGTCATTTTGAGGATTTGCCTCCACCTTTTTTTTTCTGCCCATGGCCACCTGCAACAGAGACCATGAGGAACGAGTTCAGATGGGAGAAATGGTGGGAAAGTGTGGGGCGAGGAAATTTCTTGACAGCTTTTCTTCTACCTCTAATTAAATACAGGCTGTTGTTTCTTTGAGTTCAATACATAGAATTCATTTCAAAATAATAATAATAATTAAAGATTCTACTTATCATTTTGTCTCACAGAAGGCTTGCAAGGAGTTGTTCCATAGCCTGAGGCTAAAGCTAGCCCAGATATTAGCTGAACCAAACAGGGCTGTCGCTGCAAGCCGGTCTGCACCCCTGTGATGTTTAAAAGAAGAGTGAAATTAATGCCAAAAGATGGAAGCTAGGAAATCGTCTGAACTGTACAGGAAAACAGAGATCGTAGAGGAAGACAGGGCCAAATATCTGTATGAAGTCACCTACCGCAGGACCTAAGGTGGATTTAGATTTTGGATTCAGGGAAATAGCTGGGTGGTTTACTTGACTTTCCTGCTGTACCTGGCTACAGCACCCCGGGTCCCCAGGTAAAGGGAAGGAGAAGATCTTGTATTCAAAACACTGCTCTATAGATGTCCTTTAGCTGTTGCATCTGGCTTTCTTCTCAGACTCTACATGGGAATAGGATTTGGCTGCTTGAATAATAGTTGAAGTTAATTTTTCTTTTGGGCATACAGGCCACAGCAACCATAAAAGTTCATTTCATTACAGAAAGCTGCTTTGTGCAGCCCGGGTAGGGGGTTGTAACCTGAAGAAGCAGCGAGGAGACAAGCAGGAAGCCCAGTTACTGAGGAGAGCTGCCACCGAGCAGAGGGGTGACTGATGTGCGGTGCTGCAGACCCTCCAGCTCAAAGAGACAGCGGCGTTGCAATATGTCATGCGCATCGCTGGGTTTTGGCTCGGTGGAGAGGGCAGCACACACACACCTGGGAACCAGCGAACAGCTGCTGGAAGAAGTCACTTGAAAAATAACCTTACAATGGCTTGGGAGAAACATCTGTGCAGCAAACGACATACCACCAGTCATGGGAGGATGGAAAAGCAGAAGTTGGGGAAAGCACAAGGACCATCTTGTGTTGATAATGCAGGGAGCTGGTGGCAGCAGAAGGAGAATTTAGGTCAGCACAAACTTCTTTGGCTATACAGCCTTGATGCATAGGAGCTGACGCAGCAGCTGTCTGATAGAAATGACTGTGCAGCTGTTTTACCACTGGCCAATGTGAACAAGTGGGATCCAGACTTCCCCCTTTGCCCATTATCCACTCTCAAAGCCTTCCCCTTGTTTTGTTTGCTTCTTATAAGAGTTTGCTCACGCATTTCCTGCTTTGTGCCTATGAAGCAGTAATCTGAGGAGGACATCGGTGCCTTAAACCAGGTGAACATTGTATCCTTCTAAGAGATGTGGAGCCTGAGGCACAGGATGGTGATATGTTTTGTCCAGAACAAAGCTCGTTGGGATACAAGATAGGAAGAAATTCCCAAACTCATCTTCCTCTCCCATAAACTTATTTTATCTTAGAACAACTGTGCTATTCAGGCAGAACCAAGATTCAAATGAAATATCTTCTGACAGGATGCGTTCCCTCTGGGAAGCACTGCATGAAATTCCCCAGGCCATATATTTTGGGAAGTCAGACTAGGTAGTTATTTTTGGTTTCATCTGCCTGCAGATTTGAAGAATAAGAAACAATTTCCATTGTCTGTATTAGTTGAGGCTGAAACCATGGCAGAAACCGTATTAATGGGTTATCAGTGTGTATGATTGAGGGTCAATACTCAGAAATGTGCCTTGAAACTGTTTGGTTTAGTTTAACTGTAACCAGACCAACCTAAAGAGTTGCGCTGGCATCCATCAGTAGCTGACATAGTGACCAGCGGATGGTTCATTTCTGGTCAGCTTCCCCATCCAGTTGGTGCAGGTTCAAAGCCTACACATACCCCAGTATAAACAGGAGAAGCAGCAGATGAGTGGGAGAACATCTCAAATTTGCAACATTATTTTTGTCTGGATGTCTCTTCTCTTGCACACACGTGATAAAGAGATTGGGAGAGACCATGTACCTGGATTATTCAAGCCACTGAGGAAAAGGCAGCAGCACTTTCCTGAAATGTGATCCAGTTTTTGCAGGCCATGGTACACACCAGCCTTTACCATTTCATAAGCCAGTATGGTGAACAGAGCTTTTACAGAAATAGTTTGGCTGGATTTGCTTGGCAAAATAAGGACAAACGAAAAAATGAGGACAACACCTACAATTTGTAGATATCTCTTCTGTTACCTCTCCACTTTGCCTCCATGAGGCAAGGCATCAGCTCCACAAAGGCACTGTGATGTGCATTTTGAGAAGTGAGCAGACACTACAGCAAGGCTCGGACAGCTGCTGGTGGACCGAGAGAAGGAAATCTGCGGGAGGAGGTCAAGTCACAAGGATTAAGTGGTACGGATCTATAGAGTAAAAAGACATGAATCTGAGCAAGGAGGTCTAAACTATGACAGGTGTTAGAAATGAGGAGAAGTAACAAAACACAATTTGGCCAATATAGGTAGGTGGATAGTTGGATTTGCAAATATGAGAGGCTTGGAGGTGTAATTAAGCAATTATTCTCTACTCACTGTGGTTTTTGTCCAGGCATCAGCTCTTGGAGAGTGTTGGAGAAGGAGCCCTGGGCGACACCAAGTTTTTCTTCTGTTTTGTATGGATATATCTCTTGCTGAAAAAAGCCCCATTCACCTGAACTCTTTCCTGCCAGAATTTCTGCAGTCTTTGGTAATTGCCTTTCGATTGTTTCCTAGATGGGCAATAGGGGAGAGATAAAGGAAGATACTGAGAGACTGAGAGCAGGAGACAGGGAGAAGTTAATTAGCTGCATGTGAATTTTGAGAACATGGTGTTTCTACAAGTGAACAGATGCAATACACTTAAGGAGAGATCTTTAACCTTCAGAGAATGAACCTGAATTCAGTGAAGAGGAAAAACAGGACAGAAGGAATGAAACGAAATGAGCAGGCTTCAGAGGACTTCTGTCACTCATCACAATGCTGTGAGAAGGAGACTGAAGTCAAGAAGTCAAAAGCCTTAGGCATGTTTTTACTAACTTTAAGTCTGTTTTTCACCCTTTCTTCCTTCTTGACTAACTCATTATAGCTGTACCAATCTTAACGGCTCACCAAGCTCTCAGCACCAAAGCATCAGCATGTGTAAAATGCAGAGCTTTGGTTTATGCTGCACAGCTGGGGTCTTAGTATTCAAAAAATAATAAAATTACACTGTCATAATGAACGTTCTCCCTTCTCTGTTCTCATAGCAACTGTACGTGAACAACTAATGTCACTTGATACAGTTAGTGAAGTAGGAGGCAATATTTGCTCTATGATATTGAAAGAATAGGACCTAAATTGGTGCACTACTCATCTTTGTGGCTGTCACCAAAGTACAGATTCAGCAATGTCTCTGCTCTTTTGGTAGAACTTTACTACCTTCTCATCACTGTAACTTTCCTTTTCCCATTGCTTCCCTCTTTTTACTCATCAGCCAATCTAGGATTCCATGCACTTCCTTCAAAGAAGACTCTTTTTTTCATTGGGATTTATATGTAGGTTCTACTCTTCATGAGACAGGGAAATCAAAACTAAATCCAATTTAACCATTTCTGAGTACATACCTAACTTCATCAAATGCTCACACTCCAGGGGGTGTCTATAAGACTTGGTTTTCAAAGGGAACTCTAAGAGTCTGCCTACCCTGTTTCATTGGTTTACCACCAGAGTGTCTTCACTGTATCCTTTTTTTTAATAGACAATTGCAAACTGCTTCTGAGAACAGTTTCTACAATAACAGCAGAAGATAGTAGGATGATGACATATTGGCACCAAGGTGTGCCTGTTTTCTCCTGGGCTCCCTTTCTTAAGAAAGGAACAGTCCATCCACCGCTGACAAGATGATGTTCCCAGGGTCCATTCCAGAAGTTGCTGCTTTTTACTTCTACCCAGAGAGTGTTTACAACACCGTGCCCTGAGGTTTCCCACTCTCAAACACTTCCATATGCCCTCAGGATGAGCGCAGTATCCTGCAGTGTTTTTTCATGGTGCTTAACCGTGGTATGAAAGAGCTGTTTTGCACCCTTTGTACTCAAAAGGACACTGGCAAAGCTAATAACTGTCACAGGACCACAGAAGAAATATCTGGGAGGGTGCGAAGACCCAGGCCAAACACTGTGCAGCATGTGTGGTTGGCCCACATTAGATGATGACAGTCTTCAGTGCCATGGACACAGTTAACTCATGTAAAGTACCTGAGAGGGGAGAGCATCCATCATACAGGCTACAAGGACAATATCAACACACCACAATGGGAACTTGGCCTTAGACTGGTCTCCTTGGTAAAGGCAGTGGTCATGCTTTCACTGTGATACAAGTGCAGGGAGTGACGCGACTGGGGGAATGGCTATAAATTGGAGAGGGGAAGATTTAGATGAGATGTTAGGAGGGAATTCTTCATGGGGAGGCCCTGGCCCAGGTCACCCAGGGAAGCTGTGGCTGCCCCATCCCTGGAGGGGTTCCAGGCCAGGTTGGATGGGGCTTGGAGCAGCCTGGGCCAGTGGGAGGTGTCCCTGCCCATGGCAGGGGGGCTGGAATTAGATGATCTTTAAGGTCCCTTCCAACTCAAACCATTCTATGATTCTGTGATTCCATGATAGATGTCACACAGTTTGCACAGGTAGAAGGATTTGGGGCTTGTGAAATGAAAAAGAGATTTCTACGACATGCCAGCATGCTCTTGACAAGGTCTCATCAAAAATGCACCATGACCATGTCTCCCCCTTGGTTCCTCTGTAAAGCATGTCGCAACCTATGTCCGCGCCACAGGAAAAACTGTTTGAACAGATCATCCTCAGGACTCGACACCAAACGTGATACTGCACTCGAGAGTCTGTGTAGTACTTTCTGTTTGTGACTGTTTATCATACTACAAGTCTTGATTATTCTAATGACACTGGGCCTCTTCAGAAACACTTTGTTTATAGCCCCAAGGAGTTTCCTGCGCACAGAAATATTCTCAATCTACTGTATAAACAAATGTGTTATTCAGCAGACAACTGCAGCTCTGCTGCTGATAACCGGCACGGGGGCTGACAGCAACACAGCAAATATCACCGCTACCTCTAAGCAGTTTGCAGAATTGCACGGGGAATGGATACATTCTCCACCATTTCAGCAGGCTCTGGAGCTTACTTTACTGTCTGCTTTGGGGTCCTTGGTAGCTTTTTGCTTAAACTGAAAACTTGAAATCTTGACTGCATCTAAAACTTCATTTTGTCCTATTTGAGCAAACGCGAGATTACGGATTTCAGAAGGTCAGTTATCAGACCCACAGCTTTGGGAATGCATCAGACACAGGTGCTCCTCTACCAAAGGCACACCAGCTGCAGGAAGGTGTGAGTTGGGAAAAAGTGGAGGCATTTTTTTTCCTGAAATGGTGAAAAAATGTGGCCTTCAGTTACCCCTGCTGATTCACGCAAGTCCTTTGTTTAGATACAGGTTTTAGAAAGAGACTTTCTGATGTGTTTTAAGTGTTTAAAGCCTGAATTCTACTTGGAGAGAATGTACCGGTGGGGAGAGGGGAGATCAGAAGAGAAAAAAAAGAAAGAAAGTAAAGAAGAGAGATTCTCCAGTGACTTAAACAATATTATATGAGGGTGACTGAAACTGCTTCAAAAGAAATGGCTGAGTTTGACAGGCTAAGTTCGGCACAGTTGAACTTGTGTTCTGGCACACAGCACTCGGAGCCAGCGGAGATCATCAAAGCTATCTGGGTGTTGAAATCCATTGGACTTAGCAACTGCGTATTGGTCCACGGCTTGTGACCCTTCTCAGTACCATGTGAACATCTCTCTCTCTCTTTGAGTTGTTTTGGGAATACCAGGGTTAGGTTTCCTTCCTCCTTTCCCAAAGGCCCAGGTGGGTAAAAGATGGAGATACCAGCAAGCCAATTGAAATTATAGTCTGCTACAAGTGGAAAAACATGATCTTGTTCTTTCAGCCCTGAAATGAGAGACAGAGAGTCACTTTGTTAAACAATAATGACTTTAAGGTCTTCAAAGCAGCTCAGTTGTTTCAGGCAAATCCAGCCTACATCCACAAACAGAAATTCTCATCATCTTGCCTTAGCTATTATGTTGATATTCCACAAGAGGCTGTGCTGGTCTCTAGAGACTGATATTTTGAGCTTTATACGATCTTTTCTTGCGTGTGTGCTTGTTAATTTTTCCTCCAATATTACTTTCCTCAGATGTGGATCTGTCCCTCTCTAAATGAAGAGGTGTCACACAACAAAGAATAGGCAAAAGGGGCAGCAGATAAATGTGTGACTGTCATTGTCTGTCCTTTCCTACCTTTTTTCTCTGGCTCACACCCACAGGTAACAGTCCTTACAGGGAAGGCTCCATAAAAGTGGAAGACATGTAAAGAAATGAAGCAAACTGTTCAACTGGTGCCACTCCTCCCTGTAGCCTCACCTCAGGCCCCTGGAGCCAGAACGCTCTTTCTGATTGCTCAGTCAGTATTTTTAGTGCCTATTTCCTTTTGGTTTTATATGTACATCCCAAGCTTCGTATTAATATTCCATATGGCTCTGAGGTTGTGGTTTAGGGGGGTGTGGCAGAGAGCAGACTGTCCCACCCTGGCAAGAAGCCACAGGAATTGTGCCTTGTCATCAACGCCATCCAAGCCTTCTCTCCCAGAGCTTCAGGCAGGAAGGAGAAGAGTTAGGATCACGCCACAGCTGCATTTTTCTCTTGCAGAAGGGGGAGAGAGAGAGAGAAGAAAATACAGAGCTGAGGCAGACACCAAGGGAAACGTCCTCAGAGGCAAACTGCCCCTGTGGGAAGGCAAGCAGGGGCAGGGGCCAAAATTCACGGAGGAGCTGCTTCCCAGCATCAGCTCTGCCTTGCCAGGGCTCTGGCGTATGTGAAATAATCGAGGTGATGGCCATTTTATGGCCTGAAGAAGACTGTTCTCCTGGCACCCATCTGCGTTTGGCCAGGTCTGGTGCTCATCATCATGAGGAAACGAATACCCAGAGAAGAACCACTCCACATTAATATCATTCCTTGTTTTCTAGTAGTGCCGGGACATGTGTAGCTCAGCCCTTAGACTCGGAGGGGCTGATGCCGCACAGGAATGTCCCTAAGTGAACAGTAAAGGTGGGGTAGAAGCAATCCTTCCCTGGCAGGGGGATTCTGGACACATAATATAGTAAAATTTCAAAGTATTCAGAGGTGACACAGAAGAAAGAGTTCTTGGAAATATCTCAGACAGATTCCAGGAAGAAAAGCTGAGTTCAGACAATTATTTATTATTCTCAGCCTATGTTTACTTTGCCCTGAGTGCTTTGTCCTTTCTTTTATCAAGGTTCCGATAAGTAAATTTATCTTTTCTACATGGAGATGTTTAAAGTTTCACCCTGTCTTTGTCTGGCTGGCTAAACCCGCTGTGTTCTAATTATGCTCTCATAAATATGAAGGACAGAAGAACCATTATTTTAATGTAGTTTGACTTTTTCCATACTGCAAGATAGGATTTAAGCAGGGATCCCTCTCTCAGCCCTGTAACTTCTGGCTGAACTAGAGAGTCCTTTAGGAAAGACATCTAATCTTGATTTAAAGACTTCTTTAAAGACTACTTAACAACTCATCAAGCTTGTCTAGGGCTTCTTCTTTGGTTTATAGAAGTAATGAACCGCATCCCCCATCCTCCCCTCCTGGAGATACTTCTTAATGGAAAGTAAAAATGCCACAATTACGACACACCATGTGTGGGACATAAAACCTCACTCTCACTCTAGTATCTGTATCGTATTTAATAAAGTACCAACAGAGCCGCAATAATGTACACTGGGAATCAGGCATCATAAATAAAAGGAGGAAAATGTAATAATGGGAAGCTGGAGAAAAATATGAAAGCAGCTGTAAGAACAGAAACAGACAAGGAAAAAAAATAATAAAAATTAAAAAACCCCACATCCAGGCACAGAAATAATGTATTTTAAAGCAGGTGTACTTTTGGAGGATTCTCCCTGAATACAGAAAGACACAGAGGCACGCATGTGCACACACACACATGCACACACACACGACTTGCCAGATCTTACCAGATGATGTAGTTGAGGCTGGCTGAACTTAATTAACTTGGATGAGTGATTTTAGATTTTAACCTTCCTTGTTTATTTGCTTTCACTGTGCCCTGGTAAAGACTGTCAGACAAGGAAGGGGAGGAAGAAAGGGAGGGGTGAAATGACTCTTGAAGAAAACAATAAGCAGCTCCATATTTGTCCAGTTGTTTGTTTTTGAGGATGCAGGGTAATTGCTCAGCTGTTGTGCAGCAGCACAGCTCTGATACTGATCTGCACCAGCTGAGATTCTGGCCCTGGGAAACTCCTCCTCTCTGAAATTCAAAGATAGTTAATAGCTTCTTTTCTCTACAACCACGGCTTTGTTCCTAAAAGAATCACTGCAGGGGCTTGTGTCTGGCACTAAGTTCATCTGACATGGTTTGACCACTTCCACAGTTCTCGTAGCTCCCAAAACAAGCTGCTCACAAACATATTCATGTACAGAAATGGTTCCTGGCTCTTGCTAGTTCCTAGACCGTGCCTGAGAACTGTGGAAACTGTTAATCTGGGCTGAAGACTTGCCTGGGAATGGAGAAGTTTGGAAGGATGAGATCCAAAGCCAAAGTCTGTGCCTTGGTTCTGGATAATTTGCTAATTTAGGCATTGCCTACCATCTAGAATGACATAAGATAGGCAGAGTAGATGTGTGTATATATATATATATATATAACAACCTGACGTTGTCCACTTCCAATGACGGGGCACCCACAACTTCTCTGGGCAACCTCTTCCAGTGTCCCAACACCCTTATCATAAAAAAATTTCTTCCTATGTCTAATCTAAATCTCGCCTCCTTCAGTTTACAGCCATTTTCCCCTGTCCTGTCACTACAGTTCTTGGTGAAAAGTCTTTCTCCATCTTTCTCACGAGGCCCCTTTATAGATCAGAGATATTTATATTTATAAAGATCTTTTCATTAGTCTCTGACAAATGCAGATGTTGGCATGATCTCCAGCATAATCTAGGAGGGTGCCTCTTAGCCCTGCCACGGCTTTTTTTGTTCCATTTTTCAGACCCTGCGTGATGCTCATGGCAGGGGTTGTAGGAGGAGGGGTGTCTTTGCGAGATAGCTGGGGGAT
This sequence comes from Cuculus canorus, assembly GCF_017976375.1. Taxonomy (NCBI): domain Eukaryota; kingdom Metazoa; phylum Chordata; class Aves; order Cuculiformes; family Cuculidae; genus Cuculus; species Cuculus canorus. The sequence goes on along the minus strand of NC_071403.1, from coordinate 121,970,796 downwards.
TTATTTACTGGTGGGTTTATTTACTGGTGTCTGGGAGTTTCTGCAGAGATAATAATTTGCATTTGGGAAAGAGAAAAATAATCCTGGTTAATCTGAGAGAGATGTATGAGCTGAATTTAACCCTGAAGAAAATAGCTGAGGTCCGAGGTCCAAGGTCCAAGTTCCAAAGCCCAAGACGCAGCTGAGATCTGAGGTAGGTGCAGGTTCCTGCTTGCCTGCCAAGGGATCCTTGCTGCTCCTTTTCTGCCTGTTGGAAACAGAGCTGGCCTGGGCTGGCCTACAATGGTCTGGCAGCGCCTAAAACAGCAACAAGAAGCAACAGATGGCTACAAATTCTTCTCCATCTGTAATGTCAGATCTTTGTTCTGGCCTTTTGCTCCTGACTGAGAACCTCAGCTCACTGCTTCCAAGAATGGTGGGTTAGACCTTTGCACATAAACACCCTTCCCACTTGCCCTGGGTGTGGGAGAAGATCACTCCTGAACTTAGAGCTGGGATTCGATGGGGATGAGCGAGAGTCACCGTGGATAAGCATTTAACGTGGCGGTGAAAAGACTGGCAGCCACACTTATAGATGCAGTTCAGCTCTGAACACTGGTGTGTAAAAATGGTACTTTCTCATTCAGCAGAGCAGCTCCCTGGACCTGATCTGCTGCCCCAGAGTTCAAAAATAGTAAGGAAAATGCAGACGGAAGATTTGACTTGCATCAGCCCTGTTGAAACACTGTTCCTTGATTTTCAGGTCAACTGAGCTGTCCAGTGAAGTTTGTCATCATGGTGGTGAAGCTTTTCGGTGTTAGGCAGCAGAGCTCAAAGTGGTGCAAACCGTCCCACCTGTCTTCTCAGACACTGCTGTCAAGGTTACTGGCATAGGGGAACACTGTGTGAAGTCCAGGGTACAGTAACTGCGATTTCCACTCGTGAATGGGAGGGAGAGAGAAAGGAAGGGAATGAAGGATTGAGTGTCTATGGTTTTTATGAAGTCAGCTGAGGAGTGAAAACCAGCTCTGAAATCTCGAAAAAATTCATGGCTTCTCAACAGTGTCTGTGACGACTACGTAGGAAGCTGATAGAAGTGAGGATGTGCCAATGGCTAAACAAGATCTTGTCTTCTTGGGAACATGTCTAATGAGAAATAATGGTTTAATTTAAACAAATATAAAAAAAATATATTGTGATGGCAATGTGCATCACCTTTAGCACCAAGATTTAGTGGCAAGAGGACTTTTACTTCTCCACTCCCACGTCATACCAGCCAGACACGCGACACAGCCCAGCACTAGGCCTCCTTCCCCAAAATACAGTTTTATTTTAGCTCATGAGGTGCTTGCAGGATGATATTAGCCAGCTGTCACCGGAGGATCAGATGATATTAATGGTAACTGGCATGTCTATTCAGCGAGCTGAGCTCATCCCTGCAAAATCAGATGGAGTTTATTTCAAACAAGAAAAGGAAATCAGAAGAAACCAAGTGAAATGGCAAAACCGCTACTGACTTGAACAATACAGCATTTCATCACCTCGGTGTAGCCCTTGTGAATATAAGGAAGCCTCAAAACAAAACTGGGTCTGCAAAAGGCTCCCTCACCGCTTGCACCAAGTAATTTATTGATCCTCAGTCCTTGCCTCCTAGAGCTCCGTGCCTGAGCATCTGAGCCTACGACTTTAACAGTGCACTAAAATCCCAGCCGGCAGTAACAGTAGCTAAAATGCAGCAACATTGGGTCTGTGGCTTGCCAGTCAAAACGCATCCTGCATCCTGCCAAACTTGTTGCTCACGTGTGCTCCGGGGTGGCCGGCATTAGCACTACCGCTCACCCAGGGATGTGAATAACTTAAAGTGGATGAGCAGTCCTGTAGACTTCAGTGGGACTACAAATGTGTTTACACACCTCAGCAATTCCCTCATTAGTACACAAAAAACATATTATATTTCTGTCAAAAGGAAACTCAAAGTTCACTTTCCAAATGCCAAAGGCCTATGAATCTACCAAGAACATTTAGCTTTTCCAGCCGCTCTTCCTCGGGGCCAGAGAACTTGTAGAGAGGAAGAAAATCACCGCAAATGGGCTTTTCTTGTACCACGAGGATGAAAGCAAAAATTTATTAGATAGAAAGAAGGTCCACATTTATGGTTAAATATTGGATGTGTAATTTAAATGAGAAAGCCAAGTTGAATGCAAAGCAATTACTGGCACTTAATATTAGTCAGACTAATAAAGCAGCAATTAAACCTCATTATACAGCCATAAAATTGATGTGTAATAGATTGATTGCTCCAAATGCTCGTACCGATGTTTGATGGCGTATCATAGGCAAGGTGAACTTGTTCATTTAATTGGGGATCAAAATAATTTCCTGCAATAGATTTAACTTTATTGCATGTCATGGCTTCAGATGACATCAGTGACAGTGCAAACAAATAAATAAACAGAATGAAATAGGAGTGAAAAAGGCCTACAGACCAGCTTGCTCTGTGGCAAATACTCTCTATTCCATAGTATAATATTCCTTCTCCCAGGAGATCCACGGTTATTTGAGAATCTTCTTGCCAGCAGCACAATTTGGATCTTGCACAGCAGCGCTGCTTCATTGTTCACTCCTTGAATGGAATGCGAGGGCTGAAGGAAGCCTACATGTAAATGTTTTGCCTCATGTTTACAGCTGACATGGAATTCAACACCTTGGAGTATATCGAGTCCAATGATTAAAAGAAATTGCTGTTGGAATCCTGAAGGGTAAGAAGTGAGGGGACCATTAATAAAAATCTTCTGAGCTCCTCAAAAATTTCTTCTGAATCTTTTTATTTTGGCAATAGGTTCAGACCTAATCATTATATTTAATCAATGTCTAAGGGTCTAGCATACCGCATCCACTCTCTTTTTCAACACGAGTTACTTGTGTGGGTTCATGTGATGAATACATTAAAGACAAACGGTTCAATTCCCTGATAGCTATAAAACAGAATATTTGCTTAATTCAAAATCTGGAGCTTTGGTTCTTATGGATTTTCATACCGCTCATCACTAATGTCATGTAATAACCCATTATCCTTACCTACCCATCTCTGCAATTCACAGTATCATTACTGATTTGAGCCATCATGTAACACTAAAGCTAAATGAATGGTCATATTTTCTGCACCATCAACGTCTGCCTTGGTCAAGAGAGCTTTACCTTTCGGCATGGACCTCATCACCGCAGCAGCCGAAGGGCTCACAGACTGCAGAACCCCATGTCAGAGGGACCCTCTGGGGCAAGAAATTATCTGATAGACTTCAAGTTACCCCCAGGATCTTGTGTCCAATTAGGATTCTCAATCATGATCTCCTGTACAGCTGGCCGGCAAACAGTAAGCATTTTTTGTAAGGAAAAAAATCTATTTTAAAAATCCTGACAAGACTGAGGTCAAGAGAAAATTTGCTTTGGACAGCAGGATTTTTCCAGGGGTTTTAAACAACACTATTTAGTAAAATCCCAGCACAGAAGTAAAGGAAGCAAGAGGTCTGTAGCCCATCCCTCATTTCAATGCTAGTGGTTCAGCTCACAAATTTTCCATCACAAACCAAAAGTCACAGAATCAGCAAATGTGTCATTTTTATCAGGCTTTGAGTTTCCAACTAATTCTGTGAGCAAGTCATCACATGTGAAATCCTGTTGCTCTTGTGAACCTTTCTCTCTCCTTGGCCTGTGATGCGCTTCGGTTCCTGCTGATTAGTTGTGGTTTGAACTTATTTTGGGTTCCAGCAGAGCGGTGACCTCAGGTCATGTTCATTACTCCCTCACCCTACAGAGCTGAAGCTCCTTATTTTCAGATTCCTGGAGTTTCTCAGAATCAGGTGCAGCTGCTGTGTGGATGCTGTGTGCCGCATCACGGCACGGTCAGGTGAAAGAGCTCTGAGCTGACGGGCTGGCATCTCGCCCTCTGCTCACCTACCGGCGTCCGTTCCAGGCAGCGTCACTGCCATGAAAAGAGAAGAGCACAGTGAGGAAGAGGGACACTGTTCAGACCTGGCAGAATTTAGCTGGTTTTATTCTGCCATTTCCATTACGCAGAAAGAAGAAGAATTATATATAAAGAAGAAAAAGAAACAGTGAATATTCCTACTTATACTCCATTTTTTTTCGATGTGGTTTCAGTAAGAAAAAGAAATGCTTAATAAAGCCTGATGCTCGTGTCCCTTAGACAGGTGCTGCTGGTGAGGGTCCCACGCTCCATCCAGGCAGCACAGGTTCTACTGCTCTTAGACAAGATTCTTAAAAGCAGTTCAGTCCATACTCGGGTTCCCTAGATTATCGACTGCTTTTACTCATTATGTCACCCTTTTTGAAATGGAACTGTCAAAAAAAAATGACAGAAGTCATGCCTTGTATTTCTCATCTAAATATTAACGTTGGAGCTTGATTTTTGACCCCTATACTTGTAAATCTTGATCCACATTTTGTGAAATATCATTTTAGATTAAAGCTTCAGATTTTTCACTGTACTTCATTCAACCATATCAATTTTGCTGTGGAAGATTTCTATAGTTTCCCCCCCACCCCCCTCAAAGTGAAGTCTACTGGAATGTAAAAAAGGTGAAAATGCATTATATCGATGCAGCCACACTCCAAACACCGTATCAAAAGTGTCCAAGTTCTTACTCCTTTTCCTGAGCTTCTGGAAAGCTTTCCTGCTTCTAAAAACTGTTGCTGTGTTTTTGAAATCAATAAGGTCACCCCAGTTAGGATGTGTTTCAGTTCCTAAATGGCTCCTCTCTCTTGGTATGCAGCACCTTGCCCACGCTCCTGCTCGCTCATTCCTTATCAATCTCTCCAGTGCAGGCAGCGCTGCTCTTTTATGGGAAGTTTTTCATTGGATTTATTTAGTCTATAACAGACTAAAAATTTATGCAAAGACTTGGCAACTGTCTTTGAAGATGTTAAAGGGTTGCAGCAAAGGAGGGGAATGGATTGTTCTTTATATTTTCTGGGGAGTGGGAAGCTCAGGGAGTGAAAACACAGCTAAGGGGACTCTGGAGAGGTCTCGGGTCAAATGTGCTAACTGCAGCATCAACAGGACCCGAAACACCTTGTCCGGAGGGACGGCAGAAGCTTAACATGTTTTTAAGAACAATTTCGGTGGATATCTGACAGGACTTATTTAACAGCAGCAGCTTCTCTAACGGACTGACATGAGCAACACGCTGAAATTTCCTCCTACCCTGATTTTTCTGAAACTGTGTACTTTAACAATAAAGTCTTTCTGCACTGAACAGAAATCACTGATGGGTGAGGAACAGCAATTCTTAGAGCTGTTGGCAGGCAGGTCTAAGTCTGCCCCACCACAGGATTTATGACGACCTCTTGTTTGAAGAAGGATTTGATGGGAGGGTAATGGTGTTTTGGTTAGGATCAGAGAAAGGATAGCTGTTTTGAGGAAACAGTAAATTCTCCAAAAGAATGTTAAACACACTGAGGAAAGTAATTCTGAGGCAGAATTGAAATTATTGTCAAATTATTTTCTAATATGGGGCAAAAAGTTGGCTCAGAAAATAGGGATAAAGTTTGAAAATCTGTCATATTATTTTTCAAGGCATTCAGTACTGGTTTGACTTTAAAATAGCTTAAAAATATGTACAGTCAATGGCTCTGGCACGCTCAGCTCTCTCTGACTAGAGGAGCTGGGGCTAGCTTAGACCTGACAGCTCTCTCTTAGAAAGCTGAGGTCAACTGAGATGACTTGCCTCCTAAAATATCCACCAGAATCCCTCTGTGATACTTACAGATCCTTCTCTTTAGCAGCAAGGGACAGCCACGCTCTATTACCATCCATAGCGATACACTGATTTACCCCAGCTGCGTGCCCAGACAATGCACGCATGTGAATGCAAATGTACATATGCCTTCAGCTGACGCCCGTACAGCCCCCAGGGGCACGGGAGAAGGAAGGTGGTGACGGCTGCTCCAGTGTGAGCCCTCCCCAGAAGCAGTAGCTGCAGCCTCCTGCTCCCGCATCCCTCCCTGCGCGGTAGCAGCCCCCACCCAGGTTTTCCAGGACGGCGCCACTGGCCAAAATAGGATGTAGAGGATGGGATTTTGCTGTTTCCAGCAGCCTGCTGGCCTAGGCAGCCAAGGACATCGTCTAGAAATAAGACCATCTTCGACCCGAAACAAAGCCCTGTGAGAGGTACAACCCTCACCATTTGGGGAATAACAAACGTGCTGGGGACAAACATCCTTATTATGTATATGCAGAGAATCTGTAAACGTACACTGTGGTTTTAACGTCTCTATATGCAGTCAGTTTGAATTATCTGATGTCAGCAAAACAGCAGCTTAAGTACTGAGGTAAGGTAAGGTAAGGCGGCCCAGGGTTCTTGGGTAACTCCTGCTCTCCTGCTCGCTGAAGTGATGCTCAGTTAGGGTTAGAGAGGAAGAACTAAGTTGTCTCGAGCACAACGGTTTCAAACTCTGCAGGTTATTTTGCAGTGGAAATCAGCCCAGTGACCTCAGAGTGATTGAAATGAGAGAGGACATTTCAGCCCATGTTAACAAAATGCAGTGGAGGCGCTTTGAATAAATTTGTAAGCAGCATATAGCTTCGCTGGATGAGCTCCAAAGAGAGAAAGCTGCATCAGCCCAGCCAAGATGTGAGGCTGTCACAGCAAAGTGATCTGACATCCTCCTCGAAGAGGCGGAAACACAGCCTTGTAGCATTTCCAGAATGGAGAAACTGAGCTGATCTGTTTTTCTAAAGACAGGCAGGACACTGATCACACGGAAATATTTCTCCACTGCCACAGAAGCACAAAACCCAGACATGAAGGTGGCAAGAAGGACACAGGCCACAGCCAGTGGGAACAGCAGCAAAAGTCCGTATCGCACGGCTTTTCAGTCAGTAATAAAGCAAATTTTAATGAACTGTTATTTCTCTGAACCTGGGCAAGATTAAATCATTGTGTAGTGGCCACTAGTGGTACCAATGCAGGTCCCGGTCCGACTGTTCCTCCCTGCATGGACAAAATCAGCGCCCAGTGTTGATGTCTGATTTGCTGATACACACTAAAGTTTCTTTTTAGGAAGACTATTGCATCTACATATTCGATTATGCTTACTGACTATCTGGTATAAAAATCTTTGACATATGTTACTTGTAAATATTTTTCCAGGAAAGTCGTCTTTGTACAAAAGAAAATTCATGCAAAATATTTTTCTGATTGTTTTCTGTGTAGATATGCAAGATTATCTTTTTACCTCTTTTTCTTTTCTATTTTGTCACTTGTTCCAGTTTGTTTACAAATGGGAGAGTGAATAGAAATGAGGGTAAGGGAAGAAATGAGGGAAAGGAAAGACATGGGAAAAATGCTGAAAGGATTCATATTGGTTTTACTCAACATTTAAAATTTTCAGATATCTGAGGAAAAGAATTCAAAATTATGTCAATGTACAAATATTAAAAAATCATTAAATCTATGCTTTTAAATCAATTCTACTTATAGGATTACTGAAAGAAAATTTTAGCACCTCGGGGAACACCATATTCACGGTATTGGAGGCCTGGGTGGAAATATGAAACAAGCAGACATGTCCTGAACTGAATCCATCCCTATAAGATTTCCAGCCTAGGGCAGAATTCCTTGAAGGATAGACGTATATCTGCTTAACTACGCACATGATGCTGCATCCCACTGAAGCCAACAGGAGCATTTACTGTTCATCAAGTTAAGCATTTACATAAATCTCTGTGATAATGTAGTTTAATCGAAGACTCGAGTGCTTGGATAAATCTTAGGTTATTCAAAGCAAACTTCAAAGCTTTTTACTTTCACTTAGCACCAATTATTACCCAAACAAATCAAATGGACTGTACTATATGTGAAGTTTTAAATTCACAGATTTAACATTGTGGTGGCTTTTTCTATTCATCTGCATCCTTTTTTTCCTCTCTGAGGAAGGAATCCTTATTAAAGCTGGTTAAAAAAAAAAAGAGCCAGAAAACGCCTGGAACAAAGTAACTGTAACTGTAAAATGTCCTTAAAGGCCAATTAGAAATTGCAATACTGGGAGTTTTATTACAACTAACTCCTCCTTAATTATCAATCAATGGATTCTGTTGGAAAAAAAAAAATCTCAAATTCACAGCTGGGAAAATGATGCTAATTATTTTCTGTTAATTAAGGCTGTGCTGGGATTCAGACTTGCCATCCTTCAAATAAGGGATTGACATATCAATGCTAACATAATGCTTAGGGTCTTTTCCAAAGGCTGTATTTCTAATGGTAATAAATTGGTGTCACGTTATTTTAAGTGTCTTAAGCTATCACAGTATTGCCTAACCCTGATATATACTGAAAAGTGTGTATCTATCTCAGCGCTCATATCGACTGCTGATACAGAAGTTGAATATTCATCATTTTGCACTGTGGCTGTTCCATTGTGAGAGAAAAGGGGCTTTCAGTCATTTGGAGCTGGACGAGTAAGAGTAAAAATATCGAATGGCAGCAGGATTCCTGAAATATCACAGACATTAGAGAAAATAAAGCACTTGAGTAAAATTCTAGGAACATTACACTCAATGACACTGTTCTTGTTGACTTTTAGAGACCAAGATCTGTTTTAATGTAGTCAAACCTCCAGTCCTCCTTCATTGCCTCCTTCGTTGGTTATTCCCTAAACAATGGGCTGTGAACCCTTTTCTGTGGAAAAGGCAACCAAAATTGCTTTATTAGCCATCTCTTTTTTTTGCATGCTTGATTTTTGTTCCTCATTATCCACCACATTTCTTATAGCCAGTACTGAATCAAAGTAAGAAATAAGACGGTGGAGACAGATAAGAAGAGGAGAGGAGGAGTTGATGTTCTACCAGACTCGGTGTGGTATATATTTGAAATCCAGCTCCAGTGGGCTTGTGCATGATCTTGGAAATGCTTGGGCTGAGGGATAGACAAGCTTTAAAGACGTGTTAACAGACTTAGACAAAATGTGTAGGAGGTGGTTGTTTTCTTCCTCAGGATGAGAAATTATTCTCTCTGTTTCTGAAAGACAGATGTCAGATAAACAGCTCTGAAAACACACACCATGCAGAGTCACAGAAACACGGGATTGTTCAAGTTGGAAAGGACCGTTAAGATCACTGAGTCCAACCACAAACACCAGCGCAGATTCTTGGAAGCTGTAGTAGTAAGCATTTTAAAGCACCCGATGTCGGCCGGAGAGCAGCGGGCATGGCAAAAGCCACATTATCTTCCTGTTCCCTCTCTCTAGAAAGATGTTCTGGAGGGACTTGCTGTAAATGGCAGAGTGGGACAGTGCCTCGTTCCTCTGTCTCCCTATGGAGATTACCGGTGTCTTTACCACACAGGTAAGTACTGTTTGTTGTGGGATTTAGAATGCAAAGCCTGAGCTTGTTTGACAGATGCCGTGAAGATGACTGTAACATCCAATTATACTTAACCAACTGGAGCGTAGCACAAATCAAGAGACGGGGTGATTGGTTCACCCATGGAACCTTAGGCATCTGCAAGTTCAAAATGTGACCAAAATGTGTTTTCTAACAAGCAGAGAGAAACAGGCACCTCCACAAAATATTTTGCCTCACTAAAAAATAACTTCTAAGGTCAAAGTTATTTTTAATTTATGGTGTGTGTTTCTACCAATGACCAAAAAATTATTATCTCACTCTGACTTGGATGTTCACCTTCAAGGTGTCCAAAATTAGTTATTCCAACATTTCTAGTCAGAATTCCTGTTAAAACTTCTTCAGCAATTTATTCAAAGTTCAGGACTGGAGCCAATGCAGCATTTCCCAACAGTTATTTTTCAGAGGTAAAACATTATCTTCTATTTGCATGTAATACCTAACACTAGTTGATCCATGGTTTTAAAGGCCGTTCCTGCTGCAGTGTCTGGCCACATAGTTACAAATCTAAGATAATTCATCAAGAAACCGGAAGTAGAAAGTGGACACTACTGATTCGTGATCCAAACCCAAGATCTTTAGTCATCACTTGAATGAACAAAAAGGCTGTTGTGAGCACTGGGGCATTTCTGGCAGGGAAAGGTGGAGAAAGCTGTTGTAAAGTATTAGGTCTTTGTAAATCTAAACTGTCCTAAAATCTCCTGCAGAAGTTTCTGCCACAGTGAGAGCCTACTCAATGACCTCGTTGGTCCTATCCAGTCTGACTCTCCTACAAACATGAACTTCCATTTCAAAGCTTATCAAAGCCATATCTGTATGGCATAAATACATACACAAATGGACATCAGGCAAGTTGGGACAATAGATTCAATTCAACTTTCGTTTTTTCTTCGAAAAAGCAAACTGAATGGAATCTGGAGCGTGTATCTTTACGTTTACCTGATCCTTATCTACCACCAAATACAAAATATTTTACCTATGCTACCTGATTACAAAGCTTTCTCTGAGCTTTTGTAATTCATTTGTGCCTTCTAGCAGTCATGAGTCATGGGTCTTTTACACTTGTCAAGTACACTTCATCCCTACCCTTCATGGCCCAGAAATCCTAAAGATGGCTGAACATGTAATTGCCTTGAAGTGTAAAATATTTCCCACATTATTTATTATAGCATTGCCTGCTAGCACCTCTATAGTTAAGGTTGTGTCAGCATTTTCATTATAAGCCCCTATTTTCAGCTGTAAAATTGTGCTTCAGGCTGGAACTTGGACGACTACAGATTTTTTTCTTTCTTTACTATTTTTTAAAAATAAAAAATAAAATTACCTTGGACATTTTTTAAGTTATTCCCTCTGCAGTCACCAACACATGCATGCACCCACATACGTGTGTATTTACAGCTCTACATGCATGCGTTAAGGAATATCTAACATGGTATAAATGTAGAAATATATATTGTCATAATAACACACATAATTACTCATTTTTTTTTCAGCTCCTGCTCATAAAAATTGTATCCGTGTGGGAGAAATTTTAGTAATAGCACGTGTTTTATTTGGTGTTGTTGCAGTGCCCTTTTTCCAATTATGCTACTGGACAGCAATAACAAAATATTTATTTACTTATTTATTTTAAAATCTTATGTTTTAATTGTGTGGGGATCATTTTACAATTGTATGTGGGGTTTAGGTTTTTTAGCTACTTATGTTCTCCTTGTTTGCCTTAATATTTCAAAAATAAATGAACAGAATGAGGAGACAGTTGTTTTTCACCCGTTGCTGTTGGTCTCTAACGCAGTGTTTCTGGAATGGATGCTGACCTCAGTCCTTTCAATATCAAACTGACTGTGTGTCTTCATTCTGAAGCGGGAAGGAGAGGTTTTCACATTACTTCAGCTTTGATCAATATGGTCCTCTGACCCTCAAAACATAGAATTCCAGCTTCAAGCTTTTGAATAGAACTATGCTTCATGGCCTTAGTGCAGTTCGCCTGACTTTCCCCAAGTGCTTCAGACCTGCTATCACTTCAAAGCAAGATAAAAAATAAACAGACATAGGGTGGTTTTGGTTGGGGGAGAGGGGTGTTTTGAGCCATTATGGACCCATCTTTGAAACAAAAAATTCCTGAAGACTTAACAGTTTGAAGCAGGTGCCCAGAACACCTGGATTCCCTTGAAACCTGGTGGAACTGTGCTTTTGATTGAACTGCATCACAAAGGTTTAGGTTTGTTCAGACCATGGTATCTGCATTCTGCACAATGATACAAGCAGAAAAACTGAAACCCAAGCAAATGGTTTTGTAACTCCCAGCCTGGAACCCTTGACTTTCATGCAGAACTGCCAATAGCACTCTCAGCTCAAGAAGTGCTCTCTCAAACTATTCCATAAAGTCGCACCGTGAATCATTATTTTCATGTTCTAAACGGAGCTGATCTGAAAGAAAGAGCCATAATTTTCAGCTGTGCTAAAACTGTTCAAAAGAAGCATAAAGGAAAAATAAATCAATGACAGAATTCCTTAGTTAAGTTATGCTTATCCAGCCAGGCTGTCGATGATTTATGTAGATGTTTATGAAAGACCATTGAGATTATATGCTTTCTACTGGATGACATCTATTGGATATAATATTATTCATATATTTTTCAGTCCCCTTGTTGAATCCTGTTAGGAGTTTAGTCCTTAGTATTCCTAGGAAGAGGTGTTTCCAAAACTTCAAACTTTAGGTGATTAGAAATCTTCATTATAACAAAATGATGGATTTTTTTCTGATCAAATACAGATATCTGATTGTCTACCTTTGAGGCCTAAATTCACCCTGAACTCCCTTTATATTCAATTCAAAATAGTTGTTTCTAAGTGTGATTCCTCTAACTTTAGTAACTCATCTTAGAATGGAATGAGACCTAGAAGGACCTCCCGGTCTCTGTTGATTATACATGGAGCCAAAAGCAACACAGACAGCAGCATTAAGAGATATTTAGATAAAATCACGGAGACGGTGGACATTGATATTGGAAAGTGAGCAGTGTTTCTGACTCATGTCCCTAGTCTTTTGGAGTGGGGTTTATCTTTTCTTCACTTAGGTATCTGAAAGTCAGATTGTCATTCCAGCACAGTCTAGAGAAGGATGCAGAGGCGTCTCCGATGCACAAGTGAGAGATTATATTTTAAATTAAGGAGATGTTTGTTCTGCTCTTTCTAGATTTTGATATTATTGATAGAAGTGGACAATTCACTCGGATGTTGGAGTTGGGTCACACAGTTCTCACCTTGTTACAGAAACTACCTTGAAAATCATACAGTAACTTTACAGATAATTCCTGCTACTGTTGAGCTCTTCTTAAATGAAGTGCACTGCTCAGCTGAGTGGCCAAACAAGCAATTTCTCTTGGGACTCATAGGTCTCCAGCTCCAACCACTACCTTCTGCAGCTTCATTTTGTGCACTGGAGATTTCTTTGATATAGAAGGTGATATTTTATAACTAGCTTACCAGAGGGTGACCTGTGATCCTGTCCGGTCTGCAGTAGTTTAATATCTTTTCCTGGCCTTAGCTGTTGTTTCAGTGTTTGCAGAAACTCTGTGTCCCCAAGACAAAAATGAAAGAATTCTTAGTGGAAATGATTATCAAAAGCATCGCTGTTCCCAAGTCCCTTCTCCACTGCAGACTGTTGTGTGAGAGATACCTAAAAGAATGGGATAGCTTACCTGTTTCTTTTCATTGACTAGAGAAGAAAATTAGGCAGATAGTCTACTATAATTATATACATTTTTGGTGGTGAAGTTGATCCACAGCGAAGTTCACCTTTGGTATTTATTATCCAGGTCAAATGGATGAAAGAAATGACACACAGCTGACAGTATCCCATTTATCTTTGAGTAGCATTTTCATTTTGATTTTTCTGGCTGACATTGCTAACGTGGTTTTCCTTGGAGTGTCACAGTAGTTTGCCCATTTTATTGAAGGCTTTAATACATGAAATTAGATGTGTTTTGTCTACCAATTTGAATGTCGAGTGTTTCAATGCTACACTAACACTGGAATGTTTAATTTTTTTTTTTCACTTCCAAGTATAGTTGCCTTGATCTGAGTGGTGAAACAACTGATGTTTGAAGAGAGAGAGTCAGAGAAACAGTGACTAGAGCAGAACAGGACTGAAACCACGACTCTTCCATTACTTCGTAGCCTTCAGATAAATAGTAAGAATGTATAATATTTATAGACTGTGAGAGGTAACTCCACATCTGTGGTTAAGTCCATACTTTCTGTGGTTAATTCGACATTTGTTCCATTTTTTCCCCCCTTTTTCATAGAATCATAGAATCATTAGGTTGGAAAACACCTTAGAGATCATAGACTCCAAATGCACCTGTCTACTTCTTGGGACTCAACCACCTCCCTGGGCAGCCTCTGCCAGTGCTTGAGAACCCTTTCTGTGAATAAATTTTTCCTAATGCCCAATCTACCCTTCCCCTGACACAGCTTAAGGCCATTCCCTTTTGTCACTTGGGAGAAGAGACCAACATCCACCTTGCTTGAGGTAATGCAACAGGATGTGTTGTGTGTGATTAATTTCCTCGTGCCATTTGTAGATCTGTGGTCACAGGATCTAACCCAGAGGCCCGTGCGTTCAACAGGGCTCCTTCCAGTAACTACAAATTTCAGACATATAAATTGGCACCGAAGGTTGCATGAGCGCTGCTTTGAAGACTGCTTTTCATGAACTCACTTTATTCTTTCCTTTCGACACTCACGGCATCAGAATTAGAGCAGTGGATTCAGAACTCCCTCTGCACCTGAACTTCAGGGAGCTGAAATCTGGTGCTGAAGTCCTGACCTCGTTAACAAACAATAGGAATTTTGCTACTGGCTTGAATGAAATCAAGATTTCATTCTAGAAGACTGAAACCTAGGACTTATCTCTTGGATCAAACAAGAACACTAACCCTAAACATTTATCTTTGATGAGGAAGTGCAGTTTCAAGTCAGTTTGTGCTTTGAAATCTGTGGCTCGGACCTATTTCAAAGGTGAATTCACATGATTCAGTAGACTTTGTAATCTGTGAATTTCATGCTTTAAAAAAAATAGCTGGAAGCAGAATTAGTATGTACAGAATAATAAGAGTCCAGCTCAATTGCTATTTAGTTTCGAATGGTTGCTTTGAGAGCTTGTTGCAAAAGGGAAAAAAATGTGATGAGAAGAAATATTTACTGTGCAAACTTTGCATGCCAATAAAGAAATTATAGAGAAACTATTGTTAGGCTTGACTCTGTAATTGTAATTGAAGCACAAAGAGGATCAAATGCAAGACCATTTACAGTTAATCATTTTGACACTGCTAGATTTTTCCTGTGAACCATAGAACAGAAGAATCAAGCAACATCATATCACAAGAGCCTAAACCTTAGGTGGTGCAAACCAACTTAGCTCCTTCGCTTTAAACCAAGTCAGTTTGCCTCAGCTGGTGGTTTGGCGTTCCGTATGTTTGTTACAGTTTGAATCAGCCTTACTGGAGGGAAAATTATAAGTTTCATGTCAACACAATCTAGCAAAGATCTTGCTATGAAACAGAATCTATTTATAATTGTCTGGAGTGTTTCTTATAAATTAGGCAAGGAATTTAGAAACTTTTTTCATCATAGAAAATATTTCATTGTTTATATTTCTCTTTTATTGTAAATAAAAGGAAAAATATATCATTTATGCTATTAAGTAGATTACTGATATTGTTGTTATCACATTGAAATAGGACTTGCAGACCCTTGGTGAGACCAGCACTCCATGGTACTAAACATATGAATGAAAATGATGTCACTTAATGATTACCATCAAGAAGTTACCAAATCAGTCCTTTTTGCACCAGCTAGGCTCTGTCAGAAAACTTCTCATCTCTCTTAAGACAGGAAAATTCAGTCTGTAGATGTGCTTTTGCAGAAAAGAGGAGCCTGAGAGCAGCTTAGATGAGATATCTTACCTTTAAGAGTCTAACTGTAGATGAAACGAGTCCCACAGTCACTTCACTGTCTCAGAAACTGTCGGCTACAACACATTCAAATGGGGAAATAGAGATAAAACCCGGCACAGTGCTGCACAGAAACAGAAAGAACCATTTGTAAATAATCCTTCAGTGTCCATGTCTCTTTTGACTTAAGACGTATTTGTGGTGTTATTCTGGATTACTCCAAAAAGATCTCATCCTTCTCAATGATTAGAATTTGGACAGCAAAACTATTCCGCTTCTCTTCCTGTTTGAATTTCAAACTTGATATTAAACTTCTAAATTGGTGTGTGGTAAAGTAGACAAACAAGATAGAAAATTATGAATAGTCTTGTTCATCTGTGAATATAGAGAGACCCCTTGCTCCCCTCAAATTTCTCTTCATGAAATCATTTATTGAACTTTTTTAACTCATTAGTTGTTTGGAATTTGAATGAAT